>NC_142051.1:26329566-27055399 GCF_982192425.1 Myodes glareolus
AGTCTCTGGATTGTAGCATAATTATCCTATATTTTACAACTAATATCCTCCAATGAGTGAGTGTATTTGGGGATTAGGTGGAAGCCTGGTGCAGGGTAATCTCTCAGGAGTCTATGGAGAGGACCTCATCTTTGACTCCTTGCAAAAGTAGGGAAGTAACCTGAACTGGCTGTCTCCTGTGGCCTGATTGTGCCTGGCCAAATTATCATCAGAGAGGTGTCATCTCGCAACTGATGGAGACAGATGTAGAAATCCACAACCAAATATCAGGCGGAGTTCAGGAGTCCTGTGGGGAAGGAGGAAAAAGAGGCATAGGAGCCAGAGAGGTCAAGGACACCACAGAAGTTTCACAGTCAACTAACCTGGGCTCATGGGGCTCACAGAGACCGAACCAACAACCAGTGAACCTACATGAGGCTGACCTAGGCATTCTGCATATGTTACGGTTGTATAGCCTGTTCCTCTTGTGGGACTCCTAACAGTGGGAATAGCAGTTGTCTCTGACTCTTTGATGAGCTTTTGGAATTCTATTTCTCATACTGGGTCATCTTGCCCGTTCTTAATATATGGGGAGGTACTTAGCCTTAATGCAACTTGATGTGGCATTGTTTTATTGATACTCATCAGAGACCTGCCCTTTCCTGGATGGGAAAGGAAGAAAAGGGGATTGAGTGATGGGGAGTATATGGGAGAGGAACTGGAAGGGGAGGATGGTGGGGGGAGCTGGAGGCTGTGCCCAGGAAGAAAAATAAATAGATGAATTAATAAGATGAATGAAAAGAAAGAAAGAAAGAAAGAAGAAAAAAGAAAAGGAAAAAGAAAAAGAAAATCAAGAAAACAGCTGGCCCTGTATTTTTGGCATATCCCCAGTAAGTGGCAGATATGTGCCATCCTCAGAATAAGCACCTGTCAATATCTACTATGGAAATAATTATATGTATTTTTTCTGTAAGAATGCTATATGATTGACACATTTAATGTAACTTACTGTTTATTCCATGCACATAAACGTTAGACATTGTCTGCTTGTAATCTTATACACTGTTTCAGACTCCCCCGCTACCTCCGTCCTTAGTGTCATGACCTTTCTGGAATCGCAGAAGCTAGAGAAAGCAGTAAAAGCCCTGAAATGCACTTCATGCAACAAATGTGCCTTGACTTAAAGACTAAGATCCGAGACACTGAAAGCAAATTCTTGCTAAAATGGAAAACTACCTGACACAATTTCTTTCCTATTGAATTCAAGGCATGAGTTATATTTTTCTATGGAGAGTTCTAGTTTCAAGTCGATGTAGTGAACCTTTGCCAGTTCAGCTGCAAACATTGCTCTACTGTTTGACTGCCTCAGAGTTTGCGGATGTCTCTCTCTTGGTGAGAAATCAAACACCATTATTACTATTAAAGGAGAAATGTGCATTGTGTGGCCCCCGAATGTCTCTTTATCTGTAGTTTTTATTCTTCAATGTTCTTAAATTAGGTGGGTAAAACCATACTTTAAAGATGAGAAATTATATTAAAGAAATTGTTCACTGGTACAAGTGCAGATATGGAAGGAAGTAGTGATTTTTACCTAGTTTGGTTACCTAGCTAACTGAACAAAAATGAAAATAATGAGGATGACAGTGAAGAAAGCTGTGGGAACTTGAAGGCTCGTTAGGCTCCTGAATTAACACCTCCTGGGATACCCTAAACCTCTTTATTGAAAGGGGTCATTTAGTCATTGCAGCTACTTTGTCATCTCCTTACCTACGGTTAATGTTTTCTTAGATGATCAAATGTAGATGTAGTCACAACTGTAACACAGGCACCAACCTTTAAGACAGGATCCTATTGAAAAACTGGCAAGTTGCCAGGATCCTTTAAGGCTCTGCCTGGGATGTTTAAAGTTACAAGGGAAGTTTAAATGCCACTCCTTTGGAGTAGATTCATCAGCTTTATTCAAGGTCCAAGGTATACATCACTCATCTACATAGTCACCTTCTACAGGCCAGTGCACTTGCCCAATATCTGATGGTTGCTCTTAAAAAATTAACAACCAGGGCCTTCAGCGATGGCTCAACTATTAGGAGCACTTGTTTCTGCAAAAAGTCTTGGTTCTTTTTCCAGCACTCACATGGTAGCTCCCAACCATCTGGAACTCCATTTCCATGTTACCTCCAAGACCTTCAGGCAAGCGTATAGTACACATACATACCAGCAGGCAAACAATGCACACAAAATAAAGTAAATATTACTTAAAAATAACAGCTATCTAATGAGAAGTGTGTATTTATATATTCTAATCCGTTACAAATTTTAATCATATGAAAGATGAGTAATACATGAATTACACTGACTCATGAAGCACATTATTCTAAATTTCATTTAGCCCTTCAGCTGCTTCTCCCAAAAGACACTTTGTACTTTTTTCTCCTTATTCTATGTTCAGGGCAAGCCAATAGTTTCAATTAATGAATGATTCTCCGTAAATTTTTTGTTCTTATTAGGAAAAAGTTAAATTAAGCTGTGAAGTTGTATGATGAAAATTTATTCAGACGCCAAGAACATAAGCAGCTTCTTTCTCGAACTGTATTATAATCTTCAGATAACGATATCTATGTTCACAATTCTTGACGCCATTGTGTAGAAGATGTAGTCATGATGCTTTGTGCACTCTTTTCTCTCAACTTTCTCAAGTTAATAAAGCTTATTACTTTAGCCTTTACTGTGGGGTTCATCAATTACTGTGGCCTAAGTATTCTTGTAATGGCTGCCTTCAAGCTCCTGATCTATTGCCAAAGAATTAAAATTGGGAAGAGCTGTGCTTTATCTTACAGCGATGTCTCTCCTATACAGAATCAAGTAGTTGCGAGTATGTGTATAATTTTAAGTTATATTTCATACAACTGCAGTTATTGCATAGCAAATTTAATTAATGTTTTGATATTGGCTTTATTTAGTAAGTGGTTTGCAAAACTGAGAAAATAAAATCACTTTAGTGAGCTGAAATAGAGTAAGCAAAGTTCACCTTTACTTCATCGCAGAGTTATCAGTTCACTTCGAATAGACGTACACATTATGTAAGACCTATGTTTGAATCTGATGTAGTTTCAGTGTTACCTTTAGTGAAATATTGTTTTATCCTCCAATAAGAGCCAATGATAGTATCAATCTTGTGTGCTATGAATAAAAGATAATGCTAACCATACTTGTTCCCCAGATGCAAAATGGACTTAAGTGTTATGATTTCTATGTTAAATAAGGAGGAAAATTTTCTTTATATGATAATTAAAACCTCAAATTTTGTAATTTTTCATTCTAAGGAATACAATTAGCAAATTTCGTGTAATATTGGGAAAAAGTTCCATTTCTCCATGCTATGGAGATTTGAGACTTTACAAGCCATACCAGATTTTTATGTCTGTGGAAGTCCAGCTTTGTGATTATCTTAGGGAGATGGGTATTGAGGAGAACTGGATCTCTGAATTGTGTACCAAGTTCTGGAGGAGTTAGTGACACAATCCCAGCCCAAGAAGCTGACACCTAGTACATGGTGCATGACTGAGCTGTGATGTCTGCTAGGGCATGCAACTTAAGGAAATTTTGGACATGAGACAGTCCCGAGTTTCCTCCACCTTGTATTCTTGCTGGGGTTATTTCAGATTTAACTAGAATTTGATTTCCTTGATGGTTAATCCCGTGGAAAATTACCCAACTGTATTCTGTGACTGGAGGCCAAGATGTCCCAGCCAACATATCTTAGCATAATTGCTTGCTGCTTGCTTATGCAAACTTCCCCCTTCAGCTGCTGAGATATCAAGATGTGTTTTTTACTTTCTTTTCCCCTTTCAATTAAAATTCCCTTGCTTTAAATGATTGGTGCTATACTTAGTTTCCAAATACTGAAGTGTAGTCTCAGCAGGCTGTAATAAATATTTTTAATTGGGTATAGACTGTATCTATAGTATGTGTATAGACTGAGCCCATCTCTGTTTGGTTCCCAGAACAGGACAAAAAATATTTTTCAATTTGTGATGGTTTTATCAGGTCACATTTCCATCCTAAGCTGGGAAATAGCTGTACACTTATACTTTCCTTCTTTCTTTGATTTAAGAGATAAGCTAAGACTTTTGCATTAGATTTGATAAGTATATAAGTATACATATTTCAAGGGTAATTGCTTTCTTCTCCATACAGATGAGTTTAGTGTGGATTCAGTTTAAGATTAATGTAGATGTAATTCTTTTTCAGATTGAAATCAGACAGAATAAAATTAAAGAGTTGCAAATGACATCAGCAGTTTTGCAAAATTGTCTTACAGTTGTCTTCTATCAGCTTAAATTCAAAATGCCGTCTTATTATGGACCTGCATTACCATTTCTGTAGAGAATTCTGGATGCTCTATAAAACACTTTGTTTTCTAATTTTCTTCTCAAAGCCATATATATATATATATATTTGTTTATATATATATATAATTGTTTTGTTTTAAAATAAATCGAAGTTTTAAAAAGAAACTATAGAAGTAATCATTTTTTTGTATAAGTGTCACATTACACGAAAAATGATTTATCCTTTATCCTGGGAGGCCAGGTGGTAAAGAGAAAAGACATTAATTTAGCATCAGATAAAACAATATTTATTTTTCTTCCCGTTTTATAAAAACATATAACATATAAAAAAAGAATTAAAGTGCTTTGGAAACTGAATATCTTCTTCTCCCAGTAGGATCTGAAAAGAGAGAAGCGAGTCTTCTTTTCATAACCCAGAATGAGATCTAGCTGCATCTTGCCCACCCAGCCCACCGACTTGTGTTTACAATCAAATGTGTGCACAGCTGCCTGTATGTGCTTCTGAGTAAGACGAAAGTTACTTTTTCTGTACTTTCATAAATGTTTTCAATTGCTGTAGACCTAATGCTGTTAATTTTAGGCAATTTAAAGTAAGTATCCTGGCAATTCAAGAACAACCCTGATTGTTACCTAAATACCTATGTGATTCTGAAGGGTAAGCCTCTGTATTTAACCAAATGTTTTAGATTTTGGACCTGGAAAGAATTAAGTTGAGAAAATTAACTTTTGCTGTTAATATTATGCCTTTTCTACTGCCTTTGTAGATACATGAACTAGATCTTTAAAAAATTATCTGCTTCTAGTACCATGTACTAAACTAGTTGAATGGTTATAAAACCTTCCAGGTAATGTCTTATTAATATTCTAATTTGAGAAACTAACATATAAACAGTAAAGTCTACACATTGTCTTTTTGAGTATCTCCACTGTTTAGTCATTCAGAGGTAGAATGAGCAAATATCCTGACTTTTTCCAAGAAAATGAACATTCAATTTTTAAAAGACATTTTTATTAATGTTATTCCGATAGATGACATCTTATTTTAAAAAGATATATCTTAGACCCATTTTCACTTATTGAGTCTTTGTTCTATGGTGTGTATGAAGTTCTTGAAGACTTAAGAAGTTTAACAGGAAACCACCGATCGTGGGTCACAAAGTGGAAACACTGAGACGTAAAGTGCTAGAGAAACATTCACACTTCCAGAATAAAAGAGGAATATATTTTCAGACTTAAGTTCTAGACAACTTTCTTTCATATTGATAACAGGTTGACGCTAAGTCAGAGGCAGACGTATGTCTTAGGCAAACGTTTGAAATTATTAAGTTATAGGAAGCTGCAAGCTGTCTTCTCCATTCCCTCCCACAAACACAGGAGAAAAAATAAAATGACAGACTTTATGCAGCCCTTGATTAACAAATAAGTCAATGTAAGTGTTCGTCTGGCTTCTGGTACATAGCTTCCCATTAGCATATGTACACAGAACACTTTAACATCATACAAATTGAAAACAGATGTTAATAGGTTTAAACTCAAGGGATAAAATTAACTTCATAATAGAATAATCGTCGATAGTCTTATAATGTGCCTGTGTTAATTTGGCTCTTTGAGATTACATTATAGTAGCCCTTTCTCAGTTTACCTAAATATGTCCTAATTTAGCAGTGACTTGTCAAGGGGAGCCATTTACACTCAGCATGGTCCAACGGATCCTTCACTGAAAACAACTTTCATGGGAATCTGATTACAAAACCAGACTAGAAACAGAATAGAAACTTTATTCCATACCCAGATTGGCACATTGCATAGATCCACCATTCAGACTGTTGTGTCCTGTGGGATTTTTTCTATTCAGAATATCACCCCTGGAGTTGTCCAAAGTAGCCCATGTATAATGCACAGATCCAAACACAGGGTGTTCTGTCTCTCACAGTAGCAGCTGGTACTTTCTCTTCTTATATTACAGCAGAGCCAGAATGATTAAAGCATACACGTGGAAGCAGACTGGCTGGCTTCACATTTTAATAGGTTTAGTTACATTTTTACACTGATTATTATACATTTATGTAGCAATTATTATTATTATTTGCCATGCAATATCTTAGGCATATTTAAAAACATTAACTCACATGATCCTCATGAGACCAGAACCAATATTCCAGCCTGCATAGTCTGGCTTAGTGCCCAAGCCTTCAACTTTTTGTGAGCTCTGACTTTTTGGGAAGGTTTCTCCATTTTTGGAAAATACAGACAAAATGATATCTTTCTTCTATGTCTTTGAAAGAATGGACGATTTACTATCTGCAAAAAAAAAAAAAATCCCATGGAACAGTGCCTTAATGGCAGTTACTGTCTTGTGACACTGATAATCTTTCTATAGGCTTTCCTTATAATAAGTGTTCAGATTTTCTTTATCAACACTAGGTTATATTTCTTTTCTTCCTTTTAAGTATGGTTTAATTTGTTTTGGTGTTGGTCTTACTTCCTAAACTGAATTGACTGTTATTAAGTCTTCTATTCCAACTCTCTGACAGAAAGAACTTTGCTAAATCAATTGGTAAATATCCATCTATAGATGTTCCATTGTTGGCATTTGAAACAGATTTGAGTGATCTACAATGATATTGGGTTAGGGGCTGGCATGCCGGCTCAATGAGGAAAATTGCCTTCCACATAATTGGCATTCAGTTCCTGGAACCCCTGGTTGAGAGAGGAAGGAAGGAAGGGAAGGGAAGGAGAGCGGGGAAGGAAGGGAGGGAGGGGGAGACAGAGAAAAAGTGAGAGAGAGAGAGAGAGAGAGAGAGAGAGAGAGAGAGGAGAGAGAGAGAGGGAGAGAGAGAGCTGCATCTCTAAAGCTGTCTTCTGAGTACCGTAAACATGTTCTGTGGCATGTACTTGCCTCAATTATGTAGATACATAAACAATCACACATACATATGCACAAAATGCTAATAAATACAGCAAAAGAAACCCTGCTGGGTTTTAGATTGCTCTCAAGGGGTCAATGACATGGGGCTAGAATGATGGAATTATGAAACAGCTTTTCGTTAAATATACATGTACAGTAGACCATCCTGCATTCATTCATATGAAGGCACACTTTGAATATTAAAAATTACGTTATGTGTATGAAGGTTTCATTTGCATTTAAGTCAATGCACTAAGGATGTGCTTGGTGCTCTGTTGACCAGACGTGACTGTCACGCCTTCTGGAACTAAAGTTACAGATGGTTGTTTGCTGATATGTGCGAAATGAGAATCAAACCCTGGTCCTCTAGAAAAATAGCTCCAGCTTTTGTGTTCCACAATTTTAATATTTCCAATGTACACTCCTCTCATTATGTGTATGCTTTTCCCATAAATTAACTAGCTGTGTAATCTGTCAAGGAATTGGTTAATGCATTCTATGTTAGTAAAATGTTGATCTGCCCTCAGTCTATTCACAGACTGCGTAGATTTATTTGCAAAAGATCAAACCTGATATCATTTTCCATTAGACCCTTGTTTTTACTTTACTAAAAATGTTCAACTACACTTAGCATTATCTGATAATGCGCAGTATCCTTTTATACCACTTAATATTATTAGTGATTTTTCTCATCATTTTATTTGCCAAGTAAATATGGAAATTTGCAGATAGAATTGAATCATTGCACAGATACAAAAGTTCAGGGTTGAGATCAGGCGATACTATAAGAAGTCAAATGGCATCCAGGCCTGGGTCTGTGTTCAACAGAAGAGACTGGAAGCATGGGGGGGGGGGAATGAATAACATCAGTTACAATTTCAATCAAAGGCAGAAATGAATGATTCTGATTTTATTAAATGATTGGTTCTCTGGGGCAGAGTCAGAAATGAAGTGACCTTAGTGGACAGTTGATTAAGCCTGACCAACTTTAAAAATATGTATTTTTCTCCTAGCTGTAGAGGGCAGAGGAACCTTCACCAAGGAAGGATGGAAGCCTGTTGTATTTGTTGCTCTCTGTAGACTCTCTTTGGGAGAAGTTGGAGAGAACCCTTTAGAGATCAACCAAACTGTCTCAGAACGTAACAGTGGCAGAAACTTATTGGAACACTATTAGTGAGGGATCAATGTAGCATACGCACAGTGCTCAGGGATATCAGGAATGAATGGTCAGTGGAAGCAAGCTACAAAGTCAGTGAACACATTTAAGAATGCTTTTACAGAACCTCCTAAGGTAGTGATGGGTCTGGGAACCAAGGATCAGATAGGTAGTGGCAATGTGCAATTACGTTTTGATTTTGCCTTGCTTGCATTACCTAGTTGAATCCAAAGAGTGATTGGACTATAGCGGGGAAAAAAAAAAAACCTCCTTAATTCTGCATTCATCTCATAAAGAGCATAGAAAAATCCTACGCTTAATCGTACTACCGTATCTCATGGAGTGAATGCATGATACCACAGTAGAAAGTGATTCTAACATGTGAGTGGGTATGGATGTAAATAAAGCTACATTTTGGGAAGAAGTGGGGTAACTGTTTATTTTCAACTCTTTTTACACACCATTGTATGATTTTCTTTCTTCAATCTTGGGTACCCAATTGTGTGCTGCAAAAACAGGATGTCTCATCCTCATTAACTCCTCTCACCACTGCATCCCCACGTATTTTGTAACATGAAGATTATGGTAATAAGTTTGTCTTGTACTTGCTATGTCTAGCTGTAATTGGACTTTTTCTTCAGAACCTTCAGCTCCCAATAATGACACAGAGACTTTTAATTAATTATGAATGTTTGGCTGATAGGTTAGGATTGCTTCTAACTAGCACTTATAACTTAACCCATTTCTATTAATTTACCCTCTGCCTTGTGGCTGTATTGCGTCATTTAGACAGTACCTATTCTTCTTGCCCTTGCATTTCATAACATTTCTGCCCTTCTTCTTCCCAGCATCCTCTGTGACTGGAAATCTTGCCTAGTTGTTGACCATTAAATTTTTTTATTAGATCAATTAGAGTGACAGGTCTTCATAATGTACAAAAAGATTATTCTACAACAGCTTGCCATCATGAAGGAAAAGGCAACATTTTGAGTACTTTTGTTTTTGCTAAAATTCATCATTTCCTCTCATTATTTTATTGTTTATGTTGTAATGCCCAGAATTTATACTCATTTACTTTCCCAAGTTTTAAATCAATGCAAATTAAAACAGTATTGATTAGACTTAAAGAAAATTTCATGCTGATGGTGATTTAGTCACACTGATTTTACAAATATAACATTATTTCTGTCATATGGAATCCATTGTGAAAAGCATGCATTTTTCTCTCTTCTCAATACTTTGTGGCCACTCCTTCAAAAAGAAGACAACTTTGATGATCAAAATATAGAGTCAAACTAGTTGTTTTGGGAAACTTTAAAAAAAATAGTGTTCTGGAGAAGAAAAAAATCTATTTTCTTTAGTGGCTTGTCACTGGGTAATATATCAACTACACTTCAGGGGAAGCCCCATTCATAGGAAGTTAGCCAAATCAAAGTGGACCCCACATTTAGTATTTTTTCTTTATGTGGTCTTTTTGTATTGCTTTGGCACCTTTTGAATTATGGGCTTTTTTTCTTTGATTTTTGACATTTTTGTTTTTGTTATTTTGAAAGAGAAAGAAAGGACATAAAGTTGGGGAGATGGGGGAAGATCTGGGAAGATTTGGGGAAGAGGAAAGATGATCAAAACATATTGTATGCAAAATATTTAAAATAAAAATGCTGTTCTAGACATAAGACAAATGAGTTGAAAAATAGAATCAGTAATGCAGTATCAATGCATCAAGAGTTTTTAATCTCTTGTGATTTTAATGTATATCAATAAACTAAGTCTCTGAGGGAATCAGGTGAGTCAGCCATGAAGATTTCACATTACTTGGTTTATCTACACTTCTCTAGCTGCTCAACTCTTCTGATTTGAGTAGACCATTTTTGTTTGTTTACTGTTACTGCAGTTAATAAAGTATCTTGATGTGGAATTCATTCTGAATTCTTGTCGTAATTTTTATGTCTGTTTATTCTGAGTTGATATTGAGGCTTGCCTTGAGAAGAAAATCGTTCTTTCGGTTGGTTGTTAGGTATGAAAGGTGGATACATTTATGTCACCAGTTAGAAAACAATACAGAAATATAATAAAGAAAATTTAACTACACAGTTATCAAAATTAATTAATTATAAATGAAATTTAGTAAAATAAACTCTAATTCATTTCTAATTTTATATTTACTTCCTTACTATAAAAGTATTAAACAAGAAGAACATGAATAAAGTTACCTGATACTTCTTAGTAGACATTCTAACATGGAAATGAAATAAAATGACATGTCCAAATTTATATAGGAATATTGGAATGTACTCAAATTTTAAATAATTGACAAAGTTATATCAACTGGATAGAAAATTCTAGTGAAATGATTTCTGATGTTTTCTTATGGCCATTCTGGATAATAGACCTGGTTGTAGAAATAACTCTGAATTTTATGAAGGTGTCTATAAGACATTTTATTCTACTGTTACACTAAAATTACGACTCATTTTTTTCATTAAGGAAGAACTGTATGGTTTTCTTTTATTTTTCTTGTATTTTCAGGATTTGATTTTTCTGATTATCTTAGCTCCCCTAGATAAAATATCTCCTCCTCCTCTTCTTCTCACTTCGTAGTCCTGGCTGGCATGGAACTTGAAGAAGAGGCTGGTCTAAAACTAATCTGTCCCTTGAATGATGGAGGTGAGTACCACCACACCCAGCAAAGATGAAGTACTTTTATTTAAGACAGGGTTTTTCTGTTTAACAGCCTTAACTGTCCTGGAACTAGTTCTTGTAGACCAGGCTGGCCTTGAACAGAGATCTGCCTACCTCTGCCTCCCTAGTGCTGAGATGAAAGGTGTGTGCCACCATTGCACAGTCTCTAAATGTATTTTTATAAAACAGGATAAAACTTTAAATTATTTGAAAACATTTTAAAGTTGATGGAAAAATACCACACATAATTCATACAGTTCAAAAGCTATTTAAATGTCTATTCAATTTCTAAACCTTTCTTCAAGTGGACATTTTTTTTTCTTTGTAGCTTTTCCTTAAGAGGTTTGCACTATAATTTTAGAAATATCCTTTTCTATGTGATGACTTCGGATGTTTACTTATTACAAAGCAGACAAGATATAATTTAATTTCACTGTTTTCTCTTGAATTGTTTATCTTCTAATCTCACTTAGTTCAATTATCCTATTTCTTGTATTCAATTAAAATACAGGCTTTATATTATTGTCTCTATTAGTGAATATATGTTTTATCACTTAATTGGAAAAAGCTTTGAGTGCCTTAATGCTTTTATAATCCTTAATTTAAGTTGTTCTAATAGATGAAGGATGTGAGAATTAAGCCACCCAATAAGTTTTTTTTTTGCATTTGGATATGTCTTTTTTTTCTTTTTTAATTTATTTATTTTCCATTCAATTTGATTCTACTGCATGTACTGGCTTTTTGGGACCCTAGTCTATTTAGATGCAAAGCTTCCTAGGCCTGGATGTAGGGGGGAGGGCCTTGGACTTCCCTATAAGATTTTAATGCTCTAAATAGACAGATAATTCATTTTTTCTTAAAATTTGTTTATATAAATTATTTCAGAATGTAAAACAATGCACTTTGACAAAATTCAACACCACCTCTTCTACCAACTCCTTCTTGATGTACCTTTCACCCCTCCATCCCAACTTAATATCCTCATTTAAAAAACTAACTCACTGAATTCAATTTGTATCCCCTGGATCTCGATGAATCTACAAGGACACATCCTTAAAGAAAACTGACTAGAAGCCATCAACTGTCAATAGTTCATGAGTAGTAAGGGATGTGGCTCTATTTAGCTCCTTATTTTCATGCTCAGATGTCATTTGGCCTGTATTATTCAGTATTATTCAGGCAGCCATAACTGCTGCAAGGTCATGAGTAAAGTGGTCCTGTCATGTCCAGAGTATACTGACCCAGCCTTCCAGGACCTCTGATTCTTATAATTCTTTTCATGATTGTCCCTGAGCCTTGTCGTGAGTGACAGTGATGTCCTAGCTGGGGAGGACCAATCAGCTGACTCTTACTCTTTTCACATTGATCAGTCATGAGTTTCTATGTCCGCCATCACCTACTGCATAAAGAAACTTCTCTGTAGAGGGCAGAAAGCTGCACTAATCTCAGAATATAGATATGTCAATTTAAAGGACAGTTTGAAACTGTCCCAGATAACTCATTTTATCTTATATTAAATATTTCAGAAAACTGAAAAAAAACTGGAGCTACTCGACCTCAAGCAAAATCTGACCTGCTATCTATAAATAAACATCCGCAACATCCACATTCACAGTTGACTATCTGTTGTTCTTGATGTCAAACTTACTGTTAGACTGGGTCTCTTTGTATTTTCAAAGTGCCTCCTGGGATATATTGTTCTTTAAAGCATATTCAGTGGAATTTTGTTGAATGTCTTCTTTTATTTTCTTTTTACCTTTCTTTCTTTCTTTTTTCTTTCTTTCTTTCTCTCTCTCTCTCTCTCTCTCTCTCTTTCTTTCTGTCTGTCTGTCTTTTTCCTTCCTTCCTTCCTTCCTTCCTTCCTTCCTTCCTTCCTTCCTTCCTTCCTTCCTTCCTTCCTTCCTTTCTTTCTTTTTTCCTTTCCTTCTTGTGTATTTGTTTGTATGTCACAGGACAACTTGTGGGAGTCCCATTTCCCAACATAGTTTCTGGCAATTGAATTCAGTTTGTCAGGCTTAGTGGCAAACAAACTTATTTATTGAGACATGTTCCTGGTCTCCTTGTATTCACTCTCTTATGATTCACTGTAATGACCTATTTAGGTCACATGCCTAAATAAAACCAGGCATCACACGTCTAGAATTGAAATATGTTAACTTGGTTTAGAGTCATGAGTTGTGTCTCTGGTACTGTTTCTTCAGAGCCTTATAACTACCTATATCCATCATCTGTTACAGTATAATGCAATCCCTCAAAACTCGGTGGCTTGAAACAACCGCATTTACTACTTCAGTTTCCCTGAGCTAGGCTACAGGGATTTCCTTGTTGAGTTCTTATTCCCGGATCTTCTCAACAGCTTCAAAGAGACTTTGGCTAGTACCACAGTAATTGCAGACTCAACTGGGAATCTACTTTCAAGCTCTTTCTAGTGGTTGCTGGCAGAAGAAGAAGACTTGCAGAGTCTTGGGATGGTGGGCCCCGGTGCTTGCTGGTAATTGGCTGACATCCTCTCTCAGTTGCTTACCACATGTGTCCTTACAATGCGAATCTTTGTCTTATTCAGATTTGGAGCATAGAACGCGACAAGGAAAGAATGCCAGCAAAAGCAAATTCACATTTTTGAAAATAATCTGATCATAGAAGCCCCATTCATCCTCTCTTGGATATTTTATTTATTAAAAGTAAGGAACTAACTAGCCAACTCACATATAAAGAGCTGGGATCACCACGGACCATGTTAGCAGCTGTCTACTTCCGCAGCTCACTGGGCTGACTAAACCATTCGTTTGTTTTCATGCAAGGCAAATGCGTTGTGAAGGTGTGATTTCTGAGAACAAGTCTACTTTCTGTTTGTTATTTAAAATATCAGCTGCACGATGTCCTACGGATTAAAATGTCTCTGCTTACTACCAACATTGTTTACTAAAATAGTATCAACGGCAGCAGAACTATGAAGTTCCGAGAGCAGTAGGCTTAGAAAATGGACTTAGTTTTATTTAGCTCTTTTAAATTGCTAATTGTGGATACCCAAAGGCCTTGAAATTGATCCCAGGTAAATATCCAGAAAATTGAACATGCTCCTTTTAATCAGTTCAGGGCATCCAATTTCTAGCAGAATAAATGACTTGCTAATGAAATAGTCAGGCTGGACCTGTAGCGGTCACCTGCTGACTCTGGTGACTTAGATAAAGTTTGTATTTTTGAACATTTGAAGCATAACACCTATATCAGTATTAAAGAACTGCAGAAAAATATTTGAATCCTGTGACTCTCACAAGCAGATCAAAAGTAAATCTTTTCCAAAATTTATCCACGGAAAAATATGAAATACATTCCACAATCAGTTGACTTTCCCATATGATCTGTCTTTTTTGGTTATAGCTGTTTTTTTCTGAGGTGTGTGTAGGAACATTCAGGTACTAAAACTACTCAGATTAAAGAGAAAATCCAGTATCTTGGGAAAGTTCAGAAACAGTCTCGAGAGCATCGAACCGGCTTTGTAGAAACATTGCATTCGAGTGGATCAAACAGCTGCTCTGAATGCTGTCAGCTCTGATCCTAGCATTACCGCTGATTTCCACTGTGACTTGGATAAGCCATGCAGTGTCTATGTATGCGCATTTCTGTCTCATTTATAAAACTGAGCACTAAAGCATTCATCCTGCTTACCTTAGCATAGGACATTCATCTAAGTCAAATGTGAATTATTGTCCCATCCTTTCCAATGCACTGATATTTAAAATAAACTTTTCCCACTGCGAGTTCTATCCAGACAGGGACTGCTTAGATTAAAATTTTATGTAGACAAGAATTTTAGACATCATAATGGTGGGTTACTTCCAGTAGTATTAGACATTGATTAGGCACAAGGTTGTATTTTTGAAATTTTCTATCATGGCTTATAACTTTCTGTGATGAAAGAGAAGATGTCAATGATATAAAGGCAATTCAAGCTAGAGAATTTTACATTTATGAGAGGGTTAGAATTCAGAAGCCATAACACAGGTGGGTTTTAACAGCTAGGATGATGAAGGAAGGCTCCAAAATGGATGTGGTGTGTGATTGGAAGAATAGACAGGGTTTTAAATTATAGAGGTGATGGATCAGAACTTTTACATTGCTGGCAAATGGTCAAAATATGGCTGGGAGAAATGTATAGACTTTCTGCAGAGGGAGAGTGTTCAGTGTGAGTCACCTTGTATGTAAGACACATCTAGCAGAGCACTCATGTTTTAAGTTAGTAAGTGGGATTGGAGTCAAAATCTGGCAAAGCTTGGGGGTCAGAGGAAGTAATTACCAAGGAAGTTTGTGCAATAGAGTAAAATAGATATTAGGAATTCTCAGTGACATAGTTAAGGAGGGAAAGGCTAATCAGGAAGTGAATGCAGTAGTTGAGAAGGGTTCTATGACTTTAAGTCTCGTATTCTTCACAACCAGATGCTCAGTAAAAAATTAAATTGCCAGGCCTGAAAAGAACGCCAAGTTTTAAGCAAGTGATATCACAGGACATTATTTTCTTATTAAATTTCTTTATAATAAATCATTTCTAGCACATGCGCTCAGATACACACACAGACACACATGGACACAGTCTTTGTTTGGATAAATTTCATTTATTTATAGATAAAAGTTAATTTTATAAATGTTCCTATATCATTCTTGGCTTTGATATTGTTCCTCAATTATCCTCAATGATCTAATAACAACTCTTGTTTTTGTAGGCCACAGTAGACTTTAGCCTGATCTCCCCCCAATCCCAGCTTCCTTCCTTCCAGATGTCTCCTGGACTAGATAGTGGCTTGTTCTTGCAGTTTCTCAACCAAGTTTGTGCTATTAAATATAACCAAATCTGAACGTTTCCTCTCTCCTCATCTCTTCTCAGAAGCATATCTTTTTGTTTTTGTTCCCCCACTTTTTATAGATGAAGATATAGGATTCCATGCTGTCCGGAACATACTACATAAACTCAGCTGATTTCAGATTTGTAATCCTTCTGTCTCATACTCCTGGGGGCTGCAATTATAGGTATGAACTCAGATACCCAACTTTCAAAAGCTTAATTTTACCTAGTAGGAATATAAATAAGCAAATATGATATTCTTTGTCTTTTAAAAATAACTTTCTTTTTAAACATGTGAAAGTTATAGAAAGACAAAGTGTCTTGCACAAAAGTCACACCATACTCCTATATAAACAGTGCTCACTTAGATGCTCCTGGCTATGTGCATTTGCATATCTAAATTTTGGTATAAACACAAATTTCAGTAGTTAAATTTCTTATCCTTAAGAATCACTTAAGCAATTCTTAATTCTAGATTTTTGGAAATAATTAAGAAAGGATTTTATTGAAGATTACATGAGACTATGGAAGGCTTAATTCATTTGTTGCTGAACAGAGTGTGTCTGTCATTCACTGGTCTTCAGAGGCTGTCTTCTGAACTTTCCATTGTCGTGATCAAATACCATGACCAAGGCAATTTATAACAGAGTGTTTAGTTTCAGTTAGGGTTTTAGAGCAGTTGAGTCCATGCTGTCAGAGCAAAGGCATGGTGGTAGGAACAACTTAGAGCACATATTTTAATTCTTAAGTAGGTGGTGAGAGTAGGGGAGGGAGATAAAGATAGATGATAGATAGATAGATAGATAGATAGATAGATAGATAGATAGATAGATAGATAGATAGACAGACAGGTAGATAGATAGATAGATAGATAGATAGATAGATAGATAGATAGATAGATAGATAGATAGATAGACAGACAGGTAGATAGACAGATAGATAGATAGATAGATACATACATACATACATACATACATATATACATACATACATTCATACATTCATACATACACACATACATAGACAGACAGATAAGCAGACAGATAGATAGGTAGATAGAGAACTGGAAATAGCATCAGTGCTTTGAAACCTCAAATCTTTCCCCTAGGGAAATACCTCCTCCAACCATACCTTAACTCCTCATTCTTTTCAAACAAACTTTTCCAATTGGGGACCAAATGTTCAAATCTATGAGCTTATGGTGTCCATTCTCACACAAACCACCACAAAAACCGGACCCCTTGCCTTCTAGCTGCATTTTGAACTCCTTCTCACTTATTTATCCACATGGTATTGTATCATTTATTAGGCATTTAGGGGGTATCACACTGCTCATTCCTCACATCAAATTTCTAATCACTTCGGGAATAGTAAATTGCGATCTTTTATTTTGCTAAATATTCACACACTCATATACACAAGAAAGGATGAATCCTTATCTTCAAAGTGTTCAGCTTGTCCATACATTATCTGGTGTCGTAGATTTTATATTGCTGTGGAGAGACGCCATGACTACAAGTACAGGAGTCATAATATGATGGAGCTTCACAACAATTTCTCCAATCTTCCCCAAGCATTGAAAGCTGCTATATGGCATAAATCCAGGGCGTGGTCATCATACAGAGATTGCCTTTCGAAATTAGCATAATCTCCCTCTCCAAGCAGTTGATCTTGAGAGATTTCCAGACCTTTGGCCCTAACTCATTGTTCCATGGTCTTAGCCTCATCTTTCCACCAGGTCCTCCACTGTAATTGAGGACCAGGCTCCAAAACAGCTGTAACCACGTCTCCCCAGTCTTGAGGGATAATTCCATTGCAAGTTAACAATAAGTTTAACATTTGCTTCACAAAAGGCGAATCCATGCCATATGAGTTTTTTCACTTCCTTTAATCTCCTTAAATCTAACATTTTCACAAAGGTTCGCTTAACTCTTATACAACCTTGGGGATAGCTTTCATTCTGCTCTTGGTTCTATAAGGTGAGTGGATAAATTAAAGTTTGTTATTTGAAAACCTTAGGCTGTTCCTCTTTAACCTTATGGTACAATGCTGAAACTGGTTCTTCATTAAATTTGTCTGTATCTGAATATCTCTATGATCTGTTTTAATAAGTTTTTCTAAGTTCTGTATCTTGACACTCATATAAACCAGCTTTTTCAGAGGTAAATCAAGAATTATCAAACCAACAATAAAGATTATCAAAATGACAATTAACATTATGTTGATCCCAGTTGAATTGATTATCCCTTCATTTAATTGTTTAATTTCATATCATCCATTGTGTAATCATACAGAGACTTAATTTTCTTCATCATAATAGTGTTTCCCATTTTTTTTAGTGTGGGGAAAAACAATCTCTTTTTTTACTTATTTTATTTTCCCCTTTACAAATTCCCTGTTGTAACAATTCATGATCTTTTAATCCTTGAAGAAATTCCTATAATAAAAGAACAAATCAATTATAGTTACAATTTTGTTTCTAGTATAAGACAATTTTGTGTGGAAAATTAGATTTTCATTTAGAAGAATTATTCCATCTGAATAAAAACCTGCTATATAAAGTATACATTGATAAGCAGAAACATTAAAACTCTTGCCTATTAAATTGTTAATTTTCAACCTAGACTTGTTAAAAATAGTCACTGTGCTTTGAACTGTGTTATTTAGTACAGTTTTGCACTCTACGCTTTGTATCCTTGTATCACTTTGGGCTGGAGACAAGAGAGTGTATATCAGCAAACATTTTGTCAATGGCTCATGTTCATAATGATATTTCATGTGAATTTGGAATTTTGCTCTTTTTTTTGGTATTGTACCTTCTATTTGATACCATAAGCTATCTGGGAGAGGCATTGTCCTTCTGTTATAAGGTAACACCATTTAAGCTAATTTCATATGCACATATATTAGAAACTTTTACAGTACTAGATTTCCATACAGCTTTCCCAAAGGTCTTTAATGTTAATTAGCTCCCATTCTACTCCCTTCTTTACTTTGCCCTCCCATTTTTTTTTAAACAGCATAGATATTTAAGCAGAAAACCACTCAATTCATGGCAATATCATTAATGCTATTTTAAACTTGGTTTGAAAATGGTGATTATTCTTGAAATTTTATACTTTACTGACATAATAACCAAACTTTATGGAATGTACAAACTCTTGCTTACTGTCTCTCCTTCCCTCCCTCACCTTACCCTCCCATCTTTTTCTGTCTCCTCACATAATTTCTTGTGCTCTCTCTTTCTTTAAGCACAACTTTAATTAGATAATGTGATTGTGTAAAAGTAATACAGAAAGCAATATACCATGAACTTTAAAGTGCCTTATTGAATTAAGCAGTGAAAATCTTGAAAGTAAGAACCTATTTGAAATAAGGTTTTGATTTTAAAGACAGTTCTTTGATTTCAAAAACAGGAAAAAAATAATACAGGTGAAATTGCTACAAATAAAATATTTTAAAATTTAATTTCAGTAATAACATTCATTGGACAACACAATTCACAAGTATAACAAATTTGTAAACAACTATAGCACAATTTTTACTCAATATATGTGTGTGTGTTTGAACAGTATTTATCTCCAAATTCAACATACTAAAAAGAGTGGTTCCTTAATTAAAACACATATAATTAAAAGAAGAAAATAGATACAACCCACGTAAAATTATTTTTCTGTGTTAATCACCAATGTTTAGATAATCTGACATGATTAAGGGTTTTGTTTTAAAATTCAGACTTATATGTTATTTCTGACTTTTAGAAAGAAAGTTAGTCATAGTTGAATGGTTTTTTTTACCTTCACCAAATAAATAAAACTCATTGGTTCAAAAAAAAAAAAACCATATTCCCTGTTGTCTCACCAAATGTGCTGCATAGCATGTCTGAACAGAGAACATGGGCCTTGAACAGCCTGGCTGAAGACAGCTGCAGCTGCTAGTTCATACCCGTGAGCTGAGAGCATGTAGCAGATGCAACAATAGTAGAAGTCTGAAAAGGTGTCAAGGCAGCTACCTAGTGGGGCAGCAAATCAAGGAGATGGTTCAGGGGAGGCCCACTATCCATGGAGCAGAGGGAGCCAGCTGTTTGAAAAATGCACATGGGATTGTGTGGAAGAAACACGCATGCAATGAACTGCCTAAGGTCAGAGCCAGCCTGTTTAAAGTAGGTAAGTCCTGTGGCATTAGGAGTCCTGGTACTTCTGGAATTTGGGAGGCAGCTGGAGACTGTTGTAGAGTAGCAATAATTGGAAAATCTCAAACTCACTCAGAGGCTTGGGGGACAAAAAAACTAGCCAGTGTGGTGGTAACACCAGCAGGAGACCCTCTGTGTTCCAGTGACTGAAAAGACACAGGTGAGTGACTTTTTTGAGAATTCATAACATAAAGTTGGGTGCCAACTGTTACATGAGGTATAATTGGTCTTATTAATAAAAACCCAGAGCCAAATACTGGGACAAATGCTGAAAGATAAGGGAGAGAAAGGAGTAAGCCACAGTCAACTCTTGCTAACTCCTCAGTCAAAAAGGGCTAAACTACTGTCTTCCCCCACATTATATTCTTCTCTGTGTCCAGGCATTTCACTTCCGGTCTGTCTGTACAGACCTCAGACCTCTATGTTGACTAGAGACTAGAACCACCCTCTGTTCTTCAGGCAGGATTTATTTGTTAGAGTACAAACAAGATATGATTGCATAAACTTTTTAATGTGAGTACTGAGACTATGAATTCATGTCTTCATGCTTGAATGCAGAGCATTTTATTGACTGAGACACCTTCTCATCCCTTCGAAGGGGATTGCAAGGTACCTCAACGTCATTAACCAATCTGAGAAGTTCAGAAGGGGAAGCTTACAGGGTGGTCCTCTGCGCATCTGCATCCATACTGCACATCTGCTGGTGATCACGCAGCAGATATTGGTCAGCAGGCTAACACTCAGGAAGGATAATTAAACGCAGAACAAATAAGAACAAGAAACTAGACTGTGCTCTTTAATCTGTTTACCACGCTGTCTTATTTTCACAACTTCCAGAGAGTATTGACTCCTGAGTCATTTCTGCCAAATCCTCTTCTAGCCAACTATAGCATGGCACTGTAGAGGTAAATTCAATCTATAAAAGTCTTCCCTGCTTGTAAATGTTTGGTCTCCACTACCGTGCATGTCACCGTTGGCATGAGCCGTGTTAGGAGTATTCCTTTCCTTTAACCATGGAATAAGATGAATAATGCATGGTGTGTAGCCACAGATGCTGCAGGGGCCTCATCCCATTCTCGTCTCTTACATAACATGAACGAGAAGTAAATATTTGGTGTAGCAAGCCACTGAGATGCTGAAGTTGTGCCTGGTGAATGCTACAGTAACAGTGGAATTGATCCTGGGAGCGAACGGCTGCCTAACCCCAAAGACACAGATACATGTTCTTTGTTTTGTATTTGGTTAGGGAGGAATCAGGAATTCAGGGAAAGAGTGACCTGTGTTTTCCACGTTCAAAACGTTCTGTAAAAAGCCATAATGGAGAACTTGGAAGAGACATGATGACATTGTAAATTGAGGTTAGGGTGAAACGTTTCATAAAAGAATGCCATTGGTGTGAGCTGGTTGTTATCAACTGCATTTAATAAGGTCTTTAGGAGAAAGACAGGGAATCATAAAAGAAGGGTCTTTTTTAAGTACAAGATGAGAGAGAAAACAGACAAAAATAAGACCTGCATATTAGCAAACGGAACATTTTCCTCTTACATTTAAAAGCAAATACTAAATTGTGTAAATTCTATTAACATTAAGATTTAGCCAGTTTTTGTGCAAAACAAACCCCCAAAATTATGCTATCACTACTCTTTAAAATGTTTTGATTAGATTAATGTGGTTCCAGAAATATTTGTTGAGTAAAAACATAATCGTTAAGAAAATATTGCCAAGGAAGCCTGAATAAAATACATGATTTCAGAAAGCTATTTTTATCATATTTCTGCCACTGTACTACTGGTGCATGCACTTAGCTTTTAAGCGAGTGTCTTGCTAAAAGTGATATTAGTCTCCATTAAAACTTGACTGTATATAAAGCGATTAATTATTTTTCAAGTTCATGATAAGGTTTTTCAAGCTGGCCATGATTCATCAGGAAGAGAAAGCAATTCTAAATATAGAGTAACCTTATAGCAGAGCTATAAAAGGCATCAAGAAAATCCAGATAGAAATATGTGAAGGCAGATAAAAAATTTCCAGAAACTGTTATCACCTCTCTGCCAGTAGCAGATTGAGTAGTATATACAGATCTTTGCTGTTGTGATCTGTATAGGTCTTTCAAGAAAACTGACCAATTTGGCATTTAACAAAAGCTACAAGCTACAAGCACAAGACATACTAACCTGTGTTTCATAGTATGAAAGATGAAAAAAAAACGTGTCATTTAGCAAAATAATACTGGAAAGCTTTCTAAGCATTGAGATCTTACAGAGCAATGGTTTGCCAGAATGAGACAAATTAGAGGCCAAAGCCTTAAATTTTTACAACATCTACAGGTACTTGGAAAAAAATACACTGTTTAGTAATCTATGCTGTAAACAAAGTCAATAAGGGTATTTATATGCAATATCCTTTCAAGATTTGTAAGAATAAAAACATCAAAATGTGTGTTTTTGTGCACACGCATGTGTGTTTGTATGCCTATACATACATGTACTGGTGGGAACACACATTTATCACATATACCTGTATGTATATGAAATAAATGCACAATATTTGAATGTCTAAATTATTAATTTATTATATTATTTTCAATAATATAACATTGATTTATCTCGAAATGTTTGGAAGAAGTTTATTATATTAAACAAATTCTTATTACATAGAAAACAAGAGTTCAATAGTGAATTTTAAGAATTTAAAAAATAATTATGCCAATCCAACATCAATTGTTTTAGCAGACTGGAGAGATGGGTCAGCAGTTAAGAGAAATTGCTGCTTTTACACAGGATTTGCGTTAGGTTACCAGCACCAACAAAATAGTACACAGCTATCCATATTTTAGGTATAATATATCCAGTGCTTTCCTGAGTTCCCAGGCACCAGGCATGCCTGTGATACATATAAATGGTAGAAAAATAATCACATACATACAAGAAAGTAAGTAAATCTTACTAGAAAACAGAGTGGGGGATTTTCAATTCTTTTGCTGAGGCTACATATTAACAAACAAACTGATAAAGACCTTAAAATAACATTGTAATATTTTTTCTAAACACAGAGTCAAAAATTCTCAAGATCAAACCCGTCTCTCTGAACATGGCTGACAAGGAGGGCTGACTGAGAAGCCAAGGACAATGACACTGGGTTTTGATTCTACTGCATGTACTGGCTTTGTGAGAACCTAGTCTGTTTGAATGCTCACCTTCCTAGAAATGGATAGGGGGGTGGACCTTGGACTTCCCACAGGGTAGGGAACCCTGACTGCTCTCTGAACTGGAGAGGGAGGGGGAGGGGAAAGGGAGGGAGGGGAAGGAAAATGGGAGGAAGGGTGGAGGTAAAAATTTTTAATAATAATAATAATAATAATAATAACCTGAAAAAAGAAAATACTTAAAAATTGGACAAGACAATGATAAAATTAACAAAAGTACTATGAATGCAAAATAGGCTTAACTTTAAGCTCTAACCATGCAACTAAACACATAAAATAGGTAGTTATAGTAATCATATTACATACATGTTACAAAACTTAATTATCTCTTTATAGTAGAAGTCCTACATCTTAATATATGATATTCGATGAAAAATATCCACAAATTTTATTCATAAATATGATATATAAAGGGGGAACTATTGAACATGATCTGAAGAATTTGCAAAGGCTCTTGCTGTTTTGAAAAACAAGGAATGAAGACTTATAAATATTGAAATGTAAGAATAAAAGCATTCTATATGAATAGTTTTTTTCTATGTAGATGACATATGTATGATATCAAAGAAACAAGAAATTACTATTATATAAATGAATTTAATAAATCATAGGAAGATCATTACTTATATTTATATACATGGACAAAACATTTTACACATTACAACTTGGATTGGAAATTTTAATATAGGAAACCTCTACAAAAATATTCAAGTATAGTATATTAAGTAATTATAATTAGGAAAACCTTAAAAGTGATAAATATGATTAGATTGAATTAAGTGTGTTTAGATCTCCAAACAGAAAACACTGAAGTATTTCTTAGAGAGATGACAGTCAATTAATATAAATGAAGAGATGCATCATATGGGTAAACACCACCATGAAAAAGTACAAGACTCAAAACAGAGTGATGATTCAAGCAGAACTGATGAAAATTCCATCAAGATCTTTCCTGTTCCTTTGATAGAAATTTAAAAGATAAATTTGCATTAAAGTGCTGAGCATATAGAATTGCTAAAGCAATTGTTATGAAGAAAATTTATTGTACCTAAAGAACTAAGAAGTAAAGAAAAAAGTGCCACCACATATGATTTCAGAATTGCACACAATGTGAACCTGGACTTTCTGGAAGACAGAATATGTATGGATGAGAAATATGTAATGGTTAGTAATGTAATGATTAGTAATCAGCAAAATGTGAATTTGAGACAAAAGATGACACTATCATATATACAACAAATGACTAAATTGCAAGAGACTCAAGAATTGTTGAGAATTTTGAGTTACGGGAGCTGTTTTAAATTGGCAGTGGGGTTGATCATGGCAAAACTGGCAGCAGTTTGCAAACTTCATATAGATTATTAAGATAAAGTATTACACCTTAAGGTATTATACTACCCAGAAGAAGAGTGAATGTTGTCTGAGTTTTCTGTCCTGGCAGGTTCCTGCAATTGTTAAGTCCCAAAGAAATTACACAGAGGTCTACATTAGGTATAAACTGATTGGCCCATTAGCTCAGGCTTCTTATTAATTCTTTTAATTTATATTAGTCCCTTATTCTTGTCTATGTTAGCCATGTGGCTTGGTACCATTTTGGCAAGGCAGTCACACCTTCTTGTTCTGTGGCAGCGTCAGGACTGCAGAGGAATGGGCTTCCTTCTTCCCAGAATTCTCTTGTCCTCACTGACCTGCCTCTACTTCCTGTCTGGTTGTCCCGCCTATACTTCTTGCCTGGCAAATAGCCAATTAGAATCTATTTAAAATATAATTAACAGAATACAGACCATTGGCCCATACCAAGTGAATGCTAGAATGATCACTAGATTTTACTCCCATTATTTGGGCTATGTTTTCTAGTATTTTCAATAAGCAAACATTAAAAGAGTCCAAATTTTAATTAACAATTTGTTTATAAATTCTCTTGTACTCATAAAATTGAATTACATTCAGTATCAACTCAGCAATGAGGAACCAGTACCTTATAAAAAATGTAATGAAATGAATGAAGTCCTAAACTATGCTCAAGGGGGAGGGAGGATACAGAGACAAAGAGTGCATGTCATATGATAAGGGTTGGCAAACTTCTGTTGTAAAGATTGCAAATATTTAAGGTTTATGAGCAATGTGGTCTTGGCCATAAGAAGTTAAATGCCATTTTAGCATGTAATCAGACAAATAAAACACCAATGAGCTTCACCACTTTCCAATAAAGTTTTATCTATGAAAATAGATGCCAGGTTGGCTTTGGTCCCAAGTTATAGTGCCAGCCTCTTCTGTATGAGGCTGCAAATACATTTTAGAACAGAAGAAACAAATTTACAAGGATATAATTCAAAGTAGACTTGATCTAGTAGTTTGCTTATTGTAGAACAGGAGAGAGATTTGGTATGCAATGTTATAAAATGTATTTATATTTTTAAATAGATGTGGTAGTTATGCATGGTGTATAAATGGCAGGACTTTCACCTTTCTCATGTAAGAATGTGCACAAGTAGAGAAAAGAAACATCTTAGTGTATAAGAATTTCATTAACATTTGCATTCCTGGAGGACTAGATAGAGAACATATAGAGTCAGGTGCAATTTAGAAAGACTAAAGAACTGACCATCTGTTTTAGAATCTATAAATATATACCCCACTATAAAATTTGTAGCATGTTATATTAATGAGGGTTTTATTTATAAAATGTTTACCTACAGATTTCTCATTCAGAGACATTTGCTAATAGATGGTAAATTAGGATGTACAGTTAGTTTCTGGATGATCAGGATGATTTTATAAAGTAAACATGATGTAAAATTCTATTTGTAATTAGAAGTTAATAATTTATCTTGAGCTTATTAGTGTTGGCCTGGAAATGTTCACAATTTGATTGTAAAATCTCTTGACTTCTGAGCTTCTGTCTATTATGAAGGCATGTATGTTCTCATCTAAGACTAGAATGCCCTTTAAAAAAGACCAGTTGAGAAATATTGCTGTGGAAAACATGCTAGCAAAAGCTAGTACCCTGAAAACCCAGGGGCAAAAGCTTGTGTGATGGTGGAGTGACAGGACTGGCCAGTTTGGGGGATACTTCATATGTTAGGGTTCTTTCAGGCTAAATATGTAGCTATGCTGTCCAGCAGATAATACAAGCCTCTTTCAAGAGGAATTATAGTATCCTCATGATAACAAGTCTTTTTAAGTTGCCTAAATCAAAAGCATTTGATAGGCCCAAGGGTGGAAGGACAATAGCATTTGCATAAATGAAGAAGGGGCTGGTGTAGGAAGTCATACTCTTTTCTTCCTCCAGAGTATCTGATACATTTTGGAATCAGGTTTCTTTGCTAGGACTTTAATAAGCTGAGATATCCCGCACCTTCATGTCTCCACAATGAGCTTATAGGTTGGTTCCCTTTATATTCCTAAGAAAAAGTCATCTGTCAGTTTGTGCTGGATGGGTGGTACCACATATGAGGTTTCTGAGCCCACCCAGGGATTGCAGTCATCCTTCATCCTCAGACTACAGTTGAAGCCTCATGTAAAAGAGAGTTTTCTAGGCCAGTGCACAGCATGAAACCCACTGTTTTATGCAATATAGAGTAACTTTGAGTAGGAAATAGTCTGATCTCAACAGACCCTTTCTTGGTTTTGATGGGGTAGAAATACAATAAGAAAATGTTAATTTTTACATGTTAGAATCTGTTGTTAAGGTCTCATAATTTTCCTCCAAAACAAAAGAGTAAGATGAAATTAATAACTATGTGTACAGAAATTTAATTGGTGCAACTTTAGGTGAATGTTTCTTGTGTCCTAGCCACTTTCCAAAATAAGCTGTTATGGAGATTCAATATTAATTATAAATGCTTAGCTGATAACTCAGTTGTAACTCTTAACTTAAATTAACTCTTTTTTTATCTATGCCTTATCACATGGCTTGGTACTTCTTCTCAGTATGGCATGCCCATCTTGTTCTCTCTACATCTGCCAGTGACTCTAGACTCTGCTCTTTTTATCCCAAATATCCTCAGCTTGATTGTTCTGCCTAACTTTAGCCTGCCATGTTATAAGCCAACCAGCTTCTTTATTAAAGAATGAGAGTAATAAATATTCATTGTCTACAGAAGGATTAATCCATAGCATTTCCCTCTTTTTGTCTAGTTAGAAAGTAAGATTTTTAACCTTAACATAGAAAAACTATATATAACAAAGCAGTTATTAAGTAAGAATTACAGTTACAATATATAATTTATTTATATTTGGGAAGATTAAAAATACCCTATTATTTTAATATCTTTATAAGTCCAAAGTTTTTTATATAATTTACTTTCTATCAGGACAAAGGAAAATTATAACTATGACTGTCTAATCTTCAACTCCATCACAGACCCCAGAAAGGTAAGATGTTACCTAGCAATAGGGACATCAGGCTGACTGAAAAATCACCCAAAGTTCCTCTGAAACATTGGGGCATCTATCTTTAACCTAGAAGCATAGCATATCTGACTGACTTTCCTGTGAAACAGAAAATTTTGAAGGATTTTCTGACTTTGTCTTGGCAAAGTTTGACAGTCACATTGTATCCTGCTGGTCCAGTTTAGATAGTAACTGACAGCAGTTGAGGCAAGGGCAGTTTCTTTGCCCACATGACTAACTTTTGCCATGAATAAAGCAAACTCCACATGAAGATTTTTCAAAGTCTATCATCTTTTTGAAAGTAGATTATTGCTGCCAGGAGCAGCCATTCCTCTCTGTCAGGAAAAGCCTTAGAATATGAAATATATTAAATGCCATATCTATAGGTCTTTGAAGCATTTAAAGACCATCTATCTAAATATATCTGTGTATGCCCTTGAAAACATATCAAACATGATTATAAGTTTGACTATTATAGGTGACAATTAAACTGCATTATACACTAATTATACACTACATTTTAAATGAGCTACATAATCATACTATCTCAAATAAGAGTAGAACTATGCATAAAGTATAACATAAATAACTTTAAATTTGTATCAATAAACCAAAATTTATACCAATGTAAAATATTTAAGATTAATAGTCATTGTTTGGATTAAAGCATGTTGGAGAAAAGTCCCTTGTCCTGGCTGCCCACATAGCTTAGACCCAAAATAATCACATCGAAGCTGTATTAATAACTGTTTTGTCCATTAGCTCTAGCTTTTATTGGGTAACTCTTATATTAATTAAACCCATTTCTATTAATCTGTATATTGCCATGGGGCTGTGGATTATTGGGTAAAGTTTCTAGCATCTGTCTTCAGCAGCTTAATGGCTTCTTTCTGACTCTGCCCTCTTTCTCCTATCATACAGCCTAGGTTTTTTTTCTGCCTAGTTCTGTTCTGCCCTGGCCATAGGCTCACAAAAGTTCTTTATTCATTAACCCATAAAAACAACACATAGACAGAAGGACCTCCCACACCAAAAGTAGATTTAATAATCTACCTCTTTATTCTATCATTTCTGTATCCCACCTTTTTCTTTTCAGAAAGAAATCATTGAATCTAATCTCCTTTGTTTAGGTTTTCTTTCCTGACCATTATCAATTAACAAATTTTAACCAGCTGTTTTTAAATTATTAGATATCCATAACCCACTTTTTAAAGGATGTACACATACTTTTCTAGACTACTTCCTATTGATTAGGGGTGATGGCAATCTTTAGACCCTGAGAAAATTCAGAGTCTAAAATTCAGGGTAATTGTTAAGTATGTGTTGTAGTATTCTGTGAGGCTGGATCATCTCAGTCAGCAGCCTGGAAGTTCTCCTGGATTCTGGATCACCTGGGCCATTGCTTTCATTGGTGTCTAGTCCCCTTGTCCTCAACACATAAACTTTAAAAGGTAACAGATATCTGCATTATATAGGTATTGACTGTGTGTTGTACACATCGGCCAAAGATGGTTTTTTGTTTTATATTTGAACAAGTAAAATATACATCACATGTTCCTGTGGAAATAAAAGCATAACCTCTCCTCCAAAGTAACACATCTTTTGACTTAAATTTTGAAGTCAAGACATTTTTTAAATGCATAGGTTGGTTTAATCTAGCATACTTCAAAATCCAGTGTTTCCTATCAGCCAAAAAAGTTAAAGACAACATAATAGCATACAAGATTTTGCCTCTTTGTGCATTTCATTTTTATGTGGCTTTTTAATACACACATAGTTTAATTTTCAGTGCAAAACTTATATATATATATATATATATAATATAGCATATATTATATATATATTATAAAGCTATATATATTATAATTTTACTCTCTCTTTAAGGACTTTGCCCTATTATGTGTAAACTGTTTTTATACACCTTTCTTTTCTCTTCCAAGGCTACATATATTTTTAAACACATTGTGACCTATTTAGAAACCTTTTCTGTCTGATTTTGTCTTTACTATACATTTGTAACCTTTTCTGTCTGCATGAACAAAAACCCTAAATTCATCATGCAATATTAAGGATTGTGACATCAGTTATTCCTGGTCTTTCTCTAAAATAGATTATTCACAAAACATTCAGTCTTGGGCATGCAACAGAAAGATGTGGTAGGCTTATTAAAGTACAGATTTCTAAGTCTATCCCCACACTAACTAACTCATTAGATATTGGGTAATGTCCAGCATCTCAATCTTCTAAAACTCTTGGGTGGTATTGATTAAGTTCTAAACTTGTGCTTCATATGGTGTTCTTAATGTTTGCTACCTGTGTTTTCATCTTTATAAAAAGAAGGTACCTGCTTCTCAAGCTGATGTAATTTTTTTTCATATTTAGTGTATTTAAGAGCCCTAGTAAAGAAGATAAAGAAATGGCCACTCCGCTAGGGGCAGGGTTTTACAGTGAGCAAGAGAGAAACGATATCCAGAGGCATCTGTAAGAGTGCAGAGCCTAGAAAAAGGAGTGGACTGGCCATTGACTCTGCTAGGGAAGTAGTGGGAAAGTGGGAAAGTGGGAAAGAATAGTGACAATAGCAAGAGAAGAGAGTACAGTGAGAAAGAAAGAGAGCAAGATGAAAGCGAGAGAGAGACTAGTAAATGTATCAGGTTTAAGGAGGATGAGTACCTGAGAGGGAAGGAGTTGAGGGTTGAGGAGGAGCTAAGAAGAACCAAGATGAGGGTTTTGCAGTGTGTACCAAGAACTTGTGAGTAATGACTGAGGAATTGGGAGGCAGCATTGATTTTAATAAGCAACCACAGGTTCAAGTCAAAGGAGAACCATATATTCCTTCTGCTAGAGGCAAGGAAATGACTCTTTTAGAGGAAAAAAGAAATAAAAAAAGAAACACATTTCCCAAGGAATGCTGGCTATTGTCTAGCAGCCAGAAATATTTCTGTCGCTCATTTATGGATATATGGACTATCTGAGACCCGAGACCTAACATTTAGGGTAACAGAAAGCTTACCTAGAGGCCTGAACTAATCTTTTCCTCAGGAGGTCAATTCCAATCTACTATCCTTCTAAATTTTGCTCACCTTGTGCTCTGATTATGCAGGACTTTATCATTCTTTTTCTTTAATTTTGATTTAATTTAATTTTTAGTAAAAAACTTTCATATACACAGTCAACATATACTTCCTAATTCTTCTCCGGTATACTAACTTCTCATCTACAGTCTTTTATGTATTTTAATCATTAACATTAATACATTTCCTGCTCCATTGTTACCTCTTCTGATTGATTTTATGAGTGTTAATGAGATGAATTTTCTAGGATACTGCTTTGCCTAGATCATTTCTTCCTGATTAAACTATGTTACATATTTATTTTTATATATTTTTGCTTTTATTTAATTTAATAAATTAAATTTTATTTAAATGCTTGAATTATTACCTTTGCCTAGAATATTTTCAGCTATTCTCTATAATTCAGGAAAAATTATTTTGTTTATTGTGCCTGCTCTTTTATCTCTTGGGTCTTATTGTTACTGTTTAGACTCTCTTTCGTATGTGGTGTCAACCATCAGAAATAAGCTTATTTACTGGTGCATGGAAACACTAACTGTGGGAACATGTGTGATAAGCTGCTAAATCCTGGATGTGGTATTTAAGTCTCCCTTAACCTTTTACCTCCCAAATTCTCTATTTTGTGCTGGATGAATTTATTTGTTTCCTGCCAAGCAGATTTTTGAATATTTGTATACCACCTTTCTGTTGGCAAGAAACGCACTCTTGAATACCATTCCTGGACTTAGACCAAGGTTGATTCTTTTATTAGCTCAATGCATACCAACTTGCTTTGTGTAAATTAGCCTCCCTTCATGGTTTTGCTGTTTTTCATTAGCAGGATTTTGTTTTGTTTCTGTTTTTGTTTTTGATTTTGAGACAGGGTCTCACCATGTAGCTCTGTCTGTACTGGAACTTGTATTATAGACCAGACTGGGCTTGAACTCACAGAGATCTGCCTTCCCATTGCTTCCCAAGTAGTAGCATTAAAGGCATGAGTGACTATGTTTCACTATCTCTGGCAGTCCCTAGCATTTGGGTGTGTTTTTTTTTTTTATTTACACGTAGTCTACTGACCTTCTCAAAATAGAGTTTCTGTGGTTTCTATTTAAGTTCTATACTGAAAAGAGAATTTGGCAATGATTTTATTGTTTGTTTAATATTATAAGTAAGCAAAGACGCAATATCCTGTCACAACAGAATTAGGACCACTAATTTATGCTTTTCTATTTACAGTTTGTTATTTCTTTTTGCAATAGTGAGCATATGCTAATATCCTATAATGTCTCAGGAGAGTGAGTTATCATTGATGTGATCTGACCTGCCCAAGGATAGATGTCATGGGACATTGAAAAAAATATGCTGTTTTACCATGAACTCTAACATGGCTGACAAAACTTTCAGGCTGACAGTATTGCTGTCACAACTAGTGACTATGTCATATGAAATTTTTTTGTAGTACAATAAAATAAACAGTTTTACTTGATTGCTCCTAAAACTTCTTTTGCTTATTTTAGTTCTTCACTTCTGATTAGGGAATGGCTTATGATAATGTATTAAATGGTTACATAGTTCTTAGGGTATACACATTCTTAAATATTTATAGATAACTAAACCATTACATGGAACAGATATTTAACTTAACCCAGGGGTAAGTTCTAAGACTATAATAAGTTTCACTTTTCTTTTTTTTTAAAATTTTGTACCAATATTTGTTTACTAATGAATCTATGGTTAGATTTTCTATTCCCACTATATATTTTCACTGTAAAATGTCTATTAGTGCTTCTGAGTGGTAACAGTGAGGTGTTTACAGAAGTGAGGATAATTATTTTAATACTGTTTAGTTTACTAAAATAATAAGGAATCAGTGGAGACGTAAATGTGGGGAAGATTGGGCAATAAAGAGTTCAGTTGGGAAGTAGCCACATTGACAAATAGTTTACCCAGCCTAACTGACTTGTTTAGTTCAGTTAGCCAGAAGGAAGTTATTCACGACGTTGGTTTGATTCAGTAATTTTTCTTTCTGCTTTTCTCTTTTTGTTTCTGTTTTTGATAAATAACAACAAACGTGAAGTATGGAGCTCAGCTGTTATTATTGTGACAAATTTTGGAACTTGAGATCACAACGGAGCATAATGCCTTCCAGGATATCCGCCTGGATGTCAAAAGAAACAAGGTCAAGATATTCTGCTTCCTGTGTCTCACAAATATCCAGTACTGTATACATAAAGCCTGCAGCATTAACTGATGTGGCATTATCAATTCGCATTCCTGCTCTGGCTCTCATTTTCCTTGACGTTTAGCTGTCCTGAGGGACCATGTACCCCATATGGGAACAAAGAAATATGACAAAAATAGCACCTCTAGGTTTACCCATTGCAATTTTAGAATCTCCTGTCTCTTGAAATCAACAAAGCAATATTTAAGTGGCTAGATCTTCAATTGATACTTCATTTTCTAAAAATGGGATACATATACTTCAGTATCCTTTATCCAACCTGTGATTTATATATAGTTTAGTATTTGAAGCATTATGCACGAGTGTCACTTTTTAAAAAACCTATTCTTATAAAATCTCTTGTCTCTTTTACTAGCACTTTAAGGTATTTGCTGAGACTGGCTTAGTTCTGCGTGAAAGGAATGTCCAATATGGACTAAGAGTTAAAGGTTGAGCTTTTTTGAATTACTTGTCATATATTGTGACAGGACCAAAGTCAATTTACTGGATTTCCTAACATATCCAGGTGGTGTGGGAGGTCCTTCTGTCAATGTGTTAATGAATGTGTCATTGGTTAATGAATAAAGAAACTGCCTTGGTCTGTTGAATAGGGCAGAACTTAGGTTGGCAGGCAAAACTAAATGGCATGCTGGGAGAAAGGAGACAGAGTGAGGGAGAGACTCTGCCTGAGACAGACGCTGGTTAGAATTTTTGCTGATAATCCACTGCCATGTGGCAATATACAAATTAATAGACATGTTTTAAGTTAATATAAGAGTTAGCCAGTAAGAAGCTAGAGCTAATGGGTCAAGTAGTGTTTTCATTAATATAGTTTGTGTGGTTATTTCGGGGTTAATCTAGCTGGGTGATCGGGGTGAACAAGCTGGCCCTCCTCCTACATCCAAAGTAGGATTTGGTCAAGATCAAACCATGTTCCATTTAACCTCAAACTAAGTCACTCACTATTTATTCCCTTCTAAGCTAGTCCAGGGATTTTCTAAATGATAACTGAACTCCTTGGGTGAAAAAAGTGTCAAGGGCTAAAAGCCAGAGAAAAAAAGCTGAGATTTTATGACTCTGAGGTTCTATTTGCCTCTAGTTATGAGTGAAACCTCTCCATTTGTGGTGCATAGAATCAGAAAAGTAGAATACTAATCTTCTAATTCAAATAGCTCTATATATTGTGATAGAAATTTATATATTAAAAACGGAGTTTCAAAAACAAATTTATCAAATAAAAATGACTTATGAACGAACACAGACCAAATTGTGTGGACATGATTTTTCAAGAGAGTTTCAATTCTTGGCTTGAAAACCGAAGCAAATTTTGACTACTTCAAATCAATGCATTCCACATAAACAACTGAATATTTGGGAATTATTTAATATGATCTATTTACATTCACATATAATATATTACACATTTTGTACTTATTTTCTGAGTGAGTACTTTTGCAGAGGAGGGAATCCTACTATCAATTAATGTGAATAATAATTCTCATTTGCATCTCTAAAATATTTGCAAATAAGAATAAGCTGACCCTTGTTTGGTCTCAGGGAGTGCATATGTCTAGAAATGAGCTCAAGCTGGACGATTGAAAGATTTCTGCTGGTTGGATAAAAGTGAGCATTCCTCACAGTGAAACAAGTTCCCATTCCTCTAAATGAGTCATTTCCCTTGCCTCTGGTAGAATGGATGTATGGCTGTGGTTTCATATTAAAGCCCATGTTGGCCTCCAGGCCCCTTCAGTCCCTACTTGTAAGCACTTACTGTATGTTTCAAACCCTCCACACTGTCGTCCTGGCCCCTCTCAGCAGCTCCACCTCTACTCCAATCTCCCATCTCTGTTTCAGGGCTTCCCATCACCACTACGCATCCCCCTTATAACCCACGTGGATTTTCCATATCCCGTTTTCTCATGTTTCTTACATATGAATCTGGCCGCGTTCAGTTTACTTCTTCCTCTCTTTGCCCTGGGTCTTCCATACGCCTCTGGAAACTTTTTCTTTCTTATTTCTAATAAAAACCTTCCAACTAACTGGATAGCCATTTCAGCAGTGTGTCCTTTCTAGTACCACTCACTCATCAGGCTTGAAGTTTGCCTGAGTAGCTTAAACTTGGGGATCTATTTGTCAAATTTCAGATTGATAAGGTTTCTTAGTGAATCTAATTTCAACCTTAGGACCTTCGCTGTTGACCTTCTGTCTTCCAGCTTTCCCTGCTGTGGTCTTCTTAGGCTACTATAACACAATAGTACAGACTGGGTGGATTTTGCAAGGAAGACGCATGTTCTTACTGTTCTATAAAATCAAATAATGATAATTTATTCAGTGTTGGTTGAGGACTTCCTTTCTGGAGAGCCATGTGAGGATAAAATAAGCCTGCACAGGAGGCCTCTGTTAGTTTAAGATGAGGAAAAGAATATTGCAGCTATAGAGATCGGTTAACTTCAATTTTAACCCTTTAGGGTAATCCTGCAAATATGAGGTTTCCACTTTTAAAATATATTTAGGAAAGATTAAATGCTTTTATTTCCTCTTTATTCTAGTAACAGACCTTTTCCCCTTGCTCAAGTTTATTGAAACTCTGATTAAAAGACTATGTAATCTGCTTCTTCCCTTTTTCTGTTTCCACTGTGGGTTTTCTCCAGGTTGCAACTGACATTTGACTTGTCTTGGTGCTTCTGAGGATGGTGCCTTCCATAGCCTCAATGCTCGCACAGCTTTGTGTTATTTTTTTTAATACTATTCTTTTTCTGGTTAATTATTTTCTTATGGTTGAGAAATTTCTCCATGGCTATGCTAGGCAGAATGATGCACATCCTTCTTAATCTCCAAGGAATGCTCCACCACCATGAAACTAAAAAACAAATATAGAAAACAAATCTGTATCCTGATAGCATTTTTTAAGTAATTTTATTAAATTATAAAAGTTTCCATTTCCGCCCCTCTTCCCAACACCCTCCCACTCCCCCCACTCCCTCTCCTCCTCCCTCTTTGTCCCTTAGGGTAGTCAGGGTTTCCTGCCCTGTGGGAAGTTCAAGTTCCTCCCACCTCCCTCCAGGTCCAGGAAGGTGAGTATCCAAACAGACTGGATCCCCAAAATCCAGTATATGCAGAGGAAACAAGTCCCAGTGTCATAGTCAATGGCTTTTCAGAAAGACTTCGGGCCAGCCACATTCAGAGAATCCGGCCAAATTCCGAGAATTGCATACAAATGGATGGAAATAGAAAACGCTTTACTGAGTGAGGTAAGCCAGACCCAAAAAAGAGGAACACGGTATGTATTCACTCATAAGTAGATTCTAACCATAATTAAAGGTCTTTGAGCCTATTATTCGTGATCCTAGAGAAGCTAAATAAGAAGATGAACCTGATGAAGATTATTTAGCTATCCGCCAGGAGGTAGGAAATAGACAAGAGTCCCAGGTAACCTCGGGTGCATGGGGGGGGGGGTGGGTAGGAGGGTTGTTGGAAGGGGAGAGGGTTAGAGAGAAGGGAGTAGAGGAGGAATGGGGAAAGCTCGGTGGCCTGGGATGGGGGGGAGGGAGGAAGGATGTATATGGGATCAGGGAAGAATATATTTCAACTAAGGGAGTCATTTTAGGGATTACAGGAAACTTGATTATATATGGGATCCCAGGTCCAAGGAGAGATCCCCAGATTGTTCTCTGGACAGAGGAGAGGGTGCCTGAACCGACCTTGGCCCATAACCATACTGATGAATATTTTGCTTATCACCATAGATCCTTCATCTGGCGAAGGACGGCGATACAGATGGAGACCCACATTGGAGCACCGGACTGAGCCCCCCAAGGTCCAAATGAGGAGCAGAAGGAAAGAGAACGTGAGCAAGGAAGGCAAGATCAGAGGGAACCTTCATCCGACGATGGATGGCGATACAGACAGAGACCCACATTGGAGCACCGGACTGAGCCCCCCAAGGTCCAAATGAGGAGCAGAAGGAGGAAGAACATGAAAAAGGAAATAAGGACTGCGAGGGATGCTATCACCCACTGATACAAGGTGACGGATCTAATGAGAGTTTACCAAGGCCAGTTGGACTGGGACTGAACGAGGACGTGATCCTGATAGCATTTTGTGAGACTCACTTCAGACTTCTGGACTCAAAGAATAAGATAATTTCCTTTTACAATTAGGGAACTTTCTGTAGCTCATATCAAAGTTAACACAGTGGAGACCTAATGAACAAGTAGATATGGCTGCCAAATAATAAATCCCTGGTTTGCTCTTGGCAAACATGTGAAACACTTCATCTTTAATTACTAAGCCCGTTTTTCCCCTGGAAAATTCTTTCTTGAGAGACATTTCATGATAAGCCTTTGTTATGGATTTTTCTGTTAGACTGCTGTGTTTTCTTGATTATTAGAATTCCTTTTCTTCTTCACTGAGGGTCCTTGCCATTTTGGAGAACACATGGTATACTTATTATTTTAGAGAAGGGTTTTTCATGGATGCCTCTGAGGCTGCTCTCGTGAGATTAACATTGTAACATTTGAAATCGATTGCTCCACCTTATGGAGTATGAATGGAAATATTTTTCACAGGTTTCTTATGTGGCAAGATATATTATGTTAATAACAAAATAGTTGTGAAAAACACTTAGCTAAGACTTTTTTTCTAACTTCAGATGTATTATAACCTACTAAGCATAAGATTCTTAGAAACTGTTTCCATTTAGTTTTGGTCTTTACATAATATCCCACAAATTATTTGTCTAGTGGCCAAAGGTTCTCTTTTTAAGAATCCCCAAGAGCCAAGAATTTTCACATTTTCCATGAGAGTTCACAAATAATTTCTTTTAAATACCTGTTTTTATTTTCTTTCTGCCTTGGGTTATAAGCCTTTAAGTATTATGAGTCTGAATTATATTATGATTAATAATATAGTTTGCAGGGCATCATACTACCTATTTTACTAAATGAATTTGATTATTTTTTATTTAATTTTGCTGGGAATTGAACCTAGGTCCTTGAACATGCTAAACACAGAGTCACACCAACCTTTTAAAATAAAGCTATTTTGGAAGACAACTGGAATCATTCATGTGTAAATTATCTTTCATTACTTTGTTGCTGTCATTGCAGAAACCCATGAGGATGAAGAGATTTAATGACACAAACTCAAGACAACTGAAGTATGTGTTTATTCATGTTCTCGTGAATCGGATAAATTGCTGGAAAGAGAGTTTAGGAGGTTCAGTGTTGCTTCTTCTTTCAGACGTTCAGTCCACCATAACACAGAATATATGCCAAATGAGATAGGCTAGGAGTCAGAGACCACAACCACAGGCAAGTGTCGTGACACAGCCCATCTCTAATGATCTGCTGCTGTCAGCCACAATCCTCTACTAAAGGCTTTAAACCTTCCAAAAGAGCACCAGAGGCCAAGGGCCCAGTGTTCAAATAAATCTATAGGTTCATTTTAGATTCGGATCATAGAGAAGGAAGAAGAAGGAGGAGGAGGAGGAGGAAAAGGAGGAGGAAGAAGAAGCAGTTTTATAATGTGAGATAGGAACTTCCAATATGTTCGTAAAATACCTTATACAAAATGTCAGAAAGGTAAAAGAGAAAAGAGACAAAGGAACCAGTTTGTAGGGATTTATACTTGTCAAATGAAGGTGACCCAAATATCCTAGTAATGATAGAAATGAATTGCTACACCTTCAATAAAAATATGCTTTTATGCTAATAATATAAATAGACGCATAATTGGCAGAGGAGAGAGCTCTCAGAGTAGAGGGTCAACTGCTAAATGTTAGAAGTAGGAAATCAAGTTCCTCTAGTGACTATCAAATTCTGTTGGGTTTTGTCCAAGTGTGGGGGGCACTGCCAAAACCAAGTGGAATTCCTGGTTGTTAATCTGATGCCTCTGCTTTCTGCCTCTGTTAGAAGGCTATGCTCAACTGAGGTTATTGAAAGAGTGCTTATATTAAACATTTGCAATAAAATGGTTACAGAAAAATCAGATTATTTTTGAAAATCCGTAGCCCCAGGCTTTTGTTGGTGAAATGTATGTCGTCAGTCCAAATTCTAGGTCTAAAAGAAGTAAATAACATGACTGATTGAAAATAACAGTAAAATTATTGTAGCACTCTTTGCTTTACCTCTTTCATAACAGTTTCTAGATGTGGAATAGAACCTAAATAATATGCACAGTGACATTTCACTGTTGGATACCTGGTGTGCAATATTATCTGGTGAATATAAAAGACAATGTTCTACTTAGAGGAAGCACACACTGGAGTTTTTGTATCATTCAGGGACAAAAAGATGTCTATCTGTAACTTGTCAGGAGATTTTGAAAGGGACCCACCTTCACATATTCTTTGAGATGTATAGGTTTAAAGAGAGACAGAGGTAGAGATAGAGCAACTGGACAACTCTTTCAAAATATTAGCTATTGATCATTGTGATTGAAGGGAATATAGAAGTTCTAGCTACTTACATGTAAGTTAAATTATTTAAAAATAAATTACAAAATTGTGAATTTGGTTTACTTTTTTTTTGTGTGGGGTGTATGTGTGTGTTCACATATGTATCGGCTCAACATGGGTATAGCTGCTCCATGGTTGGTGTTAGGAGATTTCTCCAATTGCTCTTCATTTTATTATGTATTAAGGTTGGGTCTATTGATGAACTTCGAGAATGCTATTTCTAACTAATCACATTAGCCAACCTGCCTCCTATACCTTCTTTTGGAGTTTTGGTTTTATAGTTGTGTTGCCACACCCTCCGGGCTTTCATTTGTCTTCTTGAGATAAAAATCCTGTTGTCTTACCATTCCTCTCCCTACAGAATCTTCTTATCTAATTTCCCCATTATTCCCTTATAATATTACATTCTTCTTCCTGTATTATGGGAGATCTTTTCTCCCTCTCTGGTTCTTAAGTAACCTCTGTGAATATTCTGAAGGAAACACACATCTAAAGCATAAAATCTAATACTCACCTGTAAGAAAAATATACAATGTCTGCCTTTCTGCATCTGAGTTACATCACTCAAGATTATTCTAGAGAAACTGTTTTCCAGAAAAAATAACAAGGCTGATACACATGTAAACCCACAGTTGTTATGACAACATTTACAAGAGCTGCAGAAGTTCAATCCAGACAAAATCCCACTGTGATACTGGGACATTGGGCACAAAGTCACACCCTGAGCAATAATCTATTTGCAATTGATAGTTTCTGGGGCAGGGAAAATAAGTTCTCTTCAGTGGAGTGACAATGAGTTTATCAACCAGGGCAGGTCTCAGGCTTAGGAGCAATTGACCAAAATAAAACAGACTATGTGCTTCTTTCTTTCTTTCTTTCTTTCTTTCTTTCTTTCTTTCTTTCTTTCTTGCTTGCTTGCTTGCTTGCTTGCTTGTTTTCTTGCTTCCTTTCTTCCTTTCTTGCTTTTTTAAGAGATAGTAAGAATATGAAATGGTAAGAATCAGAGGAGGATCTTGGAGAAGTTGGGGAGGAAAGAATATGATCAAAATATATAAAAGTTTTTCTGGGGGTGGGGGGAATCCGAAGTAAGACACCTCCAATGAGCATGCAAAGAGTAGGCTTGAATGGTGTCAGATAAGCCTGAGCAGTCAGACAGACACGGTGTTGAGCAACGGACTATTTGGAACACAGACATCAGTACAAACGTTCCGCTGGTTGCTCATTTACCCAGAGAAGCAAACATGCAAAGCTTGCCAGAGACACTGCAGTTTGAACATTCTGCTTTGTCTTTAACGATCACCCTAGAAAGCAAATGATTAGCCAAGTTTAATTTTCACAGAGCACTGAGACTATTTAAACACAGTAAGATTTATCCAAAGTATAACAGACTCCTTAGCTCAGACCCAAAGTTGTGGCTCTTCTTTATTTGTTGGAAAAATTCTTCTACATGGGCTTCTTCCAAATGGATAAATAGACTCACTGTGAGTAATGTGGTTTGTTTTGTGCATAGCATGCGCTTTTACAAGAGAAGAAATCTTCCACAGTAGAAGTGTATCTTGTTGAAATGAAAGTGTAGTTGGTAATTAAGAAATCGTATTGTGTCAGCAGCAGTGACTGTCAAAATATCAAAAGTCACAAGGTACAAAGTAGAAGATTTTAGAGCTAGAGATTCAGGGAAATTATAAACAGTCAAGGATATGAATAAGTTTTTCTTAAGCACATTGTGTGTGTGGTACCCTCATATATTTTAAAACTTAAAAAGAAATAACTTGCTCAATTTTTTCCCATCTCTACCCAGGATAGAATGCTGACATCTTTCTCCAGGGAAAGTTCTGACATTTTGCTGAAGCTTTGTATGAAGAGGATTCCTCCTGTGGTCCTGAAATGATCTTCCATGGAAAATAAAGAATCAGATGTCAAATAACTTGAAAAAAAAGTTCTTATCAGTTTTATTACTTAGTAGTCATTCTAACTCTGACTAAATTCTTCAGACTGAACATGTGTAAGATTACTTCAAACATGTAAAATAAGCAAAACTATATTACCAATGTATTCATTGATTCTCACGTCAAAGGAGTTATGGAAATAAAACTTGCAAAAATATGATCAATTTTTCTGTGAATTTGAATAAGATTCTGAAGAATTCAGCCTGGATTCTGAAGCAACAGTAAACTTATTGAACAATGAAAGGAGTTGTTTGTGTGTGTACATACATGTACACATGTCTGTGAATTTATGCACATGCTCTGTCAGTGTCTACAGTGAAGGAACTGTAGATAGGAATGAATTAAAGGTACATAAACATGGTTAGCTCAAAATTTTCACATCGAATCAGAGCATATCTCCTGGCTAGCTTTTGACAAGCTAGAGTCATTTGAGGAGAGAAAAACTCAATTAAAAATGTATCTGTAAGAGTGGCCTATGGACAAACCTTTGGTGCATTCTCTTGATTGATGGGTGATATTGGTGAACCTATCCCATAGATGGGTGGTCCTGAATGGTATAAGAAAAAAAAAAAAAGACGAGCAAGCCAGTAGACAGCACTCTTCCATGACTTCTACAGGTCATGTCTCCAAGTTCCTGCCTAGAGTTCTTGATCTGAATTCTCCTGGTTACTGACTGTCACTTGTGTGATAAGTTCACTTTGAAATAACCCCTACACAAGAAACTATAGGCACCTGAGAAAACCTGAGACAGGGAGAGTTGATCTTCCCCAGGGAAGAGCACACTAATAGGTTATCCAGTGCCAAATGGTCAACCCTGAAAACATACAAACAGACTGAACGGGTTGTATTTAGGGATGAATAAGCATGTGAGTACACATATATGAATATAACAACAGTTAGTGAAAGAAGAAGGTGTGAATTTGAAGAATAGTGGGTAGGGGTATATACAAGAGTTTGGAGGGAGTAAAGGGAAGGAATAATGTGGGTTCCACCGAATCTGCGCTTCCCTCCTCCTGCACGGATTGCGCGCCTTCCGTACCTCGCCATGAGCTTGGGCAAGGGTCTAGGGGTTAAACAGAGACAAACACACACACACACACACACACACACACACACACACACACACACACACACAGAGAGAGAGAGAGAGAGAGAGAGAGAGAGAGAGAGAGAGAGATCTGGGTCATTTGCCAAAAGGTAAATGCCAAATTTATTTAGTTTCCTCCAGGTTAAATACTCTTTTCCCCAGAGGAGCAAACTCCCTCCCAGCCAGGTGTGAGAAGACAGCTCAACCAGCCTGGTGCCCCTGAGGAATTCCTCCGCAGGGAGGGGGTGCTAGCAAGAGCAAGGCGACAGACAGTTAGGATAGGTTTAGGCACCGTGGGAACCCTTCTTTCTAGGTGGGAAATTACCATATCAAAGATAAAACGAGGCACAAGACTAATCCACTGGGCTGGTAGAATGTAGCACAGGAGCTGGCAGGAAGCTTGGTTGGTAGGCGAAAAACAGTCCTAGCATCTTGCGTTTTAGTGCCTCAGGGAACAGGGGAAAAGACAGGGATCCGACAGAATAAATGCTGAAATTATATTATAATCTCAAAATAAAAAATTAAGAATGATTTAAACCCTTTTTAAGTTGCTCTTGATCATGAGGATTTAATCACAGCAGGTGGACTCTAAGACTGCATGGCTTTCTGAATTCATGAACATGGCCACTGGGAAGTTCAGGCTACTTGGAGCTACCTCAGAAGCCTGGCACAGTGGCTCAAAGGTCCTCATTCTCAGATTCCTTTTATGTTCCAATCTCATGCAAAATTAGACAATTTCCTTGGAATGCCTTAGCTTTCTTCCATTCTCCAAATTTTGATGTAAGCTTTGGGGTCGTCAAACTGAGAATTTCCAAGAACTACACAAGTAATTTCTAGAGGGACATATTCCTTTTGTTATTTTTCCTAACATCCCTCTGCTTGAGGTGTTCTAAGCTGCCCCCCCCCCCCCGCCAAATACTTCTATTTTACAAAATACTTCTATTTACGGTCCCCTTCTGAAACCTTGTGAATAGAATACAACCTAGGGGCACCTAAGAAGAGTGTCTCAATGAGGGAGTGTCTACATTAGTTGTGCCCATGGGCATATCTCTGGAGGAACTGTCTTACTGACTTGAAGGGAAAGTAAACTGAGATGAGCACAAACAAGCATTTGAGGATGCATGCATTCATTTTTTTTTTTTTTTTTTTTTTTTTGCTCTTTAGAGTGGATGTCTTACGCGTAGCTGACTCAAAGTTCCTGTCTTGATAACTCCATAGTGGTGAACTTTAAGGCGGAATTAAAAGTTTAAACAGCTTGTGCTCTCCTCCAAGTTGCTTACTGTCAAGGAATTTTATCATCAACTAACCTTTTTTTAAAAAAAATTATCTTATGTGTTTTGGATATTTCCTGTATAAATGTATCTGTATTAAGTTCACTTCTGGTGTTGACAGAAGATGGAAGATACCAGGGGATCTCCAAATGACTATGACCTGCCATGTGTTTCTTGAAAAATGATCCCAGGCCCCCTGGAAGAACAGAGTAAGTACACTTAATCGCTGAGCCATCTCTCCAGCCCCTAGAAGCTAATCTTGCTGAGGCGCTCTTCTCAGTGTGAAGTACTTGGTAAAAGACAGAAAAGTAAAAAACAAAAAACCAAAAGAACCACAAGTTGATAGTTTTATCAACTAGTTTTATCAAATCATATTACAGACTATTTCATTTGTAATAAAATTTAATTGTATTTACCTTTACAAATTGCCTAATATTTTATACTTTTCTTGACATGATAAATTTATAGTTACTAGATACATGTATATAACATACTTTTTAAAACTAACAGCACAAAGAAGTACGTATTAGCATATTGACATTGTTAATTGTTACTAAACTTTATCCTTGTTTTTTTTATTTAACAATTCACCAAATATGAACTGCGTGTTTTGGGGGAATATGTGCATTCTTGTAATATTCTGAATTCATAGATGTATATCTTCATCACTAAATATGCTTTTCATTTAATAAAAATAAAATCATGCCTTAATAGACATTTACCTCATGTTAGTAGCATCACTAACAATTGATATTTTTTGTTATCTACATATCCTTTGTCCTTTTTCTTCTTTTTTATTTCATGGATTACTTTTGTTAAATAGATATATTTGTATGCTTTGGAAGTTGGCTTGCTTCTATTACTATTTTCTTCCTTAATTTAATCCTTTTCTTTTCATTCATTGTCCCAAGGAGCATAATTAACATTTTTGTTTAAAATAAGTTAACTTGGATTAATAACTTATTTTCCTAAATATGTAAAGACTTTGCTCCTCCTTCTTTATGTCATAATTACATAAACATAATAAATATAAGTTTCTTTTCAACAAAAGTGAATTTATAATTACTAACATGATACTACCTATGAAAATAAACAAGATTAAGACATAATTAAAATGAGTTTATATTATCATAATGAAACTATTAGTTTTCATGTTTTTAAATATTCATTGTTTGACTTAAATTTTCATTAAATATTTTATTTGAGACTGAATATAGTCATATAGGGTAAGGATAGAACAGATTTGATAGCAGCTAACTCTCCCAAATTTCCTTTATCTGGGAATGTCCTAAATTTTGCATCAAATATGAAAGTGATTTTATCTGGGTATAAAATTCTTGGTTTATAAGTTACAATTGAGGTTGTTATCTCATTGTCAATTCGTTTCAGCAGTCTTTGAGCAGTTAGCTAGTAATCTTTTTATAGTCCTTTATTGTCTTTTATAGTCCTTTATAGTCTTTATAGTCCTTAAATTACACATTATACATTCTGTTGCCTTTGTTAAGACTTTTCTTTGTTTTCTTTTTTTAAATTTTTCTAATATGTGTAATAAGTGTCGTTTTGTGACTTTGTACTTCAGTTTTACTATTGATAGGACAATATTGTAAAGTAAATATATACAGTTTTTTAAAAGTATTTTTCAAGTATTTTCTGCTTTTTCTCTTTGCCTTCTTTTTATCAAACTCTTACTATATGTATATATGTATATTATATGTATGTTATATATGCATGTATGTTGGTATGTTTGCCAGAGCACTGCACACATCTCAAGCACTGCACTTCGTTTCTACATTTCATTTGTTTCTATTCAAAGAATGTTTGACTTGTATTTATATTTTTTCAAGTTGAGAGATTGATTTTCTAATATTTTACCTCCAGTGAATTTCCAACTGACTTATTGTATTTTTACTGCAGAATTTCTGTTAAATATTTTTCCTAATTTAAGTCACTATTCATTGCTATTATTTTTTTATATTTGATCAGATGTCACTGTGATATCTCTTCAATACTTTGGCAAGGTTTTATATCTTTAAACATTTACATATGTATTATAAGTAACACACACACACATATATATATATGACACATATATGCATATATAAATGTATATGTGTAGAAATCTCAGCAATCTCTTTGGAACACTCTCTCTTGGTGGCATTTCTCCTTATTGTGCTTTCTTTTCTAGTTTTCTGGCTTATTTGTAGTTCTCATACATTGTATTTTATTGTGTTTTTTCATAAAACTATATATCTTGGACAATGTATCAATTCAGTGTATGATTTAGCAACTATCTAACATTTTTCTGTTATTTCTATTCCTCTGATTTAGTACCGTTGCTTATTGTTTGGAAGTCTCAATGACCTACTTTCGCAGCTTCCTTATTCCCCACAGTAAATAAGGACCTGGACATTCTTTTTGGTAGCTTTTGTTTCTTTATTTTGTTTCCATTTCTTTTATTTATATTTTTAGCTGAAATTTTAGGGTTTATCCATCACTCAGTATAGTTAGTTGTCTGTCAAGGATTGTTGAGATTTACTTAAATCCCTTGATATGCTTTCTTTAGAAACCATTTCCGTAGGATATGTGTGGGAAGGCTCACCTAAAATCTTACACATTTTACTGGTATATTGTACTTTCTGATTGTGTGTTATTTGATGTCTGTCACAGGTTTCTGTTCACCTTCCTTGGTCATGTGCACAGCATTGTAGAACTTGCAGACTAACATGTTAGGTAGTTTCAAAGAGCCCAATTCTTGTACTTCACCTTGTTTACCTTAAGAATGCCTGATCATATTCCTAATTTTTCTAACTAAAATTCTAAACTTTTACATATAAGAGTTTGTTAGTAGTTCACATTTATCCTGCTAATACGCCATGTATCAGTTGACCTCTACTTCAAAAATGAATAAAAATTTAAATGATATGAGTCATTGATTATTTCCTTAAAATTGCTTATGCTATTATTACTGCTAATAAGAATAGGTAATTTGTTTTCATATTCCTTTCAACTGCATTAAATTTCTGGAATTCTTATTATGACCTTGAACTAACCAAATACTTAACATATGATGTACTGTACAAGGTGTTTAACACATAAAAACATACATACATATTTATTAAGCATGTACCATAAAGATATATTTATGTACCTACATTTTTAGACTGTATGTTTTCATTGAAAACTTATTTTTAATTATTTTTATTGAGCTATACATTTTCTCATCTTCCCTCTCTCCATTCTCCTCCCCTTCTGCCATCTCCCATGACATCCATATTCCCAATTTATTCAGGAGATCTTGGCATTTTCTCCTTCCTATGTAGAACCATGTATATCTCTCTTAGGGTCCTCTTTGTTTTCTAGATTGTCTGTGGTCATAGACTACAGGTATCTTTTTTTTGTTGCCTTCTGCCTAGAAGTCATTTATGAGTGAGTACTTATTATATTTGTCTTTCTGGGTCTAGGTTGCCTCCCACAATATAGCATTTTCTAGATCCATCCATTTGCATGCAAGTTTCAATACTTTTTTTAACCACTGTATAGTACTCTGTTGTGTAAATGTAACACATTTTCTTTATCTATTCTTTGGTTGAGGGGCATCTAGATTGTTTTCAGGTTCTGACTATTACAAATAATGTTACTATGAACATAGTTGAGCAAATCAGTCTCTATTGTAATATTCCATAAATGGTAGTCATTGAATCCAGTGAAGTTTATAAGAATTGTCTGGTTACCTTAGTTCCTATGTAGCCTGAACTGCAAATTAATTTATTTATAACAAAATCACACAAATTTAGATTTCAAAGATTTTTCTCTGTAATATAACATCCAAAAATATACAAGACATGCCAATTCTCACCAACAGTTGCTTCCACTCTCTCTAACTCAGTTGCTGCTAGTTTATAATTTGTTTCAAGAATGAATGGTGTCTGTTTAAGCTGCCTGTCTTAAGCAGGCACATTTTTGCCCCAGAAGAAAACTTGCAAAACACACAATGTAAATCAGTGTAATGCAGGGACTGTGGAGAGCTTCTTCAATAGCTTATTTGCTACAACTGGAGACTTTCTTCTTTTCCAATCAGCAATTTATCAAGATTATTAATTTTTCCTTGGTAAATGACACTTTAAAATATTTATAGACATTTCCTGAGGGAAGAAGAGGGTTGAGTATAGTTTTGGCCTATATATCAAGACATTATCTTTTTCATACAGTTGTGTGTGTGTGTGTGTGTGTGTGTATGTTTGCATGTGTGTGTACATGTGTGTTTATATGTCAGGGTATATATGTGGAGGTCAGCAAACAACTTGTGAGAATAAGTACTTTTCTTTCAACATGTTTGTCCTATAGATCAAATCAGGCCATCAGGTTTGTAGAAGACTATTTTCTCAGCCATTTTTTTTCACCCAACACACTATTTTTTTAATGAGAAGTTATATTTGTATATTACTTGAGTAAAGAAAAAGATGAATATCTAGAATGAGCATGATAATTAAGACAATAAGAAAAATTGTTGGTGAATTAGGTCGGTACAAAAAATAACCAGACCAGCTCAAGAATAACAGTTATATTTTAATAGTTGAAAAGGAGAAACTCACGCTACAAGAATGGGAGGTCCAAATTCCAATCGGTCCAGAGGGCACTGCACAGAGAGAGTGCGCACCTGGATCTCCCGGTTTTTCTTCCTGGGGTCCAGGTCGCCATGCCCCAATTAGCTGTGATTGGTTAACAGTTTCCCCATCAAGAAATAATTTTAAAGTAATGTGGGCCTTAGAGTAAAGAGAAAATAAATTTAAAAATATATATTTTCTAGTCATTAATTAGGCACATTCTATGGTCACTTTGTATAAGAATTGTTAAAAGATGTCATGCAAAAAGGACAGTCAAGGAATTAAGATTTAAAATAATGCTAATTATAAATATTGGAAAGAGTTGGCAGGAAAGAAATGGCAAATTTTTGGCAAACACAAATGGGAGTTTGTGAATTATAATTGGGCAGAGTAATTGGCTAGATCAGTTGGTTGTCATGGTGGTTTGCAAATGTGAATTATATTTTAGAGTGTTCATGCTAACTCTGAGAATTACAAATGACCTTTTGTTCTGGCACATATAAATGAAAAGTTCACACAAACAGAAGATTTAATTATAAAAGGAAACACAAACATTCCTTTATCCCCCTGGTTTTAACCTAGAAAGAATTGCTATAAATCATAAAATGACTTCAATTCAATGCTTTTAATATATGATACCCCTAAATACAACTGAAGACAGTAATACCATGTTCAACATCAGTATATAGGAAAACACACTCAGTAGAATATAGGCTCAGACAAGCATTTGTTACACACGACTTAAAATACAATGAGATAAGGGAAGCAGATATTTTCTTTTCCTTTCCTTGTTCTCAAGTTCAGGAAGAGTGTCACACTTTTGTGAAATCAGGAGAGATGATGGCAGTTGGTAGTATCTTAACTCAGATTTCTAAAAGCGATCTGATGTTAATGATTTCCCCTCCCCTTTCTCTGTCTTTTTTCTATTCCTCCATTATCTTGGAAATCTTGGAGTTCTTCTCTGCTATATGTTTGCACAGTCACAGTTATGGAGACTTTATTTTCAGTAATGATAGTTGACTTTTGAATTCAATCGTCAGAAAGTCCACATAGCCATCAAAAGTTATTTAGTTTTTTTTTTCTTTATTCCTTAGTGTTGACAGAAGAAATTATGGAGGGCATTTTCTTTGTTTATGTATCCTTTGACAAACATTGTATGAACAGCATGTTGAATGATGGCATAATCACAAATTTTTGTCACCACTGATATTTTAAGTTGAAATAATTCTTTAGAAATAGATGTTTCATCCAGTGTAAAGTTCTGAGATTCTTAAGCAGACGGGAGCTGCACCAAAGCACAAGAATGTCGAATGCATAAACCAATAAAACCTGGTGGGAAGTGAACCTGGTTTTCATAAGATAAAGTCATGCTTGACTCTTTGTAGGTCTTTGGGTGGATTAGTGAGGGCAAAGGGATATATATGTTATATAGAAGTTGTTTAGGTATAGGCAAAATTCTTCCTCAAAAGACTCTTGATAGGAATGTGAAATCATTATGAAATTGAGGTAGGAATGGATAGTTGTTTAATGATGGATAGGCAGTTAGCTTAGTGTCAGAAAACAGGTATGTGCAGGCATTCTTCTAGATGGATAAAAATAAATAGGAAAATCCTCTACAGATTGCTGCTGGGTGATCTGTTTATTTAACCTAATCTGGGGGAAAGAGGAAAACCAGAATTCCCACTATCCGTATGTTCTGGACACCTTCTGAATAACATGATAAAATGCCATTTTAATGGCTGTACAGCTGTAGTAGATTCTCCAGAGGCAGGGAGTGGGCTGAGAAGCTGCATACCTATGCAAGAAAGAGGTTAAGGACAAATAATCTAAATTCTTAATATATTTGCAATGAGCTTTATGACTAAGGTTGGGATTTATAATATATGTAGATAAAGTCTTTGTTCGGTATTCAATGATCTAGCCCATGGGCATCATCAGAAAAAGGGGTGCAAATGAAACAGAGAGGCGCAGAAATCATCCATCTTAAATTTTATTTCCTTATAAATACTATTTCATTCTAAAGGAAAAAATCATAGAGCTTAAGAATAGTCATATATATTAACAATATAAATAATATACTGATACAAAGAAACAAAGTACAAAACTGAAAGATTTATTCTCTTCAAGTTTTAAATATTATCAATTAATCAACAGGCTACTTGAATGTTTCTAAGGCTGGAGTGAAAGGTGGGCACCAGGTCTCCTGTGTATATGTTATGGTCGTTAGTTTGGTGTTTTAAAGGATATCCTAATAGTGCGGGCAGTGTACCTATAACTCTTTTGCCTAATCTCAGGATTCTTTTCCTCTGAATGGGCTGCCTTTTCGAACTGGATATGAGGACTTTTGCCTTGTCTTATTGCATCTTGGTTTTGCTTGCTTGGCTGTCATTTACTGCAGGCCTGCTCTGTTCTGAAGAGGAAAAAGAAAGGGAGTGGACCTATGGGAGTAAACCTGTGGGAGTGATGGACGGAGTGAAGTGGAGGGAGGGGAAATTGTGGTCAGGAGTATTATATGAAAGAAGAACCTATTTTCAATAAAAACAAATATCAAAAAAAGAAAAGGATTGAAAAGAAATAGTGATCGGCAGGTGGGAAGTTTAGGAAACTCGTGGCTATGTGTAGGACAGGTAGAAAAAATATTAAAATTGGTTTTATTCAAAGCAGCAGTAGATAAGGAATTTATTGCAATGGAAGATAAGATTTTACCTATTCCAAACAAAGTAGTTGAAGTTCTTATTCTCAAAGTTTGGGGGGCTATGTACGGAAGGTGATGAAGTTGTGAAGACAGAGGTTTTCATAAGTGCCGTTGAATAACCTGGAGATAAATCGTAACCCCTTCATCCATTTTAAGTTATTATAAGAAGAAAGCAATGTGTTAAAAATTTAAAAGTCCCTTACCAAACACCTGACAATATCTTCATCATTGGCCTACAGTACTATAATAATAATAATAATAGTAATAATAAACAATATGCTATCATTTGTTAGGAACCCAGTTCATGTCATTTTTTGTTACAGTAGTTAGAGGAAATACAGATGAAATTCTTTGTAATAATGTCCATATATAAAAATCTGTATGTTCTGTATATCTTAATATCTAAATATAATATCAAACAAGAGATGAAATAAAAGCAATAGGCTAATTTCAAATTTAAATAGCATTTCTCTGCTGATTATTATAAAAAATTCTAGTAATAGTCTGGCTAACTCTGTGGTTTGAACCTTGTAACCTATAGAACTTCAGGGGACAAACTAATATAAGAAACATTTCAGTTTGAAATACAGTAGCATCTTATGTGGCACTCAACAGTGGAGCATGTCTTTCCTGTGTTAAGCATGCTTTTGATATTGTTGCCTTGTATGTTCAGGTGTGTTTTCTTTCTATTATTCACATTAGCTGCTTAGCCTTTGAAAACAGTAAATTGAAAACAAAAAAAAAACAATGCTTTATTTGTGAGTTTTATGAACCTGATAGTTGTACTTGAGAAACAGTTGGGGTTTGGGGCAGATGTGATATTTTGAATGATCAAAACATACTTTTTTAGTGATCTTTCTTGGCCAACATTATAAATCAAATAATGGACATTTGGAGATTTGTTACTCATTATGACATACAAATTGGTGATAGTAAATCAGAGTGTATAAAAGTTGCTTTTTACTTAACGGTGTACAAATTAATTTTGCATGGGTTTAAGAGAGTTTAAGAGTAAAATCCCTTGTTTCTAAGTGTGAAAAGCTAAGGATGTGGGTACATTTATGAAAATATTTTAATATTTGAAATGATTTTCCTTTGGACAAAGGTTTCCCCAATGTACTATCTTCTCATTATCCTCAGTAATTTTGTTCAGTATGAGTGGTAATTCTGTGCTGTCCCCTTCTCTACTATCCTCTGGACAGTGTGCAGCATTGATGAGTGTCTCAGTCCAAGCTTGTATATCATGGCCTAGAAAATCTTTAAGTTCCCGAAGAATGAGTATGAACCCTGATTTAGAAATGGGTGAGATTAAACTCATTTGCTTAAATGAGTTTTAAAATAAATAGTTCTTTCATTTTTCCCATTCTTTACTTTATACATGTGCCTGGCATTGATAAAGCACCAGTGGATAGATTATAATTATCAACATCCTTTCTCCTTAGAAGTTAATACCAGAGTAATATTTAAATAGCTCATTAAAATTTGACAAAAATACATTTATAACATCGTCTTAAGAGTGGTGTTTAGGAAGGTATCCGAAAGATATCAAAGTTAACTATTTACCAAACAGACTGTTTTTTGATCAGCTTAAGAGCAAACATTATCTTAGATAACAAAAATAGGAAAAAATTCCTTATTATAAAGTTGCTGACTTCATTGACAGCCACATTCAGAGTGTTCAGTTTGATCACACGCTCCATCACTCCCAGTCCAGCTGGCCTTGGTGAGCTCCCATTAGATCAGTCCCACCGTCTCAGTGGGCGGACACACCCCTCGTGGACCTGACTTCCTTGCTCATGTTCTCCCTCCTTCTGCTCCTCATTTGAACCTTGGGAGCTCAGTCCAGTGCTTCAATGTGGGTCTCTGTCTTTATCTTCATCCATTGCCAGATGAAGGTTCTATGGCTGACTGAGAAGCCAAGGACAATGGCACTGGGTTTTGATTCTACTGCAGGAACTGACTTTGTGGGAGCCTGGTTTGTTTGGATGCTCACCTTTATAGACCTGGATGGAGTGGGGAGGACCTTGGACTTCCCACGGGGTAGGGAACCCTGACTGCTTTTAGGACTAAAGAGGGGGAAGGAGGTGGGGAGGGGGAGGGAAATGGGAGGCGGGAAGGAGGTGGAAATTTTTAATAAATAAATAAATTTAAAAAAAGTTGCTGACTTGAACACACTCCTCCACACATACAGTCACTAGTTTGAATAGAATGCAAAACTCAGAAATGGTGGCTTCACAGCACAATCTGGAGTTTCATTTAGTGCTCCGCAGAGAAAACACCGCTTGAACGGAAGACAGGAGTGAGAACAGCAAACCGAGGGAACAACCCGCTAAGGTGGCAAAGAACGAAAGCTCATGGCACATTCATGTTCCCTTACTGTGACATCCACATGTGGCCATCGCATCCTTCATTTTAGAAGCAATTTCCCATCCAATAGAAGGGGAAAAGTTTTCTAAATGAAATACGATTATGTTGATGGTTTTCCCTTAGGCATAGTATAAAGCCTCAAAGCCTCACGGAATGTCACGAAGGTTTACAGTTTAAGATGGATCTGTTGCTATGTGGGTGCTTTGCTTAATTGCTCTCAACCTTGGGGAAATCTGGTAAAAACATAGAGAAATGCTAGTTCATGAAACATGGCAAACCAGTCACACAAAGTGAAAATTCCAAGTGAATTTTAGCCTGAAGTACATAAATAGTGGAGCAGAAAGGTTTACATTTTTGAGCTTTAATTATCCAGATAATTGCTTCAATTCAGCTGTTTTCCCTCTGGAAACTTGTGCCCTGCATTGGCTTGGTTTTCCTTCTTTTCCTTTTATTTATTTATTTTTTTTGATGAATTTGCATTCATCAATTTTGAACTTTTTTGTTGCTACTCTCTGGGTTAGATGAGGGGATAGTTGCTTGTTGCTAACATTGGAAACAGGACAATACATTTTTTTTTTTTTTGGCCTGACCCTAGTGCATATATGTAAGTTTTGGTTTAAGATCTGACTAGGTAGCTGACGTGACTTTTACGTACTCTATGGGGGTGTGTTAGACAAACACAGGCTTATTTTCTTGATGTGATTTTCTGGTACATTTTATAGTCTGCTTTTATAAGATCAATAACCTTTCTGTATATTTTTTTCATATATTTTGATATTTTTTCCTGCTATTTAGATTCAGTTCAGGCTTAGAAATTTTTGCTCTCTGACTCATTATCAGCATGGAAGGAATTGTTCAAATCCCCCATCAACCAGGGCAGACAGTTTAAAGAAAAGAAAACATACACAATCTCTAAGAAAAATAAATTCACAATCAATGTTTTTGTGGACAGTTACTATAAAAGCCCAAGTGGTACTATTCATGTGAACATTTTATTTCACATAAAATATCTTTATGTAAGACTTGGTGCTGTAGGGTAATGTAATGAAATTGTCTTCAGTATTGTAAGGAACAGCACCACATTTTAGAACTAGTGGCTTAGAATGGATAGAGTTTGAAAAATATTACTTGTTGTAACACTTTTTAAAAGTATTGGAAATACATAAGTGATTTTGTTATTGGTTTTTAATTGAAAAAATTACTAGGTATTTATTCACAATTATATCTTTGAAAAGAATGAGAGCTTTACTTATGTATTTCTGGGGAGAATATCTCATTCTATACTATATTTTCATTACTTTTAAGTCAAGAATTGAAATGATATTATGCAGTTTTTATATAAACTGTAATTTTCTTACATTCCTCTCTGATGTGTTATACAATTATTTCATCCTCTTAGGTTTCTCTATTTTTGTTTTAAATATATTTACATATTCATATATATATATATATTTAAAATAAAATATGAATAAGTATATAAAAATATGTGCACATATGTATTGGAATACACACACACACACACAAACACACATATGACAAAGCACCAAAATCTTCTGATTGAGTGTTTAAAATTATTGAAAAATATGTTTAATCTCATTTCTATTCAGGATCTAATGCAACAAGGTAGGTAAGATTTCATTATTCAGAAAGGAGAAACACCTTCTTAGTGATTTCTCTTCTATTTTCTTAGTTGTCCACTCTTTTTTATTTATACATTAAGATTCCAAGACATATTTTAATTTCTTATAAACACATACTCATTCTTGCTAAGCATTTGCAGCAAGCTTTGAACTGTCTACATAACTAAGGCTGGCTTGTAATCAGATTCTCTTGCCTACACCCCTAAATTTCTGAACTGAGAAGTTTAGAGGCTTGGGACACCATGCTCAGCTTCAATTTTGGAGATTATTGTGATTGCCAAAATGAAAGTAATCTATGCTATTTACTTTGCTAAAGAGAGTAACAACTTAGTCTATATTCAGAAATTAATTGTAGTTCATCCCTATTATTTCTATAGGAGATGAAAGCTGTTACCAAAAACGTTGTTGCTTGAATTAGTTCCCTTTGCTGCCTCTGACCACAATAGTTGACATACATAATTTGGGGAGGAACGATTTACTTTGGATCATGGTTTCCAAGTGTTCCATGCATGCTTAACTACTTGGCTGTGTGTGATTGGGGTGGCAGGAACATATGACAAGATGGTTCTTATCCTGGTGTTTGGGACAGGCACTCAAATAAAGGACTGAATAAATATTCCTAGCTCTCACCTGTATCTGAACCAACTCATGATAAATCAAAGACATTATGAGACAGAAAATGACAAAACTAATAGAAGAAATACTTAAAATACAAGAAACACTTGATATTGTCAATGACTTTCTAAACAGGATTCCATTAGCTCAGGGAATTGGCGAGGGTTAAAAATGAGAACTCATTAATTTAAAATTTTCTGCAAAGTTAGGAAACAACTAAGAGTCAAAAGGCCACTGAACAGCAAAATCTTTACCAAATGATCATGCAATAGAGGCTTTATATCCTGAATATAGGAAGAACTAAAAAAAATTTAAGCACTGAAACATTAAATTATCACCAATAGATAGAAATCAGCATTCATATATCAAATTAAAAAGTCCAACTAATACATGAAAATACAATCAAAACATGAAGTCAGCATGGAAACATAAATCAAAACTAAACTGAGATAATATTTTACCATAGATAGCTAGCATCAAAAAATTATTATTAAATGCTGATGAGTATAAGGGGTTACTATTTGGGAGAATGTAAATTAGTCTGGCGTTCCGCAGATCAGTAAAGACCTTCTGTTTGATTAAGCTGTAATGTTCTAAGTATATATTTATAGGCCAGCATACGATAAGACTACCTACATATTTAAGTTTATTGGGCTATTCTTAGCAACAGCTAGATTATAGAATCATCCCAGAAGCTCATTATAGATGAAGGGGTAAAGAGCATATGTCAAATATGCATAGTGGAGTTTTATTTAGCCAACAAGAAGAAATAACTCATGTCATCTAGAGGAAACTAGATGGACCTTAAGGTCATCATGTTAAACTTGCCGGAGAAAGAAAGACAAGCAGCAAATGTTTGCTTTTATTTGTGGATCCTGGGGTTGGGGTGGGAAGATTATTCGTGAAAGTCTAGAAAAAAATCACTGGGAGAGAGAACAGAAATACTAGAGAAGTAATTTTAGGGATAGAATATGGTCGAGGCCCACATTGGAACACTGGACTTAACTCCCTAGGTCCAAACGAGAAGCAGAAGGAAAGAGAACATGAGCAAAGAAGGCAAGACCAGAGGGAACCTTCATCCGACGATGGATGGCGATACAGGCGGAGACCCACATTGGAGCACCGGACTGAGCCCCCCAAGGTCCAAATGAGGAGCAGAAGGAGGAAGAACATAAAAAAGGAAATCAGGACCGCGAGGGGTGCGATCACCCACTGATAGAGGGGACTGATCTAATGAGAGTTCACCAAGGCAAGTTGGACTGGGACTGAACGAGCACGTGATCCAACCAGATTCTCTGAATGTGGCCGGCCCCGAGTCTTTCTGAAAAGCCATTGACAATGACACTGGGACTTGTTTCCTCTGCATATACTGGATTTTTGGGATCCAGTCTGTCAGGATACTCACCTTCTTGGACCTGGAGGGATGGGGGAGGAACTTGAATTTCTGGGACTTGTTTCCTCTGCATATACTGGATTTTTGGGATCCAGTCTGTCAGGATACTCACCTTCCTGGACCTGGAGGGATGGGGGAGGAACTTGAATTTCCCACAGGGAAGGAAACTCTGACTGCTCTTAGGGATGGAGAGGGAGTGGGGGGAGTGGGAGGGTGTTGGAAAGTGGGGCGGAAATGGAAACTTTTATAATTTAATAAACTTTGGAAAAAAAGAATATGGTCAAAATATATTATATACATATATGAAGATGAATGAAAGCTATTTTTCCTTTTGTAAATTTCATCTATCTATCTATCCATCTATCAATCTATCTATCTATCTATCTATCTATCTATCGATCTATCTATCTATCTTCTAACAACCTGTCTGTTTGTCTATCTGTCTTTTCTATCTACCTACCTACCTATCATGTATTTATTCTTATCTCATATATTACACCCCGACTGAAGTTTCTCCTCCTTCTTCTCCTCCTGTTCCCTCCCCTATCCCCCAGATCCACTCTTTCATTTCATGTCATAAAAGGGCAGGCCTCCCAGAGATATTAATCATAGTATATCAATTTGAGAGAAGGTTTGGCACCTTCCCTCATATGAAGACTAGATGAGGCAACCCAGTAGGAGGAAAGGGTCACTAAAGTAGGCAATAGAGTCAAAGACAACCCTCACTCCCACTGTTAGGAGTCCCATGTGACAAACAAACTACATAACCATAACATATATGTAGAGGACCTAAATCAGCTCAATGAAGACTCCCTGATTGACAGTTCAGTCTCTATGATTCCCTATAAAGCCAGGTTAGTTGATTCTGTATGATTTCTTGTGGTGTATTTGATGCCTCTCTCTGGGTCCTGCAATCAATTCTTCCTCCCCATCTTCTGCAGGAGTCCCTGAGCTCCATCTGATGTTTGACTATGGGTCTTTGCACATTAGTATCAGTTGCTGGGTGATACCTGTCTGATAATAGTTATTTTAGGGTCCAGTCTATGAGGATAGCAGAATATCGTTAGGAATTATATCATTGCCTTTTCTTCCCCTGGACATCTTTGGTTCTATGCTCAGTCTCTAGACTATCTAGCCTCTGATTCCTGTCACTCCAGGCAATGTCAACAATGGACTCACATTTATGGCATGGATCTCAAGCTATTATGTATAATTAATACACATTAGTAAAAATAAAAAAAATAGTATAGTGGCATTTCTTCTTCTCATTTCAATTTCTGCCATAAACGTATGTGCACTTTATGCTGCATACATTTAATTTGCAAGTAGAGGCTACTAAATGGTTATTGTTGCATTCTCTTGCCTATATTATTAGGTTAGGTCAATTTAAAATTTGTGACCCTTTTCCGTCAGACTCTTGTGTACAGGGATGATAGATAAGTGACACCACACCAAGCAATTAATTAGTTTGGAACTCATTCCCTCTTCTGTAGAAATAGATTTCACTTTAAAAGATTTTACGAAGAAAGAATATTAGCCAACTCTGCTGCTTCTGTTTAATGTTTTCCTTAGATTTTTATTTAAAAATGCAAACATAAGCTCATGCTAAAATATTCAAACAGTAGAGCTGTACATAAAATACAAACACCCATTTATGTAAAACAACTATGAAATTAACAACAGTTTAGAAGTCACAGTTTATATGTAGACACATATTCATAAATGGAGTTTTAATTTTAAGTGACACAATAATATCTTTTTATTTTTAGCACATTCATGTACCCTGGATATCCATCTACAGATCTGCCTATAGCTTTTTGTTTCCATCATTTCTATTCTGAGGTAAAATTTGGGTTTTGGCAGATAGGTACGTTAGAGACGTGTAGAAATCATCACCTTCACATGGCAAGCAGCATCTACTTCTATAGCACATTACTAAATATGTGTTATTTCGTTGTTAGAGACTACCAACAAAAATGGACTTTTGCGCTGATTTATTTTGCGAGTTGATGAGTCATTGGGAGACGTCCTGTAGGCATTTTAGGAAAGGACACTGGGTGAGTGCCGACCATGTTCCCAAGCAGCCCAGAGACTAAAGGGTCATCCAATAGAAATAATTCTAAGAGTTCAATCCTTTTGAAGACTGGGAACCCTGAGACCTGTCTTGGAAATATGAGATGCTCAAAGACATACTTCAAAGTAAATATGGAGGAAAACAAAGAGTAAAATGTCCTGTGATCCAAAGCCCAAAACATTGTTTTGCAAAGTTCAAGTATGCAGAGGTCAAGAGACAGTGTCACAATTTCAACAACAACAACAACAGTAACATAAAACTGATGAGTTTTTCAGGAGAACTTTGGTACTGGTAATGGTGTTTCTCAAAGATCAAACATGGCCTGGAAGCTAATAGAGAAAGACTCTAATGAAATAGAAAATAACTGAAGACTTATTAGAAGATCGAACTTTGTAAAGATTGAAGTAGATAGTTAAGAAAAAGAACTTACAAATAAGTTTGATGATTCACAGCTGAAGCATTTTATATTTGCGAATAGTAAAAAAGTATTAAAACAATATAGTTGTATAAGAAGTTTGTTTTACTGTACATTAAGTACTGACGAATCATTTCAATTGATGGTTATGGCAATGAATTACATTTATTTCCTTAGTCAAAAGAGAAAGAAAACCAGTTTTAGAAAGAGCTAGGAAGTCTAATCGAAGATAATTTTTCACTAAATAATTACTCCGCACACATCTATTGTTTGCTAGAAATTGAGTTTATTGTGGATTTAGCAAACGTATTTAAAGCCATAGTGATATGTCTGTTTAATTGCGTTCTCAACTATGTGTAAAGGATAAATTAACACCTATTGAAGATTTACCAAGTAGGTTCAGAATCAGTTCAATGAGTCACTCATTTTAGTTTATAATGTTCTCAATCTGTGTGTTCCATGGCATCACTATTTGCATGTTAGAAGTGAAGGTTTACATGGCCTTCACTTTATCAAATAGTAAGAAGACTCAGGATTCCAGAGACCCACATGGGAGCACTGGGCTGAGCCCCCAAGGTCTAAATGAGGAGCAGAAGGAGGGAGAACATGAACAAGAAAGGCAGGACCGTGAGGAGTGCGTTCACCCACTGATACAAGGGGACTGATCTAATGAGAGTTCACCAAGGCCAATTGGACTGGGACTGAACGAGCACGTGATCCAACCAGATTCTCTGAATGTGGCCGGATTCTCTGAATGTGGCTGGCATGGGGTCTTTCTGAAAAGCCATTGACAATGACACTGGGACTTGTTTCTTCTACATATACTGGATTTTTGGGATCCAGTCTGTTTGGATGCTCACCTTCCTGGACCTGGAGGGAGGGAGGAGGAACTTGAACTTCCCACAGGGCAAGAAACCCTGACTGCTCTTAGGGATGGAGAGGGAGGAGGAGAGGAAATGGAGGGAGTGGGAGGGTGTTGGGAGGAGGGGCAGAAATGAAAACTTTTATAAATTAATAAACTTTTATAAAAAAAATGAAGACTCAGATCTGAAAGGAAAGCCTGAATATAGGTTAAACGTTATTTTTTTTTAAAAATTACCATTTAAGGATTCCCCCCCCCGTCTCCCTCATGTGTGTGTGTGTATATGTGTGTGTGCACATGTACACATAAACATACATGGCATGGCACCCGTGTGGAAGCCAGGGGACAATATGTGGAGTAAATTCTGTCCATTCACCAAGCAGATTCCAGAGACTAAACTCAACCTGTCAGACTTGAAAACCTCCTAAGACATCTTGCCACTTGGGGTTAATTTACTTTGCTTTTCATATTTTGAAAAAAGAGGCTCACTTGCAGAATATAGAATATTGGTAGGGTAAGGTTCAGTAAAGCTTCATTCAGGAAGTGACATTTGAAATAAAAAATAGGAGATGTGAGAGAGGTAGCCATGTTCAGATTCTGGAGACTAGTGTTCATGTTCATGGTCTGTGACATTGAATCATTAGGAACACTAAAGAATTCTAGAATAGAAAGAGGTTAGTAATAGCAATTAAGACAATGTAGAAGATTTGAAGTAGAATCAAGAGTCCCTCTTTTGCAAGGACTTATTGTAGACACTTTTGGGTTATTGAACTGAAGAATGGAGTGATATTAAAAGATTTCCCAAAGAGTTCTAACATGATCTGATGTGTACTTAATTTTCTGTCTTGTAATAATAACATTCTGATGGGATACAACAGCAAAGCCTCATAGAAAACTATCAAAGGGCTATTCTAGTAACCCCGCAAAAGGCTTGGGCAGAGGTGGCAGGAAATAAACAGTAGATACCATGAATATACAGTTTTGAGGCTACATCATGTCATATGCTAAGTGCATAAATGGAATGGTAAGCAAGAAGAAAAAAAATGTGTGATGACTTCCAGGTTTACAGCATTATCAGTGAAATGGCAACAATTTGAGCATTTTTAGTATATGACATTAAAATGGTTGTTCAAGAAAGATTGGAGAAAATGGTTTACAAACTTCATTTGGGGACTTTCTAATGATGCAAGTAAGATATTGAGTAAAATATACAGAACATTGAATAAGGGTCGAGAATCCAAGGAGAAGCATGAGAGAAAAATTTCTTGTAATTGTCAGCCAGACAACACAAACTATGGAAGTTATAATACCTATTATGCTATTGGCCTCAGTTTGGGTCCCAACACACACACTTGTATAAAAATCATCACCACACAAGACAGAGACACACCACTGAAAGACAATAGGGAGAAACAACTGGCAAAAAATAAAAAAAAAAACAAGAAAAGAAATATGTCTGAGCTAATAGAACTGAGTCTTGGCGCTAGGCATTGCTAGTACAAAAGATATCCGAGATGCCATGTAATTGGAGAAAAATAATCTATATATCCCTCCTATCTGAGTTTATTTTACTTTTGAGCAAGTATGTTGAAGCACACCCTTCACTTCACAGTCCTTGCCTTTAGTTTAGTGGTTAGTTGGTTATTCAATGACATTTCATTCTTCTAACATTGACCCAAAACACCAACAGGCAGAAGCAAACAAGGAAAAAAATTATGCATCTTTTGTGATTAATGTGCAATTGAAGTATCTGCCATTGCATAATTGGTTCAGGGAGAAAGAGCAAATATTTAGAACTCTTTTGAGAAGTGGCCAAGGAATTGGCTTAGCGTCTTCAGATTATGTTCAAGAATGATACTGACAGAATCAAACAGCGAGGGAAGAGCACGCTCCGAGCTAATTGTTTGGAAATAGAATTTTGTTCCAACAGCTATAAAGTGGAAGATGGATGATGTGAGAATTTGTAATTTGTAATTTAAAACTTCACAAACCATGGAAGTTTCCAGAGACTTTTGCCTGTCATTTGTTTTACTGGAAATGATGAGACCACCAAAAAAAAATTGCCTTTGACCCAGCACTATGGGAATGAAACAGAAAAGAAAAGCATGTAAATTACTTATAATTTTTTATTTGTGTTCTTAAATTACCTTCAACCTCCTTGAGATGGATTTATATAAGATCTTTCATGATGATGAAACTTCGGTTTTAAAATGTAGCATAGTTAAAACTATATACATATACATATATATATATATATGTATATAATATACTAACACTGTTTTTAAACTTTTGTATTTGGACTGTGGGAATAGAAATAAGGTAATTTGATTTGATACTAGAATCTTAAAACTAATAATGATATTTGCAAAATAGTTAAAAAATAAAATCAGTGTGTGACATACATTTATAAGTGTCGTTTTACAATCGCAGAAATACAGCCAGAGTTCTCAGTTGTTGAATGTGTTATCCAACTTTATTAACAAAAGTAACAAGCAAGCAATAGGGTTACACTGGTTTTCTATTTATTTATATTTTAAATGTACTTTTTAAAATAGGGAGACAATGTCACTCTAAATGAAAGAGACAGTCTAATCCTAAATGAGATGGAAACTCTGATACGGGAAGCAAAACTGCCAATAATTGTCACTTTCTGAAGAAGTTTCCCCTTCTTAAATCATCCATGGTAAGTTTTCAGTTAACTAGGAGTGGACTAGCTAGCACTTTCAGCCCCAAAGCAACATTTTTGGATTCTGAATTGCTCTTTCTATTCATACATTGTCAAAAGTATTAATGAAATTCATATACTAAGCAATATACTCACAGAGGATATTAAAAATAGGTTTTCTTCATTTTTAATAATCATTATACTTTAAAATAATGGCCGAGGGAAAAAATGCTCTGATGGGGAGCTATAAAGCTTCAGGAGGGGCTAGAGAAAAGTGGAGGAGAGATGGTTACAGGCTTTTTGCTCTGAGAGCACCCTTCAGAAATGCAACAAAATAGAGTTTTGAATGTTAGAAAAGAAATTACGTATTTATCTTTCCTTGCTCCATTGTTTGAGAATGAAGGTATTAGAATTCTTTATGATTCCATTTCATGTTTAAGTAGAGAGTTTTCCTCGTTTACAGATGAGTCACCCTGTGTCACTTCCTGAAGCTTCAATCCTGCTTCTGAGGACAATCACATTCAAGTCTTAAACCCGGGTGTTGGCTACAGCAGGTTAAGCTTTGATTGCAGGGTCAATGTGATTTGTGATATTTCTCTAAAATTCCTTTCACTCTTTTCATCTCACTTCTCTCCATCAGTTCACTTCCATGTTGTTTAAACTTGTAAGCCCTAAGCTGAGGCAAGAACCCATTTAAAAGGAGAGTGTTTCCAATTATATATGGATAATAAATATAGATTCAGTTTCTTCGAAAACAAACCAAGTATTGCACCACATGTTAATTGCTTAGAAGATTTGTTGAATTAGCTCAGCCAGAGATTCTTTTTTTATTTTCTCTGAAAAATAGTATGGCCTATTTTGATTCCTGCTATTTCTTAAACACACTTCTTCATCATGTGCTGTTGGAATCGGCTACACTGGGGTTGATTATGGAAATCAGCTTAGCCTAGGTCTTGTATCATCTAAAACTTGGAATTCCCTGCAGTACTTATAATTTCATCCTGCACTGTTAATTTTAATAGCTGTTGATGAAGTAATTTAATTGTAAACATAATTTTGATGTTAGTCAAGTCCAAAGGGACAGTTATTCTATCTTATACGGGAAGAGTTTGTCATCTTAGTATCTTAGAAAATCCAGGGTTGTTATTTGAAAAGATTATGCATCAAAATTTATTCTAAGTATCAATGGGTGCTTTCTTCTCATTTTTATTCCTCATATGAACGCCTTACTGTGACCCTGGAGTTTGTAGGTATTAAGCTTCCAGAATATAATTTTTTCCTTAATCTTATATCAAAATCTAAGATCATGTTTTGAATAGTTCCTTTACTGTCCCCATAATTGATTATGTCTCCCTAAAAATCTTTATCTTTCATCGATCTTGCATTTTATATGAGAATAAAAACTTTATTTTTTTAGTCTTGCCTCAAGGTTATAAATATCAGATGATTCCAGATTGTATATGTGTGAAAGATATATAGAAATATAAACATGCATTGAAACAAAGAGATCTCATAATTGTGTCTTCAAATAAAAAGCTACATCCTTAAACATGTCACTTTCTGCTGTTCCCTGGTCATGAAAAAGCCGAACACTCCTATCCAAAATCCAAAATGAAGAATCAGATAATGCATAACTGAAACAGAAAATGGTTATGAATGCTGAATGTTAAGAAATACTTTGTTTTTTATAATAGTTCAAAAATATGGATTTATAGTTTTAACTTTATTTTTGAGTTAACATTGCAGACAAAGTTTAATATTTAACATAAATTATTATCAATTTTATTTTTGCTGAAGGTTCATTATATCTTGCATATGTGTGCTTGTTTTGGTTAAAAAGAATCTATATTATATATCTTTTAGGGATGACTTTGCCATGGTTTTGGAGTGGTGGTTTTGGTTATCTATGCATATATGCATGCAGATATAAGTACGAATTAGGAGAATAGAGAAACATTTTTATGTATAAAATAGTCATTAGTTTTAACTAGTTTGTAGTTAAAACCAAAACTCAAAGCAAAGCTTGTAATAGAAACCAAAATAAATGCTTTTTGTTGTGATTTATCAAATATATGTGATAATAATAATCTCAAGGGAAAATTGAAAATCCTTGTTAGTAAGAGAATGGTTGATTTCTCAGCAAAGCAGAAAATACCACAATTGAACTGGAAAATGTTTATAAACTTGAGTAAAGAGACTTGCCTGGATTACAGTGCACAGGGGACTCGAGATCATAAGCAAAATGATGACATGGGTTCTTTGCAGAGCTTTACCTAATTTTGAAATTGTGTGTGTGTGTGTGTGTGTGTGTGTGTGTGTGCCCTTATTACTTTGTGCTTATTGCATCTATGGTTATTTTAACAAGATAATGTATAGTATGATTCCTACTGAGAGTCTGCTTGAGGGCCGAGGGATCACGTGATAGAACTGTGAGGGGGAAAATGAGAACTATGCATACATTAGCACATAAAAGAGTGAGGTAATTTCAGAAGGTAGTTTAAAAGTGTGCCAAGTATAAATGGAGGACAATGGCAACTTGACATTTAGACGTAATATAATTATATAACCTCTGTTCCTCTGCAGTTTATGTAAGGCGTGTGTGAATATCTGAAAAATCAAGGGAACACATGGAAAGGAGAAGAAAGAACAAAATGAGAACATGATGGTCTCAGGATGTTTAAAAGTTTTAAAGTTTACGTGAAATTTTATCTTATGTGGAAAGAGACTAGCAAAAGAAAAATTTCTCTCCTGCAAAGTGATCGCCAGATGTAAAAAGTCCGAGTTTCACTTACACACTTGAGCCTTTGACCTCTTTTCTTTAGAATGAGGTGACCCTTGCCACTGCAGAGACTTTTGAACAGAATCAAAGTCCTTCCCCTTTTGTGACATTTCATTATTTACTCTCCTGTGCCACACTAGCCTGGCAGTGGGGAGGAAAGTTTGCTTGTTGCACATCACTGTTGCCCTTAACCTTCAAAGTCACACTGGAATTAATGTGTATTATGGCTTTTGTCCTTACAAAAACTTAATCTTTACAAATGTCCCCTGGTAATCAGAGTCAACAAAAGAAAGAAGTGCCGATGTAACTTCCCAAGTTAAACATGTGCTTCTTAGAGAAATAAGTCATCAGAGTTTCTTAAATTCAGAATAATGTGTAAAACAGAGCTGCCTTTTAGAAGATTTCAGAAGAAAGGTGAAGTCATTTGTGAGTAGATAATGAGTTACTCTGTACTAGAGGTAATAGAATAGTTCTGCTTGAGAAAGGGCTTTCAATGTCCTAAAACTGTGAAAAGCATGAAGGTCTTGCTAACTCATTTTGATTTGACCATTCACAGAATCCTCCACTTAATTTAGAGATAAAACAGTGAGGGAATAAGCTTAAGAAAATTCAGGTTTTGTAAAAGAAGCACGCAGTGTATCATATATTCCTCATCAAATATTATGAAGAGTGTTAACTGAGTGTAAGTTAGTTACATTTCTTAAGCAAAGGAAGTTGTAAAATAAGAAGAACACATTAACTTCTGGCAGCTTTTGTACTTCTTTTTTTTGTGTGTTTTTTTGAGACAGGGTTTCTCTGTGTAACAACCCTGGCTGCCCTGGAACTAGTTTTGCAGATCAGGCTGGCTTCGAACCCACAGAAATCTGCCTGCTTCTGCCTACCGAGTGCTGGGATTAAAGGTGTGTGCCACCACAGTAAATCATTTTAACCATTTACTACTTGCGTTTTGCTTGTTTAATCCAGTCAGCACTTTGTGAAATGAATGATTTTGAATGACCAGCCAGGTTTGCATTATCCTCACTAACAATAGGATTATCATTTAATTTCAGTTCTCTACTCAGCAAAATATAATATTGTTTAATCGCTATAGATTTGTGCCTTAATTATTACTCCACCTGGGAAGATGATATATAATATCCAATAAAGCATGAATAGAAATCTTTAATAATTTCATTTGGATGTACAATTTAGGTTTGCCTTATGAAGGAGGAAGTAGGTTGGTATTTATCTGGTTGAGTTTGCAAGGTGGGATTGGGGAAATGTTGGCCATTGGCTATAAAAACTTGAGTTAAACAGAAAGAATAAATTCAAGAAATGTATATGATTATTGTAGATCACAAGAAAGTATTATATACACTTGAAAATCACTCAAATAATAGATTTTAAGTCCTCACCACAAAAATTAACATGTGAATTATTGTATAGGCTAATTAGTTTAGTTTATCTAATCTAAAATAAGTTATTTATTTCAATATGTAATGTTTTGCATAGAAGTACAGACAATATTTATTTGTGAATTAAAGTAAACTATAATTTAGCAATTGTAAAAACTTATTTTCAACACTCAAATGTATATTCTTGCAAGGCATGGATGTAAAACTTTACCTATATTAAATGGCTATTTTGCATTAAGTGTATGAATTAGTGCCCATTTCTTTAGGTTGAAGACTGAGGCAGAGGATGATACCAACTTGCCAGCAAAATTAACAAAGAACTGAAATTAATTCATTAGTTTCCTCCTATCAATTATTTCAACATCCATAAATTTTCTGAAAAATGGTTGCAGTATGTTTATCAAAAAGCTAATTTATAAGACAAATCACCATTTACAGCTTGTGATGCTTATTATCTAATAAACAAAGGTCAAAATCTGGTTTTCTGGCGAGATAATTTAATTAGAATAACAGTGTCAAGCATAGGTGCAGTCTCAGCAGAAGCATTTCATACAATACAGCCATTTTACTTATGCACAGATTCAAGGACTTTAATATCACAGTTTCTGCCGCCAAAGGTTTCAGACCAGAAGTTTAGACTGATGATTTTGTTTGCCAGCAATTTCAATAATAAGGACACGTTTTCATAAGGTTGCTTGATACAATAAAATGCTTACATATTTCTCCCAGCTTTCTTCCTCCTCCTAGGTATTCCTTATCCTGCCTACCTTTCAGTAACAAATCATTTCACAGAGAAGTTCTTACACATTGCAGAAAACCCTGATATATCATTATCGTTAACACTACATTTTTAGAGTATCTTTTCTCTGAGAACGTATGTGCTATGCACGGTGTAATGGAAGTACTTGGTACTCATTAGGGGGGCACTCTCCAGCCCTTTGAAAGTCTCCAGAGATAACAAAGTAGGAAAGAAAAATAATCCATTCCAGAATACCCGTTAAAAATACAAATAACGCTCAAGAAAATATCTCAACATGCTCTCTAGGAGTTAAATGGAAAAGCCTCCAGTAGCATGACTGTCGTGGGGGATGGGCAGCTGAGAACAGGTGAGTTCTACAGTCTGCAGGAGTTTGAATGAGAAGAACTTGATGTTACCTGTGGCGCTCTTGAAAGATCGAAGTATTATGGGGAAAACATAATAGTACACTGTTACTAAAGACCGAGGGGACTTTTAGAATGTCCTGACCCCGAAATCAGAGATATCAAGGTCATTCTGAGCAGAGATGAGGATGAGATGGAAGGTTGTAAAGCTCCAACCAAGTAGATAATTCTGTATTATCAAGGTGAGCCCAACCAGATTACAGGAGCCATAAAAGAAGGCCATTTTAAAAATTTAAAAAATTAACATTTTCTTTTGCTTTTTGAGATTATAATGTAATTACATCATTTTCTCTTTTCTTCCCATCAATGCTTCCATATATCTTTTCTTGCTTTCTTTCAAATCATGCCATTTAAAAAAAATCCTAAATGGTTACATATATTCTTAAATACATACATACAATCTACTCAGTCTATATAATGATTCAGTGTATCTTCTTATATGTATATGATTTCTGGACTGACTCACCAGTCAGGATTAGATAACCAATAGGTAAACCGTTTCTCAATAAAGACTATTTCTTCTGCTCTCATAATTACTCAATTGCCCATAGTTCTCTATGTAGTAGGGTTGAGGCCTTCTGACCCCTATCCTGACACTCTCTCCTCTCTCCTCTCTCTCTCTCTCTCTCTCTCTCTCTCCCTCTCTCTCTCTTTCTCACACACACACACACACACACACACACACACACACACACACTGTTACACGCTTATTACTGTTATCCTTGTCTGCTCCTGTTTAAGGAGTCACACTGCTGAGGCTTTGTGGATACAGCTTATGATGTTTTTTTTTTTGTTTTTTTCAAAGTTTATTAAATTATAAAAGTTTCCATTTCTGCCCCCCTCCTAACACCCTTCCACTCCCCCCATTCCCTCTCCTCCTCCCTCTCCATCCCTAAGAGCAGTCAGGGTTTCCTGCCCTGTGGGTAGTTCAAGTTCCTCCCCCCTCCCTCCAGGTCCAGGAAGGTGAGTATCCAAACAGACTGGATCCCAAAAAATCCAGTATATGCAGAGGAAACAAGTCCCAGTGTCATTGTCAATGGCTTTTCAGAAAGTCTCCGGGCCAACCACATTCAGAGAATCTAGCCACATTCAGAGAATCTGGTTGGATTAGGATGCACTTCCTGTCCCCGGTTCTTTATTGATCTATTAGCCGACAATGTATGGAGTGGCATTGTAGATGTATTCATTGGGACTGAGCTCTATAAAAACTGCATTTTGATTGGTTGTGGGTTGGTGGGGGTCATTTTGTCCAGTTGGTGAAGTCAGATGCTGTCCAGGAAGTTTTTATTGTTCTTTGTTCAAGCAGTAAACACTCTTGACACAAGCAAGAGTGATCTGGGAAGAAGAAAATTAATTGCAAAAATGCCTCTATTAGATTGCCTGTAGAGAAGTTTATATGCCATTTATTTTAATAATTTATATGAGGTAGCCCAGTCTTCTGGGGGTTATGGGAGTACTGGGTAATGTAAGAAAGCAGGCTAAGCAATCACTGGGAAGCAAGCCAGTAGGTAACAATAACTTCCCGCATCTTAGTGACTGTCTTGAGTTCTTGTCCTGACATCCGTTCATGATGGAATGTTACTCAACATTGTGAGATAAAATTAAACTCCATCTTAAATTGTGCTTTCTCACAGCATTAGAAATCCCAAATAGGATAGATGTGGTAAAAGAAAAGATGCCACTTAGAAGGAAGGCAGATTCAGAGCACGAGGAAAACGTGGTACCTACTGTGAGACCTGTCAGTAAAACCAGGAAGTACCAGAGATTTTTCTTGGAGATAAAAACTGATAAGAGCTTTGAAGAAATAGAAACAGATACAAGGGCCTGACAAACTCTCTTAGAGTCATTCTCGGAAAGCAAATTCAGTTCTCTCTGCAAATTGACCAGCCTTTTGGGTGACCTGGGCCAGAGGAAGTCAGCTATGATTTATCGTCCCAGGCAAAATGTTGATCTTAATAACCATTAAGATAATAAATGGTTATCTTTTAATCTGTTAATTTTGAGATGGTCTGTTATGACAACAGAAAGATAATGACTATCAAAATCATAATGTAAAGGTGACATGGGATTCTAATATAGCTGTGTGAAATTCTATTTGCTAAATATTTGACAAGTATTTAATTTGATTATTATTATATGCAGTTTCATGAGTGTTTATAAATGAATTTCAGTAAATTTCATCCTCAATTACCATCTTCCATTTCTGCTTCAACCCCAACTGGTTTCTCTTTTAGTTTAAAGTAAACCACACAGCTTTAGTTTACCTAGTCTATTTTGAAAAATCTTTTTAACCCAAACCACTTACGCTTATAGCCTTCCTTCCTTACCTAGGAATTAGACCTTGGGCAATAATTCCAGTGCTATGTAAATTCATTGCCCTGGTTTAAGAAGACCAAGGAACATGTGACTAAAGATGGTAACAGAAAGATTTTCATTTTGAATTTGGAGGTGCAATGAAGAGAGATTAATTTCTTGAACACTGAACACGGCCAACAGAATCGTGAAGTGATGTGAGTATGAAGAGGAAAGAGCAGAACCGAAATCTACACAAGTGAAAGTTGTCAGCTATTGTTGCTATGAAGATTTAAAAAGTGTATTTTTAATGTTTCAGATAGATAGCTTTCATGTTTCTGTTATTCTTGAGCAATCCTCATGGACGGACTCTCATAATGGAAAATACCCCCTGCTAATTTAAAGGCGTTTTGGAGAGGTTTTGTTACTTTTATTCATCCAACAACAACAATAGCAAAAACATTCTTTATAAAGTGGGTAGCATTTCTGCACGTTAAAGTAATAGGCATGCCTCCATTAAAGTAGACTAAACTAAGGTAATAAAAAGGACCCTCAAGTTCACTAGCCATGATCTCAATGGGTTTTCAGAAGTGAGTGTCTTCCAATTAGTTGCTCATCACCTATTTCTCATTGTCACTCAACTCAGCCTGCACTTAAAGCAAATAGAGAAGATATGCCTGCTTAGAGAACCTCAGTCCTCAAGTGGCACCTTCTACATCTCTGTTCGTGTTTTGGCAAGAGCAGGTCAGATGGCTACAATTAACTGTAAGAAGGGCCGAGAGACGCGGTCTAGTCAGGATCCTCGAAGAAGTCAAAGTAATTGGGATGATTAACTAGCAGCCTCTGCCAACAGATGTTCCCTAATTTGCTCAATGCAAGACAGCTGATATGAACAGAGGTGGAGATTGAAACATAGATCTGTGACTCGGGAAGTTAAGATTTTAAACATTTTTTTTTCCAGTACTACATTTTTGTTTTACCAGATGGCTTGCATTTGTATAATTAGTTGACTTAAAGTTCCACTAAACCTATTAAATTGCCAGCTCACAGGTTCTCTTCTTGTTGATTTGTTTTTAATTTAGATAAGACCCAAGAGAAACTCAGTACTCAACTGGTTTTGGAAAGGGTCAGTATAACTTACGCAAAAGCAGCTGATGCCTCAATTAGGCTACCGACTACAAAGCTCAGCTGTGTGAGCATGTGCTAAATTATTTCATTACAAATGGTAGCCAAAACATTGATACTCTATACCCTACTTTCTATCAGGACTTCTGAGATCTCAGTGCTGTGAAGTGATCTATTTTTATGCTGTCAGTAGGAAGCAAGGAAGTAAAAGAATAAACTCAAATATAAAAAGTCTGGATAAATTCTATCTTTCTTGATTTTCATCCTGACATTTTTTTTCAGAAACTTCTGTGGGTTAGATACAGTTTGAATAAGTCCCTCCCTAAGAGCTCACGGGTTCAACTGTAATATTCTCTGCAATGTTAAGAGAGTGGCATGTAATTCAAGTAGAGTGATTGCAGATAGGGCCTTTTGGATAATGGCTGGTGTAGGAGAGGTTAGTATACTCACTGTGAATGAATTCGGTGACGTTATAGGAACAGGAAGCCAGAAAAGGCACAAAGACTCTGTTCTTTTTCTCTTCCAGGGTGAATTTTACCCTAGCATAGGGCTTCATCAGCAAGCAAGCCATAATCATGACAGTGCCATTTAATACTCAACCAAAACTATAGTAACTATAGCAAATATACCTGTGTCCTCTCATTACAACATTATTTATCAAGTTACAGAATGGGTTACTACAGGATTAATTCTAACTGGACAGCTGACATTATTGAGATCTGTGATCAAAACTTTTGTTATTGGGCTCAAGTTGGACACTTAGTGAGAATAGTATGGGAAAAAAACAGAGACAAGAGTTTCTTTAAATATTATAAATATGTCAGCCTGGCATGGTGACACATGCCTATTCCCAGCACTTGTCGAACAGAGCCAGGCAGGTTTTGAATGAATTCTGGTCTATATAACAATAGTAGGTCATCCAGGGCTACATAGTAAAACCTTGTCTCAATTACAATAAAATAAAAGCTTTATTTCTTGAGGGAAATCATTATTGGAGGCAACATGGAGAAGTAAAACATATCCTTGCCAGTTTCTGTATCAGGCATCCCTTCTGGAAGGAAGAAGGAAGAAATTGCAGACAAAATCATCAGAGAATCTGATTGTCAGCAGAGAATTTGATTACAATATCAGACTGGGGACCTTATAAGCTATGAGCCTGGTGTCTGAGTAGAGTATGTACAGTGTCAGAGTAAAGCACAAAACATAAGGAAGCCAAGACAAGCTAAAGCATACAGAAACAAGTTCATGATGCTAATGAGGGTGTACATGCCCTTAAGTGGGCTGTGTATTAAGCCAAAGGCTAAGGACAGTGTTGGTTCCATTTGTCATCATTTCCTAGAATCTAGAGAAAGAAACTATTTTTACAAGCTGCAAATCTATGGAATCTAGTAAAAAGTTCAAGTGTTTTTGAATCAGTATCAACTTCAAGCTTTCCCAAGTCATTTTTTTTCTATCTAAGCACAATTAATACGATTGCCACTTTCTCATCAACCGCCTTTAATTATTACAATTTACCAAGAGAGGAAAGAGATTGAAGGTAGCTGTTAAAGAAAAAAAATAAGTTCTTAAACTCATATATGGTAATGATCCCTGTCATGATTCCAAGCCTGTTTTGTAAGCGTAGATGTAACTGACCAGACAGAAGTTTCTAGTACATCATCACAAGTTCTAGGAGTCCCGGGGAGATCCTTGAGGGAGATATAGACGACCCTGATCAATTGTTATGGTTCCGAGGAGTGCAACAGCAAAGGCATAGGGAAGATGCTGTGGTCATAGCAGAATCTGTTCTTTGCAAATAATGGGGTATGTTTCCCAGGACACTCTTTGTTTTCTTTGATTCTATCAAATGCTTTTCTCACATTTTCTTCTTCTTTCCCTAATTTCACTAAAGCTCTGAATCTTATCCATACAGAGGTCCTGGTGTCATTCAGCTGGAACTTCCTTAATGGGTAATAGCAGCCCTTGGATCAGTAGGTTGATCTTACCACACTTCTATGCTCTCAGGCTTGGAAGGAGTTCAGGAGGTATACATGCTGGTTGCTAGGGATCTTGACATTATGTTTAAACTCAGGCTTAATGCTATCAGCAGCAGGCAGACATCCAATACTCAATGCTCTTCTTTTTTATACTCTGTGACTAATGCAGAGAGGTACAGCAAAGTGGTTAGCTTTTATCTTCTGGCTCTCTCTCATCAGGAGCAGAAACTTGAGTATTCTCTGTAGAAAATCCCAGACTTTTTAATTTGAGTTGCCCCCACCCCAGTATATAGACAGTGAAAGAAAAAACTGTGAGAAAAAAGCCTCCAAAATTAATGGCTCCTCCTTGTATGGTGAATGGAAAATAGAAGAGAATGAATTTAGAAAATTTCTAAAAGTGATCTAGGAATATAAGAGTTTAATGTTTGAAACCAAAACATTGAATAGCATATATAATAATGCTATTACAACTTTGTAGCAGTGTTTCCATGTTCATAGTTTAAAGTGTATATGAACACCACTTAAGTAAATAAACATGTCATTTCCTGAATTCACATGCATTTGACTTTCATTGGAAACCAGTGGCCCTTGGTGGACTTCAGTTTTTCTAAGTGGGTTTTTTAAATTAAATATGCATAACTTGTCCCCTTCCCGGTCTGCCCACAGAGTCTTCCTTGCAAATTGATGGCCTCTCTTTGATTTTTATTGTTAAATGTCTATAAATACTTAACATATAATGTGTGTGTGTGTGTGTGTGTGTGTGTGAATACAACCTGCCAAATCCACTTGATGTGTTTTTGTGTATATGATTTTAGTCCTGACCGCTTTGTATTGGATAAACAATTAGGTGAAGCTAGATCTCGCTTTCTCGGCAGTTTGTTGTTCTTTGTCTAGGAGTAGGACACCATAAGATTCATTGCTTCTGTGTTAGCATGTTTATTGATACTCTCATTGTTTGGGCATCTGTGCCATTGATATATCATGGGTATAGCTTGCTTGACATTTCTAAGCAGCACAATCGCACAGATTTCCCTGTGCTCCCACTCCTCCCACTCAGACTGTCCTTACAGCCCATTATCATGATCTCAAGATTTTAGATATAGGCGTTCTAATCTTCCATTGACCTATCTATGCATCTATCTATCATCTATCAGTCTCGCATTTGTTATCAGTTGTTTTGTTAATATTTACCATTTTGACTGGGGTGAGATAAAATTTCAAAGATGTTTTAGTTTGCATTCCACTAATTTCTAGAGACAATGATCATTTTGTTGTCTTCTTTTAAGGTTGTCTTCTTTCTATTCTGGCATCTGGCTAATTTTTAATGAGTTCTTTGTTTTATTGCCTCATTACTTGTTGAGTTCTTACATTTTCTGGATATTAAAATTCTGTCAGATATACAGGAGACAAAGATTCTCTTTCATTCTGTGATTGCTTTAGCTGTACAGGGGTTAATTATATGAAGTCCCACTTGCTGACTTTAATACTTGAGCAAATGAAACCCTATTGTGAAAGTTCTTTCCTATCCTTGTAGCCTGTAGGGTACTATCTGTGTTTCCTTCTAGCACTTTTAAGTTTCACATTTAGGTCTTTGATCTAATTGGAGTGATTTATTTATTTATTGCAAGCTGATAGACACTGATTTAACTCATTTTTTTTTGCATCTGAATATCTGGTTTGCCAGCACCATTTACTGAAGATAATTTATTTTTCCCAGTGTATTGTTTAGACAGGATGCAATTTTAATTAAACTAAGATAAACTCCAAGCATCTGTCATCTTTCCATATAAAAAACAGTAGAGACAAACAAGGCACAGTTTCCCCATACTTGTGACATGGTTCCACATAGAAAATAAACAAGCAAAACTTCAATGAAAACGTTAAACAAATGGTTTAAGCACAAAGTCACAGGTATTCATGTTTGGGTCTTCAATTTTATTCCATCAGTCCATTTGTCTGGTTGTGTGACAGTACCATATTGTTTTTATTACTGTGGTTCTGTATTATATTGTGAGATCTAGGTTGGTAATTCCTCCAGCTTTGTTCTTTTTTTTCTCAGAATTCTTTCGAGCTATCAGTGGTCTTTTACTATTCTGTATGAATTTTAGAAGAGGCTTGGTTTTAATTTCTATGACGAATGAGATGGGAATTTTGATTATGATTGCATTAAATCTATTTGTAGCTTTGGTAAAAATGGTCAGAAGCAGTCTATAAGCATGGGATCTCTTTCTGTTTTCTAGTATGTTCCTCTTTTATTTTTTTTAAAGTTTTAAGGTTTTCATTGTAAAGGTTCTTCACATTTTTGATTACGTGTGATTCTAAAATTTTCTTTATGGCTACTGTGAATTATAGCATCCATATGTCACAAATATACCAGTCCCAAAGGTTGGGCATACTATTTCACAGATACGTGTTCAGTCATGCTTATTGTTTCTCTATTCACAATAGCTAGGATATGAATATAACCTAATACCCTCCAACTAATTAATAGATAACCAATATGTGGTACATGTAAACTAGAAGAGTATTCAAGTATAGAGAAAAATAAAGTCATGACCTTAGCAGACAAATAGAAAGAGCTAAATTGATCACAGTGAGTGGGGTCATCTAGACCCAGAGGACAAATATTTCACGTTCTCTGTCATCGGGGGCTCCTAGCTTGAAATCGTCATATAAGAATACATCCCTGGTATAACTGCAGAAGCCCAGAAAATAAAAAAGAACAATTGCAGAGGTTTTGATTAGAGAGCAATATAGAGGGGAATAGCAGGGTACAAGAGATCTTAGGGAGAAATTAGAAAGAAATAAGGAAGAGCGCTCTTTTTAGGGAAGTAGAGAAAGATAAAAACAGAAGGAAAAGAGGGTAAAATATCATTAAGAATGTATAAAAAACTTAGAAGGAGCCATACTATTAATTATCCAACTCAAAATACCTATAATTCATGAAAGGCAGTATATATATGTAAGTCAGTATATACATACACATATTTATTTTAATTGCTCTTTCAAAGAGTCAAAGAAAATCTAACAAACATCCCAACAGCATGCATGAGAAACCTTGTTTTTGTTTTTGGTCAGGGTTGTCCAAGAGAACCACGAAATATTATATGCCCGTGCTATTACATTTGTTTGCTCCTCAGAGGTGAAAAGTCAGTCCCTTTTGCCGAAGGCTTTTTACACATCAGACAGAGGGCACAGAGGCTGCAAGGTGGAAGCAATGGGAAATCCTTCTTCTCAATGACTAGTTTTCTTGGTACCAGAAGGTACCAAGCAAGCTTCCAAAGGAGGAAAAAGGAACAATCATCTTCTACAGCTATAATGCCTATGTAAAACAGTAAAGACTACCATGGTACCATAAGGTGCCAGGCAAGTTTCCAAAGGAGAAAAATAAACAATAGTCCGATACAGCTATCATGCCTGTGTACCACAGTAAAGACCATCATGGCATGCTAACCATAAGGGTGGTATAATGCATGTATACCATGGAAGTAATCAGCATTTCTCTAATTTTATTTAAAACTCTCTTAAGGAGAAGGAAATCATCCCTGGTAAAGAAAACATACCAAACTACTGAGGGCTAATGAAATTATTGATATTGAAGAACTTACAATAGCTACTTTACTAAATTGGCATAATCTGTAACTTCATAATAAATGTTGGTCTTTATACCCACAGACAAATGTGGGTTTTGCCCCTTCTCAAGGAAACATTTCTTTGCCACAGACAGAGAGCATTATAGAAAAACAGAACCAATCAAGTTACAGACTTATGGAAAGTATGTATAGCTGATGCACCTACAATATAACTTCTGTACCTGAGTATCAACAATAATTGTGGAAGAGAGGTGGAAAGGTTCTAAGAGCCAGAGTGTCTCCTAGGAATGTCAAAAGCATCATCCATAAAGTTTCACCAATATGACTGGATAAACATGAGTTGAACAGGTACAACACAAATGGTATCATGTTACTTCTGTGTCCTGGAGTGGTTAGATACAACAGAGATCTAAGCTCCATTATTTTAGAAGTTGTAGCAGCATGAACTCAGAAACCATGGAATAACCATGGTGGCATGACACTTGATTTACAAAAATGGATTCACCCCTCCAGAGAAGTGAAACACTCATTAATTTAGACTTTGCAGGGCTGGATTAGATTTAAAGATGTACTTTGTGACTTTTGGGGAACATGGTAAAGAGGTTTTTGACAGAACACCACAGTAAGTTAGGAACAACTATGATGCTGTGCTAGCTATAAGTCTTTATTTGTTGTATTTCCTTTGATCTGAAGTAAAAGGTATTTCCCTAACCTAAAGCTACTATCCTCGGTGACAATGAACTGGGTTAGTTTGGATATTGGATGCCAGAATATTACACATTTGGGAAGAGATTTTCCTATGGGACTCAACTCCTTTTATTTCCAAGGCCTAAGCTTCGAAATCTTTGAATTCCCAGTGTCATTTCTTAGCATGGTATAGTGCAGAGGGTAATGGTACAGATGTTACATAGGAACTAGGTTCAAGCAGAAAATGGAGGGACACAGCACCAACTAGGATGAAGGTGATGGAGTTCTAGCAAGCTTGTTGTTAGGGAACAGGAAAGTTCAACACCTTAGCTGGAGACTTGCGTGTTGCATGCGACAATGATGACAGAACCTTGGAATTAAAGCTGAGAAGTTGCTACTGACTCCATAAGCAGGATATACTTCACAGTTTGTTCTCAAGATGATAAAAACAACTTAGTAGCATGGACCATAGATGAGGGTTTTAATGGGGCTTTCTCTGTAGGCTTCTAGAGCTATGTCGAATTCAGGTAACTTCTTAAACTGTGTTTAAAGACTTGAAGATTTCAGAGTCATCTAGTCTCAACAACTTCAAGCATCTACATCTGAATGCCCCAGATGGCACATAGTTTACCATCTTCCTACAGCAGTCCTTGATTTTCAGCTGATCCCAGTTTTAGGGGAATGGAGTAATAGAGACAAGGTGTTTTGTTCCCATCTTTATTTGGCTATGCTATTTCTGTGTTCCATAGCGTACCAGCCTTTCTCCCTTACTCCTCTCTAGTACTCTATTTTAGTGAGTCTGCTTAAGACATGGTTATGTATTTACACTTTTATGTTTTAGTTTCACAGAGACAAGTTTTTGGAGATGAGTATCTTCCTAAAGTTCCCATAAATTCACTATTACTCCAGATGAACCTAATATAGACAAATTTGTTGTAAGAATTCATTCAATCAATAACTTTTGGGGTACTGGCCCTTTGGGAATGGTCTGAGGTGACACTTGTGGACTGATTAGCACTATGAAGAGTGCTTGTTCTCTTGGGAGATCCGAGCAGAAGCCAGCTTGTGCTGTTGTTCCCATCTCCCTGGGGCAGAGCAGCAGGACGTGGCTATGTCTTTATCAGGTAGGTTCCCGTTAATTATACTAGTTTCATTCAGAGAGCGAGGTTTGATTTTTTTTACTTGCAAGTTAGAATTGTTGCTTCTCAAGTGGATCATAATAGGACATGTGAGCTCTGTAGATTGATATACAAATAAACTTAAGCAATTAATTAGTATATAATCACTGTCAAGTCAATATTGTTGTTCAGGAACAAATGACTAGATAATAAACATTAGTCTTGATATTTATTATTTTAATTAATGAGATTCATAAACCATTTTGTTTGCCTTTATTTGGCAAGATAACTTGTATTGTCAAATGAAATGCAAATATATAACAATGGTGGAAGAATGACTGACAGATTGTCAGTCATACAAATACATTTGTCCACTTAATACAAACTATAAAGGTCTTTTATTCATAGGATCCTAATTAAAATATTAAATACTTCCTTGTACTGAGATATCAATGAGTGACGACTGTCAATTCCAATGTTCACATTGTCTCTGCCTATTATTCCTGAATTTGTATTTGTATATAGTTTGAATCATATTTTCTGTTAGGATATGAACACAAGCAACTTTCACAGACTTAATATGTCATGATGAGTTTGGAAATGTTCAACACTGTCTGACAAATTTGAGATCTAACAGAAAGAAACATAACCTGTTTCTCTGTGTTAATACAGGAGAGTATATGCAAATTTTGCCTACCGTCATTATAATGAGCAATTGTTTCTAAATTAGTTGACCATAAACAAATTTCACTTATTTCCTTAAGGACTTGCCTGTTTTTTGTATAATTATTAATTTTTTACTTGATGTCCCATACATAACAAGCTAAAAAAAAGGATTCAATAGTAGATGGGTATATATAGAAATTCCTACCTACAGCAGTGCCAGTGGGACCATAGAACTGCAGACAGCAAAGGGATGTTGTTAGGTATGATCCAAGAAATGATGCAGAGAGAGATCTGGATGGTTGCTCTGCCCTCGTGTTTGTAGTCAGAACTCCATAATACAAGGAAAAACTCCACCTAGTCATCAGGAGGAACAATACTAGCTCATTTTCTATTGGTAAATATTTATTTTCTCTCTTTCTCAGATAGTTCCTATCTGCAAGGGTTAAATCAGAAGACAGACCCTGAAGACTCGTGACGTGGTATTAGTATAAGTCCAGTGTGGTTTGTAGCGAGAAAGAAGAAGGCTGTCGAGTGACTCTGACAACATTAACAGGGTGGTTGTTGTAAAGAAATTGAGTTATAAAAATGCTTCTAAAGGTACTTGGCAAGGTTTCTTATACTCATCTAGGCATTTTTATACTGTTAATCTGTGCTTCCCAAAGAAGAGAAATTATTTACTAAAGAAACTGAAAAGCTGTGGTGCTTGTAAATCAGTTTATGGAAGCACACATATTCATCAAACAATGACACCAGCCTTAGGCAGTTTTGAGATTTCTTCTGTCAACGGAATTAATCCACGATTCTTCACTTTAGCCTTGGGGTGACTCTTTGGACAAAGGCAAAAAACAGCCACATTCTTCATCAAAGTTTCTTAAGAACAATCTCTCGGCAGCATACTAAAATCCTTCTCCTCTGAAACCTCTTGAGCCAGACCCTATAATTCAAGTCATCCTTAGCACCGTTGTCTTCCATGTTCCTTTAAGCAGGTGCTTAAAACATTCCACTGCATTTATCCCAGAGTACCCGAGTCCATATTACTCCCAGTTGTTCCCCTTTAGTGGTAATATTGACGATTGGCGTGTTATATATAGCCTTTATCATATTGAATATATTTCATTTATTCCTAAGATCTTCACAGATTTTTATCATAAACCACTGTTTACATTTCTCTTGGGTCGTTTCTGATCTGTTGTGATAATCACATAACTTTCTCCTCTAGTCCATTTATGCATTGTTCTATGCTTAATTATTTGCATATTATCATCCTTGCATTGTGAAGGAAAGCCAATTTTGTAATGTTGCATCATTTTTATAATGTGTCCTCATAGTCAAGAATTGCAAGAATTGTATTGATTTTTTTCTCTATGTTTTTTTTATGGAAATACAGATTTTCTTTTAAGAAAATATTCTAATTCCATTCTGACTAAAGACCCTTTCATTTCCTCTGCTCTTGATTCTTTTTCAGTATTCCAGTTAAAGAGAGAATTCTCATCAGAAGAATCTCAAATGGCCTAAAAATATTTAAGGAATCGCTCAACAGCCTTAATTATCAGGGAAATGCAAATCAAAACAACTCTGAGATACCATCTTAACCTGTCAGAATGGCTAAGATCAAAAATACTGGGATAGCTTATGTTGGAGAGGCTGTGGAGTCGGAGGAACATTCATTCACTGCTGGTGAGAGTGTAAACTTGTACAGCCACTTTGGAAATCGGTATGGCATTGTCTCAGAAAACTGGATATCAATCTACCTCCAAACCCAGAAATACCACTTTGGGGCATATACCCAAAGGATACTCACTCATACAGCAAAAACACTTCCTCAACATTGTTCATAGCAGAATTGTTCATAATAGCTGGAGGTTGGAAACAACCTAGATGCTCCTCAACTGAAAAATGGAAAAAGAAAATGTGGTATATTTGCACTATGGAGTATTACTCAACCATAGAAAACAATGCCATTATGAAATTTGCAGGCAAATAGATGAAAATAGAAAAAAAATCGTCCTGAGAGAAATAACCCAGACTTAGAAAGACAAACACAATATGTACATACTTATAAGTGGATATTAGACATAAGGCAAAGGAAAGCCAGAATACGATTCCCAGCTCCAGAGAAGCTAGGTAATGAAGACCGGAAGTGGGAGATATGTATCACCCTGGGAAGGGCAATTAGAAGAGACCTCCTGGGTAAACTGGGGGTGAGGGAGGGTGGTAAAGGGGAGGGAATGGTGGAGGAGAACATGAAGGAGTGGGATGGTCCTGGGTGGCGGGAAATGGATGGAGTGGGAGAGCAGTGGAAGAGAGACCTTAACAGACAGAGCCACTATGGGGTTAGGGAGAAACTGGTGCTGTGGAAATTCCCAAGAAACCACAAGAATGACCCCAATAGTGGAGAGGGTGAATAAACTAGCCTTCCCTGTCAATCAGATTGGTAAATATCCCAACTATCATCATAGAACCTTCATCCAACAATTGATGTAACCAGATGCAGAGCTTCCCAGCCAATCACCATGTTGAGCTTCTGGAATCCAGTCAAAGAGAAGGAGGAGAGAATATAAGAGCAACAGAGGTCAGGACCACAATGGAGAAATCTTCAGAGACAGCTGAACTAAGACTGTGAAATCTCATGAACTCTAGATTGAAAACTGTAGAGCCTCCATGGGACCGAACTAGGCCCTCCATATTTGGGAGACAATGGTAAAGCTTGAACTATCTGAGTGGTCACTGGCAGTGGGAGCAGGATTTATGAGAATGAGCTTTCTTGTTGGAGCTCATTCTCTAAGGCAGGATGGTATGCCCAACCTTAATGCTGAGGGGTGGAGCTTTGTTCTGCCCCAACTTAATATGCCAGACTCTAATGATTCCCCATTGGAGCCGTTACCCATTGGGAGGAGTGAAGGCGAGGTAAGCTGTTGTGGGGAGAGTAGGTTTCAGGGGGCAGGAGGAGGAGTGCGAGGGAGAACTATGGTTGAAATGAAAATAAAATTGAAAAAAACTTAAAAAAGGTATTTCTTAAAGTTACAGTTGTCCAAACATTATGTATTGTATATACTTTATATCAAACATTTAGTATCATGTTTCTAAGCCTTAAAAACTTGTTCTGTACTTGATTACTTTTCTTTTGTGAATGAGTACCTTACCTCTTGTGCCATTTGTCAGATTTTGACTGCCCTCTTTTTACCGTTGACACCATAGAAGATTTCTCTCTGTGAATTCATTTTCTCCATCACAGAAGAACAAACAATTCTTCTGACACTTAAAGCAGAAACAGGTACCTTACAGAGTGGCATCAGTACATGTGTACATACCAACATGAATATTCTCAGGACAGTTGAAATAGGTCAGGAATATTATAGTTAGAGTATGCTGAATTTGACTCTGCATAGGCTACCCTGCAAAGACTCAGTAAAACCAGAGACTTGCTCAGTGAAAATTTCAACAATCAACTGGATGGTTGAGTTCAAAGTAAATTATTTGGGTAACAAGAATCCCAAGTCAGGGAATATGAGTCAATGAAGCTGGTTATACATTTTTCTTCTTACAGAAATAAGTTCAAAATATAACGTAGTAGTTGGTACTCAGTGATATATATAAAGCATCTTCCGGAGGATGGCTCCATGGCACCTTAGCAGGAAAACTTTGAAAAAAATTGCTAAATATTTCTATTTTTCTTTTATTTATTTATTAAAATTTTCCACATCCTTCTCACCTCCCTTTTCCCTCCCCCTCCCCACCTTCCCTTCCCTCTCTAGTCCTAAGAGCAGTCAGGGTTCCCTGCCCTGTGGAAAGTTCAAGGTCCTCCCCCATTCATCCACGTCTATAAAGGTAAGCATCCAAACAGACTAGGCTCCCACAAAGTCAGTCCATGCAGTAGAATCAAAACCCTGTGCCATTGTCTTTGGCTTCTCAGTCAGCCTTCATTGCCAGCCACATTCATCCTAGCCTAGCAAGGAGGAATCTGATGAAGACATCCCAATTAGAATTGAGTGCTCCAAAGTCTCTCACCCTCTGCACATTGTCCCGTTTTGGGTCAGCTAGTTCCCATCTACTACATAAGAATCTTCTCTAATGAAGGCTGAACAAGTCATGGATTTGTGCATGAAGCAGAATGCCATTATGTTTCGTCTTATTGCTATGTTCCTTTAGTAGAATAACGTTTGTAGGTTTTCCTCTAGGCATGGATCCTATCTAGTCTAGCTAGTGTTCTTGGCTATTTTAATACTGTCACATATGGGTTCTATAATGGAGATCTATTTAAGGGGTTCTATTTAATGGAGAGGTGCCTTAAATTCAATCAGAAAATGGATAGTTACTCCTATAACATTTATTTCACTGTTGCATCAGTAAGTTGTAAAAGTTGTAGGATTTTTAACTGCAAGATATTGATGATTTTCTTTCTCCTTTGATCGTGTTGAGTTCCTTTCAGTACCATGAACCTCATCTCATTGAGAGTAGATCTTCTAGTTAAGTACCAGTTGTACTTCTCCATGTTCAGAGACTAAGTGTTATCTTCAGCAATAGGACTTTACCATCATGTTGTGGAGAGTAACCAAAACCTTGGCAAAAGATTGTATGACTTGCGGGTTAATTAATAATTTGTAAGTTATGCTTTTGTAATCAACAGCACAAAGAAATACCCCAAAGTTTCAGCTTACCTAAATAATATCATCATGCAAAGCTATAGTAAGGATTCATAATCAAAATATTGATGCTGATACAATCAAAACAGGCAGTGCACCAGTCACCAGAAAGTTTCTTTCTATCAATACAGTCACTTCTATCCTGTTCATGCCTATACTTCAACTTTAATCACTCTGTTTCACATAATTTTCAGTTAAATAAAGTATATCTGATATACAATGTAACTCTTGATTATTGGTTTCACATTCCTCATAGCTCACTGAAACTTTCTCATGTTTTACACACACACACACACACACACACACACACACACACACGACATTTATTTTGGTTTATTGCTAAGTGTTTCAAGGTGTTGAATTTATAACAGTTTCTTTAATAATCTATCTGTTCAAAACACATCTTATCAGCCACTAACTGTATTCTTACTGGTTTATTTTCTACCTGTAGCGTCTCTTTTTTTTGTTTCATTTTTTATTTTGTTTTCTCAAAGTTTATTAAAATACAGAAGTCTCCATTTCCGTCCCTCCTCCCAACCCCCTCCCACTCCCCCCACTCCCTCCCCTCCTCTCTCTCCATCCCCAAGAGCAGTCAGGGTCTCCCACCCTGTGGGTAGTTCAAGCACCTCCTCCCTCCCTCCAGGTCCAGGAAGGTGAGCATCCAAACAGACTGGATCCCAAAAATCCAGTATATGCAGAGGAAACAAGTCCCAGTGTCATTGTCAATGGCTTTTCAGAAGGACTCCGGGCCAGCCACATTCAGAGAATCCAGCCTCATTCAGAGAATCTGGCTGGATCACGTGCTCGCTCAGTCCCAGTCACTGGCCTTGGTGAACTCTCATTAGATCAGTCCCCTTGTATCAGTGGGTGATCGCACCCCTCGCGGTCCTGATTTCCTTTTTCATGTTCTTCCTCCTTCTGCTCCTCATTTGGACCTTGGGGGGACTTCTTCCGGTGCTCCACTGTGGGTCTCTGTCTGTATCGTCATCCATCTTCGGATGAAGGTTCCCTCTGGTCTTGCCTTCCTTGCTCACGTTCTCTTTCCTTCTGCTTCTCGTTTGGACCTAAGGAGTTAAGTACAGTGTTCCAATGTGGGTCTCCATCTCCAACTTCTCTTTATTCTTCTTCTGTGCGTCTTCTTTGAATTATTTTTTTCTCTGTTAAATACAAGTTTCAGATCCTCTCTTCATTTACTTGAGCACATTCATATATCTTCTTTGATGGGGTGTTTCCCTGGGTTTTTTTTTTTGTGCATTTTAAACAAGTCCCTGCCTAAGTTATTATTGTATTCCTGTGATTAGACACCATAACCAAGGCAACTTGTAGAAGGGAGAGTGTATTTGGGACTTACGGTTTCAGGAACTTAGAGTCCATGAGCATCATGGCAGAGGGACAGGGAGCAGGCAGATGGGCATGACATTGCAACAGTAGCTGTGAGCTTTTATCTTGAGCCACAAGCATGAGTTACAGAGGGACACTGAGAATGACATGGGCTTTGAAACCTCAATGCCTGCCTTCAGTGACATTCATCTTCCAACAAGGCCACACCTCCTAATCTTTTCTAAGCATTTCTATCAACTGGGGACCAAGTATATAAATATATGGGGTTTTGAGTGGCCTTCTTATTCAAACAGCACATCTTCATTGTGTTTATGGATTTTAAGAGTTATTTTATATACTTTCTGGACAAGACTTCACCAGAATTAGGTTCTTGATTTTTTTTTTATGTTATCATCTTGGACTTTATATTTAACACTTGGTTCTCTGATCACCTAGAATAATATTTGTAGAATACAGATAATATATACCCAATTTTGGAAGGTAATGTCTAATTTTTTCTAGTTTGACTATTGTAAGGATAATTTATACTTTAATTGCTTTTCCTCCTTTTCAAGGATAAACTGACTACAATTATGCTACTCTATTCTGGGACCATCTAGTCTTTTCCATTGACCCACGAGTCTATAATTTTGTTTCCAAATACAGTGTTTTGATGATTGTCAGCTTTTTGATATTCTCAAGTGTTGTTAGGATTTATCCCCTAACATTGTTCTGAAATTTTATGTAGGCTAGTCTTGATTCTTTTTTAGAACTGATACTGACAAAATAAATTGAAATTTTGATTGAGATCACATTAAAATAAAGATTGTGTTGGGGAAATTGTCATGCAGACAATCTTGTTTCTTCTTATTCATAAATCTGTTATAGTTTTTCAGTTATTTTCTCCTGATGTATCTGGATTTTATAGTCCTTGTCATTTGTTCTCATACGAGTGTCTTTAGATTTACCCTTAGTTATTTTATTTTTGGCAGGTAAATCAGAATTGTATGCAAATAGTGCTTGTAATGTAAAATTCTACTAATTAATTGCTGCTATATAGGCAAACAATAGACATCCATGTAATAACCTTTTGTCTCTTTGACAACCTCACTATAATTAATTCTTTATTAGTTCCAGAAATTAATTTACTTGCAGTTTTTTTCTGTTTCTTTCTCATTATTTTCATGATAATCTTCTCACAGGTAAACTAATATAGTTTTATTGCTTTTTTCTCTGTCAGTATAATTTCTACTTGCTTTCTTCTTATCTTACTGAATTAGCCAGGGCTTCTAATACAGTGTTGGAAAGTAACAATAATTGCTTGCATACTTAACCTCAGCTGTCATTTTGGTGAGGATGTTTCCAGTGCAGTATGATGTTAACTATAGGTATTTAGTATCATTCTACAAATTTAACTGGAAACTGTTCTATTCATATGATTATGATTAGCTAAGATCTGCATACCACCTTTGTTATACTTTGTGTATCTCAATAACCTCTAACTCTTTTATTTTATTGGCATTGACTGACCTCACTCACATTAACAAGGGAGGAACCTAATTGCTTCAAGGTAGAGTTGGAAATGAAGACTCCTTACTCAGTCTCTGTTGAAACCAAAGGGGATACTTCCACATAACATCAATCTGGATGACAATAGGAACTTTGGTTATTGCTCCTCTGATGGTGTCCAGTGACATTCCTTTGGAGAAATTTGCTACTACTTAAAACAATGGGCTTCCTTGACCTTTATGGAAACTCTGGGCAGTGATGCAGACTTGAATACATCATTACTTCCTTGCTAGGCTATAGATCCAGATGCTGTTTAGACTGTGAATGAACTTAGAGCTCATGAATATGTGGTTTTGTGTGTTTCCCCCTGTGTTTCTTAAGAAGAATGCTAATAGTGTAAATGTTTTCTATTTTGCTTGTCTGCTTCTTTTTTTTTTCCGTTAGACTTGTTTATTCAAGTATCCTAAAACACTCTTTCCACTTCCTCCCCTCCTCCCAATACCCTCCCACTCCCCCCACTCCCTCTCCTCCTCCCTCACCATTCTCCAGAGCAGTCAGGGTTTCCTGCCCTGTGGGAAATCCAAGTTCCTCCCCCATCCCTCCAGGTCCAGGAAGGTGAGCATCCAGACAGACCAGGATCCCAAAAAGCCAGTCCATGCAGACGAAACAAGACCCAGTGCCATTGTCAATGGCTTCTTAGTCTTCATTTGGACCTTGGGGGCTCAGTCAGCCCCCATGTCAACCACATTCAGAGAGTCCGGTTTGATCTCATGCTCGTTCAGTCCCAGACCAGCTGGCCTTGGTGAGCTCCCATTCCATCAGACCCTTTGCATCAGTGGGTGAACTCACCCCTCGCGGTCCTGACTTCCAGTGCTTTAGTGTGGGTCTCCGTTTCTATCTCCATCCATCCTCAGATGAAGGCCCCCTCTGATTTTGCTTTCCTTGCTCATGATCTCTGTCTCTCTGCTTCTCATTTGGACATAGGGAGTTAAGGCCAGTGTTCCAATACGTGTCTCCGTCTCTATCTCCATCCATCGCCATATGAAGGTTCTGTGGTGATATGCAAAATATTCATCAGTATGGTCATGGGCCAAGGCCAGATCAGGCACCCTCTCCTCTCCTGCCCAGAGTACAATCTGGGGACCTCTCCTTGGGCCTGGGAACCCCTCCAGAATCAAGTCTCTTGCATACCCTAAAATGGCTCCCTTAGTTGAGGTATAAACTTCCCTGCTCCCATAACCATCCTTCCTCCCTCTGCCCTTCCATTCCCCCAATCCATCCACGATCCTCCCCCTCTCCCCTCTCCCTAACCATCTCCCCGTAATTCCACCCCCCAACCCCCTCCTGCACCCACGTTTGCCTGGCAATCTTGCCTACTTCTAATATCCAGGAGCATAACTATATAATTTTCTTCTCACCGGCTCAGTCCGGTGCTCCAATGTGGGTCTCCGTCTGTATTGCCATCCTTCGCCAGATGAAGGATCTATGGTGATAAGCAAAATATTCATCAGTATGGTTATGGGCCAAGGCCGGTTCAGGCACCTTCTCCTCTGTCCAGAGAACAATCTGGGGATATCTCCTTGGACCTGGGATCCCATATATAATCAAGTCTCCTGTAAACCCTAAAGTGACTCCCTTAGTTGAAATATATTCTTCCCTGATCCCATATTCATCCTTCCTCCCTCCCCCCCATCCCAGGCCACCAAGCTTTCCCCATTCCTCCGCTACTCCCTTCTCTCTAATCCTCTCTCCTTCCAACAACCCTCCTACCCTCCCATGCACCCGATGTTACCTGGGACTCTTGTCTATTTCCTACCTCCTGGCGGATAGCTAAATAATCTTCATCAGGTTCATCTTCTTATTTAGCTTCTCTAGGATCACGAATATAGGCTCAAAGACCTTTAATTATGGTTAGAATCCACTTATGAGTGAATACATACCGTGTTCCTCTTTTTGGGTCTGGCTTACCTCACTCAGTAAAGCGTTTTCTATTTCCATCCCTTTGCATGCAAAATTCAAGATGTCATTGTTTTTTACCGCTGAGTAAAACTCTAATGTGTATATGTTCCACACCTTTTTTTAACCATTCTTCTATTGAGGGGCACCTAGGCTGTTTCCAGGTTCTGGCTATTACAAATAGTGCTGCTATGAACATAGTTGAACAAATGCTTTTGTAGTATGTTAGGGAATCTCTAGGGTATATTCCCAAGAGTGGAATTGCTGGGTCCTGAGGGAGGTTGACTCCCAGTTTCCTGAGAAACCGCCACACTGATTTCCACAGTGGCTGCACAAGTTTGCATTCCCACCCACAATGGATGAGTGTTCCCCTCACTCCACATTCTCTCCAGCATAGGCTATCATTGGTGTTTTTGACTTTAGCTATTCTGACAGGTGTAAGATGGTATCTCAAAGTGGTTTTGATTTGCATTTCCCTGATTGCTAAGGAGGTTGAGCATGACCTTAAGTGTCTTCTGGCCATTCGAAGTTCATCTGTTGTGAATTCTCTGTTCAGTTCAGTACGCCATTTTTTAATTGGGTTAATTAGAGTTTTAGTGTCTAGTTTCTTGAGTTCTTTGTATATTTTGGAGATCAGACCTTTGTCTGATGAGGGGTTGGTGAAGATCTTCTCCCAGTCCTAAGGTAGCCTTTTGGTCTTACTGACAGTGTCCTTTGCTTTACAGAAGCTTCTCAGTTTGAGTAGGTTCCATTTATTCATTGTTTCTATTATTGTCTGTGCTACTGGTGTTCTACTTAGGAAGTGGCCTCCTGTGCCTATATCTTGTAGACTACTTCCCACTTTCTCTTCTATCAGGTTCAAAGTGATTGGAATAATGTTGATGTCTTTAATTCATTTGGACTTGATTTTTGTGCATGGCGATAGATATGGACCTACTTTCATTCTTTTACAGGTTGACATAAAGTTATGCCAGCACCATTTGTTAAAGATGCTTTCCTTCTTCCATTGTATACCTTTAGCTCCCTTGTTGAAGATTAGGTGTTCATAGGTTTGTGGATTAATATCCGGGTCTTCTATTTGATTCCATAGGTCGACTTCTCTGTTCTTATGCCAATACCAAGCTGTTTTCAATACTGTAGCTCTGTAATAGAGTTTGAAGTCAGGGATGGTAATGCCTCCAGAAGTTCCTTTATTGTATAAGATTGTTTTGGCTATCCTGGATTTTTTGTCTTGCCATATAAACTTGATTATTGTTCTATCAAGGTCTGTGAAGAAGCTTGATGGGAATTTGATGGGGATTGCATTGAATCTACAGATTGCTTTTGGTAGAATTGCCATTTTTACTATGTTGATTCTCCCAATCCAAGAGCAGGGGAGGTCTTTCCATTTTCTGGTATCCTCCTCAATTTCTTTCTTCAAAAACTTAAAGTTCTTGTCAAATAGGTCTTTCACTTCCTTGGTTAGAGTAACCCCAAGATATTTTATGCTATTTGTGGCTATCGTGAAAGGTAATGTTTCTCTGATTTCTCTCTCTGCTTCTTTATCCTTTGTGTTAGGAGGGCCACTGAATTTTTGGAGTTGATCTTATATCCTGCCACATTACTAAGGTGTTTATCAGCTGTAGGAGTTCTTTGGTAGAGTTTTTGGGGTCGCTTATGCACACTATCATATCGTCTGCAAATAATGAAAGTTTAACTTCATCCTTTCCAATTAGAATCCCCTTGATCTCCTTATGTTGTCTTATTGCTATTGCTAGAACTTCAAGCACTATATTGAAGAGGTATGGAGAGAGTGGACAGCCTTGTCGTGTTCCTGATTTTAGTGGAAAGGCTTTGAGTTTCTCTCCATTCAATTTGATGTTAGCTGTCAGCTTGCTGTATATTGCTTTTATTTTATTTAGGTATGATCCTTGTATCCCCAGTCTCTCCAACACCTTTATCATAAATGGGTGTTGAATTTTGTCAAATGCTTTTTCAGCATCCAATGAAATGATCATATGGCTTTTTTCTTTCAGTTTATTTATATGATTTGATATACAATCTATCTATACATTGATAGATTTGCGTATGTTGAACCAGCCCTGCATCTCTGGGATGAAGCCTACTTGATCATAATGGATAATTTTTCTAATGTGTTCTTGGATTTGGTTTGCCAGTATTTTATTGAGAATTTTCGCATCGATGTTCATGAGTGAGATTGGCCTGTAATTCTCTTTCTTGGTTGTGTCTTTGTGTGGTTTTGGTATCAGGGTAACTGTAGCTTCATAAAAGGAGTTTGGCAATGACTCTTCTGTTTCTATATTGTGGAATACATTAAGAAGTATAGGTATTAGATCTTCCTGGAAGTTCTGGTAGAATTCTGCATTGAAACCATCTGGTCCTGGGCTTTTTTTGGTAGGGAGATTTTTGATAACAGCTTCTAATTCTTCACGACTAACAGGTCTATTTAGATTGTTCACCTGTTCTGGGTTCAACTTTGGTATATGGTACTTATCTAAAAAAATGTCCATTTCTTTTACATTTTCCAACTTTGTGGCATATAAACTTTCGTAGTAAGATCTGATGATTCTCTGAATTTCCTCTGTGTCTGTGGTTATGTCCCCCTTTTCATTTCTGATCTTATTAATTTGCATGTTCTCTCTCTGCCATTTGATTAGTTTGGATAGGGGTTTGTCGATCTTGTTGATTTTCTCCAAGAACCAGCTTTTTGTTTCATTGATTCTTTGGATTGTTTTCTGTTTTGTTGATTTCAGCCCTCAGTTTGATTATTTTCAGTCTTCTAGACCTCCTGGGTGAATCAGCTTCTTTTTTTTTTTCTAGTGCTTTCAAGTGTGCTGTTAAGTCTCCAATGTGTGCTTTCTCCGTTTTCTTTAATTGGGCACTTAGTGCTATGAACTTTCCTCTTAGCACTGCTTTCATGGTGTCCCATAGGTTTGAGTATGTTGTGTCTTTATTTTCATTAAATTCAAGGAAGACTTTAATTTCTTTATTTATTTCTTCCTTGACCCAGGGGTGATTTAATAGTTGACAGTTCAATTTCCATGAGTTTGTTGGCTTCCTGGGGGTAGCATTGTTGTTGAATTCTAACTTTAATCCATGGTGATCTGACAAGACAAAGGTGGTTACTAATATTTTTTTGTATCTGTGGAAGTTTTCTTTGTTATCAAGTATGTGGTCAATTTTTGAGAAGGTTCCATGGGCAGCAGAGAAGAAGGTATATTCTTTCCTATTTGGGTGGAATGTTCTATAGATATCTGTTAAGTCCATTTGATTCAATATCTCCAATAATTCTCTTATTTCTCTGTTGGGTTTCTGTCTGGTTGATCTGTCCATTGGTGAGAGAGGTGTGTTGAAGTCTCCTACTATTAGTGTGTGTGGTTTGATGACTGCCTTGAGTTCTAGAAGTGTTTCCTTTACATAAGTGGGTGCCTTTATATTAGGGGCATAGATATTCAGGATTGAGACTTCCTCCTGATGAATTGTTCCTGTTATGAGTATGAAATGACCATCTCTATCTCTTCTGATAGATTTTAGTTTGAAGTCAATTTTTTGGATATTAGAATGGCCACACCTGCTTGTTTCTTAGGTCCATTTGCTTGGAAAACCTTTTCCCAGCCCTTTACTCTGAGTAGATAATCTGTCTTTGTGGTTGAGGTGTGTTTCTTGTAAACAGCAGAATGTTGTTTCCTGTTTTCGTATCCAATCTCTAAGTCTGTGCCTTTTTATAGGTGAATTGAGTACATTGATATTAAGTGATATTAATGACCAGTGGTTGTTGACTCTGGTTATTTTTTTTGGGGGGGGTAGTGGAGTGTATGTTTTTCCCTTCTTTGAGTTCTGCTTGTGAAGGGTCGCTAGATGCCTGAGTTATTGTAGGCGGTGTTAGGAATGTTGGATTCCTTGGGTTGTGATTTGCCTTCTAATACTTTCTGTAAGGCTGGATTTGCAGCTATGTATTGTTTAAATTTGTTTTTATCCTGGAATATTTTGTTTTCTCTGTTGATAGTGTACGATAGCTTGGGTGGGTAAAGTAGTCTGGGCTTGCATCCATGGTCTCTTAGTTTCTGCAGTACCTCTCTCCAGGACCTTCTGGCTTTCATGGTTTCCATAGAGAAGTCTGGTGTAAGTCTGATAGGTTAACCTTTATAAGTTACTTGATCTTTTTCCTTTGCAGTTCTTAATATTCTCTCTTTAATCTGAATGTTTTGTGTTTTGATTATTATATGGCGAGGGTATTTTTTTTTTTCATCCAGCCTATTCGGTGTTCTGTATGCTTCTTGAACCTTCATAGGGATATCGTTCTTTAGGTTGGGGAAGTTTTCTTCTTTAATTTTTTTGAATATATTTTCTGGACCTTTGATCTGTACTTCTTCTCCTTCTTCTACTCCTATTATTCTTAGATTTGGTTTTTTTATTGTGTCCCACAGTTCCTGAATGTTTTGTGATGAGAATTTGTTGGATTTGTTGTTTTCTTTGGTCAGAGGGTTTAATTTCTCTATGGTGTCCTCAGAGTCTGAGATTCTAACTTCTATCTCTTGTATTCTGTTGGTTATGCTTGTTTCTGAAGTCTCTGCTCGTTTACCTAGATTTTCCATAGCCAGACGGCCCTCGGCTTGTGATTTCTTCATTGACTCCATTTCAGTTTTCAAATCTTGAACTGTTTCCATTACCTGTTTGATTGTTTTTTCTTGGTTTCCTAGAATTTCATTTACGGATTTACTCATTTCTTCAAACCTTTTGGTATATTTCTCTTCCATTTCTTTACTCATTTTCTCAATCTTTTTGTTATATTTATCTTCCATTTCTTTACGGCTGATTTTCACCTCCTGTTTATGTTCCTCTATTATTTTCATAAAGATCTGCTTAGAGTCAATTTCTTCTATTTCTTCTGGAGTAGGGTGTTCAATTCTTCTAGTTTCATGATCCCTGGATTCTGGAGATGTCATGTTGCCTTTCAGGTTGTTGGAGGAATTCTTGCATTGGCGCCTGCCCATCTCCTCCTCTCTGGATGAAACTCCTCAGCACTCTCTGGATAGAACTCCTCTGCACTCTCTGGATAGAACTCCTCAGCCCTGCAGCAGGGATAGCTGGTATTTCCAGGACCCAGGAGATAAAAGGGCGGCAGCAGCGGGGGTAGGGAGGGGTCCTGTGGAACACGGAAGACCCTGCTGCAGAAGCTGAGGGTGGAGGGGCTGTGCTCTCTTCTGAGACAGAGCGCCCAGGTGAGCACCCACTCACCTCTCTGGATAGAACTTCTCAGCGCTGTAGTAGGGCTAGCTGGTGTTTCCAGGACCCAGGAGACAAAAGGGCGGTAGCAGTGGGGGCAGGGAGGGGTCCCATGGAACACCCTGCTTGTCTGCTTCTTTCCTAATCCTGTCACGGTTCCTCCTCCCCACAGCTTGTGTTTTGTGTGTGTGTGTGTGTGTGTGTGTGTGTGTGTGTGTGTCTTTGTATAGGTATTTTATCATTTGGTGTCCCATATTTAAAAAAAACACTGTTCCCTAAATTCAACTGTTTTGTTGAGCATGTCTTTTCGTATGTAGGCACACATTTGAGTGGAGCTCAGAAGTTAAGCTCAGGTGTTGTTCCTCAGGCACCCCCTCCCTCTTTCCAGAGTCCCTCCCTGGAGCTGAGTAGCTAGGGTAGCCAGCCAGAGAACAACCCCCACCCAGGGATCTGCCTATTTCTTCTACCCTGGAGCAGAGATTACAATTGCACAAATTTGGCCTATATTTGAATTTAATTTTAAGTGGAAAGATAAATCCGGTACTTCATAATATAAATTTTCCAGCAGTACAAATCCTATCTTATTTTTCATAGAAACAGTCTCTGGCATACGAGCTCTTGATGCAGGTTGCTAGCTTTTGCAGCTCCAAGTTATTTATGTTATATGCAAGACAAAGGAAAACCCAAGAACTCAGCACCATATCATTTCTTCAGCTGTTAATTCACCAGTCTGCCTTTCCTTTCTACTTTTGACCTCTGCTTATATGTATTATATTTGTAGTATGGAGAAATTTTGGTTGCCCCTATCAAAAGGAATGGGAGAAGGTATTTCACCACCTTTCTGGAAGTAGAAACACAGTCTTTCTATAAACTATGGTTGCATAATGTGTTTTTGTCAACTCAGTATATCCCATAATCTTGACTTTGTTGTTTCAGAACAGACATGATACATTACAACAACGTCTTTGTGTGCTGGTGTTTTATGCTCTTAAATTCTGTCTTGGGCTTTGTTCTGGAGCACTACTGAGTTACCTGGAAATTTGCTCAAGATGTTTAGATCATGCTCCTGAGATTTATGAGGTAGAACCTGAACCGTGGTCATTCTGAGACTAATCCTTCTTTCCATGCTACCAGGACAAGATCGTTACAAGGACTCTATCTACCCAGTGTCCTATGAATCAGAGGTTTTCCATTCTGTCTGAGAGACCTGTCTGTTCCCATCCTGTGTGCTTGGAGTAATATTTCCATTAATCCTTGTGGGTAGCTCCTTCCTGGATTTGGGTCATTTCCTTATACATACATACACGACTCGGTACTTTTCTGAATTCTCCAATGGAGTTGCTGCAGCCTCTGGGTTTCTCATTCTGTGTAGCTATTTGCTAGCCAGTACTCTGACCTGTGGACTCTCTCCTCTTTGGTCTTTTTGGCTTTCAATTCTACTTCCTCAGTTTAACAAAACTGTTGAGCTCCAGCTGTAAACATTCTCTCTCTCTCTCTCTCTCTCTCTCTCTCTCTCTCTCTCTCTCTCTCTCTCTCTCTCCCTCTCTCCCTCTCGGAGTTGACAGTCTACAGCTACAATTCCAGGCTCTGAGAAGTCACTCTCCTTTGTTGCTTTCAGCCCCTGTCTTCACAATTATAGTTTCCATTATTTTGCTGTATTTTGTGTGGTTTTAAATAGGAGATGTCTAGAAACTTGGAAGTATATTCTAGAATCTAGATTTTTTTTTAAAAAAATGCAGCTGTAGATGTGATAATCAACACTGCTTTTTACTGAAAAGCTCAAACAAATATGCATTTTTCGCTTTAGTTTTTAAATAGTTCTATTCATAAAAGGCACTACAGTGGGATCTTTACTTCCGAATATGCCAGAGAACATCAAAGACATGGTCTAGCCTATAGTGAGTACTAAATTAGTAGTGACTGTTATTATATATTTGATTTTTGTTTATAGAGCATCACGTAGATTGACATTCCTTATGTGACTGATTCCTTGTTGTCTTTGAGAGATGAATTTAAACTAGCCTTGAAGCCACTATAGTGCTTAGGCTAACTATCAACTCATGATCAATTTTCTTGCCTCCTCTTCCTTATCTTCTGTATTTGTTCCTTACATGGAATAGCTACTGTCTGGTAGGTAAGGTATTGGCAACTAAGGGAACAATCTGCAACTCGTGTAACTAGAGATTTCTCAGTGAAGCTGACTTTGCTGAGTAGGGGACATTGCAATTATTCAGCCACAGATAAGGCTGCACTTCTGGGTTCTAAAGACAGGTACATGTGGGTGGACCCTTGGTAACAAAGCGCCTAGCGTGACTCACGTGCGCACATGCGTGGTTACCTCTATGTGGGACTCAATTAAAACCCTTGAGTGCATGCGTGGATCGCCTGTCATCTGCGTCATCAGCCTGTGACTTAGTCACACCAACCCACTGTGTGCATGTGCTAGGAAGCTTTTAAATGCAGGATGTGCCATTTTGCTCGCTCTCTCTACGTACTGTTTCTCAGGCCTGTGCACCCCCCCAATAAACTCCTCAGTGAGTTTGTTTGCGTCTCATGTTTCTTCTCATTCGCATCAGATCGTTAGAGACATGAGGACATACAGAGGAGATAATGGCTCCCCAAAGAAGACATACTGCTGTGGAGAGCACTCTACCTGGGGGACTTACAGCATGCAAGGGCAACACTGGGTAGAAACACTGAAGATGGAGTATATCACTTTTTAGGAATGTACCCTGAGTCCTTTCAGTATAATTTTTAGAAAGTTGAGGACTCGTGGATGGTGGATACAGCAAGCATCTCATTTCCTGTGACAAGAAAAAAGATTATTGAGGCAACAAACACATGAATAGTCATTATACATTTAGGAAAATAATTTGATTCTTTCCAGTTATATCAAGATTGACAGGGAGGTTGAAAAGAGCATTATCAAACAGAAAATCTGACAACGTGGCTCTGTGGTTTGTGAATAATTGAATCACACTGAATATTTTGTAGCTTGGATAAAGGGAAAAATATATTTTTTTAATTCCAGTAAAACTGAACAATGGAAAGTTTTGCTTGTTTCACTGAGTTTAAGTCAAAGTTACTTTCTCTTCACAGAGTCTAGCTAACGCAGAAAAGCACAGTGTAGCCAAAGACTAATTATTTAATTATTTCAAGTACAATAACTGTATCTCAGTAAGTGTATCTTAGGAGAAACTATTCAAGTAGATTTCTGGTGAAAACACATTTCTAAATGTAACCTTGAACAAAAGAATGCATCAGTAGTAAAGGATAACATGGCTTTAATGTTACATTTTTATTTTTACGGTTCACAGATCTCTTTGGGCATACATACAAAGTTAAGTATACTGGTAGCTGCTGATATAATTCAGAAGTATAAGATGTACCCCTAAAATCAAAAATGACAAAATAATAGGACTGGAGACCTCTCACCAGCAGTTAGGAGCACTATTACTTCTGCAGAGGCACTGAGTATAATGTCCAGCACTCACAGTAGGCGGTTTACAACTGAATATAACTCTTGTTCTGTGGGATATCACACTCTCAGTTGACCTCAAAGGGTACCTGCACGCACATACACTTCACCATCCCATACCCCATTAAAAAAGGACATAAGTCTTTAAATAAAAATCATACCAAGTGCCAGACTTTGTTGACTCCCCATGGGAGGCCTCATCCTTTCTGAGGAGTGGAAGGGGAGCGTTGGGGAGAAGATGAGGAAAATGGGAGGAGGGGTGGGAGTGGGAACTGAGGTTGGTTTGTAAGATGAGAAAAGATTGCTTTAAAAAATTAAAAAAAGTCTTTAAAAATCATATCAATATTAACAATATAAAAGTAACTCTAAGATATAATATTAACAATATAAAAGTAACTCTAAGATATAATAACATTTGAGTGAGATATTTAGTGTACCCACATCAAAGAATACTGCTTATTACCATATTTTGTTTCTCATAATTTAATTATGATCAGCATATAATAATAATATGTATGGAAAAGAGCACAAGGTGGGGTTTTCTAAGACACATAGAGCATACCCTGAACTTAACAACAGAATGTACCCACTTCTCTTCTAATACATGCCTTACCAGCTTCCATTAGTCACGATCATCATTCAAGCCAGTGTTTCTACTTCCCAATGTGAGAGAACACGCAGTACATGTATTTATGCAACTGGCTTATATCATTGCATCAGTGTAACCATTGTGCTATAAATTACAGGGTTTCATTTTTTGCCTTCATAATAAATCATTCATGTGTGTATTTATATGTCTGTATACATATTCCTAGATCACATTTTATTTACCCAGTTTTCTGTTATTGGCATCTAGCCCAGGAAGGTTTTGACAGGTTTCTCAAAGCACTCGATACTATATATTAGGTATGGTCATACATTGATAATGTAATACTATTGAAAAACTAAAATATTCTTTACTTCTGAGTTCCCTGTGAGCATTACCATTGAGCACTGTGTGAGTATCTCTATGTTGATTTAACTTTTTCCAATGATGCTCAGTGATAGAATAGTGATTGGATCACTTGATTTAAAATGGCTGAGTACTAAAGCAAACAATCAAATAAAGATAGGCCTTTATATAACAAAAAAAGCAACAAACACAAGCAAGGGAATAAAGAGACTTGTATATTGTTAGTGAGAATCTAAATTAGCATTTCCCTGATGGAAAACAGAATGGGTATTCCCAAAGAAACTGAAAGGAGAAGGCCATTTTGAGCAGTTGCGACAAAATTTGGGTTATAAATTCCAAATTTAAATGTGACCTTGTCTCTTTAATATATTCAAAAGTGGTTTCTAGTTCAATATAAGAGCAGTCCTCCTTTTTAAAATATCTCCCTGTAGATATAAATAAAGAGGTTCTGGAAAAATGAAAAATCCAACTCCAATTGCATTGTGATGGAACAAGCATCCCAAATGATACTTTAATTTTGTTCGAAGATCGCTTTGCCTTTATATTCCTGTAGTTAATTCAAGGAGATCTGGGTAATTTTTTTTGTGGTAGTAGTGTTTTGAAATTTTCTATTCTTAAACTGACATACAATTTTGTACTTTTTGTGTGGCTATCGTGTGTTACGTTATCCAATATGTGTGTAGAAAATCTAATGATGGAATTAGGGTAATTAACATCCCACCTCCGAAAGTACTTAATGATAATTAGCACGCCAGCTCCACAATACTTACAGGGTTGTTTGTTTAGAACCCTAAAGCTCTCCTCCTCCAGTTATTTAGAGATGTATAATTAACTACTTTAGACTATTGTTTACTGTTGTGCCATAAACATTAAGCCTGTTTTCCAACCTCTCTGAATTATGGTACCCTGTGTCTGTCCCATTCCTGTTCCCTCTCTCCATTCCCTCTGCAGTCTTGTGTCAACTGTTCCACTCTCTAGTTCTATCAAGTCATATTATTTTTTCTGAGTGATTGGGAATATGTGTCTAGTCCACAGTCATGGTCATGTGGAGTTCCCCAAGATGTCTATTGATTGAGAAACTGTGTTTTTAATTAAAAAAAAGATACATTATATGAAAGAAATCAACTTTCAGTAAAAGGAAAAAAGTAAGTAAATCTGTAAAAGGCACTCTGAGTAAAATAAATGTACATAGTCACAATAAAATACTTTTCAGGCATACAAAGAAATGCCATTCTTCCATTTATATCAACATGCTTGGAACTGAAGAGATTGCATTATTTATTGTTTCAACGGTTGAACTACAAGGGACCTGACAGATTTCTCATGGTACTTGCTTTTTGGTCACCGACATACAGAATGGGAAGTGCTAAGCTAAGTAAGCTAGGCTTTCTCTTTCTCTTTGGAGACTAAGATTTTCATAGTGTTTTTTTTTGTTTTTTTTGTTTGTTTGTTTTTTTTTTTCCTATGAAGAGACACCATGACCACAGCAACTCTTGAAATGGAAAACATTTAACTGGGGCTGGCTTGCAGTTTCAGAGTCCATTAGTATCACAGAGGGAAGCAAGGTGGCATGCAGGCAGACTTTGCTAGAAAAGGAGCTGAGAGTTCTACATCTTGATCTGCAGGCAACAGAAGGAGATTGTGCCAAACCAGACATTGTTTGAGCATATGAGACCCCAAAACCTGGCCACAGTGACACATTTCCTCCAACAAGACCACACTTACTCCTGCAAGGGCACACTTCCTAATAGTGCCATGCTCTATGGAGCAGTGGGGGCCATTTTCTTTCAATAGATCAAAGATGGGTTTCTTTTATATTTTTGTTTATTCTTGAGAATTTAATCCATGATCACCACATCCACCTCAGTCCTGTTACTCTCTTGACCCTCCTACTTGTTCCATGTATCCTCTCCCAAAATCACAGTCTCTTCTTTAGTCATTCTATGTGCCCATACATGTTTAACCTATTGAATTTATTTATTCTTCCTTGTACATACTAATTCCAGGGCTGATCACATGGGATTAGGCAATGGTATAGGAATTTGTCCCAGGATAAACAATCCACCCCCAGCAGTTATTGACTACCTGTAGCTCTTCATAGAGTTTGGACCATCTGATACTTGCACTGTCTTCAGTGGCATGTCAATTGGAGCTTCTAATAATGCTCGTCTTGCTCAGGCAACCATACTGTTGAGAGACCACAGATGTATTGGCTCTGTCATGTGTAGGCTTCCTCAGCTCTCCACTGTCATGAAAACTGAACTAGGCAGTTGTGAAAGCAATTCTTCCGACTGGCAGGTTATATGCCAAGGCAGTGAGGGAAAATCAAGACAATATGCAAGCAAATGGAGACATAAATAAACGAGACAATTTTGAAGAGAAATTTTGAGGCCTAAAACCTGTGATATTACCTAAACTCCTACCTTTAAAGTGTCTAGTTTTGATGATACCTTAGCCAAAAATCACATATTATCTAGAGTTTTATATTGCTGCATAATATTTTTTGGAAACATTCAATTACTTTGTTCAGATCTCAAGAGGATCTCATGGTAGGTTTTCCATTAATTATTATTTTCAGAAATAAGGATGTACAATAGCTCCCGTTGATTGTATCCACTTAATACATTTTCTCTAGATTTCCTAGCAGGATGCTAAGGAGAAAATTTTCTGCCAAGTGTATATATATATCCAAAGAGAAACATGGGAAGTGTTGTTCTTTAAGAATAGTCAGAATTGTTTCCTCCTCTTATACTAGAGAACTTAAATATTATAATGACATCTCATAGACGCTACATAAGAGGATTAAAATACAAATATTGGAAGAAAACATCAGGATATAGTAGTAGGTATTTCAGAAATCAATGAAATGTCAAAGTTTAAAATTTATAGCTGGTATATTTGACTCTCTTTTGAATATTTCCATGAGAAAAAAAGGAATTTTTATAATAAAGCCAATGTAAATTTTATTGTTTATAATATCACATTAGCATAGATATAAGTATATTATATTGCAAAATATTTTTGATAAATATTCCTCTTTGTAAATTCCTTTATTCAAATGGCATTGTATATCTTTAATCATTTTTGTGTTAGGATGTCTATGTTAGATACTTATTATTACTAAAGTAAATGCAATCTAAGTTTATTTTTGATTGATATATATGAACATTAAAGAATGTGCATTTATTGGGAAGTATAAAGTTTGTTGATAACTGTCCTTAAGTTTTAGTACTTGAAAAATTTCTCATTCAAAATCCATGTTTATTGTTTCTTAGAATGACATACAATATTTTTCTTTATTAAAAAATATAAAAAACTTGAAATTGATGCATCATTTGATATTTCTATGGAATTTATAGTTAAGATCAGGGAGAAAATTAAAAAGATACAATTTTAACCAGCTTAAAATGGAATCTATAATTATAATTAATTTTCTTTTTTGATACATGTTTTCTATTTTAAGCAGGACATACTATTATAGTTCTATATGTGTGATAAGAACACAAGACTGAACCAGAGTAGGTAGAAAATTATATTTAACAGTGCTCAATTCCCTTGGAATTATTTGTGTAAACCCAGTACAAGTTGAAGTTGACCAGTAATTTTGGCAATGCAGAAAGAATTATCATCACATGAATTTGGTTGGTACCAGATGTCTAGATATTCAAAGGACTCCAATTCAGAAAAAAATGATAAAAAATAATTTTTAGCATATGTATGTCACAGACCATTCTAAGTTATTATGTATACAATTAACTTTGTAGGTGACCAAAAGTTGTGGGAAATCATGTTGGCAGTAAAACGAAGCAATTTTATTTAGATTATAATAAATCAACATTTTACAATTGTTCTTGATTACTGGAGTAAATCATCATAACACTGTCTAAATAGAGTTATTTCCTTGTCTAAATGGTGAAATCTTTCAAACAGGTATAGAAAGATCATACCATCTTGGGGTATTTTATTTTCAAAATTTAACTTTCAATTTTGAGGGCACCTGTTCCAAAATTTCATTATTTGATTCTACATTTTTTTTTCTTTTTGGTTTATTGAGACAGGATTTCTCTGTGTTGCTCTGGAGCCTGTTGTGGAACTTGTTCTGTAGACCAAATGGCCTTGAACTCACAAAGATCTACTTGCCTCTGACTCCCATGAGCTGGGATTAAAGTTGTGCGCTGCAACCACCCAACTTGGTTCTACTTTTTTAAAAAAATGTATCTTTATTTATACCTTTTCCCTCTGATGTATATATTCTTAAATTGTGAATTCAAGCAGATTGAAGACCTAAAATACCAAAGCTAAGGTTGTCATTGGAAACACATATAGCTCTTCTCAACGCCAAGCACAACTTTAATAAGTTTATCCGTAAGCTATAATTATCAGAATAGTGATAATGAGAAGTCATAGCACAGCTGGAAAGTGTGCAAACATCTATTAAAGCTTTCCAACAAACTCAGTCATTCAGAAAGACCCTGTAGAGGTTGAAGGATGTGTTCATGTCTTCGCTATCTAGTTGTAGCTGGATTACTCATGAATGCAAGCGGGCATTGATCAAGACCTCATTCCCAATGCGATATTTTTTTTTCTGCCATTCCTCAACTAATTTGTGTTGTATGAGTTATTTCTGGGGATATGTGAACAAATGCATGCGCACCCCAGATACAGACCAAGCAACAGACTAAAGAAAAGATTATCATCAAACTCTAACTTGATGGACCTATGAATTTTGTTGGGATTACTTACAGGACAATGGTGGAGGGGTTACCTACCATAGCAGAAATGATTCAAAGACATTGTGTATCACCAAAAGTCCACACTAGCATGCAGTGATACTTCATAAATACTGGATGCCTGGAACTTACTGCCGAACCAGCAGTCAGCTAAACAGGTTGGAAGGTATCCTTTTTTAGTGACTCAGTTGATGTAAGCCTTGCAACTTGAAGGGTCTTTGTTTCTTTTAAGGAATTTTGCTAGTTTCTGTTTCTTTTGTGCTGCATAGCTAATTAATCTCTGCTTCTTTAAATTGTCCAGTCTGAACATCTAAGCAGCTTCTCTTGTCAGAGAGTGTTTCTTGTAATTTGGTTTGTCTGAGAGTGACTCTCGGTAGTTTTTACTGCTTGATACACATTCGGGCAGGGAGGGACCTAGCTAATTTGATCTGTTTAAAGAACTTCCTGAAGCTGGTTTGAATTGTCTCTATTCTATAATAACTAGCTTTTTCCCAGGAGCGAGTATTTTCATCTTGTTAGCATCTCCTGTTGTTCCTTTCACTTCTCTGTAAAAATCCTGTGTCTTAATGGGCTTCCCTCCAAGACAGAAGGTTATAATCAAAAAAGAAACAATCACACAACACAGGGTCCTTTCCACCCCCCATCTTCAGTATTTAATCTTGCTGCGGCTATCTCAGCAAGAAGCTATGTTAGTTTCTTCTTAATAATTATGAAAACCTTTCTTTCCGTCTCAGCCCTACCCACGAAAGTTTTATGTATCTATTTTGCCTATGTTATCTTATTTTTAGGAGAAGCATTCTGGGTATTTGATTTAAATGTATGTTAATAGTAGGGAAGTTAAGGAAATGAAGACTTAAATAAAATGAAGAAGTGAAGATGCCAGAAATACATATCAGGACAATAGAGCTTAAGGATGGTGATTGGACCTGTAATATTCAAGAACACAGATACCGAGAAGATAGAAAACTGTGCTCTGAGAGGGATAATTGGTTTGAAATTATAAGGGTTGATAAGGAGGATGAAATAGATGTGACAAGCACTGGTTGGTTGGCTGACCAGAATCGAAGAGCGAAAGTTTAGGAGGATGAAGAATTTGTGTTTTGTTTGACTCTCAGAAAATAACAAAGGGTTTCTGAGGTCTTATTCACTGCAGGGTCCTTCCAATCTTGAAATGTTTTTCTTCAAGCCTTCAAAAGGTAATTTTGTGCTCAAAAGCTGCCCTATTATGGGAGCTATTATCTTACCTTCTTAATGCCCTAATCACCCATAAATTGAATTAAAAGCACTGGTTGCCAGATTTTCTTCTGGATTAATCATAATTGCCCAGCAAATAGTTTCAGAAATCATTATGTTGCAAAAATAGTATTTAGTTTGTGCAGTGTGCTTTAATCCCAGGTACATTTATCACTCGGCTTTAGCCCCTGCTGACCCTCTTTTCTATCTTGGAACAACCTCATATAATTAGACTACAGAGCAAAAAACATCTTGTAGCATCCATTGTGCCCAGGACCTTATGACATCATTGCTATTTGAAAGTACAAAAAAGTAAATGGAGTCTGTGAACTTTAAGACCTTAAACAATGAATTTTCTTGATCTAATCAATGACTTTGTTACTTATGTTCTTTCCCATGTACAATTGCATATGCAGACTTATTTAAAAGCAAGTTTTATAAAGGGGACTGTGTTAATGCCTGCCACAATTTCGTTAAGTTTGCTATAGGGAAATGATTTTGTTGCACTTGAAGAACACATTTATGAAAAATGTTTTCTGGCAAAATTTGAAAATTTTCATAAGATTTTCTTTTAGGAAGTTTTTACAAAAAATGCACTTTCTTACATGAGAGATGTATCACAAATATAATAACAAAACACATTTTGAAAAGCATCATTCTGAGAATATAACATATCTGTATCGCTTGGAAAGTTTCATTTTTTTTTTCTGGGGACTAATCTATCACAGACATTTAAAACTTTTTTTGTGGTTTTTGAGGCAGCGTTTCTCTGTAGCTTTGGGGCCTTTCCTGGAACTAGCTCTTGTAGACCATCTGCCCTCAAACTCACAGAGATCTTTATGCCCCTGCCTCCTGAGTGCTGGGATTAAGCCATGCATCAACCACTGCCTGGCTGTGTTTAGAATTTTAAAAATTAAAATCACTGGAAGTATTTTATTTCAGTTTTGTATTAAGTCCAAATTGTAGATAATATCTTCAATCCTAGGTCAATAAACTACTGCTCATACTGGAAGAACTGCTATAAAGCCTCATAGTACGTTAGATACAAAAAGAGATTAGGTAGTCTATTCCATTAAACAGAATTGTGGGGAGGGATACTGAGCTGTCAATATGCATTTATAAGTTAATAGGATATAAATGAGAGGAAATTATGATACAAGACAGGAAGATGCACATTCGATCCAGAGTGGAGACTCTAGACATGTAGTTGGGGAAATAAAAGATAATCTAGAAGGATAAAGACTTTCCTATCAGAGTGGAACCAAGAAAAAGTATCTTGAAAGAGGCTAAGAAACCATGGGTAGTGGGATCAGGGTTGCTGAATGTTGCAGTTCTAATGGAGAAGCTGGTGACTAAGATGCTCCCATCAGATTTAACAGTGAAGGTTCTCATTGCTGCGCTGTTGACTGCAAAGGTGAAAGCTTAATACAAGATAAGAGAGAGACTCCCGGAGTGCCAGGCCTCCTTAGCCTTCTTCCCCAGGGAAAGGTGAGTGCGCTATCCACCCTTTCCTCAGCCCCAAGGTGCAGGACAATCAGATGCGATAGGGAGTCAAGTCAAAGCAGGAACTCATTTTATACAGGTTAAGTGACATCGTGTGATGTGGGGCTACCTCCAGCCAATGAAAGACAGCCAAGCCCTCCCTCTGACTGGAAGGGTGTTTACCTAGATTCCGATGTCTCATCCCCACTTGGTACCTTTGAGACTATCCTTTAAACATGAGCCAGGCTTTTCTCTGTCCTACAGGCCTCAAGGTATCGGCTCTGAGATAATTTTGGCCCAACACCAGACCTCTGCCCAGTGCTTGGCCATGGTTCTCTGCATCTGCTTTCATCAGTTACTGGGTGAAGGTTCGATGATGACAATTAGGGTGGTCTAGACCAACAGCTGGGGAGACTGCATGGGACGGAACTAGGCATTCTCCATGTGGGAAACAAGTGTGTGGCTTGGTGTGTTTTGGGGTCCCTGGCAGTGGGATTAGCATCTATCCCTTGTGCATGAACTGGGTTTTTGGAGCTCATTTCCAATGGTGGGATGCCTTGTTCAGAATTAACGTAGGGGGCAGGGGATTGTTCCTCCCTCAACTTGATGTGCCAGACTTTGTTGAGAGGCCCATGAGAGGTATTACTCATTCGGAGGTGTGAATGGGAGTTGGGGGAAATGAGGAGGAATGAGAGGAAGGGTGGGAGGTGGAACTGTGGTTGGTATGTAAAACGAATAAAAAAAAATAAAATAATAAAAGAAAGAAAGAAAATATAGAGTGAGAAAAGCAGGACACAAATGAGGGAACATTTCAGTGCTACTAAAAGAGAAGAAAATATTAAAGGTTTGCTGTAGGGAGGGAATTTTGTTTTGTTGTTAGAGGGGAGATCTTCTGGGACATCTGTCTGACCCTAATTAGAGGATGTTTATGTTTAAGAGAGATGATGAGAACTTAGAATGGGTAGATGGGATTCTGGGTCGGGGGGTGGGGCAAGAGGAGAGGAGGGAGAAGAAACTGGTCTGTGAGTAAATAAATGAAAAAAATTCTAATTATATAAAAATAAAATTAAGAGCAGTCAGGGTTTCCTGCCCTGTGGGAAATTCAAGTTCCTCCCCCCTTTCTCCAGGTCTAGGAAGCTGAGCATCCAAACAGACTAGGATCCCGAAAAGCCAGTACATGCAGAGGAAACAAGTCCCAGTGCCATTATCAATGGCTTCTCAGACAGTCCCCGTGTCAGCCACATTCAGAGAATCCGTTTTGATCGCATGCTCGTTCAGTCCCAGTCCAAGTGGCCTTGGTGAGCTCTCATTAGATCATTCCCCTTATATCAGTGGGTGAACGCACCCCTTGCGGTCCTGACTTCCTTGTTCATGTTCTCCCTCCTTCTGCTCCTCATTTGGACCTTGGGGGCTCAGTCCAGTGCTCCAATGTGGGTCTCTGTCTCAATCTCCATCCATCGTCGGATGAAGCTTCCCTCTGATCCTGACTTCCTTGCTCATGTTCTCCCTCCTTCTGCTTCTCATTTGGACCTAGGGAGTTAAGTCCAGTGTTCCAATGTGGCTCTCTGTCTCTATCTCCATCCATTGCCAGAGGGAGGAGGAGAGGGAGTGGGGGGAGTGAGAGGGTAATGGGAGGAAGGGTGGAAGTGGAAATTTTTTATAAATTAATAAAAAAATAAAAATAAAATTAAAAATAATGTGCTAGAGGATTGAATATCTGTAGGAAAACAACTTTCAGAACACGACTGTTCAGTTGCATACAAAGACACACATACTAGCTTAGACTGGTTGTATAAAACTTGCATAGGATCAGGTCTACCAAAATTCCAACATGAATAGAGGAGGGTACGTTGAAATTCCATGCCAATCTGTGGAGCTATTCACAGTTGATGGTTATTGGGAGAGGGAGAGTCACTTTTCTATAGGAATATAGGCCATGAGAGATCACCTATGCTTCAAGAGGTAGTTCAGTATCTATGTCCATATAGTTAGCATTAAATGGACTCAGTGGACATTAAATAATAATGAAAAAGAACACAGAAATATGGGGTATTGGTGATTCGAGGCAGGGAAGGGGGAGGCATTGGAAGAGAAAGAATGAGGGTGGATTGTATCCAAACACACTATATGCATTATTAATATTTAAACATTTAATTTAACACATTAAATAGACCTGATAATATTAAATATTTCCTTCAACTAAATTTAAAAAATGAAAAATTGCTATTAAATGAAGAATGAGTTGCTGATATTTTATCAATAATACTATCATGAATTACTGAAAAATAAACTATTTACTGTTAAATTATTAGAAAATCTAGTTGCTGTGTCTTGAGGCTTCTTCTCTGAAAATTCCAAACTTTAATTTAGTTCAAATAGAAATTTTCATTGCTGCCATTACCTTATTCCCATAATGACTTGGAGGAAGAGCCATAGCAAGCAGTGACTGCCTGCTTAGACAGGGAATGTGAGGGTAGCACGTCCCGACAGTCTTCAATCCCTAAGCATAACGACATAAACTTGTTCAGTTTAGTGTCTCAAGTTGAACATTTGAGAATTTTCCACCAATACCTTGCTGAAAGGCAGTGACTATTTGGGGATTGTGGAGGGACGTAGGAAGACTTGAATGAGGAGCAAAATAGGATGGGGTCAGTGTTAAGGTTTGTAACAAGATTTATCCTTTGTCTGATTGCATAGTTATGAGGAAGATCTCCAAAGAATTAGTCAAGTTATTTCTTCCCTGATGACTAAAAGGTCTGACAATGACTAGTAGCCAGGTCTCACCCAAGAACAGTACAATTGTCAGTTGCTGAGGGTAATGATATATCACAGTTTTTTAGATACTGGCCATAATGAAGGAACATCTCTTGGTCAAAACACATTGAAATAGAATCTTCTCTACTTTATAGACACATAAACTAATCATCATCCCTACATTATAGATACATAAACTAATAATCATTTCTTAACTACCTGGAATTCTGCTAGGCCTCCACCTTCTAAAATTCCCCCAATATTCCTTTTTATATTTTTCTTAATTTTTCACAGCCTCAAATTCTGTTTTACTATACACTTTATTTTATATTTCTTTTTTGTTGTTAATTTCCTTTTTCCAGATACTGTTTGACTTATGCAGCTCTGGCTGGCCTGGTACTCTGAATAGACCAGACTGACCACTAATGCAGGGATGTACCTGCTTCTGCCTCTGAAGTGATGGGACTAAAGGTATGTACCACCACGCCATTCCTCTTCATCCTAAATCTTAATGAACCAGCATGTCCAGACCCTGAGGAGAATCAAATTCCTTTGTCTCTGAGCATAGGCATGCTGGTTCTTTAAGTGCTTAAATAAGGGTCAAAAGTGAAATGAAGTATTTGTACAGTATTCTAGAACTGATAGCAGCTTAAAATGACTTGTCCTTTCTTCACTTTCTCGTTATATATTATGAACTTAGTCACCACAAAAGAGTCAAACAAAACAAACACAAAACCGAAAAAAATGATATTCTTTTCTCTAATTAGGTTGAAATTTTACATCCAATTCCGTTCTTTTTGTAGCATTCAATTAGCAGAAGGCATTCTACATGTAGTGCTGGGTGGCTGACAATACTGCTGAGGACAAATGCAATTTGATGAGATCAGACAGACTTAATCTTCTCCTGGAAAAGCAGTGCTTTCCTACTAAAACCTAATTAAAATGAATGAAAGAGGAGGAGAAATGAAATGAGTGAGGGGAACCGGAGGAAAGAGTAGAGGAAGAAATGAAAGGGAGGCAACTTCTGTTCCAAAGAGATTGCTGTAAGGCATCAAAGAAAAACACATGCAATATCTTCATTGAGATTTTGAAAGGAAAACCATTTTCTTTATGGTCTGATTTTCCTTTTGGAAGAAGGACGGATGAACCCCTGGTGAAAGGTACTGACAGATGTTACGTATTCTTAGTCACTGAGGTGATGCTGTACAGAATGCGCAAGATGTAGTTTACCAAAAGCTTGCTTAGTAATTCCAGCCCTCTGAATCTGAAAATGTTTTAGGCTGAGTGAATTTGTGTGTGACTTCCTGCAGCTGCGATGTCACACTTGGGTGGGCTTGGCATGGGGATGGAAAACACAGGTGGAACTTATAGTAGAACCCAGGTGGACTAAAAAGAAACTTGGTGTTTATGAAGAGGGTAAAACATGGGGTTGTGCCCAAGAAATATGGAATACTAGTGACTAAAAGCAGAAAGGAAGCTATAGATAGTAGGAAATAAGAGCCAACAGGTAGACGATGGAGAAAAGTATGATAGAAATAGTGAGACTGAAGAAGAAAAGGAGAAGGAAGAACAGATATGGGTAGGCAACAGTCGACTCAATTATGGGGCCACACATACTTTGTTTACACATACTGTGGTCTTCACAAATATGATTAAGCAAGATGTGGGAAAGAGAGTTGAAGAGACGTGAAGAGGTTTACTGGAGTTAAAGGGGTTGTGAATTCGCTGGGATTCCAGCAGCTGCCTAATAACCACCTTCTCGTCTTAACACCTGTTTCAAGTTCAGAAGCCAGGGCAATGGTGATACTGCTGACGGAAACAGGCAAATAATTTCACTGTCTGTGGAGGGTGGTTGGAGGGTAAGGGGGCATGGCTGATTTCTTCTTGCTGTAGTAAGATATTCACTCTTATAGAGTGTCACTGCCTTTATATTATACTTAAAATCACCGTGAGTATGCGTTTTCAAGTATTTCTTGTACATGCAAAACAGATGGGATCTGTCCGAGGAAATTTAAATGTCAACCCAAAAAACTCTTCAAATAAATCCCTCCATTCGTATTTATTTCTCTGAGCATAAATTAGTGGCCTGTCACAGCTGACATCTGTGGAAAATTGCTGTGAAGCCACACTTCTTCCGCAGCATGATTTAGTAGTATTTGTTACTTCTCATAACACATTGGGGAAATATGTTTTTTTACATGGCATGTTATTACGTTTTTCTTTATGCTTATTTTTCTTGTGGATTGTTTTGCTCTGTACCTCACCCATTCTTGCTTTCTTTCCATTTTTCTTCTAAATAAACAATAATTCCTTTGCTGTAGTAGTAATTTCAAATCCCAAATTAGCCTTCCATGTGCCTCAGGGTACCCTTTAAAAGTATGTCTCTTGTGGCGTTTTATGTATATGCTTATTTTATCATCCTTTGCAGAAATGGACAGGAAGAATCGTGCTCATTGATGTAATAAATTGATATAGTTTAAGAAAAAGAACAAGACAAAACCAAAATAACCCAGATGTTCTTGAGAACACTGGGAGGAAGTTGAGTTTCAGAACAGTAAGAACACTGTGAGACAAATACTCTGATTTCAACCACTAAAAAACTTGTGAGATCATGGAAAAAGCAAAATATCTTATAAAATACTTTCCTTGCAATACAACAAATCTACTTGATTTGAAATAACGCTTAAACAGACTGGAAATCTTTCAACCTCCTGTAATCATCACATTTCTGTAACTATCTTTATTATGTTTTGAATGTTATTTTGAGTGTATTGAAAATTGAGTTAACCCAATATCTAATTGTTCACAAAACAATGAGCAATCATTTTTCCTCTGATGCTCCCATTTTGGACTATACATTATTCACTGTAACATTTACATGGGTTCTACCCTTTAGTGACACCTTGCCTGATTGTTATTAATTTTTCCATGTTTTCTGCATGTAATGAGCAATTATGATTAGTTCACCATTATTTGCATATATTGTCAAAATATAAAGTGAAATGTTAAATAGGTGGTCAGAATATTCACAGAGTGATGAATGGATGTGACACACTGTAAGTGGATTGTATATACACACAAATGTGCTTGCACGCACACACCCACAAAGAGGCAAATATACATACACAGTGGCTGCGAGAGTATAAAAAGAAAAGATAAAATTCTTCTAAGTCCCCAAAGCTCCTGGTTTGAAATATGTAGTATATCTTATGCTTCTCTTTGCCATTTATGAATCCAAAGAAAATGCTATTTCCACACTGAACTTGTTTTCACACTATGATGCAAAATTTACTCAGTTTCTTGAAAGATATGCTTTTATTTAATTTAAAAATGCACTGATGATAATTTTATATCAAGGAAGGTCCCACAGTTGAATTTCATCTTTCTAATTGAAAGCATTTCTACCTCTTCTTAACATGGTTTTTAAAAAAGTAGTTTTAGTGCAGTATTTCTGGGAGTGGTTCTTATGGTCTAAAAAAATTTGCTGTGTATCATCTAGTTTTTTCTACAGAGGAAAAAATTAGCTTACATATGATATTATTAGTCTATGATACGAAGATTATAATTTATTTTATTTCAACTTAATAACTTCATTCTCTTGATCTAACCAAAATGTGACTGTTTCTCTTTCCATGACGTCTGTAAGGTTCTTCCAGTGTACTAGTGTCTTTCCTCGGTGTGAAAATGGCAGAAAATGTATGGGTTTTCTGTTCAGACCTTAGTCACTCTAAATTGCACCCAGTCTGAGCTCTGAAATGAGAATGTCTAGTACCTGTAATTAAACTGTGCCTATATGCATTAAATTGTTTCTTGTTGTATTATTACCTTACCTGTATTTAGAGGCAATTACAAGCAAAGGGAGGGGAAGGATGGAGTATGAGATTGGCTTCTATTTTTCCTTCCTTCTTTGCAACCACTCTTGGGATCTTACAAAGAAGAGGATGAAGGAAGGTTTGATCAGTAGCATGATAAAGTATTCCTTTTCTTGCTTACTTAGTACCTTGCTTCTCCCCTGGAGCTTATAAGTAGGAATGAAGTTTGTATAGCTATCATAGAATATGGTATGAAAATTCCTCAAAAAATTAGAAGCCAAAATACTATATGATCTTACAATTCCCTGTAAGATTTTTTTCTTTGAGCTTTAGGGGTGAGGATTTTGTGGCAGATGTATCAAAGTGTTGGTCAATGGTTCTATATATTTTGACTAGAGGCTTTCTGTAATAATCTAAGTTTAGTGAAAAACAAAAACAAAAAAACCTTCTTTGGAGATGCGTGAGTACATTTATCTGTAGGTATTACAGATTAGAATTTAGAATGTAGTTTGGAATCCGCTGAGTCACTTGTCCAGAGTACATGGGGTCTTTGTCAATAAGGACTACCTTTCAATATCTCTATCATGCATTTTTTAATTGTTTTAAGACAGTGTTTCTCTCTGTAACTTTTGAGCCTGTCTTGGAACTAGCTCTTGTAGACCAGGTTGGCCTTGAACTCATGTCAATCTGCCTGCCTCTGTCTCATGAGTGCTGGGATTAAAGACATACGCCACCACCGCCCAGTTTCTACCATGCATTTTAAATAACTAGGGTAATGTAGCAGATGTGGTTTTCTGAACAAGGGCAAGCCTGATTTAAAAAAAAATTCCAACGTTAATGAAAGAGAAATTTGAAACCCAACACATAGCTGAGAAGCTGTTGATGGCTGTTGGAGAAGGAAAGTCTTTTTTTTTTTTTTTGAGTTTATACATTGATTGGTTGCCTATGCCCCAGTGGATAAACAACCCATCTATGTACGTACAACACTACTTGTTTTATAAGAAAAAAGAAAACAAAAAGATTATTAAGTTGGGAGGAATATGTGTGGAGGGAACCTGGTGGAGTTGGGAAAAGAGAATGTGGATTGGCTATGACCAAGATATGTTGTATACATGGATGAAATTTTCAAAGACTAAAATATAACGAAAAGTAGCCATAGGAAAAGATTTATGAAGGTTTTCTTAATAAAGAAATGATAAATGTTGAAGAAGATAAATACATTTATCCTGATTTACAGAGTAAATAGGATATACACATATGAAGACAACACCTAGAGAAGGTTAAGAACTTCAGCCTGGTGCCCCAACCCACCACTGTGACACTATCATAGTTTCAGAAAGAATAAAACTTTCTAATACTACTGGAAAAATAAAAATTAGAAACCTGAAATATGGTTTCTACTGAATATATTCTACTTCTGCACCATCTTGTTAGTTTCTTTGTTTCTGTGCCAAACATCCCCAGCAGAAACAGCAGCCACGGTTATCTACAAAATGGAAACAATTTGGATTGTGTGTAAGCTGACAAGTTGATTGAAAAAGTCCATTACGGAAGAGAAGGCGGATAGAGTCCATTTTGGAAGAGAAGGCAGAGAAGAATGCTTCATCAGTGCACTGGGTACTTGTGGCTGTTGTTCACCAAAAGGAAACTAAAAGCAATACTTTTGGCCTATAAACAGAAATACTATCCCTTCCAAAATCCCACCATAGTCACCTACTTTGGCCAGTCACTCCTTATTTTTTGAAGGTTCCATAGACTTTGCAAGTAGCACCTTCAGCTAGGAAACAGGAAGTCAACACATGAGCCTGTATTGTACCTTTCAGACTCAGATGGTATCACCAGCATCAACACAAAAAATGGCCATTTGCTGAGCCACATTATTAGGAAAAAACCCATTTGTGGGTGTTTCAGTTTTGTGCTTTGTATTGTATATAATCCCTTTAAACAAACATTACAAAAATGTCCATGCATTGAAAAAATTGCGAAAAATAAATGAACAGTTCTAGTTAAGATTTATGATTTACATCTCAAAATGAAAGTTTTATCATCTGGAGAGATATCTAAATAATGCAGGAATTATAACCAAAGAATGCATTCTAGTTTTTTCAAAGGGTCTCTATAACTCACCAATGTGATTCCATTATCATAAAACCTCTATCACAAATTCACATTTCAAATGATTTTTAACACGTAACTCCTCTCTAAGGCAGTCATCAGTCATAAGTGAATCGAATGTGTTCAATATAGAGGCTTAATTTTACAAAGAAAAGGAAGAAGAAAGAAACACTGTAAGTGCTACTTGTGTTCATTTGATGTTAAGAATTTGGTCGTTGTACTAAAGTTAAAAACTGTGTTAGCATTTTCTATTCATTATTTTGCCTATAGCTTTTTCTGTTAATGTTAGCTCACCCTGCCATATATTTCACTGTGTAAATTTACTCTATTAGACAACACACAACCATACGTACATTTTGAAAATATTAGTGATACATGTGATTTTTTTGTCATGAGATTTTTCTCTTACCTTTATGACATCTTTAGTTAAATATTTGTTCTCAGGAAATGATTGCCTTTCATATGTGAGAAGTGGTAGCATAGTGAAAGGGCCTTTAAATACAGCGTAGACATTGTTTAGTGCAAAGAATGGTTCTTTGTCAAATGTGTGTGTATGACACTTAACTGTGGCTAGTCTCTTTCTTGAGTCAAGCAAGAATATTTGTTTGTTCACAGACCATTACACTTGACTTTGTAGTGACCCATTTCTCTTGATGCTTCTCTGAATGTCCTGTAAACACAAACTCTGTGAGAACCACTCAATGAGAGCAAGTATGGTGTGGACAGAAGACTAAACTCTAAAGCATTTAAGAGCTCAGATGCATGCATATTCCACACCAGGAAAAGAAGTTAGACAAATACTAGCAAAATTGTTTGTGCTCTGGTTCTCGAAAATAGCACAATAAAAAAAAAAAAAGCTGTGGTGATAAAGATGTGTATGGCGATTTGCTTACTAGGAGTGTATTTTCTAAATGTCATCTGATTCTGATCATATCCCCATGAAAGAAGTCATTTAGACAAAAAATTTCCAAACTTGTGACATAGAAAACTGAGACTTGAAGGGTGATACTTCTTGACCTATGGGATAAACTTTCTGAAGAGTTCTGATAGCAAATTTTAGAAACCAAATACAGTTGCTTTTACTCTATATCCCATTCCTTCTACAGTACTAAAAAAAATGAGGTTCAAATGTTTTATAAAAACCTAAATATATTTGAATGAGCTTAATTGTGACAATAAAATTTTGTAAAAAATTACAATAATCATTGCAGATAATCAGTTACAAGTAAGATAAATAGGAGTCACCCCTAAAATTCATGCCCCATATAAAAATTAAAAAAAGCCAAAGCTCAATCAAAGGCATTGAATGGTAGCCTGAGGTTGAAACTTTCTTTGTTAAAAAGGGAGATTAGCAAGCCCCAGAAGGAGGCTGAAGACACAGTGGCACCAAACTGAGACTTTTCTTAACATAATCAACAGCTTTGAAAAAGTCAATTTTCTCATAATGCAATTGCCTGTTATTTAAGGCCTTGCTTGTACAGCTTCTGAAATCAATTTGAGTGCCTCACCAGTGGTATTTGCCCTACTTTATGATGTGGACTGTACAAAGTCTCACCTAGCAAGACCGCCTCTTAGGATTGTAGGGGACTCAGAATGCACAACTGAAAGCCCATTAACAACATTAACAATAACTAACATTTTTTCTTTGTTTCTGTGGCTCAATCATTTATGTTTCTCTTTTGTTACGGAAAATACATTCTTATATGTACAGTGCTAACCATATTTCTTTCATTGATGAAGAAAAAACTTAGATTCACTTACTAGAAGACACATAACTTATAAATAGCAGTATTTAGATTGTCTAACTCCAGAGAGTATGTGTGTAATTGTAATGCCAGCCATGTATATGACTCATACATAATATTCATGAAGATTTGTAAAAATGTTATGCCTCTTCATTTCTTTTCCTTGACTACCTCTGCTTTAGATAGTTTATGTAGATTCCTTTAATTCATTTCATTTTGTTTTGACTTTGTATCTCCTCGTTTCTGATATATGAATTTTTACAAGCCCATGAAATACCAAATAATAACACACAGATGAATAAATCCTAAATTTTATTTCGGTGTGTGTCTGTCACTGGGTAAGTGTGCAGTCATAATTTTTAAGAGTTATTTCTCTGCATCTTGATGAAGCAAGGCCATGTTTTTTTTTTCTAATGTTGTGTAGGCCAGTCTAGCAGTCTATGATCATCCTGTCTCCATACTTCACTGCGGCATAGGAATGAATAGATAGCACCTGTATACCACCAAATCTGGCTTCTCTACATGAAAACAGGAAGGAAATTCACATTGTCAGGCTTTTGCACTAAGCACTCTTTATATTTATATAATTTATAAAATATATTTATATTTGCACTTATTTAGCCATCTTGATAAACCACAGATGGAGTCTGTGCGAGATTTTTTTGTTCTTTCACATTTTTATAAATGTAAGCTCTGTATTCTTGTCTCTTTTCTCCAACTCTCTATTTTTCTCACTCCCCTACTAGACTCCCTCTTATCTCTAAATTCCTTTCTTCTATTGACTGTTCTTGGATATGGTTGCTGTTCTACAAACTTAATTAAGGTCATGCGTGTAATCCTGTTCTTGGGATTAGCACACTCTGGTGAGCTCATTGGTAGGTATAAAAGTGGATACTATGCATACCTATCACAGACTCTGTTGGTTAGCAATAGAGCAGCACTATGTGCTAGAGCCTTGTGAGTCCCCTGTGTTCCACATCTTTTAGAAGGACCTCACTTCTGTGGACTCACTGTCAGTATGTCCAAACATATGAATTTATGTTTGTCATGGTTTTAATCGTCTTAGATGACATTGCCCCCTGTCCCAAACATGCACACTATCTCTCCGTGCTCTGAGAGCTCCTTAATTATGCGGTTTGGATGAGATATGCACTATTGCGCATTATCCTGATAAAAGTCATGCTACCATTCTATTAATAAGTATATCTTGTGTGGTACATTGGATTTTTTAGGCTTTAAAGCTCACAAACATATTAAACTATGGATGCTATTACCCCACCACAACCTGCCTAAGAACTTCATACACCATAAAAACAAGCTGGCAGTAGAGTACCTTGTACTTGCAATTCCAGCTTGATTTTTCTATATCTTATGCCTGAGGCATATGTTATCATAATAGTAGCGTATTAGTTGGGAGGTCCTTCTGTCTATGTGTTCCTTCTATTGGTTAATGAATAAAATAACTACCTTGGCCTGTTGATAGGGCAAAACTTTGGTAGGCAGGAAGGATTGGACTGAATGCTGAGAGACGGAGGGAGGAGTCAAGAGATGCCATGGATCCACTGCCAGAGATAGATGTGCTGAAACTTTGCTGGTCGGTCACGACCTTGTGTTTATGTACAGATTAATAGCAATGGGTTAAATTAAGATGTAAGAGTTAGCCAATAAGAAGCTAAAGCTAATGGGCAAAGCAGTGACTTAAATTAATACCATTTCTGTGTGATTATTTTGGTTCTGGGTGGCTGGGATAAACAAGCAGGTTCTCCCCCCACAGAGTATTTTCAATTAACAATGTGTGAGATCAAGAGAAATGGCAATGAATAAATTTTTAATAATAGAATACAGGTATTGATATTACCTAGACCAAGAACCAAGCCTTCTTTTTGTCTTGAATCCCCTATTTTAAACTGTTAAATTCAACACTGACTTTCTGTTTCTAAGAAATTGTTTACAAACAAGCATTAGAAAAGTAAAGCTCAAATATGGGAGAAGAGGATTTAATCCTTCATCTCCAGGTTAATGACGATCAGTGATTTCCAGGTCATAAAAACTGGGAATTGATCCTGAAAACGCAGTCTACATTCACAGTTGCCCACCGTCATTCCTGAATAGAAAACATTCATACTGCTTATTCATTAAGGGATTCAGTTACTGCCAATAAAGTGGTTTTTATCTTCTTCCTTAAATTCTAATTTTAGAAAGAAAAAGACATTAATTTTCAAGTATTTACTATCCAAAACTCTATGGATTAATTGTACATTATCAACTATTATAGGTTAAGGCAAAAAAAGCAGTAATCTTTAAAATAACAATTTGAAGTAAGCTTAATTTTGTTTCAATGAGACATAAATACAAAAATAATGATCAGTGAGTTCAAATTTGTTATTTATCCAACACTCTTGGAACACTATTTAAATCATCTCATTTAAAACGTTATCTTTAAAATTTGGGATTAAAAATACTGGATACTGCTTTTTATTTGTGTTTAGTAAACGAGTTTTAGTTTTATATCTGATAGCTGATACTGGTAATGTCCTATTCAACTTAATGATTATTCAGATATTTCTGTGTTTCTGAATAAGCCCCAGTCACCGGAAATATATTTTAACAAAACTAGACTCTCTTTTGAGAGGAAATAAATCCTTTATAGTTTGATAGGATACTATAACAGCTTTATGGTTGTCTTAAGAGGATAACTTAGAACCAACATACCTCTAATGGTTTAGTCACATATTCTTTCTGCAAATATTGATCTGTTGCTTGACACATGCTATGTGTTTGACTAGTCTTAAGAATACTTTAATTAGACTCTGCCTAAGTATGTATACTCCTCAGTCATAAAATCATAATGTGTCTTAAAATATGTTTAATATTATAATAAGACATTATTTGTTGTTTAAACTTTCATTGTCTTCTGTCAATATACACATCGCAATTACAGTTTTATTTTTTAAGTTTTAAGCTTAGATGTCTCTCTATTTTTATATTAATGGTAGTGTTTGTGACTACCTCAAAGTTTCCTCAGTGTGAATGTGCATATATGGGTTTGTTCTGCCTGCTCCTAAAATATTTTATTTCTCTTTCTTGTAGCCTTGGTAAATGAGAAGTCATCTGGACCATTTGGATTTCAACGTGACGTATTCTGGTATGAAATTCGGTTTCCATTTTGGAATTTATTCATATGATGTACACTCACTGAGAAGTACATTTTGCAGTAGAATCATGTCAAAAATTTCTATTGAATGCCAAGTGTTGCTTCTGGTTTGCCCTTTAGTTATCATAAGCCTGGAAGATATTAAATACCTTGGCATTTGCAAAAAAAGAAAGACAGGTATTTAGTTATGTCATCACATGAAGAACCAGTTTACTTAAACGTCTCTCTAGGTTTGGTACCCACAATTGCTCCCGTAGTTAGGGTGATACTTAGGCATCCTTTTTTATCAAAATACTTCACTTCAAGCCAGAACCACATTTTCTCTGTTCCTTAACCATGTGTCGTGTTCAGTCTTCTGTGTATGTAGATAATAATTATCCGTTATTCTGTGTCACATCATTGCTTCTCCTGTGCCATAAATTCTTAGTCAGTTTTCCCTCTGAGGACTTCCTACCCTTGTGCACATCTCCATTCTTAGGTAAATTGGAAATCTTCACTTTCCATCTGCACACCGTTGTGCTATAAATAAAATCATCCTCGTAACTTATTAGTTTTAATAGAAGAATCAAGACACCAATTTATATTTATTTATAAATTTGAACAGCAAGACCCTCAAGACTTTGTTCTCATCTTGGGAGATTTACAACATAGCATTTGCCATTGCCATTGTAATTTGTTTCAATATTACATTTGACATTTGCTGTTTCATTTCTGTTGTTTGCTTCTCATTTGTTAACCTGTTAAATCACAAAAATGCCTGCATTTTCACGCTGTAATTTGCCACAGTGCAGGTAATAACATTTAGTATAAAATCTGTTGCTAATTTCATTCTAAACACCTTCATCCTTAATAGTTATGCTAACAAGAATGCAGACGTCTTTAGTTTTTTTTTGTATGTTAATTAAGCTATGCTTAAGAAAGACTCTTTTAATATCATATCTAAGTAATATATTGACCTTAAAATGAAAGTATTAAGCATGATTTGTTGCCATTTAGAATATATTCTAGCCAAGTGTTTCAAACTAATCTAATAAGAGTGGTTGAACAATAGCAAGTGATAAAATTATTTTGAAATGTTTAATTTTATATTTTTATAAATAACTTTAATTCTTTAGATTCTAATTTAAAGTTTAAATATCACATAACATGACAAAGCAAAGACTCTCCTTTATGAATTTATGAGAAACTAGTTTCTGAGAATAAGTGTCCTTTTTTAAATTTATTTATTTATTTATAAAAATTTCCACTTCCTCCCCTCCTCCCAATACCCTCCCATTACCCCTACTCCCTCTCTCCCTCCCTCTCCAGTCTTAAGAGCAGTCAGGGTTTCCTGCCCTGTGGGAAGTCCAAGGTCCTCCCTCCTTCCTCCAGGTCTAGGAAGGTGAGCATCCAAACAGACTAGGCTCCCACAAGCCAGTCCATGCATTACAAGGACAATAAGTGCCCTTTTAAAAAAAATATTTTTAGAAAAACCGAATGAAAGAAGTTTTAAGAGAATAATCTTGTTTTGATCAAATAAAATACTATCTGGCTTCAATAAGGAAGATTAGTTTCAGAGGCATGTTGGGAAACAAAATGTATGTAAAAGTGGAAAACAAGCCTTTCATATATACATATAAAGTATATTAATAAGTTAGTGCAGATGTTGACATGAGTTTATAGTTAGTTATTCTTTTATCTCTGGCTGTGTTTTCCAAAAGCACATTTGAAAACTTTGTTGCCACATATGCCATAGTAACCTGGTAACATAATTACTTAGTTGTAACAAAACACAGAAGTGAGTCAGAGTAGACAATATCAGCCAGAAAAAAATGATTTTTCAAGTCTGATTTTGGCAGACAGATAAAAGTACTAAAGCATAGATATATAAAGATGTTACAAGTAGTAGGTATTTTTCTGCCCTTAGGGAAAATTCTTGATATAGAGGACAGTGGGAGACCCTTGGTTTAGAACTGCACAGAGAGAGATATCCAGATGTCATGTACAGAGACAACCAGAACTCGAGGTCCATTGGTGGATAATCAAGGACTACCAGCAAATAAGCATATTAAATTGTCATTTTAGAATTCCTGATGCTTTGAAATATTTTTTTTTGGAATAAAAATATATTTGCATCATTTTACCTTGCTGTTTTCTCCTTCCACCCCCACCCAGGTACTCCTTCAACCTATTCTTTCTCAAGTTAATTGCGTGGACCTCCTTTTAAAACTATTTTTTGATACAGCAGTAGAACTTTTGCCAGGAACCTGTAGGTATCTGTAACAGGACTGGAACAGATTTACATCTTGGCGGCTTAGCAAAAGCCTATTGCTTTAGGTTAAAAGATAGGAACATTTTACAAGACAATTAAAGGGAATTGGGAACTCTGGATTTTTAAGACACACCTGAAACATGTTAGTCCTGTATCATGAAGCCTGTTAAAGAGATACACCTCTCTGTAATTTATCAGGAAACTTAACAAATAAAGTAATGAGCTACCAGTACCTTAAGTCACTGAATGTCATTAGTCAGATATAAGGGAATAAGTGAGCAAAATAAGACAGCTATTTTTAGCTATGCAGGCAATCCCAAGTCTCCCCCTAGTCCTTGGAGAACATCAGCCTATAAGCAGTACTTGCTGTTGTCGGCTGAGCACAAGTGGTTCAAAGATTTTCCTGTGAGGAAAACCTGTCCCAGCAGGATTAGAAGATCAATTCCCTGGGTGGCATCCAGGAAGCTGAAGACGTGAAAGGCTGCTTTCTGTTGTCTGGTTGGCTTTGCCAAACCCAAAGACAAGCCTGGAGGCAGAAGGTCTTCTGTAACCACGCATCTTCTTGGAGGAGCTACAGGGTGCTGCAAGAGCTGGCATGTCTGTGTTAGAAGCTCTTTTGTTAAATGTCATACTCTGAGATCTGTAAAGGCATTTGAGAACTGGATACCATTACCTGTTATTTAAACTGGACATATAAGCTAAATTTAGATGTGTATTTTATCCAATTAGTTACAGTTTACAAATGCTAGTAAATGTAAGAAGATTAAAAGGAATATTTTAATAAGTCAAAGATGGTAGTGGGGTCAAAATGGTGGTTGCTCACATGTTTGTATTTTTCCAGACCTGTTTTAGTCTGTGGTTATAAATTTTACTAATCTTAAAACGAGCACACATGCACACATTTATTATGCAGAAACATAAATCGAGTATATTATGAGAACACACCCACAAAGTTACACAGAAATACTGTGGACACATTATTCTAACAGACAGACAAATAAAACACTGTCAGAAACCTTTGTCATCTGACCAACTTAAAATTCCATTGTAGTTAGGTGTCAGAAGCCAAGAGAGTAGAAGGACAGGGGAAAACAGAATTTTTTAAAAAAATAATCCCAGAATGAAACAAACAGCAAACAGCTAGAGAGCAGGGCGGGAAAGAGAGCAGGGAAGCAGGGTTGGGAGCACACATTTAGAAACCATGGGCTTTTGAAGCTTTGTTTATTTTTGTTAGTTGTTAGATAGCCCCAATTTAAGAGGATTTTTTTTTAAAGGCCACCCAAGAGCATTTGAGGAATTGGTTTGGAATAGCAAGAACCCATTTAGAAGCCCATGCCTATAGGGACTCAATTCTGTCGCAACGAGACCAGTGGACAGTACTCTTGAGTAAAAACGGGGGTGCATGAGAAATGAGTGGCAGATGTCTCCAAACACCCAAGTCTCATCTCAGTGAGGCGTGGCTAACCTCCCATCCCCCACCACCCTATAGGGAATGTACTCCAAAATGGGAACTCACCCAGATGAAGCCGATCTTAGCCTGGCAGAGAGCATAAGAGAAGGGCATTTTCCCAGCATGCAGTGCTGGGCCCATGGGTAAAACAGACTCCCTCGGTGAAACTTCCATGTATTAGGTATATTTCTTGAGAGGAGCCTCTCTGCCGATGCAAATAATTCCAATTAGACCAACTTAGAATAAAAGATGCCTATGTTTAATGCAGCGCTCTTGGGTGACTGGAAAAAGCATGGAGTGGAATAGAGAGCCGGGGAGACCTCATAAAACCTGGAGACCAAGTGGTCCTTTTAGGGATAGCGGCCTAATTAGCACATGGGAGTGGTCCTGACCTTTCCTGGGGAGGGGTCACTTCTTGGCCAGCTTTCCTGGAGGTGGAGTCCAAACCAAGGCAACTCCCAGGGGAGTGGACCCTAAGTGGATGCCAGGGGCTGGGATGACGCTTTCAATTATCCCAGACTCCTTGGATATAGGGGTGTGAGAGGGCTGGGGTCTTATTTTTAATCAAGCATCCCATACTATTTGGATATAGTTGTGTCAGGGGGCTGGGGTCTCACTTTACATGCACGATTGATTTCAATGCTGACCACAAGTCATTAGATAACCTCTGGGTGACTCTTTTACCAAGAAGGCTCTCCCCCCTCCTCTCTCAGCATTCTTTAGTTACTTGCAGTTCTTTATCTAAATTTAGGCCCCTTCAACTGTTCCCCCTCCTCTGTGGCTATTATTATAGTCCTTGTTCAGTCCCTGTTAAGCGACCATGTTGATGCGATTTGGAATTTCATGAGTGTAGACTCCCTGGCATTTCTAGGAGACACATTCTCACAGCAGACAGTCTTTTTCTCTGGTTCTTATAATGTTTTGACTTTCTCTTCCACCATGTTCCCTGATTTTTCAGTGTAGGACTTATGGTACTGATTGATAAATTGTAGGGCCAAGCACCACATAATAACTTGTTTTCTGTATTTTGATCAGTCATGTTTTATTGTAATGATCTCTGTCTATTGCTAAAGAAAAAAAAAAACAAACCATTTCTTCCTCTGTTGAGTGGTGATAGCTACACTTTTGTATGTATATATAGATACATATTTAGAATGCAGTTTGGAATTATGCTAGTTTGTTAGAGGGGCAACAGTAGGTTCTTTTTCATGATCCACGACCACACTAGCTCCAGGTAGCTGATTAGGTCTCCAATCCCATATATTATTTCTGTCTGGTTACCACCAGATATGAGTGCTACTGTTGGACCATAAAAGTCATGATGTTATGTTGGTCGTGTGTGTGTGTGTGTGTGTGTGTGTGTGTGTGTGTGTATGTTTAGAGACATATCTTGTTACAGATAGGTAGGCCTATTGATTACATTCTTTCTTTGGAAGCTTTTGTGGTCCCTTCTAGCACTCTGAAAGACGGTCCTCAGGGAGAAAGAAGGCTTTCAGGTAAACATCCATCTCAGACCCTTTAGACCTTGTCTCCAAAGTGCTTGGTGTCTTCATCAATGGGCACTTGGTTTTAACTGCTGGAAAATGAAAAAGCATCACTGTAGAGAAGAAGCATCATTCAGAACTTGTAATATCTTGGGATACTCTTGGGCTCTCCTGACCAACAACTCAAAAGCGGGCTACTCATGTCTGGTGTTGGGGGTTTTGTGAGATATTCTATGGCCTTTGGCTAGAGCCTTGGCAGCCCCAGTGTGAAATTTTCATTTAAACACTCTATGTATATCCATGCACATATAATTATAAGCATTACATATAATTTTAGCAAAGTGGGTAATTTAGGTAAATATGATTCCTTTGGCTTTTCCAGACATTCTCATTGTTGCTTCTCATTCCTCCCCACTCCTTCCCACTCTTTCTGCGTTGATTTTTCTATCTCCTTCCAACTAACCTCCCTCATTTTTTCCCATTTCTATCTTCAAATTTCTTTAACCTGCTTTTACTCTTTCTATTGTTTATTTCCTGCCATGGCTCCTTTTTACGTTCCCAGATCCTATGGTTACTCTGGGTTAACTATTCACATATGGAGATTTGAAATTAGAAACCACAGATGAGAAAGGACATGCAACATTTCTCTTCCTAGGTCTGAGTAACATCACTCAATATATTTTGTAGTTCTGTCTTTATGCCTGCAAATTCCATAATTTCATTTTTCTTTACATCAGAGCAGTATTTCATAATATTTATGCACTGCATTTTCATTTTTCTTTTGTCAACTAGAAGGCATTTAGGATCTTTCAATTTCAAGGTAGTTTTGACTGCAAAGGCAATGATCATGGAAGTGGACTTCAAGTCACTTGCTATATATTAAGGAATGATACTGCTGTAACATATTGTAGAGTTAGTTTTAGTAGTTTTAGTTTTTTATTTATCTAAAAATATCTCTTCTTATTTTACATGTCAAATCCATTTCCCACTCCCTCCCCTTCCCCTGCTCCTCCCAACTTTCCTCCTCTTGCCACCCCATTTCCCTCCCACTCCCAATCCACTCCTCAGAGTGCGTACTGTGGAGTCAACTCTGAGCTATGGTAGACTTCATCAGAAAGCAGAAAATAAGACAGAATGTTATTTCAAGGGAAATACAGCACAATAAAACATAAATCAGGATGGTGGTATCTTCGTGTTAGATATAATCTTTAAGAAGGAATAAATACATATGACACATAGAAATATGTTTATAAAAGACTTAATATAGAAACAAACAAACTTCTAATTTGTCAACTGTCAGTTTGACACCTTTCTTAAAAAACTAAAAGTTTTTTTAATGACATGATTGTGGTCAAAGTTGTAAGAGATATGAGGGAGACAGTTAATCCATAAAATGCCTTAAGAAACTTTGCCAAAATGCAAACAGAGGAATTGGGCTTTATTAACATATAGTTTGCTCCTACTCTCTTAGGAAATCATTACAGCATACTGTATGAAACAAAAATCATCAAATAGAGAAAAACTCTTCCATTCATTATGTTTGAAATGAAGGACATTTGTGATGAAAAATTCATAACATGGAGAGGAATAAGCATTGTGTATAAATATACAAAAACACAAGGTAGATATAAAGAGATATAGCACACTTTTATAGGAGAATAATCTAGGAAGATGGGTTTACAAGTGTTCATAATGACCAGCCAGTCAATAAAGGGAGAAAGATATAATCTGATTGATTGAATCAGAAGTGAATAGGAGAAGCGGGTACTGATTGCTCAAGTCCATCTATGAACTTATTGTGTATTGTTGTTAAACGTGTAGTGTATTGCTAAGGTCTGATGTGAGATAAGGGGTCACAACTACCAAATAATATAGGTGAGGAATTATGAGTGTGACCAAGGTAGCTGAAGACAGGTTGAATCAAGAGTGAGTTGGATTTTTCATTGTGCTTATTTTGAACATTGATGACATTTAGATCAAATCCACATGGGATAGAAAAAGACAAGATCTCCTGAGTAAATGGGGGGCATGGGGACCTTAGGGGAGGGTTGAAGGGGAGAGAGGAGAGGCAGGGAGGGGAGTAGAGAAAAATGTAGAGCTCAATAACAATCAATAAAAAAAGAATGAAAGGCAGACTTTAGCATATTGAAATTAGCAGGGTTAAGAGAGCAAGGATAGAGAGATTCAAGTGTTATATATAACAGGTAAGAATTATGAATGTGGGGTCTGAGCTGGATAAGAAGAATAGGATTGGTGACTAGCACAATGATGCAGTATAAATGAATAACTGGTCTCCGTAGGTTGAATCTTTATAGAAACACCGCTAATAGTAATAACAAATAAAAATAGAAATGAGTATTTATAAATTTGTATTATATAATATACTAATTCATTGAAGTAAAAAGAAAAGTATTTTAAGTTAGTAACTACAGACTCCTGAAACAATAAGTACCACCACTGCAGCTGCTCACACTGAGGTACAATATTCTTGCTTTGGTTTTAATTATCTACACAGTTAATATATTGAGTAATGTCAAGCACGAAAATTTTTAAATTTTCTTTTTTTTATTAAAAATTTTCATCCCCTCCTATTTCGCCCCCTCCGTCTCCAGTCCAAAGAGCAGTCAGTGTTCCCTGCCCTGTGGGAAGTCCAAGGTCCTCCCACCTCCATCCAGATCTAGGAAGGTGAGCACCCAAGCAGACTAGGCTCCCACAAAGCCAGTACATGAAGCTGAATCAAAATCCAGTGTCATTACCATTGGTTTCTCAGTCAGCCCTCGTTGTCAGCCACATTCAGAGAGTCCGGTTTGATCACATGCTCGTTCAGTCCCAGTCCAGCTGGCTTTGGTGAGCTCTCACTAGATCAGTTCCACAGTCTCCGTGGGTGGATGCACCCCTTGTGGTCCTGACTTCCTTGCTCGTGTTCTCCCTCCTTCTGCTCCTCATTTGGACCTTGGGAGCTCAGTCCAGTGCTCCAATGTGGGTCTCTGTCTTTATCTCGATCCATCGCCAAATGAAGGTTCTATGGTGATATGCAAAATATTCAACAGTGTGGCTATATTTCAGGCGCCCAAGGAACAAACTGAGGACATCTCATATTCTTACATAAATCCCTCTCCCTTGAGGTATTTTGTAGTTAATGTGAGTTAACAATTGAATTAATATGCTGGTGAGATGGCCATAGCTGGGTGTGTCAACCAGCTACTGTCAAGTTTGATGACCTGAGTTTAATTCCCAGAACCCAAACAATAGAGGGAAAAGGAAGCTCTTGATGTCTACACACCACACACACACACACACACACACACACACACACACACACACACACACACACCATGGCATATACTCCTCCCCCAATAAATAAAATGTAATAAAAATTAAATTCATAACTTGAATTTGTATTAGTATATAAATGTTTGAATGGCCACACCCTCCCAGCTTAGCATATATTTGAAGTCACCTACAATAAGAACTATCTAGCAGTCTACATTTAGAGATATTGGGTTAGTAGATGTCTAACATACCAAGTCACATGTACAATTGGATGTGGAATTGTTCTTTTTCCAAGGAGTAAATGACAACACTGTTGAACTTGGTTGGTTTGGAGAAATCTTTGCCTTTGTTTTATCTGTTAGCTTGAAAATATTTAACGTTTATTTTGGAGGTTAAAAACTAAACACTAAATCTAATTACTCGTTTACTGTAATTTCCTAACTAGTATATAGTTTCATCAAATTAATTTTAAATATTTAGGAATCTTAACAAGTTTTTGGCATGAGTTTGTTCTTGTGATTTAAAGCATATTTTCAAATACAAACAATATATCCAATGTTTTATACAGTGATTGCTTTTGTAGTAATCATAAGACTGGATAGAGTTTTTCAAATAAGCAGAACTTAACCTTGGTAATGAGGACAATGTATATTATTTCAATTAATTTAAGATAGTTTCTGAACATGGATTTATTTCTAAAATACATTTATTAACCTTCCAAATTTAATAAATTAGTCTAAATTTGCATATTCTAGAAGTATAACTGAGGTATGTGTACATATAAATATATGTATATCAAGTTATACACACATGTCCGCAAATACTGATTAAATATCTGTGATAGTGGTTATTTTCTAAAATGAAAAATTTAAGTCAAACTGTCCAATCTGAGACTATTTTATTTAAAACATTACTAATATAAAAGTTTTTGATTTTTTCAATGCATTACATTTTTTTTTTCATTGTACTGCTCAGTAGAGAGATGAATGACAGTCTTTTAAGACAGAAGGAAGGAATTCCTGGAAACACTTTGTTTTGCCAAGGAGGAAACTACACAGCCTGAGCCTTCTTCAAATGCCACATCATCAATAAAGGGCAAATCCTGAACTCAGATTCTGACCTCAGCAGTTGTGTTCTTTTCATGGGGTTTTGCAGAAGGCATTGAAGTTTTGTGAGGGTGTGGTGAGGGAGCACCATCAATGGGAACTTGACCTTGGAGAGGGCAAGCTTTATGAGGCTCTGCTGGGAACAAGGCAAAATCAAATGCAATGTTACTCGCTGTTCAGAAGAACAAAAAAGAGTGAATGAACTATAGATAGCTTTAAAATATCCTCTTGTAAAGCTAGTAGCACGTCAGTCAATCCATTGTGTTTATTTTGAGCAAGCTGGTGACATTTAGAGAGAAGGGAGGGCTTTGGCAGCTTTCAGTAGGTGGTCAGCTTGACATTTCCAAATAATGTCTCGCTGGGCTAATAAAGTCTGTCAAGACCTGCAGGTCCCATTCTCATTTTATTCTTTCTGTGCATTTAAAGCAATGCTTTCGTAATCATGGCATAGAGGCAAGTGCTAAATTCAAGTGTTAATACATAATAAAATTTTAAGCCTGATAATTTTCCTATGTATGACAGACAGGAGATATGTTGTGAGTGATTTTGCAAGAACTCTGTGGGTTATTTTCATAATGTAATTTCATTTTTTCAACATTTAAATATTCAGTCTATCTCCATCAAAGCAAATTGTATTTTTAAATAAGCCCCACAGCTAGTATCACAACAGACTCGTGTGGATTGGCAACGGCCAAGAACATGGACATCTGTTACAAGAAAAGCAAACCAAAATAAATGGAGCCATCATGAATGTTGCTATAATTTAGTAATTGATTGATATTTTAGACCACAAATTTGTGCGGCATAGCTTCAGTTACCTCTCTATAATTTGTTGACTTCTAGCACAAAATCTCTCCCACATCTGCTTCAGAAGCTGTCCTCCATCCTAAAACCTGAAATCAAAAGTCTACTCATCTACCATCTATCTATCTGTATTGATGTAAATATTATTGCAATGCAGCCATTTTTTTTTATTTCTCCCTTTCTATTTTATTTCCTTTTGGTTTCTTCTTTCCACATCCCAGGGAAACCGCTGACTTGGTATAGGACTTGAATCTATTGTGGTTCTTGATGACTTTATCCCTCTTAGTATAGTTTTATGTTGATTGTCTTCTGCGATAAAAGACTATTTAGAGTGAGCAACCACACTTCCTGTGCTCAGATGAATCGGATCTTTAGAGTCATTCCTTATTGCCATCCATGACTGGAAGTTTGGGAAAGTGGATTGCTGTTCCACATTTAACATCTCCTTGGTTTATACAGAATCTTTTCTTTTTAATTTGAAGATCACAGTGAGTGTTATTAATGGATATTTATCTCTCTAAACATTGACTAGCTCCTGTAACATAGTTGCACTGCATAATGAGGATCTCTTAAGATACTTTTCTTCACAACCATAATATCCTTCACACTGATTCTCTTGCTTTCATTCCCAGCAAGATGCTTCATTAATTCTTCAAGTTAAACAAAGGAGACTTAATTCCCTCCAAGCTAAGATATTTGCAATAAAATTCGAGCCATGAAGTATGTAAAAGTATTAGCACATAGAAAAAAAATCCAATTTAGATTAATTTAATTTAATTAATTTAATCTAAATTAATTTTAATCTAAAAATCCAATTTAGATTAATGTTTTAATTTTTACCTCCTCTGTTCTTTGTATCAATTCTTCATCATTTTCTGTCTTTAGTATCCCTCTGAGATTCCTAGTACCAAAAATAATGGTGGCTCACAAAAGTAAGTCCTTCAGTTTCTCAGTCATCTAGTTTCTGTTCCCTCATTTCAAGTATCTTTTTTAAAAAAACTTTATTTATTGATGATAAATATTCTTTTGGAATCATCATTAGGTCCACAAATAAGATATATAAAATGTATTTTTACCATCTATACTTTAAACCTTGATCAACAGGATTGAAACCTTGAGTTTTCTTTGAGTTTTACATTCTTACAAAGAACTATAAATGTTCTGGCTCATTCATACTGAAATGTTCCTATATTCTGAAGTGTCTCTACCAGTCAAGGCTAATTTTCCTCTTAGCATCTTATTCTGCTGTAAACATCTTATCTTTGATATCTCTAGGACATTTCTGTAACAATATTTTTAACACAGAATAAATACTTTGTATACATATAAATAAATTTTTGTGCCGACAATTGGATAACTACTACTTCTTTTTAGCATTTTGTAAATTTTCAGTCCTTAATGTAGTAACAACTGAGGGTCCACTGTGTGTTAAACACTTTACTAAGTTTTTTAAATGCTTAGCGAACATAATACAAAACGTGTATCTTGAAACTGTTGCCCTCATAGGGAGAGATAATGAATACCTAAACTGTATACTTTTGCTAAACTTAGAAATAACTGTGGCTTAGGTTCGTGAGTACATAAGAACATGGAGAGAAAGGTACGACAAGAAGATGAGGCAATGGCAATCAATGATTTATTTGAAGGACCTGCTGACTTCCACAAAATTATACCTCCAGACCTCTTAATTTACTTCTTTGATAAACTGATCATTTCTCAATCCTGTCAAGAAAGAATAAACACTTTGGTGTGCATCAGGTATCTTAGAACATCTAATCTTGATACTAGGCTAAATTAGCTTAAATTCACCTATAGGAATGGGGGGGGAAGTTACTGAATATTTAGAACTTTAGCGATATAAGCAGGTAATTACAGCTTGAAGTTTCATGACAGAAGGAAAAATATTTTCTCATATGCTGCCACATCACATGTCTTACAAAACTGGAGGAATGGTACGAGTGAAATGTTTAAACAGTCATGCTTCTCAGTGTTAAGTAACTAGTAGTTTTTGTTTAATTTTAAAATATATAATTTTCTTGTAACTTTGTTTTTCCATGTATTATTTCTGGAAGGAACAAACTGACTTTAAACATAACTATAAACACAAAGCTACACTTTTTTGTGCACCCAGAGAAATAGAAAAACAATCTCAAAAGCAGTGAAATAAACACGACTTTCTTATGAAAACATTTTTTTAAAGTTAGAAAAAGACAGAACTCATTTCTCAACTAGCAAACAAAAGGACATTTGGAAAAACTTGAATGGCAGGAAATTTTAAGTCCAAGTTGGTGAAGCGACTGTGTGTTTGAATGTTTGAAGTGTGTTTTAAACCAGAGTTATTTTTAAATAAAAAAAACATTCAAGATTATTTGTTTGAAACTATTCAAGATTATTTGTTTGAAACTGTATTGCAATGAAACAACAACCAAGGCATTTCAGAGGTATAATCAGACTGTGCTCCAGAGCCTTCAAATGAGTTACTTAAACTGTTACTGAAATCAGAATTTTAAACATCAATGATAAGTAATGATGTATTCTGCCAAGCATCTATGTTTGACTGTCAAAGGTGCTCAAATATTAACCTGTATTGTCTGACTGCTTTTCATTTTCTGATCACGAATTTCTAAATGCTATGGAGTCATGTTGCGTGAAAGAACCTCTAGATTCCCTCTTTGCTAAAATAAATTATGGGGCCTGTTCTTTAGTAACCACGTCCACACAAATGCTCCTTTAGAAAGACATTTTGGGGAGGGTAGACACAGTTTCCATGGGGCTGTGAGGCATCAATCAGGGCACAAACTGTGAACTTCAGTGATAATACTTTAGTAGCTTATTGCTTTGTACAGTAAACTTTAGCTTAGCTATAGAAAGTATGGTTAGCATTATTTTCTTAAACATGAATTACAGGTGATTGTGGGAGATAAAATATTAAATGGAGGCTTAATTTCTAATAATGGGAGTTTGGATGAGAATAGTACATACATAAATACCTGACAAAGTTATAGCCATTTTGTTCAATACTCTTTATTGCCCAAGACAATGAATGCCATATAGTAGATGCTCAATACACAGTTGTTGAATAAACAGATGTGGTAGACTAGTGGAGCAGAACAGTGATCTACATATTCATAAAGTATGTAACAGAACATGAGGAATAGTGAGTGATTCATGAGTCACCCGCTAATTTTCAAAATTTTCTGATTTTATAGCAGTAGAGAATAAGGATAAAAGATAAGCTCTTCCCTTAATGAAGTTGGCGTGCCCTGGGAAAGACAGACAGACAAGCTATTAAATTAGATGAGATAAATACTACCATAGGTTTTGTGGATGTCTATGCATGTGTACCACTGAGTCAGAGTTTGTTGTGTCTGATTCTATCTCCTGACTCCTAAGGTAAACTGAGTGGGATGAAACTACTAAATTTATTTTTCAGGATACCACTACTTCTTAACTTCCAATTCTGCTCTAAAGCCATATCTTTTGTCGTATTGAATATTATAATTATCCACAACAGCCTCCAAATTTGGTCTGTATTGAAGATGCAATAATCAATAGACTATTATTACCTTATTCATAAATTCTTCCATTAAGTTTTTAAGTTTTCACTTCACTATCTATATGTAGGCTTTCTAAGAGGAAAATATGAAATTCAGATTCTGTGCATCAAGCTAATCATATTTTAAGAGTATGTTTGCTTTTGCTTTGACACAATGGAAAATTGTTTGAATTTTTATTTTTCTTGGAATTTCTCTGTTTTCTTTAACCTGTTGGTTGTTAGCGTGCTTTCTTCCTTGTATTTTATGATTCTCCTTCGTGCTTTTCTTCTAAGATGCCTGGAGGTTGTAACACACAATTAATGATGCAGTTAAGCACAAGCTAAGTTGAGGACATAGTTTGGGTTGACCAGAATATAATTGAATGGTTCATAGTAATTTGAGAACGTAGGTAAATGATTGCATTTCTGACTAGATTTCAGGAGTAATTATGTGACTTACCATGCAACTGCTCCAGGACACTCTGACAAGTACAGGTTCATAGGGAAATATTCTTTTGTCCTCTGGCTTTCAGTAGCGGAAGAAAGTAGTAAAGGGAAACAAAAGTGAAATTTGTAGTGCCAGAAGCTAGCAAGTTATCATAAATGTTCTAATTGTAGGATGTATAAAAGTGTGGTTTTCAGCTTTTAAAACAAACTATCAGTATCAGAAAAATATATTTTGGTCAATTATAGCTATATTTTATAGAATCTATTATGAAATAACTTCATTGAGAAAGACAAAGCAAAAGGATAGATAACTATTTTACAGTCTGTTAATAAATGAAGTAAAAACTATTTTTCTAGCTGTTTATGATTTCTCTCAGGTTATTAATCTTTTTAGATCTTTGTGATAGTTTTACTATCTGTTTTAATGGATATTAGATTTTTCTTTAAGACAGTTTCTCCATAGCATATGAATTTCTGGACTCAAAAAACCTGGACAACACAGGCTAATACACTGCACAGGTGTCAGGACAGTTCTGTTTTTGTTGCCCCCGTTTTCTTTTTGGGTATCAAATCCAGGCCCTGAGCATATTAGATTGTTTGGGTTCACTAGGCAACAGAATTCTGTGAGCATCTACTTGGGTGTAAGATCATCTACTGGAACAGCCTTCCAGGCCTGGAGCCATGAAGAAAACCAATTTTGTCTTCCTGGGCAGCTATTAGTTACCAATAGCTTTGGAGGTAAGTGGGGGACTTGGAAAAACCCTTCTCATCTCTTCTTCAGTTGATCTTGTGACTTCATAGAAAATATAAAATCTCTCCTAAAAGAGAAGAAAATACTCAGAAGAAAAATGATGTCATGGACAGAAGCAAGACCCCTCCAAAAACAGCCTTCCTTTCCAATAGTGGAGAAATAAAAGGGAAACTGTGAACTCTGACCCTGGAAGTGTATCACATATGTAACTCAGAAAAGCCATTAAGCCTCCCCCCCAAATCTCCTTATCTATGCTGATGAAATATGACCCTTAAATTTTGCTGTGAAAATTAGAGATAATAGCAGAGTGCACATTTGATTAAAATGTACAGTTGTTGCTAGCATTGATGACGAGGGCTCTGGCACATAGGAATTCCTTCAGTTAATTGAACTCTTAACTGCAAGTAATTGCACAGTTGTGGAATTCCATGAGTTCCCCGATGATCATGCTACTTCTGTCTTGTTTACTGCGATAATAACACTCCCAAACAAATGGCTAGGTAGAGGCTGTGGCTTAAAAACTGTACTCACTGAGTGAATAAATATGTGTATGTGTTATTTACTGATCGAATTAGTTTGAAACAAAAAAAATCATGGGTATGTGGTTGTTTTTTTAAAATTTTTAAAAATATTCTCATGGAGTTCATTTTATTTTACTCATCAAATAGAAATTTAATAGCAATACTTTATTATGTATCACGTGCTATCCTGAGAGCTATACAAAGAAGCTTCGCAGTCCTCTGAATTAGAGATTATAATTTTTTGTCTGCTTTTTGAATCCAAGATTAACCAACTGTCTAAGTACTACCTGGCTATGAAGATGTTGGAGTCAATTCATGCTCTTATTTATCAGTCTGTTGCATACTTCATTGCGAGTGCATAAAATAATTCACTGCTACGAATGCCTGAAACCTTTGAGTCAGGTTTTATCTTTCTGGTCTGAGGTAAGGTTGATCCACTTATTGAGAATTTTCCATAAATACCAAGCAGTGGAATATATAAAGAGATACAACTGCTATAATAAGTTTTCTTAGGGAAGCTTTACTCTTCGAAATGATGCTATCAATTTTTTTCTTAGGAAGAGACAGAAAACATGAACTCAGATCAATGCAGTGGCTTTGATATGCTTGGCTCCTCTGATAGTAGAAGCGAGAGCAATGCTCAGTCTTCTTCAGTGCCATTTCACACTTCATTAGAGAGTTAACCATCATGTTTAAGAGTCTTTACATCAGAAACATTAGGCGTTGCTAATGACAAGGAAAGCTCATTACTTGTGTTCACTAAAGAAGAGTTCAAATAGTTAGACTTTCTCCTTAAAAGTAGAGAAGGTTGTATTTAACATATATGTCTGTTTAACATATATGAAAGAACATATATGTATATAAAAACAATTACTTAACAAAAGAGACCATGGATTTGAAAAAGGAGGGGCACACGAGAGGGTTAGGAGTGAAAAAGGAAAGTAGAAAATGCTATAATTGACTTCTCAAAAAACAAAATAAATAATTAAAATAGTGATAGGAAGACGTATATCATGGATTACTCAAGTTAAGGTCCTTTCAAACTTTCTGGTACTTAAAAATCAAGAAAAGATAAACTGTTTTTGTGTAATCACAAAAGTTGAGAAAAAATTAAGTGTTTCTCCAGACTAACTCTTATGAGAATATTTATTTTATATATATATTTATTTCCAGAAGAATTAACAAACACATTATCTTTAAAATTAAATTATTTTCCCATTTTCCTATCACAATATTCTGAATGTTTTTAGTTGAGTTACAAATCTTCAACCTCATTGTTATTATTTTTGAGTTGTAGGGACAAAGGCAAATAAAAAGATTATGAAATTGTAAAAATAATTTTTATGTAGTTAAGTAGGAGAAATTTGGAATTCTATAAGTAAATCATTTTGCATCCTATATGTTAATATATTTTATTAAGGATGTATCATATTGTTTTTGGTAATGTGCTATTGACCTACGAAATGTTTGGAGAAATAAAAATGCCCAATTTCTCTCTCTAGCAGCAGATGTTTCTCTGCTAATATTGAGATAAACATTTTTGTTAGAAACATCTGTCAGAGTGATGTGTCTATAATAGAAATGAGCATCAGGGGTATTAGAATGTGTCAATTAGAGAAAAGAACTTGTTAACTGAAAAATGGTATTTGAAAAAAGACTGAGGTAAAATTTCAATTATAAGACACAGTTAAAAATATTTACTGTGAAACATCTTTTGTAGAATATGCTACCTTTTTTTGTCTGCAGGTAAATAATGTCTTGAGATATTCATGTGAAGTGTAGAATGTGTCTATTTATAAATTCTGGTACTATGACTTGCCAAACAACTTGACTATTTACTGGTTTTGCAGTTCTGGTGGAATTTAATGGAATAAATTTAATGGAATACTAAAACAGTATTAATAAAGAAATTATAGAAATATTTAACAAGGTGGAAAATAAGTTTTAAACTGAAATATCCTTTCCTGCAGAAATAGCTTGAAACTATACTGTACAGAGTTCCAAATTTGAAAATATAAACCTTTCAAAAATGGATTTTCATAGATGTGGAAATAGTTAATGGGTAAAATTAAGTAGAAAATAATTTGAATCTCTTTAAGCAAGAAATGTGTTCTTCCCATTTATCTTAATTCCAAATTAACATTAAATGACAATAGTAATATTTTAAAGATAGACATATATAAGTGAACCATAAGACTTCATAAGTTCATCTTTTAATGGCAATGGAATCATAAAAACTTGGGCAGGGGCAACATGAAGTCCTATGCTTATGATTATATACTGACAGCTGTTAGCTTCTGGCGGACAGTCAGTTTTCTTGAAGGTTATAACTGCTGAGGGCTACCTATGTTCATAGACTGTCAACATACATGCATATACAAGTAGCACTAAGTGGACTTGGTGAGTTTTTAAGGAACACACCTGATATTGACAGAAAAAATTATATGCATTCATGATATTATCAAACAATTCAAAAGAATTCTTCTATTGATTAACTGCAAGAAAATGAAAATCCATTTACTTAATGTCTACTAGTTGGTAGCAAAATAACGTTCTGACACTAATGACTCATTAATTTCATAATAGATGGCTTTTTAGTCAGTAGAAAGGTAGCTCACTGAGGCGACGACACTTCTCTACATTCTTTCACAACGTAATTTGGCATCTTTGAGAGTATTAACTAGGTTCATCCATTAATAATTCATTAGAATTATAATGACATCTGTTTGGACACCAAGTTCATGAGTGTATCACAGCAGTGGCTCAAAGAGCTACCCTTGAGTAGCAAGATATGTAAGACAAGTCTAGCCCAGTCATGCCGTTTCTGAAAAGGTAGATTATATCTGAGGTTCTTTCTTCTTTCCTCTGAAATAGTCAAGGGACAAAGAGGGAGACATGCTTACTACAGAGGACTGGTGAGTTTCTACCATGCTGGCAGGGCTAGCAGGAGTGCTATAGTTGGTAGACTGCCTGATTCCAGACAAGGCATGATTAAATTCGCTATCCAATCACCATGCTGTAGTGAATTCACAAAATGGTCTGATCACAGCATGCTCTATCTTCTGGGTGGCACAAGAGGTACGCATTTGCCGTGGAATTTCTAGTGTGAATTTGTAACCAAAATATATAGTTCACACAAGATTTTATTCCCATAACAAGTTATTTTCATTTTGTAACTGATTTGCATCTCCCACCAGTATTGTGGCTAAAACCCATGCAACAAACCGGAATTTTCACTGTTTTGTTAGCATTTTTCTCACTGTGTTAAAATTTTTCTAGATTTTGTTTAGTCTTGTTGTAAACATTTTTGCATATTATGCAAAAATTATTCAAATTTAAGGAAATGAAGAGGCAAAACACATTCTTCCAAAAGATACAGAGGGAGTATGGTTTTGCTTAGACACTGAGTTTGGAATTCTTACATTCAGAGTTATGATATATTGTTCTTTATATTTTAAAAGCAATGTATGTCATAGTACATAATGGTGTCAGTCTTAGGAAGTTAATAATCACCTGCAATACTATTTTAAGTGTTGTAGTTTGGTAATTAATATACCTCTTAAATAAGGAGGCCTTCATACTTTTATTGCCCATCTGGTTTGTGTGTTTAATCTCTTTTAATTAGAAGTATGTGTGCCCTTTCCTATCTGAGTTTGAATCTTTGTACAAGAATCGGTGCAGATATGCAACAATAAAGCAGGAATGAAAAGCAAGGAAAAATAAAACAACAACGACAAAAAAAAACCAAAACAGCTCATGATTGCTAAGTATAAACTGAAAAAGGGCAACACCAATTGGCATGCTAAACTCAATAGGGAAAGCTGTACACAAAGAATTGCAGGCAACTGATGGAAGCTTAGATAGTGTGGAAAAGAGTAATTCCTATGGACAAACACACCTGTTGGTAATCCAATAACAAACAGTTCTGAAAACATATAGACAGGTACTACGCCGAATGAATAGGTTACATTTATGCCAGTAGGTATATGTATTAATATATGTATGTAATTAATACTTAATATATATGCATTTAACAACGATTAAAGAAAAAGTCATAAATTTGAAAGAGAGCAGGGGAGGGTATATAGGAAAATATGGACATGTAAATTATGTAGTTACATTATAAATCTTAAAAATAAATGAAATAATATAAAATCAAAGAACAAAAGATTATTTTGAAGCATATAGGGCTCATATTTATTTCTCTAACACAAACAATAAATTGTTTAATATGTGCATCTCAACAAACTACAAAAATGGATTCTGTGGCTGTAGACTATAACAGAAAAAACATTTAGTTACATTATTCTAATATTATGACAAAGAAGATAAATAGATATATTTTAGGGAAACTATTGAATCATTTTTATTTCTGCATACCACACTAATTAGAAATAGAACACATTCATTAAAGTATCTGGACACTATGTATATTAAATAAATCTATAAAGTTTTGCTTTGGCTACACTATTACAGTACTTTTGTTATGAATAGTAATGTATTTGCTATACTACTCTTTCTAGCTCAGTTCTAATATGAAAAAAACCAAAAATTTACTTTTCTACTGAGACAGCTTTCTTTCCCCATATCTCTTTGTATATAAAACAGTGCTTTCTAGGTGAGATATGCTTACGTTACATTCAGGTTCATAGAAGCAAAGGGGAATACGAGTTGCAAGCAAGTAATTGGAAAGGTGTATAAAATGAAAGACACTGATAAAAAAGCTTGGTGTGTAACACTACACACGTCTCCTCACTCCAGAGAGAAAGCTCAGGACAGACCACAACACAGCTATCACCTTTTTTTAAAAAAAAAATAATTAATTAATTAATTTAAATTTTTCACCTCTTCCCATCCTCCCATTTCCCTCCCACTCCCCTCTTCCGTCTCGCTCTACAGTCCTAAGAGAAGTCAGAGTGTCCTGCCTTGTGGGAAGTCCAAGGCCTCCCCCTCCATCCTAGGAAGGTGTGCATCCAAGCAGACTAGGCTCCCAAAAAGCCAGTCCATGTAGTAGAATCAAAATCCAGTGTCATTATCATAGGCTTCTCAGTCCGACCTCCTTGTCAGCCACATTCAGAGTCAGGTTTGATCACACGCTCGTTCAGACCCAGTCCACTGGCCTTGGTAAGCTCCCACCAGATCAGTTCCACAGTCTCTGTGGGTGGACGCAACCCTCGTGGTCCTGCCTTCCTTTCTTATATTCTCCCTCCTTCTGCTCTTCATCTGGAACTTGGGAGCTCAGTCCAGCGCTCCAGTGTGGGTCTCTGTCTCTATCTCCATCCCTCGCCAGATTAAGGTTCCATGGTGATATGCAAGATATTCATCATAACTGAGAGCCTAGACTTCAGAGTATTACTTCTCCAGGAGCAGCTAGGGCCACTTCTCAGATGCTGCCTGATCATTTCTCCAGTGTCAGACCTGAATTAGGAGGACTACCCTGGTGTGTGAGTGGAGGGACCTTTCTGTTCTTCCATGCATACTGGAGAGGCCCCGGGGTGCCAAGTGCACTGTGGGGTCAGAGCTCCTGTCCTCAGCGACTGCAAATCTCTGTTGGGGTTTTGTTAGCTAGGCCCAGGTGACTGCTTCCCATGCAAAGCCATTGGTGGAACTTCTGTGGGATTCTTTGCCAAAATGCCAAGGCAAAATCCGAGGGTTCAAGGCCGTTTCCATCAAGTCCCAGATTTTCTTTTCTATAGAAACTTTTTTTGAAGACTACTGTAGCTCCCAACATGCGTCCAAAGGCCATGTCCCGTCTTTCCTGGATCACTACAGTTATTGCATTTTTTAAACAGTTGTGAATCCTAACTATTATATAGACACAGAAAATCCTGATCACAGGTGTTTATATGACTTGCAAGTAGAAACCCTACAATGGGAGAATAAGGGAAACCACTAGGAAGAGGAGGGGGAGAATGTTGAATATAGTAAGGCTGCTTGTTTGTTTTCCCGGCCGTAAAGATTCGTGAAATAATAACACGGAAACTATATTATTTAAATCACTGCTTAGCCCATTAGCTCTAACTTCTTATTTGCTATCATTTAATTTAACCCATCTCAATTAATCTATGCATCACCACAAGGCCGCAGCCTACCAGAATAGATTTAGCTAGCACGTTTGTCTCCAGTGGTAGCTTCATGGCTTCTCCCTGACTCTGCCCTATTTCTCCCAGCATTTAGCCTAGCTTTCCCGCCTAAGTTCTACCTTGCAATAGACAAAGCTAGTTTCTTTATTCATTAACCAATAAAAGCAACACATAGACAGAAGGACCTCCCACACCAGGAGAAAAAGAAGGTGTCTGTTGGGAGAGGAGATAATAAATTCAAAGTGCCTTGCATACTTATATGAAAATGTCATTAGGAAGTCCAGCACCATAAACAAGGAATGTATGCCAATTAAAATATCTAAACAGACACAGCCTCATCTTGGATTATCCTTAGCTTGGATAAGATCCAAATATACAGACTTTCTCAAAATTTCTAAGACCTACCTCAGAAAACTGCTGTTTATCAACACTGTTTTCATTATCAGGTGGATTCAAGGCAGACGTTCTCACAGACACACAGCTGACCCAAGTACTGCTCTCATCAAAGCCTCTGGAAAAGTCTAGGAAATTCCTTTTTTCCCCTTATTGCTCAGTGACACTTTTTAGTTCTTAACATACTGACTTTCTGGAGAAGTCAACCATGTGCCTGACTACAGTCTTGACTGATTCCAGAAGTCACTTAGCAAAAGATTAGAGAGAAATTCAAATGGAAATGGACAGCTACAAAATGTTCAAATATGTACTGCAGGTTAAGAAGAAGGAAATTAGGTCCTGTAATTACCAGAACATTCTGGTTTTACTAAAGAGAATTAGGGTCATTTATTTCCCAGATCTACAGCATGCTGCTGTTAACATTTGACATTCAAATATTTGATTCATTTTTGAAATCTTCCTTGTATATTATAGGAGCTCTATTTTTATAGGTAGTCACTTAGTTTTTCCAAGATATTTTATAGAATGAATCATCTTTTATCTATTAATTTCAGATCTAGAAAATATATTATGTAATTATTAAGATCTATTGCTTGATCTTTTCATTACTCCGATGACTTGGTATATTAATACACCGTCTTGTTTAAGTTATGGAAATCTAACAGCATACTTAATAATGGGCTTGTAGTATTACTCACTGAAGCATTCTCTGAAATAAAGAATTTTCCAACTAGTCATGACAATATTTTAATATGATCTTCAGAACAATCTGTTCGCTCACGCTATATTTTGCTATTGAATTCTAATTAAATATATATTATTACAATATTCTTCTATGAGCATACTATTGTTATTAATGCTTAATGTAAACATTTAATGTTTAATGGACGAAGGCATTTCGGCTTATCTTTATTTCTAGGTAAAATATTTGTGTCCTCATTTAAATGGTATTTTTCTTAAACTATATCATGTTTCAAGGGTTGGAAAAGTACGTTGTTTTTGCTGGGTTCTTTGACAATTTCATATTTGTGGAAATGGACTTATCACTCTCACACCTGCTCTCTTATATTCCTTCTTCCATTAGGGACACCCCTCCTCCTTCCTGATCCTCTTCCACTTACATAGCTTTTTGTTTTGTGACTGAGTTTGACCAGGAACATCTGTTAACCATTTATTTAGAACTATCCACTGGAACCCAGTGGACTCACCTGTGGGTACACAACAGAAGACAATTTTTCTTCCACTCCCAAAATCTCTTGGTAGTCAGTAGCTCGTAAAGGAGAAGGAGAAGTCAATAAGGCCTGCCCCATGTATGCCTTTTTTAAAAAAAAATAATTTAATGAGTTTGATGTTTATGCTTATATGTATGTCTGTGCACTGCCTGTGTGCAGTGTCCATAGAGGACAGAAAAGGATATACCCTGAAACTGGACTGGAATTAGAGATGTTTGTGATACACTATGCGGGTGTTGGCAAACCAGCCTACATCCTCTGGAAGAATAGCCAATGCCCTCAACGTAGGACTCATCTCTGTAGCCCCAAAGATATGCTTGTGGAAGTGTGAATATAGGAAACCACAGAAAATGTTAAAACATGCCCCAATAACTGTCACACCCGAAAGACGATAACTTCGCCTTCCTCCTCCCTGTCTTCAGGCTCTTTCAGTCTTTCAACTCTCTCTTCTGCAATTTTCTCTGAGCCTTGAAGGGGGTGTGTAAAAATGTCTTGTTTAGCTCTGAGCACTCAGGTATGATTTACTTTCAACACCTAGAGCAGCTGTGAGATTTTTGTGGCCATCCATTGTAAGACAGAGTTTTCTCTGAGAACGACACTTGTCTTGAGCTATAAACATTAGTATTAAGAAAGATATTTGGTTCCATGTGAATTCAGTTAAACAATAATAATAAGTTATCCTTTAAAATCTAGGACCTCACAAGACATATTTTCGGTATCAAGCTTTGATTCCATCCTGTGATGTATGCCTCAAAATAAATCAGAGAGTGCTGGGTACCCTCATAAAAATGCCATGCCACTATTGTACATGTAGGCACACATTAGCTGGGTAATTCTTACTGTGCTTTTTTGGCTCACAGCTAAACAGGACTGTATGTGATGTTTCTCCCTCAATAGTCTAAATACCGTCTTGTGATACTTTGAAGGCTAGGCAACAGAGATGAATTTCCCAGGTTAGTTTCAGCTTGGTTTCTCTCACCATGCATCCAAGGAATGTGATATCTTCAGTAATGGTGATTTCCTGTTTTTTTGTTTTTCTGTGTCTTTGTCATTGGTAAGTGGAAAGACTACTGATATTTTTTATGCATTAATTTTTTTACCTTGCTATTTTTCTGAAGCAGTTTGAGTTTTATTGTGGAGTGTTTAGGGTCTCTTATGGAGTCAATCTCACAATCTGCACAAAAGGATGCTTTCACTTCTTTTCTTTGGGGATGCTGAACCATGCCTGAAACTAACCTAATCATGGTGAATGATCTTTCTGACGTTGGCGTGTAATTGGTTAGCAATAAATTTATTGAGAATTTTTCTTTTATGTTAGTCAGTGATACTGGTCTGTTATTTTCTCTTCTGTTTGTATTTATTAGATTTTTGTATTACATTAAAACCGGTTTTATGAAAAGAGCTTGGAAGTGTGTCTATGTATTTATTATGAAATAACATAAGAAGTTTTGCTTGTAGGTCTTCTTTAAAGATATAGTAGAATTCTGCTGTGAATTCTTGGCCTGAATGATTTTAGTTTATATATAATTTCTTAGTTTTCTTGCTGTTTATAAGATGCTTGCATTATTGATGTAATATTAGCCTAACTTGGGTAGTTCACATTAATCTAATCATTTATTTTATGTTTCCAACTTAGTGGATTATGGGTTTTAAATTAATATCTGTTGATTTTCTAAATTTATTTGATAGCTGCTGTGATAACTCATTGTTTGTGTATAATTATATGAATTTAGTATTTGCTTTAATTTTTAATCGCTTGTTGTAATTAATTCACAAGTAAAATGCCACATGATAAGCTACACAGCCCAGTAGTACACTGTGTTCATCCCAGTGAACTTCTCTAATAATAGTAAAGTCAGTGTGAAGTGATGTGAGAGATTTATAGCAATTTTTATTTATCTACTACAAAAATCCCATAACTATGGCTTATTTGAAAATAGAATTATAAATAGTTTTATGTCTTCTTTTATGCCTCATATGTCCTTTGCTTTCATTTCATCCTTCCTCATTAAATATTATCCTTACTTGATGTATATTGTTGTCCTTCATTCTATATTTTATAATAAATCCACAGTTACACAGCTTTATCCATATAAATAGGTATGTACTATAGGTTCAAGATTTAAAGGAGAACAAGCTGGGGTTTTTTCCTCCCTTAATTTGGATCACATTGCTTAATATAATACATTCTAAGTAAATCCATTTTCCCTGCAAATTTTTGATTTGTTTTTTTTTTCCCTTGGGATAATATTACCTTTGTGACTTCAGGTTAATTCAGTTAAGGATTTGCTAGTCTTATATAATCATTTCAAAGAACCATCTCATTTATATTTTTATTGTATTAATACATATTATTATTCATTTTTCTTTAAGCCCAAAATGAATAGTTAAATTAGAAATATATTATATTTAATATATGCTCCTCCTTAAGTAAGGATATTATAATTGGTTATTTGTTTCTACAATAATCCATTTGATCCTTTTCCTTATATTTTACATTGAATTAGCTCATTGTGATATTCATAAATGATATTGGTATGAAACATATTTGTGCAATACTTAAAAGATTTTGTGAAATGTCATGGTGGTTTAGAAAAGATTACTGTTTATTTTTCAAATTATAGTTTACATAATGGCTAAATGGGTCATCAAATCTGTGGTCTAGAAGAAATTAAATTGATTATAGATAATTGGTTGCTATTTTGTAAGTTTCTACTTGCATGAGAGGGTGTGGCATTTTTCTCCGAGGAAACTGGTTACTCAGAGTTTTATTGCAACTGGAAATCATTCCACAAAAATCTATTAATTATGTAAAGATTATCAAATTCATTTTGATATCAAACCAAAAAGATTTTGTAGATTTAAATTTATCACCTTTAATTTTCCACATTTAAAAGTTTGTATATATTTATCCTAGTTCCTTTGTTCATAACTAAGTTGGCATACAGTTTGACTATATTATTATTTAGGACAAGAATGTCATCAGATTCTAGGATATATTTAGATTTATTCTTCAATGTTGCAGCACTAATAACTATTTCAATGCTGTTACATTTCTTTGATGTTCTAAGTTGATTTGTTTTCTAACATTTGCCTCAGGTGATTTCTACCTTTCACATTACATATAGTATGTGAACTCTTGCTTTATCCTTGTTTTCGTGGTATTTTGTGTTTTTCTATTTTCTAGATCCTTTCTACATTGGTTTAATTTCCAGTTTAGTTGAGAATTATTTAAAGAAAGTTTGTTACCCTATGATGAACTACTCTGGGCATTCTAATGTGAGCATATTTATTTTCCATTTATCTATCTATCTATCTATCTATCTATCTATCTATTTATTTATTTATTTCCTCTTTACTCAGTGTCTGGACAACATTTATATTTTGTGACTTAGGGATATTTTTTTATGAAGATTTCCTTCATGTTTGTTTATAAAAACCTGGAGAAGGCATTATACCTTCTCTGTTTTCATGTAGAGTAAAATATACTTTGATAAAATCACTTGTATTGCTTTTATTTAATCACGTAATTATATATAACTATACTACATATATAATTATAATGTCTAAAATTACTGCTACATTACAAGTTTTTATATACTTAATTATAATATACTAATGTAATATAATTATAATACAATGTAACATAGTTATAATATAATAATGCATTATAATTATTATATGCATAATTATGCCATGCTTATTTATTTACTTTTCAATATTATTTCTATTATCATTATCCACATTAATGGTTATCTTAGTTAGAGTTTCTATCACTGTGAAAAGACTCCACGATTCTTTCCTGCTCACAATTCTTTTCCACTCACTTATGCGCAAATTTTAGAATTTCACTTTTCTTAATAGCCGAATAATATTTCACAGAATAATTATATCACAGTTTCATTATCCATTCATCAGTTGAAGGACATCTAGATATTCCAATCCCTCTATGTTGTGAATAGAGTAGAAAGGAGTATGGATACATAGGTGTCTCTATAGCAGGATACAGAGTCTTTAGGGTATATTCCCAAGAGTAATAAAGGTGTATCATATGGTAGATCTATTTTTGGGGGGAGACCTTCAACACAGATTCCCATATTGCCTACACTAGTTAGCATTTTCTGTCAGAGGCCATGAAAATATACAGCATATGGCAATTGATAAATCAAATGTGAATCCACCAGACGTGTGACTGTGATGGAGTCTAATCTAATCCAGACAAGGCCTTTCAGACACATCAACTCTGGAAAACATCGCTCATTTTTGCTAAAGCAGCTTGGTGTCTCTCCAATACCTGCACTGTAGTGTGTAATCTCCTATGATGTGTGTATACAATCTCATGATTACATCTCAATCTTTTGGGCACATGTATCTGTGGGTGGTCAGGAAGATGACTTTTCATTTAGATATAAAATTTTGAAATATAGAATACATGCTCCATAACTTTATCATTTCATCCCACAAAGATTGTAGACATGTAAAAGCCAGCTTTGTTCCTTTTGGCTCAAACTAACTGCACATAATCATCTTACTTTCACCACAGAGCAAGTTCAAACTAGACTAAAGGTCTTTTATTTTTTATTTTTTTGTAAATAGACCACAAGTTTAAAACTTTACAGCTATGCACAAGATCAGAGTCACAGATTTCCAACCCAGGCTGCTATACAAAACATTCTAAGAAAAAAGCATGCCAATTCTTTTCTTGCCGACTTGCTGACAATAGTCTTATATCTAAAAGTTTGTCACTGGCCACTGTGCCCTCTCTCTGGTCACTGTCTTACTCCTGTAACCTTGGTACCTTGTGTTGCTCTGGCAATGTCTCAGATCCCTATTGCTTCTCCTAGTAATGTGCTTTTGGCCAATGAGAGATAACTCTTGTAATTTTTTTTATCACTGCAATACTCCTGTAAGAGGAAGAGTTGTTAGGGTACAGGAGAGGAAGCTGAGAAGAGAAGGAGCTAGAAGGAATTAAAATTAGGTCAGGAGAATTAGAATAGAAGCAGAAGAATAAAGAGACTGATTGAGAAAAGCACGAGTGTATGGAAAAGAAAAAGTTCTTTTTGCTTGTTGTAGCTTCCAATCTGAACCCTGAAGAGAGTCTTAGGGATGGGCCCAAAAGGCTCTCATTAATTTTCATTATTTTCAAAGTATAACTTTTATGTTTTTAGCTGTTTTTAGGAGACACCTGCTTAAGAAACAAGATCTGGGGCATGGAGAGATAACATAGTAGTTAATAACACATGTTGCTTTGCAGAAGACTAAGGTTTGATTCCCAGTGAAAACATGGTCATCTACAACCATCTCTGACACCAAATTCCAGGGCATCAGATTCTATCTTTTGTCCTCTATGGACACAAAGAACACATATGGCCCACATACAGGCAAACACTCCCACATCAAATGAAATGAATAAATGTTTTAAAAAGAAAAGAAACATCAACCAACCATATTATTCCATGGTCGGTTTAAAATAAAAGGGAGAAGAAAAATAATGGAAGCCTTTCTGGCAAAAGAAAGGAAATGTAATTAGCGAAATGTTTGGCAGAGTTTGGGCTTCAGAGAGTGTGGGATAGTATACATTTGCACGAATCATGTAGTACAGTTAGGAAATTTTCTAGATGTTATTTCTTGACTGAAAGTTGCTTACAAAAAACTCATTTATTCATGCCTCACTATATGTTCACCTTTTTATAGGCTTAATTGCAATATCCTAAACATTAGTACAATAATAATTAGTTTTATCTATAAATTAATTCACAGTTAGCAATAATTAGTTTTATGTAAAAATTAATTTACACTAAATAATAATTAGTTTATGTATAGACAAGAGTCCCAGGTAACCTCGGGTGCATGGGGGGGTAGGAGGGTTGTTGGAAGGGGAGAGGGTTAGAGAGAAGGGAGCAGCAGAGGAATGGGGAATGCTCGGGGGACTGGGAGGGGAGGAGGGAGGAAGGATAGATATGGGATCAGAGAAGAATATATTTCAACTAAGGGAGTCAGTTTAGGATTTACCTGAGACTTGATTATAAATGGGATCCCAGGTCCAAGGAGAGATCCCCAGATTGTTCTCTGGACAGAGGAGAGGGTGCCTGAACTAGCCTTGGCCCATAACCATACTGATGAATATTTTGCTTATCACCATAGATCCTTCATCTGGCGATGGATGGAGATGGAGACGGAGACCCACATTGGAACACTGGACTTAACTCCCTAGGTCCAAACGAGAAGCAGAAGGAAAGAGAACGTGAGCAAGGAAGGCAAGATCAGAGGGAACCTTCATCCCACGAGGGATGGCGATACAGACGGAGACCCACATTGGAGCACCGGACTGAGCCCCCAAAGGTCCAAACGAGGAGCAGAAGGAGGAAGAACATGAAAAAGGAAATCAGGATCGCGAGGGGTGCGATCACCCACTGATACAAGGGGACTGATCTAATGAGAGTTCACCAAGGCCAGTTGTCTGGGATTGAGTGAGCATGTAATCCAGCCAGATTCTCTGAATGAGGCCAGATTCTCTGAATGTGGCTGGCCGGGAGTCTTTCTGAAAAGCCATTGACAATGACACTGGGACTTGTTTCCTCTGCATATACTGGATTTCTGGGATCCAGTCTGTTTGGATGCTCACCTTCCTGGACCTGGGGGGAGGGGGGAGGAGCTTGAACTACCCACAGGGTGGGAGACCCTGACTGCTCTTGGGGATGAAGAGGGAGGAGGGGAGGGAGTGGGGGGAGTGGGAGGGTGTTGGGAGGAGGGGCGGAAATGGAGACTTTTGTATTTTAATAAACTTAGAGAAAAAAAATTATTCCCACTATATGTACACATTTTGATATCACAATATTACATTGCTAAAGTTATCCATAGAAGACATTATTATTAGGAAGTAGACAAAAGTTACCCAGGTTGACTTTTCTGTTGGTTTAACTTGATAGGGTAAATCAGCCCTTAGGGCATGCTGATAATGAAAGACTAGGAATGACAGTAAGAACAGATTAGCCACAAAGGACAGCAATGCCAAATGATGCAGGTGTGTGTGGTAAAAATCATGATAAAATTAAAATTAAACCCAAGAATTTGAGATAGGTATCAGGTTAGAATTTCAAATTTTATAACAATGCATCTTTTGTGTCATAGAATACAATGTTTAGAAAATTTCAGACACATATCTGTCTTTGGATTGTAGCCTGAAGGAAGTAATTTTGAAGAGTATTTATGTTATTCTTCCTCTTGCACTTCTGGTAATATATTTTCCCTTTAACATGACAGATTCAAATGAAAATTTAAAAAAATGTATATTTTTTGATTTTACTTTAGACTCATGGTACACCAGCAGATGGAAACATATTCAACATTATTTATATCAAACACTTGTGTGCTAGTTTTTTGTGCATTACTTTGTTGTAAATGACATCATGCATAACTTGCAGTGGCTATAAAGCATTTTGAATGACATTTTAAAAGTATGAAAAATATAAGTGAAACTATTAGGCAGGTTTAATCTTGTGGCAGTTTAATATTTTCTAGTAGATGTAAGCTATTGATCTAATCATTTACTCTTTGGTCCAAAGCAATTTAGATTGAGATAACAAATCAGCTGTCATTTGTTCCAAAGTATTAAGAACATATCCTTAAATATTTATATACTTATCAATAATTTTACATGCCATCAATGTGACACAGTACTGTTTTAGTTTTCACAGCTGGAACTAAGACTTTTTTCTGTAACAATGTGACATCATGTGGAGATGTTATAACAATTAAGGAAAAACATAAAAATGTGATAAATAAACATCTAAAAATTTATTTTCATAGAAATTGAACAGTTGATTCAAGGTTGTAGGTGAAGAGAAACAAGTGAATGTATTGTATAAAATCAGTTTTATTTCTTTTGTGCTTGCTTGATTAGCCTCTATAATTTACAGTTAGTATGGTTCTATTATTGATTAAGTGGACCTGACTTGGACCATTAACTGAAATGTCACAGTAGCTGTCAGTTTCTGATGAAAAGATTTAAAATGAAAAAGAAAGATTGTCTAGGGAAAAGGGAGCCTAGACAGTAATATACATAGTAGGCAGCTTGTTCAAATCCAAATTGCGAATTCAATGCCAGACGTTAGGAGGCTTTTACATGTTGAAACTTGACAAGTACAAATTATATTCTCTTAAATTATGAAAACAGCTGTTACAGAGACTTTTTGGAGTTATACCAATATTATTTTATACCTGTGTCATGAGTACACTAACCTAGAATCATATACCAATATGATAATGTAGTGTCTTTCCATAATGTCAGAATTCATTGGACAAGCATAAATTGACAAAATATGCCAACTTCAAAGACAGCAATTTCCTAGTCAATTCTACATTCTTTGATAATCTGTCCCAGAACAAAAATTGTTTAATTCCAATCTTAACTGCTAACACTAACTCTCAGATTATTTGGCTCATATCACAAAGTAAATATATTTATATAAAGATGGGTATAGGAGGAAAGGCGTCTCAGCTGCAGCCCAACCTTGACATGAAGGCTTTAGCCTTGTTTTATTATATCTTATTCTTTTTTGTTTGGCTGCTGTCTCTTGGAGGCTTGCTTTTCTCTGAAGAGGAAATGGACCAGGGAGTGGGTCTAGATAAGAAGGAAGGTGTGTGAGGGAGCTAGGAGGAGTGGTGGGAGGGGAAATTTGGTTGGTTGGGATGTATTTTATGAGAAAAGAATCTATTTTCAATTAAAGAAATACATACATACATACATACATACACATAAGATATGATTTATGGGATGTGTACAGTTAAAGAGGCTGTCACGGAGGTTTAAGAGGTTTCTGAAGTAGTCTGTTAGGATGTGAATGGAGTGTATATTGGTTGGATAAGGAACTCTATGCCATATCAATGAAAAAGCTGCTGCTGTCTGGCCAGGTTTCTGTGAACTCAGGGTGGAGACCAAACACATAGAGCAGAGTCTAGCTGTGACATAAGGGGGCAGAACTGGATATAGGGCTGGAGAGGTCTAACATATTAATTCAATATATTATAAAACAATACAATATAAAAGCAATAATTCCCACCCTTGAGAACAGGAGGATGGACAGAGGGCAGCTGACAGGTCATCAAGAGTTGGGGCCAAGGCAAGGTAAAGCCACTTGGAAGTGATGTCACTTTGGAAGTTCTCTGCTCATATGTCTTTGATGCACATACCAGGTATCAGAAGGTACAGGTAACAGGACAGTGGCAAGCCATTGTCATCTTAGTGTGTGTGCCTAGTTATTATAAATCCAAATGAGGGACCTACACAATGTTATAGCCCACAGTATCCAATTAGTTGTGGGGACTGGTGTCTTTATATGATTTTAATGTGCAATATGCCCCTCCAGTCTCAATTTCCTGAATAAGTTTACTTGGTGACCCCTGTTCTACTGCTGTTATATCATTCATCATTTGGCATTGCATGGGTGGTGAAAAACCGATAACACTGTTTGCAGGCACATCAGGCATGGGATTACCTCTAGACAATTTATAAATTGAAACCTCTCAGGCCTAGGTCCTTTTTGAGAAGCTACTGTTTTACACAATGAAGAGTTATTTAGAGAAGAGCCTTATGTCAACAATTTACTATGAGACGAATATATTGAATTAGTCACCTCTACCAGGTTGAACCACTAACCTATGGTGACTGCAAGCATACCTGTATTTGGAAATACTGTCTTCACAGATGTGATCATGTTAAGACCAGGTTCTAATTAAATATGACATACCCATCTATCTAGGAAATGGACATAGATGTGCACCCCAAGGACAATATCTGTGTTGAGTCAGGATCAGATAAAGAAAAATGCAATGGAACAATAGAGGCAGAGGCTGAAGTCAGGCATCTGGCAGCAAAGAGATGCCAAGACTGATAACTAGATTCTAGGAAATAGGACACTGTTTTCATTTTAGACTCTTAGCTTCTGGTTATGCTAGCAAATATATTTCTGTTGTGCTAAGCCATTCAATTTGTAGTAATTTGTCATGGCAGCCCTCAGCAATTCATGTAGCTGTTATGTATTTGTCCTGGGGAAGGCTAAATGGTCTGATGAATCTAACATCACATTTAACATTAATTAAAACCATTTCTCATTCAGATAGAAGTATGTGTTCTAATTCATTTACTTCATTCCTTTCTAAGGAGAAGAAACTTTTCTCACAAGTAATAATAAATAAAGAATTCTGATGAATTAAATATACATAGGTAAGTTAAAATAATATGAATTAAAATAAGATAGTCCAAGTCAATGAAGGCATGGATGAGAAATATTTTAGTTTATGATAAGAGCCACAAATATGATGTCATATAATTCCTGTTAAGGAATGAATATTCTTTGACCAGAAATAATTTGTGATAATCAGTTTAACATAGGACAGCTCATACGGAAATGCTCAAATACTGAGGAAATAACTGAGTCAGAAAGCATTTGTGAAAGAGATGCTAAATACCCACACTCTAACATTCACTTAATGACACAAGGACCCAGGGAAGTATTTTGATGTCAAACCACATTTTTCTTTTAAAACTTATTAACATGTATTCATTGTACTAAGTTATTTTTGACATGACATTTCCTTTTGATTATTAGTTGTATTCTGATCATATTTACACCAATTATCCTGTCCTTTCCCAGGCCCAGTTCTTGCTAGTCTTGATTCTATTCTGACATGAAAGTGTATATAGCATATGCCCATGTATGATATTGTGCTCACAAAATGAAAGAAAAGTATAGTATTTGTCATTCTGACTTTATTTTATTTAGCACTCCTATGGTGGAGAATACAAAGACAAAGAGATAACAGGAGAGAACACAGACACATGAACTTTCCCTTTAAGACCATTTCATTAAGTCTGTTTTCTAGTATGAAATCATCATGACCTTTCCACAAAAAGGTATAGACAAAGACTCACTTCCTGATACAATTCCAAAGGCAGTTAACATCCTCATATTTGTAGGAGGGAACATTCAGAGCATAGCAATGCCTACTTTATACTGGGTTATACTTGGAATATTTTTATATTACTCTCACGCAGTCTTAAGTCTATTGACACTTAGTATTATGTGAAATAATTTAAATTCATTTATTTTTGGTAATTTCTCTGATGTATTGACTTGAGCATGCTCTATCAAAAACATAGATGGGCACTTCTGCCTTTGTACAATATCAGTCTTTATTGCATAACAATTAATTAATGAAGAATAATGGTTTCAATGGTAGTGACTTTCCAGACAATCCTACTTATCTTGGTAATAATAAGAACCTTATTGTAATATTAGTGTTGCGATATGATACTATACAGGTTATACTTGTCAGGGGATGCCCTACTTTGTTCAAACTAAAGTTAAAATTTGTAAGATAGCTATAGTTGAAGATGCGGTATTATTTCAAGGTGTCATTCAATCTTTGTCTACCTGAGATAACAAAGATTATATATTAACTCTCGTTTTCTTCCATACCTTTTCTCTATCTTCCTTTCTTTGCTTTTCAATTAATCTAAAATCTTGCTTTTCGAGATATTGGGAAGAGCTCTTAAGTGTTTACTAATGAAAATACTCCCAATGATGTTTATATCCAAAAAATACACCATCAAGTCCTTGACTGAAGTTAAATGTATATGGTTTTCCTATAACATTTTATAGAAGAAATCTAAAATACACAAACACACACAGAGAGAGAGAGAGAGAGAGAGAGAGAGAGAGAGAGAGAGAGAGAAAGAGAGAGAGAGAGAGAGAAAGAGAGAGAGAGGGGAGATTTATTCTTCAAACTGAAATGTATTTTTTGTAAAATGAGATCTTAACATTATTATATTTCTTATGGCATTGCTGATTACTAATTTTATTTAAGTAGGTAAAAACCACCAATTTGTGCTTCTGATAACCACAGGTGGCTCTGAGCTAGAAACCATGATTAATGTTGTAGACACATAATTAGTTTAAAAACTGTAGCTGTGTTAATTATAAATGATGACAATAGCATTATATCCCCTTTGCATATTTCACATTGTTTTTCTACAGTATTTTTTTGTTTTTAAAATTTATCAATAAGTTAAATTTAAAACATAAGAAAACAATGTAGCTTTTCTTGAGAAAACATAAAATAGAAGGTAAAGTAATTGTTTTAATTATTAGAATAATTTGAGAGATTGACATTTTGAAAACTGGAGCTAGTATAGTTTTTATCACATCATGCTATTATTTATCATAAGATAGCAATAATTTCATACTTTTAAAAATTTAAAAATTTCATACTTTTAAAAAGTATATTTATAGTTTGATATCTGTATTAGTTTCAATATTTTTAGAGGAATATTTAATTGAAATTTTATTTTATTTTTTATTAATTTATAAAAATTTCCACTTCTGCCCCTCCTCCCAATACCCTCCCACTCCCCCCCCCTCCCTCTCCAGTCCTAAGAACAGTCAGGGTTTCCTGCCCTGTGGGAAGTTCAAGTTCCTCCCCCCTCCCTCCAGGACTAGGAAGGTGAGCATCCAAACAGACTAGGATCCCAAAAAGCCAGTACATGCAGACGAAACAAGTCCCAGTGCCATTATCAACGGCTTCTCAGACAGTCCCCGTGTCAGCCACATTCAGAGAATCCAGTTTGAACACATGCTTGTTCAGATTCTTATTAAAATATCCTTAAGTTTATACAAAGAAAATACTTTAGGAAATTTTGAATTTATTTTTTTATTTTGATATAAAATATTTGGTTAAAATTATAAAATACAACTTCCATAAAAGGATTAGAACACTTGCTTTAAATTGTTATGCTTTGTAAGGCTAAGATTGATTTTTAGACCATTCTCCATCTAGTTTTGAGTCTTAATGTTTTGCTTGCTTAAGTTCTACATGTAAAGAAAGTGTTCTATGAAACAATTTTATTGACATTATTGTAGTTTCCTATTTTTAGAATGTCTTCAGAAATAGATGTACCTTGCTTTCACTAGAGCATGGGTTGAAGCGTTGGTGTTCCTCGGACCCTCTTTAGCATCCACGGATGAAGTAACAAAAGTGACTTGACCTAGCTTTAACGACGACAGTTTGAGGAATACCCAGGATTCCCTTCTGTGTGACCACACTCAGCGAGGCCCTACATGCATTAGACATGGTCTGCAGTCCCTCTGCCTGGTTAGGTTAGTTCTATAGCACTATCTAGTGAAATGAATGTGGGGCCTCAGAGGCACGATTTTGAATAGTTTCCAACATGTAAATAAAACCCCTTCTGTAGGAGCTAATTTCTCAATGGAATACCAGCTTGCAGCCACCCTGGTAGTTGACTTGAGGAACTATTTTCTCAGGCAAAGGTACTACTGCATGTCTTTCAGGATGCTTACCCAACTTGGCTGCAGAGCTCTGGTCCTTCACTTATTTCTGTATCAGGAAAGAATATTGTGAAAGAATTGTGTCCAGAGAAAAAAATGTGGTTTCTGCAGCAAAGCTATTGTGCATATTTCAGATTGCTTACCTCGCTAGACTTGGTGCTATAAAGCTTTCGGCTACATAAAATTTCCAGCATCCATATTGATAACGTTTGTTGTGACTTTCCATCCTTTTCCTGTGGTGGGGACTGGGTCAGCAGTTTCTCTTTCTGTACTGTTACCACATGTGTCAGTGCTAAGGTACACTCAGCAACATTATGGTGCCTTAAACCTCCAGTCTGTGGACCTATGCACTCTCTGGCTTGCATTGTCAACAGACACCCTCATGGGCAAAATGTTCAAACACATAAAATAAAAATCATTTCAAAATGTAGAAACTAAACTATGTGTTGTGACTTAGGGCAATAATGCTAGCATTTGGAATAAGGAACCGGGATGATTAATTTTCTAAGCCATTCTCAGTAACATAGTGAATTCAGGGGCACCTTTTAATGCATGAGATATTGTCTTAAAAGGGAGATGGAGGTGTGATTCCTTCCTCTCTCCCTCTTTCCCTCCCTCTCTCTCTCCCTCCCTCCCTCTCTTCCTTCCTTCCCTCCTTCCATCTTTCTTTCTTTGGTATGTTTAAAAGTCTAGTTACTTATTTTTTTCCAGTGTTGCCATTGGGAGTGTTCAGTGAAAGGGTCCTTTTCAGGTTGAAACAGACTTTGACTCTATGTGACTGATATGTAGTGTCTGGTGTGCTATGTTGGGTCTTCTCTAATGGTCAGGTATAATTTTATGTCAGTTATGGTCCCTACCTGGGTCTTCAGCTTTCCCTGGGAGTTGTGGAACTCTCTCCACACACATGGACTTATGCAGAGTCTTTCCCTGCTTTCTCAGGCTTTTACTGGAGCTGCTAAGATGTGTCGAACTCTGAACACCTGTGGGCTGAACCAGACATTAAGTCTGCTCCTCACCCTGGCTCTGTAGTTTCTGCTTTCTCTGTAGATCCCAAACACTAATAAGCCCTACCCAGTTTGAGGGTTTATAGATACCTGGGCTCTGTAGCAATAGCTAGAGGTGCTGCGGGGTGTGGATATTACCACCGGACTGGAGGCCTAGCTCAGAGTCAAATTCAGTGCCCACCTGGGTCTAAGTTCTCTCTGAAGTCACCACAACATGTGGCTGGTATTTGTCTTTTATGAAAATACATGCCTAATTTGTATGGTTATCTAATACTTCAAAAGCGATCATTTTACCTTGTTAATAAATGTAAATTTTCTATTAAACATACTCAAATTCACATAAAATGTAATTTATATGTCTTCCGGGACCGCTCACTACTAGTGCTTTTAATAATTTCCTCAGTTGATAGTAAAGACTGAAATGTAATTAATGGCACATGGCCTCTTGCGAAAGATACTTTCTCTTTATTTGTTTCTGCATAGCCGGAGATGTTTGATAGACCATAAATGACTTTTTTATTTTACATTGCTGCTTTTGACATCACGTGCAATGTACTTAAGTTTATTTTTTTACTGTATTCCTATATCTGAAGAGCAAGAGGTACAGAACATTGTTTTTAAGCATACTAGAAGGTTCTAAAGAAGGGTATATAGTACAGTGGAGTTTGTTATCATTGAAACACTGAATGATTATCACATTGTATTAGCTTGCTTTAACTCCTTGCTTTCTTTTAACAATACAAATGTCCTCGCATTATAGATGAAAATAGCGAACTTCATAAAACCAAACAAATAGGCAAATAAATAAAAACAGTGAGTGTAGAGGAAAAGTCATTATTAACAGTCCAGATTAAGAAAATTTTCACAACCATGTGCTAGCCAAGGAATACTGTGATATAACACCCAGAACTGTTATTTTGCCTTAAAAACCCCAGTCATTGAATAGGAATGAACTTTGACCAATTGAAAGAACCTGATTTTCATGAATTTTATCGGCATAGCCTCTGTGATGGTTTTAATGAGCATATCCCCTATAGGCTCACATATTTTTATGCTTAGTCACTACTTGGTGAACTGTTTGAGAAATATTAGAAGGTGTGTCCTTGTTGGAGGAGGTGTGTCACTGGGGGGGGGGCTCAGCTTTAAGTTTCAAATCTCATGCCAGCTCCCCTGTCTGTCTTTGTCTCTGCCCCCCCTCCCATCCCTTTATAGGTCAGAATGTAGCTCTGAGCTAATTCTCCAACACTGCACCTGCTTGTCTCCATGCATCTGCCATGGTGATAAAAAACTGACCCTCTGAAACTGAATGCAATTCCCAAATTAAATACTTTGTTCATGATGTCTTTACACAGCAATAGAGTGGTGATTATGACAGCCCTAATTTTCATGGAAGAGATTGCATAACTGGAAATAACATGTAGAGCTGCTCATACTGATGAGGACAGAAGAAACTGCTTAGGAAGATTAGTTCAGGGACCTTGAAAGCAACTGTTTCAAGAACATCTTTGCTCTGTTCAAGGAATGTTAGAGGAAATTTCTGGTTCCTAGTCCCTTTGTGCATCTTCAGCATGAGCGAGTGACTGAAACTTCATGCTAGACACTGGTCTCTTCAGATGAACCTCCCTGGAATTTTATCTCTTGGTTTTACTGATGATCAGATCTATTCCATCAATGTCAGCTCAATTCTAAATGATTTTAGGATTTATACTATGAGGGGATAATATTGTAGGATACATTAAGGTCATAGAGGAAAAACCCCTCCCTATCTCTGAGACACCAAATTCTGATATATTCCCCTGATGGCTGTTTTTGTTGATTGTGTGGCTATATACAGAATGGACTCTAATCCAGAAATTAAGGATGCATTTGTGATCTGGATCTTGAGGCAAGAAGACAACACGCCTTTGATGTGAATCTTGCGGCTGGATGACAGGGACCTTTAATTCTGACTTTGAGTCTGGGAGGCACACCTTTCCTCCACCGGAAGCCTATATAAGGACAGAAGAAGGAAGTCTATGTTCATCATCTGTTGCCCTCACATCAGTCAGCACAGTAATTTCCTTCTCGGGGATCCCAGAAGATCAGCTGAGACACCAACCTCATGGGACTGAACAGCTAACTTATTCTTGGGCTTTCCGTTCATAACTAAGCATTGCAGAACTGCAGCCTGTAAGTCATTCCAATAAATCCCTCTGTTAAGGACATTATTTACTGTTGTCTCCTTCTTCAAAGGCTAACAAAGCTGGAGGAGTCAGTCTTCTGTACAAGAGAACACTCTTCTGAAATCCCTCCAAGATAGGAATATGGCAGAGAAATAATTACCCCCCTTAGTGAGATAGTATATGTTCTCCTTCTTGGACAATCAATTGCAGAATTGCTAGGATGTACCACTGCAGAGTATGTCTGATTTTTTTTCTGTGTACTAAAGTAAAAGGAGGAAAACTTAGGCAATGTATCTCTTTCTTATGCTTGAGTTTCCCTAAAACTTTGCTTTTACTCAATCTTTTTCTAAATTCCTACCTGGGACCTTTTAAACAAGCAGGCATGGCTTCCTTTCTTCCCACATTCACAGGTTGCCTATTTCTGTGCTCAAAGCTACCAAGAAGTTACCCAGGCCCCCTTCTGAATCCATTTTTAAGACTCTTTTACTAATGAGACTATGAACTGTAAGAGGAAACCCTAATTTTTGTGGTTACAATAGTAACTTCCTAAAACTTCACAGTTGCCAGTTTGGATTACTTTCCTTCACAGAATGTGTTCTTCACATTAGCATTGTGCACAAACCCTCACCAAGCAAGTACTGTTCCAAAATGGAGGCCTTTCCCAGCCCTTGCCCAGTATTGAGGTGTTACTCCAGTTACTGTCTAGCTTTCTTCAGTTGTAGACACCCACGACAAGTAACCCTCAAATATCATTGACTAAATGGATCAAACTCTCACAACATTGGGGAGCTCACCAAACACTGTAAAGTCTTTAAGAAAGATACCAATGCAATTATATTTGTTTAATAGAAAGGTTATCCTGGCAAAAGACTAGAGTATGAATTGAAGAAAGTCTCCTTATGGGACAAGGAGAGTAAACTTGAAAACAGTTCAGTTGCAGAGAAAACAGACAGAACTTAGAAAGACTAATTAATTTAGACATGGTTATACAACTAGTTAAATACGGACAATCAGAAATCAAATCTATGTCCTTTTTCTTTCTATTTTACTTTTCAGCACATGTGTGCTCAGACACCTGTGTGTGTGTGTGTGTGTGTGTGTGTGTGTGTGTGTGTGTATGTGTGTAGGATGTGGTATATACTTTGTGTGAGCCAGTATGTAAAGGTATGAAGGTTAAATGAGAAATTCAAGTTACCTCTTTTTTTTTTTTTTCTTTATTCCCTGTGGCAGTTTTTCGTTGAACCTAAAATTCAGTGATTTGGCCAGGAGTGTTGGCCAGCAATCCCTCGCAATCCTCCTGTGTTCTATTCCAGGGCTCAGATTATAAGCACACATGCAGGTGCTGAGTATGCGTCCAAGTCATTGTCTTTTCCTTCTCAAGGCATTTGTCTTGTGTCTTCAGGGAAAGCAAATTTTAAGATTTCAAAGAAAATTTGTAATAGAAAGTAAAGTTAGAAACATGAACTTCAGAGTCATAGATCTACATTATAACACAAAGACGGTGTAGTGGTGGACAACTGGGGTGCTGTAGGAAGTCTTTCAGCTTGTGGTTACCTGCCTACTGGGGCATGGCCTCTTTTACTATATATGCTGATGCAGAGTTTGCATCTGGCCCTTCTTTCCTGGTGGCTCTTTCGGATTGCTGGATTACTGGATTTGATCTCTGGTCTCCGTTCAAGCAGATGATTCTGATTTGGGAGTTTACCCCTAAATAAATAACCATCTATTTCTCAATTCTGAGCTAGTGTGGGATTTGTGTCCGTTTCACACTGCACCCTCAGCATTCAGGAGGCAGAACCAGGAGAATCCGTTCAAGGTTATCCTCAGGTGAAAGAGTTTAAAGTCATTTTGTGGTATATGAGTGCCTATCTTCCAAAAGCAAAAAGAATAGCAAAACCATGCAATGAATTTTAATTAATACTCATAATTCTGGTATGAGTGTGGAAACTTTCAATATCTAAATAATGTTGAATGACAAAAATGTTAACCCTGGTAAACTGGAAATAATTGTATACACATGTGTTTGAAGCACATTCAGGTCTGAATTGGAAAAGGAGGTCGTCCTAAGCAATGACACTTTATTGTGGTGTCCTATGAGTCTCTTTGAGCATCCAAACCAGCTTCAAAGGGATGCCCCAAGCTTGCCCTCATTCTCATATTATCAATTTAAATTTCCCCTATGTTTTTTTCATAAGGAGAAGTGCTTTCCTTTGTACTGCTAAGATTTTTAGAAACAATAAACTAAACATTTCTCTCAAAACTCAGACAGAAACAAAATAAACTTCCTTTTAGCAGAATGCATTTTTTTCCATGCAGAATGATGTTTTTTTAATGAACCCTGAAAAGGCATAAAGGACATACACGCAGAGCTTACAGTTCCACACAGGAGAACAAGATATCACAGACAAACTGCTTTGCTCATGCCTCGACTTAGTTAAAAATCTTTATCTAAGCAATGAAAAATTTTAAAAGACTGTAGATATGATGAGCTTTCTGGTTAAAATTAGAGTATATTTTATATTTGGATTACAATAGTGGACTTACAGTCTTTAGCAGGTAAGAAGAGTTGAACAGCAACCAAATTCTAGCACCTTGAAGTTTGTAAGGCAACTCTGGCAAGATGAAATTCTTGCATTATAAAGGTCCCTGAAAAGTATATGAACACTGTTAGTAAAGCATTTTACAACTTGCTAGAGGTAACTGTTTATTGAAAATAAAATTCTATACTTATAATAGCATAAATGTATTAAGAAGACATATTTTATTTATGAAATTGTAGTATAAAGCTGAATGTTACCATGGTTACAATAATAACACACATTATCGATTGCAAATCCTAAGACAACCAAACTGAATATCATTTCCTTTGAAAATGTACAAGTTCACACCCTCACTAAAGAGACTGTTACATCGACAGTAAATAAGTTTAAGGTCAGAGAGATTCAGTTTGGTTTGAGGGCTTGGTTGACATCGCTGCCAATAATGCTTTCAAGTTTCATCCATTTCTCTGAAAATGCACTCTATAACTGAGTAACATTCCATTGTGTATATATATGCTACATTTCACTATCCATTCACCAGCTGATAAGCATCTTTATTGATCCTTTTTCCTAGCAAATGTGAATAGAATGACAGCGAATATACATACAAGTATCTCTGTAGTAGGAAGCCTTCTCTTAAAGGGGCCATGACTTTGCTTGCTGCCAGCAAACAGAACCTAAAAAATGCAGCTACTGAAAAGCTGCACTTGGTTCCCATTGTTGTGTGTCTAGAATTCCCCCACCCCCATTTCCACACTTTTCAGGTCTTAAGTGAATCCATACCCCAGATGGTGGGTGTAATTTTGTAAATGGGGGCTGCTTATTTGTTTCACGGCTGCCCAGATCTGAATAATCATGTCGAAACTGTATTAATTACATTTGTCCAATAGCTTAGGTATATTTCTAGCTAGCTCTTACATCTTTAATTAACCCATTTCTATCAGTCTGTGTATCACCATGAGCCTGTGACCTATTGGTAAGATTTCAGCGAGTTCTTCTCCTTTGGCAGCTGTATGGTATCTTCTTGCCTCCACTAACTCTCTGTATATATTTCTGTTCAGATTTCCTGCTTGGCTGCACTCTGCTAATTTATTGCTGAAACTGCTTTATTCATTAACCAATAAAAGTAACACATATAAGAAGGGCATTCCACATCAGTTTCTTACCATTTTCAGTCAGAACAGGGAGAAGCCAGTGAAGGAAGCTTAGAGAACCATAGGTGCTATTGATTTCTTGAAGGACTATAAAATCACAAGGACAGACAGCTGTAAAACTGCCCTAATTTGTCATATATCTTTGAAGGACTTAGATCTAGCAAGGCCAGACATTTTCAGTTTTGCTCTGTGAAAGTTCCTCCTACAATCACTTCTCAAGGATTTCTGTCTGCTCACATCATCCAGTCAGGGAGTTAATTATAAAAAACAGACTTCTAAGATTTTTTTGTTTTTGTTGTTGTTGTTGTAGTGTGGAATAAAATGTTTGACTGTCTACTTTATTAAGCCAGAATTACACGGTTAGGGGAAAAAGTCATCGTACTAACAGAACATGGGAAAATTATGCCCAACATATGAGGAAGGCATGTTATAACACAACAAAACTTGCAGTTAGAGACAGTCAGCTATTCAAAAGGCTGTATTTTTTAATAGGTCATGTCTATGTGAGTTTATCCTCCTTCAGATGTTTAAATCTACAGTGGTTTGGCCTTTTAAATGTCAGCTAATCTATTGTATAACCTTGTGGATCTCATGAAGCTCTTATATGTGGGTCCTAGCTTCAATGCTGTTATTTTGGGCATATAACATGGAGTGCATAGTGTATAAAACTCATAAGGATGGTATAAATTAAGGGAGAGGGTATTAGAATATAAGTTAAATGAATGTGAACTTAAAGGGAAAATAAATTATGGAAAGTCAGAAAGCATCAAGAAGGTAATAGGGTGATAGGGAAATGAGAAATGGAGGAGCAGTTAACTAAAATGGAGTGTGCATTAAGATGCTACATGAGATCTTAGTATCTTGCAAGAAAAAGTTAAAAATATTAAAAAGATATAAAAAGAGAGAATAGTAGAGCATGCATAATGTGAAAATCAGTAATACTAAGCACTAAATGATTAGGAGTAATCAGGGTTTTGAGAATAGGGAAACAAAGGTTGAGGGAGGGAGGGTAAATCTAACCTAAGTATGTACAAAATCTAATGCATCTCTGCTAGTTTGTAATCTAATTCCAAACATAGCAAAAGCAATGGACTAACAGGTACCTTGCATGAGGGAACAAGTCTGCTCCCAGGAGACCAAGTTACTAAATGGAAATAGTGCAAGGCACAGATTCCCGCTCTATGAGTTATTGGTCAGTGGAGCCCCAGATGTAACCAAACCAACATCAACAAGTGTCATTTGTTTGTTTGTTTCTCAACATAATGAGTTGCTGAGACCCTATTACAGAAAACAGCAAGCACTTTTGTTTCAGGATATAGAATATCCATACTTGAGCTGACCAGGAAGCTGCCTGCTGGCTAGCTTTCAGTGCTAGAAGGTGCTGACCCATAGAGATGCAATGGTCTTATCCGGTACTGGGTACTGCATACTGAGATAGTGATTTGGTCACTAGTGCAATAATATCAAAACTATTCAAAGGGGTGAGCATAATATTGACAGGATTTCAGGTCTATACTACAAGGGGAGTTACTGTAAATATGGTAATGAATTTCCCAACTTTGTGTCCTGATTAAGAGAAAAATATATAGATGTTGGTTTGTTAAACTGTTAGGTTGTCTAACTACTTTCTAATACATATGTTTCTATTTATAGAAAATCTTTGCTTTTGTCCATAGATCTTAGTAAGAGAATTGCTTATTGCAGTCGGTAGTGATTAATGCAGAGACACAGTTATGTAATAAGTGACTGTGAGTAATCAGCTGTAGACAGGATATTTAATATCTAGTCCACTCCCCAAGGCTCTGGGAACAAGGAGGGGAGCAGGAAGAAAGAGTAAAAATAATCTCTTACCATGATATTCAGTTCTTTTCTAATTATGAAGAATCACTTTAAAATAGCTTCCGAATTGGTAAATAGAGTTATTTGGCTTCAATAATTTTTTCTCAATCATTTTGTAGTAGAAATATTTTTCTTAAACCATGATCTTCAAGTGTGAGCAATGAACTAAGCTAGAGATTATGGAATAGTGTATCTATTCTCGCTGGGGTATTGCTCTTCACTGTTTCCATCTTGTGGGACGTAACAGCAAGGGTTTTGTTAATAACAAATACAACTACGTTAGGTCCCTCAATCTTGAGTCTATTATTCTTATTAAAATACTGATTAAAAAAGAAGGCTGAATCATCATAAATAAAAACTCAGGCAACTAAATAATGTTTGCCTGCGTTTGTCATGTCTTATACTGGGAATTCAGATGGTCACTGAATCAATGAAAAAACTTACATGACAAATTTTATGGAGCCTTAATGTTCTTCAAATTTGTATTTTCCCAGGTCTTGTTGGTCGCACAAGGGGTGAATATCAGTATGTTTCCATAAGGAGAAAAATCTGTGATAGCACATTTCATATTCTACCCCTAGCTTTCCTTATATCAAATGTGCCAAATTCTTTTGTCAAAAGATCTTAGTCCATTTCCACTAACATCCCTTGGTTTAAAAACACTCTATTGTTGTGTGTGGAATAGAATGATTGCTCGCTTTTCTTATGAAATAACAGAGGATTCACTTGGGGAGAATCGAGGACAACTCAAAAACCTAAAGAAAACCATAAGATATTTCATATTTTAAGGCTAGTATGTAAAAATATCCAGTGTTAAGAAATATTCCTATAAAAGGCACATTTTTTGCCAAATACAGTTCAATATAGTTCCATGGGGGGAAATGCTGTAAAGAAGAAGGCTGTTTCTGGGGTGAGTTGGGTAGGGAAGTCAACCCCAACTCTAAGATCCAAAAGAATAATCTAGGTAGAGATCTAGTAGGGAGCTGAGAGTAAAGAGATTGGAGAAAACTGAAATTTAAAATAAGCAAAACGAATTAACAACAACAACAACAACAAAAAACTATTGACATTTATTCTGTCAATATGCAGATAGAAAGATTCATGCTAATCCTGCTGGAGAACCACTATCTGAAGACTGTGGAAGCTACAGAATATGATTAACCAAAACTGGGAGGCTGAAAACTGAAACCTTACTGGGTGAATTCAAGATGAGTAAGTTACCGAGATGTATACATATATACATCCACATGCGTGTTGCTGTTGTTGTTTTTAGCCTGAAGAAAATGCTCAATGAATTTATAGTCATAGAAAATGAAGAGATGTTCTAGGATCATGATGTCAAAGTGATACGTCAGACAGGGCGACCATTAATAGAATCTTTGCTAAGACATTTGAAAGGAGAAATTTTCTCTAGATGAGCTATGGGGTAGGAGTCTGACAAGTTTAAACAAGCAAAGACACTTCATAGCTAGGCTAGCTTTAAGACCTGAAAGTGTAATAATAAATAAATAATAAAAATGAGAAAGAAATAACAGCAATGCAGTCAAAATTAAAAATGATTATTTGTATTTTAGTTATCTTATGCTATACAAAGGGATGAAATGTGTTTTCCTTCACACTCTTGATTCTTTACTCAGAGCAAGTTGCACTTCTCAGTGAACTTTGAGGTTATTTCCATAAAGAGTTGAAGCAATCCTGGGAATCTCTATTCATATTTTCTATGAACTGTTGATTGCTAGTTGATAGTTCAGTAGTTGATCCATGAGAAAATTACCTTGAAGTAATTTTGAGTTATGATTCCTTCAAAGTTGACTTACATGAATCTTCTGAGTACTAAAGGCCTTAATTTTTTAAGTCATTTACTTTAGCTTCCTCTTTATGGTTAAAATCAGAGACAGTAATTATAATAAGAGATATGGGTGTGAAATAGAGAAAAATTAGGAAGGCAAGTTTCTAAATGGAAAGCAGAACTATAGACAGAGGCACATTAAAGGTGGGCACTGCTTCCAAGGGGGAGGGAAAAGTAGACTAAAACTGAGAGAAGTCAGTTGCCTTGGAAACTGAAATCAGCCGCCAGTCACATATTACTAGATGAAATCACAGCAGTACTTGGTGGAAAATGACTGGCTTATTCACATTATAAAGCTATCAATGCTGCCATCAGAACTTATCTTCTATTAATGCAAATCTCATACGCCCAGGAGAGAGCAGAGGGCTTGGAACTGAATAAGATCCCAAATGGGATAACAGATAATCCTGGTCAGAAGGAAAGCACATTCTCCTCATGGGCCTTGCACTTTGCTCGGAATAGAGACTTTGTTTTATTGTTATGTGGGGACGTAATTCAGAACCTTGGGATGTTGTCCCTGGTCCTGGAGTTTTTGTTCCCAATATTAAAGGAACCCATTTTCTTAAAATGGAAACATTTGGAAGTGTATAAATTCTGAGGATATACAGTTTCATTAGTCTAATGGAAGTCTAGATTTGAAGGAAGTATTTCTGTGAGATACTTTGGGGATAGTGTTAGAAGTCTTACTTTAAAACCATCATAGATTTTCAAAACAGACAAAGTGACAGAGAATTGTTAAATGCCCGAGACATTAGGAAGGTTTCCAATCAACAAGGAAATAAATTCTGTGTTCATATGTAGGCAATTTTATAGCCCCAATATAGATGGAATGCCAAGCAACCATAAGCAACAGAATACCCCAGAAGATGTAATTGAGGAGCATTTAGAGTAAGGGATGGATACAACTCGCTTTTTTTTTTAAATTTATTAACAATGTGTGACTTCTAAAATACCATTGGTTTCAAATAAGGAAGTAAAGCTCATGCTTTGCTGGGAGTATTTTAGATGGCAAACTGCTTCTGTGTGACCATGCTTCACTCTTAGAAGTTTCCATGTTAAGAAGACAAATAATAACTATCACCTCTCAAATTTAGAGACTGTTACTATCACTGACCTCAATTTGTACTACAGAGCTCTATAATAAAAAATGCATGATATTGGCACTAAAACAGAGATGTTGATCAATGGAATATATTTCTACAATACTAAAATCATGCTGGCTGTGAACATCTGATTTTTGATAAAGAGACCAGAAATACACACTACAAAATAGGCAGTATCTTTATCAAATGGTGCTGTTCAAACTTGATGGCAGTGTGTAGAAGAATTCACATAGATATGTATTTATCACCCTGCACAAAATTCAACTCCAAATGGATTAAAGAACTCACTGTAAGGTCAGATACACGAATTTTGATAGAAGCCAAAGTGAGGAATAGCCTTAAATACACTGGCTCAGGAAATGACCTTCTGAACAGACACCATTAGCACAGGCACTAAGATCATCAATTAAGGAATAGGACCTGATTTAACTGTCAAGTTTCTGTAAGGAAAAGAAGACTGTCATTCAGACAAAGCAGCAGCCTAAAGAAGTGAAATAGACAAAAATCAGTCATTCTTGTCTTCACATTTTTTCCTCTTCTGTTTCCCCTGCTTTATTGTTACAAGGCAGGGACTGAGATCTTGAAAAATATAATGGCATAAGAACTAGGAGACAAATTAGTATAATCTATCTCAACTAAAGCTGTATTTAAAAACAATTAACAAACATATTAGGGAATATTTGAAAGGCCTTTAATACCAGATGATGAAGTCTGAGTTTTCATAGGTTATATAGAATTAAAAAAAAATGAGAGAGAGAAAGAGCGAGAGAGAGAGAGAGAGAGAGAGAGAGAGAGAGAGAGAGAAATTGAGCAAGATATATTGAGAGAGAGATTGAGAGAGAGAGATTGAGAGAGAGAGAGAGAGAGAGAGAGAGAGAGAGAGAGAGAAACATTGAGGTGGGTACTAGGATTATAGTTATAAAGACAAAATGTAGAATGAGAGAGATAAACACCATTTAGTGCCCCAGTAAGATATTAGTATCTAAGTAAGGAATTCAAAACGATGAAACTATGTAACTACTGTTGATTTTGATGAGGACCAGGATTGAACACAGAGTCTCACACATGTTGTACCATTATTGTTGTACCATCCTGCTCTATCTGAGGATCTAAAAAATAGTTTTAAATGTGAGACATTAGAATTTTATCAATGTATACTGAAGGCTCTTTTGGAGTTACATTCTGTTTCTTTTCCCAATAAATCCATATATTTATTTATCCAGTCTCACATTATTCATTAAACAGCTAACAGCTGTCAGAAAGTAATATTTTACTCATTATAAATCTGTGAACAGAATCACAAAAGCCATGTTATTTCTCAAAAATAAACTTAATACTCCCACTTCTAAAACAAGACCAAGGTTAGAGTTTAACTGCAGTTTAGAAATTAAATTAACTCTGACCATTAATCTTCGTGTTCCTTAAGTCTCCCCTTTGATTTCGTAGTAAGCTAAAAGTTTTTTCTGCTACCTTTTAGAATTCCTAATTAGCTCATCATAATTTGAATGAAAACTCTCCTATAAAATAGTCATATAGTTAAAAATAAAAACATAAATTAATACATCTTATTTCATTACCTAATTTGCCATTTTTACGTGTATATGAGAATTATATATTTAGTTGTAGCTTTGAAGTGGCTCTGTTCAGATTTCAATCTACAACATCTTGGACTAGTTTTATGGCTTTCTGCTGATTTGATGTCTTCAATGGTTTTTATAAGAATTAAAAAGAAAGAATGCCACAGTGAATCTTATAATCAGAGAGTGCAGATGCTTAATTATTAGATATCATCATCAGTATTGCTATTTTGCACCGCATATGGGATTTACTCCAGAACGAGCAAGACTTCAAGTGCAAGGGTTACAGATTTTTTTTTCCTTTTAAGTTTTTGCAGTTTGATTTAGTTGAAAAAGTGGTGTCATATCTTTGTGAGCTATGTATTGGAAAAGAGAACTTGGTTTATTTCATGAGTAGTTAAGGACATCTGATACTTTTCACCAAATGACCACATAGAGACTCTGAGAGACTCTGTTCTAAGAGCCATTTATATGGAAGGCCAGCTCATGTCTCTGTTTCTGTTGCCTAGTCTAGCCTTGACAGTTTGCACATGAATGAAATGTTGCACACCCTGACATTATGTAAAGGCTTAGAATATGCTAGAGATATTTTATGTACGGTTCCTTACATGGATCTAAAATACTGTAGAAATGGAAGTTAAGAACTTTAGTTAACAGATAATATGCAGCCCATGCTACTGGAGATGCGTTTTGAGCAGAATATGCCACCATTGAGAACATAGGTCATTTATAAACTGCTTGATAAATGTTATTTTCCCTTTTCAAAACAAATAAAGAGTTGGGGGTCTGACAATGTTGACTTAGAAATGTTTTCATTCATATTATGCAGTTTCACATTACTTTCCTGAGTTCTGTTATTACTGTTGAGACTTTGATGATGTTTTTGTAGACGGTGTTTTAGTCGGTAAACTGTTAGTGCTAGGAAGTGTGGTTGACTGTTTTTACTCTTTGTTCTTTCCTCTTTGTGATCCTTCCACCCAGCTCCCAAATAATCATATGGAGACTTACTTAGTCTTAATTATAAATGCCCAGCCTTAGCTTGGCTTATTTCTAGTCAGTTCTACTTAACTTAAATTATTTCATTTTACCTCTTGCCTCTGGGCTTTACACTTCTCCATTTTTCAATCTCTTTTCTTTCCTTCTTATTCTATGTCTGGCTGTGTGGCTGGAAGACTAGCTCCCAGCATCCTATTCTCCTTCTCCTTTTCTCGCTCCTTCTTCTTCTCTTTTTCTCCTTCTGTTTATTCTCTCTGCCAGGCTGCATTGCCTATTGACTGTTCAGCACTTTGTTGGACCAATCATATGTTTTAGACAGGCAAAATAACATAGGTTCCACAGAGTTAAACAAATGTAACATTAAAGAATGTAATACATCTTTACATCATTAAACAAATGTTTGCATAATGAACGAATGCAATACATCTTCAACTAACATTCCACAAAAATGTAGTCTTCTGGGTAGTTGTACTAGAGTCAAAAAATGGTTTAATACCTATGCAGGGATGAATGCTGTGGCCTGAGACCACGGTGTGAAACAGTACACATGGGCAATATGTGAAGTATGGCAAAAGACATATCCATGTTTGGTTTGGTATTTTATTGTAATGTTTTACATCAGTTTAATCTTGTCTTTGCTTATCAAGAATTCAAACATATGAAAACTAGATTAATATCAGTAAATATCACATTTTAGCATATATAAATGTCACAGTGCTAGTTTATTAGAGTGAATCATATGGATTTGTTATTTTTATGGAAGTAAATGATCAGGCACTGACCACAATATAATTGTTAAAGTTAGAGAGAAGTAATTTTGTTTTATGTTACTTTTTATTGTAAGTCAGTATTTTTACATTCTTAAGTGACAAAATACTCTCATCTTTGACAATTATTTATCACTTTTATACATAAATTTTAATTAGCTTTTTATTTTTGGATATATGAATTGGTTAAAAATTTTGTTACTGCAGTGATTATTTGATATTTAATTGTTGTGGTCTCTTTATCAGAATTTTCAGATTTTTCATGTTTCAATATTGTAATTTAGTACCCTTTATTGATGAAGAAGGCAGAATTGGATTGCTTCCCCTTTTATATATGCTTTCATTTCTGTTTTGTCAGAGATTAAAGTAGCATAAGTCAGATTAACAAGAAAAAATTCTAATATTTATTTAGTGCATTTTTTTCAGTGCTACCAAAGACAAAATAAACAAGTACTTAAATAATCAAAAAATTCAAAGTAAAGTACTTTTTTTATATGTGGATAAAAAAACAGCAAGTTGTGAGTAAAACAACTAAATTTTACTTGGAGACAAACATTAAGAAGTCCAGGCCCTTTTTGGTCTCTATTGCTAGTAAACTCATTGTTCTTATTTTAATGAAAGGAAAGACTCTGTGACATTTGTCAAAAATTAGAATGATCTCATATTGTCTAGTTTTCTTTACTAAATAAAATAACTAAAGTGTCTGGGTAATATGTTTTGAATTAACAGATGGTAGGAGTCTATTGTTCCCTAGTTACTGATTATATGGAACTACCTACCATTCTAATATCCGATTCTATGAGCTCATCTTTCAAATACAATAAGCATCACAAATCATTCACCATTTGTATCTGATTCATTGCAACTAGCAGAATGCATTTCATTCTCATCCATATTGTCAGAAATGTCAAGAATTTCATTTTATAATTGGGGATAATCTCTCTTCCATTGTGTGTGTGTGTGTGTGTGTGTGTGTGTGTGTGTGTGTGTGTGTGTGTGTGAAATCTGACAACCCTATTTGCTTTCCTTTTTCAACCATTAAGAATGATACCATAACGAAAACTAACCTTTTACATGCATATTAAGTTAACAAAAACTATCATTACAGGGAATCTGGTATACCCCTTAATCCAATTCAGCAATTGTCTATATTTTTCCTAACATGTGTGCATTTCTTTGTTTGAATGCATGTGATTTCTATAGATCTTATAAATCATTTCAGAGTAAGTTGGAGATATTGTCTTTTATATTAACTGTATGTCAAAATTTTTAAGAGTTGGATATTCTCTTAATAATGATATTCCTCATAATTATAAAAATAAATTATATAAGATAAAAATCAATTATAAATAAAATTATCAAAATAAGAAGTATAGTTTTAATTTGATCTATAGGTATGAAAGAGCAAACAATAATATTTGCCAGGTTACAATAATGTCCAAATTTATATTACCTCCAGGAATTCTGTTCTTTATATTTGCAATATGCTGAAAAGGTGATTTTTCATTATAAAAAAAATGCCCTTTAAGTTCTTTTATTGTCATTGCTCTATAACTGTTTTTAAAGTCGTCACTGGAAATATTTTAAAAAGAGAACTGGGTGGTGGTGGTGCATTCCTTTGATTCCAGCACACAGGAGACAGGGGCAGGTGGACTTCTGTGAATTCAAGGCCAGGCAGGTCTACAAAGCAGATTCCATGACAGCCAGAGCTACTAGAGAAATCTTGTCTCAAACCTTCTAACCCCTATGCTTCCTGACAGAAGAGACACATAGGGTTCGTTTTGCCCCATGCAGTCTCCCTGAGGCCTGCATACAGGTGTGTGTAAATAAAGAGTTAAAAATGTGTATTTGGGATAATAATGAGTATGACTTTCAAGAACCATTTTTTTTGGTTTCTGGGTTTGAGCTTGAAAAATTACTATCTTTGTTGCAATGTTGTAATATGCCAAGGAAACCAAGCTATGATTAGTATTAAGAGTTTGCAGTTTAAAGTTGGCTACCATGCTTTGTGTAGAACTCAAAAATTTCAAAATGATGCTGACAATTAACTGACTAACAAAAAGGAAGCACCTCAAATGCAAAGAGCTTTCTTTGCTTTATGTCTAAAAGCCACTTATGAGTAAGTTTATATGATATTTGTTTGTCTAGGTCTTGGTTACCTCACTAAACATGATGTTTTCTAGATCTATCCCTTTGCCTGCAAATCTCAAGATGTAATTTTTTTTTCTGCTGTATAGTACTCCATTGTGTAAATGTACCACATTTTTCATATCCATTCTTCAGTTGAGGGACATATAGGTTGTTTCCAGTTTTTAGCTATGACAAACAAGTCTCCTATGGACATAGTTGAGCACATGTTTTTATGGTATGATTGAGCATCCTTTGGGTATATTCCCAAAAATGGGATTGCTGGGTCTTGAGGAAGGTTGTTTCCTCATTTTCTGAGAAATCATTATGCTGATTTTCAAAGCAGGTGATATTGAAAGGGGCTGTACCATTTTGCACTCCCACCAGCAATGGAGCATTGTTCACTTCTCTCCACTACCTCTCCAGCATAAGTTGTCATCAGTGTTTTTGATCTTGGCCATTCTTACAGGTGTAAGATGGAATCTCAGAGTTTTTTTCTTTTCTTTTTTTATTTATTCATTTATTTATAAAAAATTTTCACTTCCTCCCCTCTTTCCAATACCCTCCCACTCCCCCCACTCCCTTCCCTCCTCCCTCTCCAGTTCCAAGAGCAGTCAGGGCTTCCTGCCCCATTGGAAGTCCAAGTTCATTTCTCTGATGGCTAAGAATGCTGAGCATTTCCTTAATTGTCTTTCAGCCATTTTAGATTCCTCTGTTGAGAGTTCTCTGTTTAGGTCTGTATTCCGTTTTTTATTGTATTATTTATTCTTTTGATGACCAATGTCTTTAGTTTTTTTTTATATTTGGCAGATTAGCCCTCTGTCTGATGTGCGATTAGTAAAGATCTTTTCCCATTCTGTAAGCTGCCATTTTGTCTTGTTGACCATGTCCTTTGCTTTACAGAAAATTTTCAGTTTCAGGAGGTCCCATTTATTAATTGTTTCTCTCAGTGTCTGTGCTACTGGGGTTATATTTAATAAGTGGTCTCCTGTTCCTATGCATTAAAGTGTACAATGCATTAAAGTTCACAATTCCAGAGAAACTAGACAATAATAAGGACCTTAAGAGAGACATACTGAATCTAATTGACATGGGGAGTAGAAAAAGACAAGATCTCCTGAGTAAATTGGGAGCATGGGGACCATGGGAGAGGATTGAAGGGGAGGGAAAAGGAAGGTAGGGGAGCAGGGAAAAATGTATAGCTCAATAGAGTAAAAAAAAAAAATCAGTCAAAAAAATGAAGAGTTAATTGTAAACTCACAAAATGCATATTATAAATGGCGGAGTTTAACGAATGTTACTTGCTTCGCTTGAAGGTTATAGCTTTGTTATTCTAGTGTGTATTTTATAGCAGCCATTATATGTCATATACTGGATGACTCTATGACTGTACAGACACATTAATTTGTATTTTTGGGCCCTAGGCCAAACTTAATCTTTGTTGCTCCATAATGTGAAGCCTTGAATAGGATGTCATATACCCTATTGTAGGTAGAACTTGTTTTCAATAATTAATTGTCATTTATGTAGTTAGAAACATTATGAGTATTATTTTTCCATCAGTTTGGTCTCCAATGCATCCTCTGATGTCAATCTATCCTCATTTTATTGTCATCAGACAATTTTCTGACGTCTCTCAAGAAGAAATAAGGGCAGCATATTTGTAGTGGAATCTCAGGAGTGAGTTTCATTATTCTCACTCACGGACTCTCTCCAGAGTTACACCACACATCTTTGTTTTACTTCTATATCTAGAGTTCCCTGACAGTACACTTGAGACCCCTTAAGGTTTCTTCCTGCTTGGCAACACTTTTCACTAGAGGCTCTCCAAGGGCCATGAGCGTATCTGGGAAGTTGAACTGCCTATAGAACAGCGCAAACTTGGCTTCACATCCTGCAAGATTTCTAAAAACTGAGTTAGCTGCTTTAGTGGTATCAGGTTATTATTATTATTATTATTATTATTATTATATTATTATTATTATTACGTGCTTAAAAAAATTAAAGCCTGACTCTGTAGCAACAAAACTAAAAGTAATTTCTATAGTTATATAACATAGATCTTATGACATTATTTTTCCAAGGATAATGATGTGAATTTTGCCTCAAGGCAGGGGGTTTACATTTTAGTTAAAGTGAACTTATAAAGACAGAGTTAAAGTTTGACAGAATTTAAATCCTGCCTAGACTATCCAAGGATATTGTAATTTTACCCAGACTTTTTAATTTTGCACTTGTGAAATAGCAATAGAGAAAGTGGAATTTTTTTTCTACTGCTTCTTAGTACACATGTAGAACTCTTTCTGAAGCAGAGGACTTCTAAACATGGCAATAAACATGCAGAGGTGGGAAATGCCAAACAAATGGCACCCCTTCTTCTGTTCTGGCCAAGTATCATCACAGATAAAAGGAGAATAAATGCCTGGTGCAGCTCTTTTATTTAGTTCCCTAAATCCTTTTAGAGGGTGGACATACACATTCAAAAAGTTTAAAGAAGACACACACAGCTCAGTGAACTATAAAGGAATGAGTTTTAAGAGAATAAATGCATGAGAGACAAATACTAGGCTGAATGAAATGACAAGGCAATCTAGAATTTGAAAACGTATCATGAAAGAATTAGACATTTCTAAGAGGACTCAAGATGAAATGGAAAACAATTGGGAAAAAATTAAATGTAGCATTTAGGCGATTAAATAAAAGTCTTACAAATATAATTACATTCTTCTCATTCTCTCTCTGAAATTGTTTCTTCCTCCTGGTTCTTTTATCTTACATTAGATCAAATTGAACCATCTCCTTTTTGCCTGTCCAACAGTGAATACATCTTTAACTTTCAATTTGATTCCATTAATCCAATGACAAAGTGGCTTATTTTGGATTGACATATTTTACTTACACTAAAAAGTAGTAGTAAATCTAATTATTTAGAAAAAGTTGCATTTCGAAAAGGTAACTTGATACAAATAATTAAATCATAAATGCATTGTGTTGATCTTTAACAGATGCATATACTTATAAAATGTACATTAGAAATAGAACCGTATTTGTTGCCATGTATAGAATTCAAGTACAAATAGATCAAAGACTTCAGCATAAAACCAACCACACTGAACCTCATAGAAGAGAAAGTGGGGAACTATACATGAATGCATTGGCACAGAAGAACGCATACTGAGTATAACTCCACTAGCACAGACACTGAGAGAAGCAATTAATAAATAGGACCTCTTGAGAAGCTTATGTAAAGCAAAAGACACAGTCAAAAAGACAAAATGGTAGCCCCAGAATGGAACCAAATCTTCACCAACCCCACATTGGACTGAGAACTCATCTCCAAAATGTACAAAGAACTCAAAAATTGGTCTTCAAAAGAACAAATAATTGAAAAAAAAGGGGGGGTACAGAACTAAACAATGAACTTTCAACAGATGAATCTAAAATGGCTAAAAGCCATTAGGGAAATGATAAACATATTAATTATCAGAGAAATGCATAGCAAAAAAACTCTGAGAGTCCATCTTACACCTGTCATAATGACTAAGATAAAAAACACTGATGGCAACTTATGCTGGAGAGGATGTGGGGTAAAAGGAACACTCCTCTATTGGTGGTGGGAGTGCAAACTGGTACTCCACTTTGAAAATCAGTATGGTGATTTCTCAGAAAATTAGAAAACAACCTCCCTCGAGAACCAAAGATACCACTTTTGTTATATACCCAAAAGATGCTCAATTATACCACAAGGAAATGTGCTCAATTATGTCCATAGCAGCATTATCTGTCATAGCAAGAATCTGGAAACAACCTAATAGCCCCTCAACTGAAGAATGGATAAAGATGTGGTCCATTTACACAATGGAGTAATACACAGTGGAAAAAATAATGACATCTTGAAATTTGCATGCAAATGGATGGATCTAGAAAACATTATATTGATTGAGTGAGGTAACCCAGATCCAGAAAGATAAATATAATATGTATTTACTCATAAGTGGCTTTTATATATAAAGCAAAGAAATACCAGCCTACAGTTCACAAACCCAGAGAATATAGACAACAGAGACTTGCATGGATCTAATCTACATGGGTAGTAGAAAAAGACAAGCTCTTCTGAGTAAATTGGGACGGCGGTAATCATGGAAGAGGATAGAAAGGGAGGGGAGGAAGAAAGGGGAACAGAGAAAAAATATATAACAATAAAAAGGTTTTTTTAAAAAAATCATTTTTTAAGAAATACTATTTCTAATTTTTCAATAAGTTTTTTTTTCTACAGTGTCCCAAAGGAAATGTTTTAAAACTGATATAAAATTATAATATTAAATATATTGATTTTTTTATGGATTTTCCTCTGAACATTGATGTAAAAGTTCTTCTTATAACATTGTAAACCAAATACAAGAACACTTAAAAGAGTTCATGCACTATGACCAAGTAGGCTTCAGTGGTGACTGAACAAATAAAAACTGATAAATGTAATTAACCATATAATCAAAATGAATGAGAAAAACAAATGATCATTTTATTAGATGTGGTATAAGAGGTTCTTCTGTTCATGTGTCGCTTTCATTGATTAATGAATAAAGAAACTGCTTTAGGCCTGATAGGGCAAGATAGGTAGCTGGAGAAGACAGAATTGAATGCTGAGAGGAAGAAGGGCAGAGTCAGAGAAGCCATGGATCCTCCGCCTCAGATGGATGCTAGTTAGAATCTCCAGTAAGCCACTGCCATGTGACGATACACAGATTAATGGAGATGGGTTAAACTAATATGTAAGAGTTAGACAATAAGAAGTTAGAGCTAATGGCCAAGCAGTGTTTTAATTAATACAGTTTCTGTGTGGTTATTTTGGGTGTAAGCTAGCCGGGCAGCTGGGACAAACAAGGGGCCATCTCCTTACAACATAGATGCAGCAAATGCCTATGACAAAATCCAACCCCTTTAATGATAAATGTCTTGGGAAGGCTAGGGATATAAGAATAATTCTTCAACATAATAAAGGCAGTTTACAGTCGACACCAACTTAAAGGGAGAGAAAGCAATTGTACTAAAATGAGGAATAAAGAAAGAGTTGTCCACCCTCTCAATACTTATTCTGTATAGTACTTGAAGTCTTAGGTAAAGTAATAAGACAATTTTGAGAATGGAAGGTAAATATATAAGAAAAGAGAAAGTCGAGGTATCTGTATTTGCAGATGATATGGTAATATGAATAAATGACCCTCAAATTTCTTCCAGGAAACTCCTAGAGGTGATAAACAATTTCAGCAATGTAGCTAGATAAAAAAATTAATAGACAAAAAGCAGTGGTCTTAAAAGGATGAAAAGTCTGAAAAAAAATCAGGAAAACAGCACTTTTAATAATATCCTCAACATTATAAAATATTTTCCTCTAACTCTAACCAGAAAAGTGAAAGATTTATATGGTAAAAACGTTAAGGCACTAAAATTGAAAAAGAAATTGAAGAAGATATCAGAAGTTGTAAACATTTGCCACTAATAGAGTAAAAGAATCACCATGCTACCAAAAATTACAGGTAGTCAGAGCAAGAAAAAAAAAATCCTAAGTGATGTAAGCCGGACTCAATAGGACAAAATTTATTTATACGTGAATTTTGACTTTTAAGTTTTAATAAGCATGGTACAATCCATATAACAATGGTTTGGTATAGATAAGGGACTAGCTGAGAGGATTGGCTCACCCTCTCAGGGAAAATGGGATAGATAGCTAAGGATGGGTTTGGAGAGGTTGGGTGACCAGAACAGGTGGAGCAACAAAGAGGGTTAGGGATGAGGAGGAAAACAGAAGTTATACAGGAAGTAGAGATAAAACTTACGTTATTTGAGGTGTTTAAGTAAATGTAATACAATAGAGACTTCCTAAAATATAGACATAAATGGAGGTGTTCTAAATAATAATGGTGGAGGCAGAGCCCACACTGGATATTTCTCTCATCATTAAATGAAATCCCCAGTTCCAGAATGGGTTACATCTGGTCAATTTGTTTGCCAAAGGTGTCCCATAGGAATCTCCAAACAACCCAGGTTATTTCCAAGGCTCTTGGTTGCTTCTCTCAAACTGATGTTTAGGCTTATTGATGATGAAACCTCCTACACAACTCATTGAACATAGAGACACCCAAGCTGTTGCCTATCTAGCGCCTTTACCCTTTTTGACCTGAGTTCTGGAAGTACTCTGCATGCTACCTATAAAGAAAAACTCCAACTCAGTTACAAACCCTTTCAACTTTAGTGGGTACCTACTTTCAAGATGTGCAATTGAAACGGTGTCATAAAGCTTGTGGGACTAACCAAGCAGTACATATTAACTACAAGGCCCCATCTCTAGCACTGCTGAGGTGGCCAAGAATCTGAGACAGGGAACTTCCAAAACCAAATACTATTGGTCTGCTAAAGGTACATGATGCCTAGCAACATTCTGCTACACGCATAGATCAGTACCTTGCTCAGCCATCATCAGAGAAGCTTCCTCCTACAATAACTGGAAATAAATGCAGAGACCTACAGCTGGGCAATTTGCAGAGAGTGAGAGACCTTGAAATACCCAGTCCTAACTGGGATGAATGCATCAAATCCCTCCCTTCAGTGTTTCAATGAACACTGGGAAGAGGTGGGAGAAAGGTTGTAAAACCCCAAAGAGATGGAGAAAACTATAAAAACGAGGTCTTCTAAACATATAAGGATGGATACACCTATCTCAGAGACTGTGTCAGGATGCACAGGGCCTGCACAAGTCTGGGACCAATGCGGGGGGTATCCCAGCCCTGAGAGGTAAGTGGACACAATCCCTCACCCTTAACACAGAAGTTATCTCCTATAGATATCTACTGGCAAATGAAAAATTATTTTTTTCAAATGGGGTCTCACTGGGTATGCAAACCACTTTTAATGCCAGGTCCTGTGCCCACATTTGTTGTATTAAACAATCTATTTTCAATACATAGGGAATACAATATTTAATATACTGAACAGTTTTATATATACAAATTGTTTATTAAGCTATATTTTGCTATATAAATTTTGCAGGAAAATTTCTGTGATTAAAAGAAATCACTAGACAACATGGGTAGTATAATTATTTAAAGATTTGTTTAATAACTTATTTCCCTTCTTTCCTAATCAGCATCGACCCTCTTTACGCACCAGCAGCCTCTTTTAAATTGACAAGGTTGCTTGAGTTGTTTTGAGCTGTCATTATACTTAGAAGTTTGGGCTTTCTGTGCATAAAAACTTTAACATTGATTTTATATCCTTCTTATTGAGATCTATGTCAGTTCTCATTTAAAAAACAAAGCATAAATACTATTCATTATTTGAATCTAATGATTGTGTAACAAGCCACAACATATTTCATCCATTTTTAAACTAATGTATCATTCAAGATACAGGAAAGCATCAAAATTTACAGCACAAAACGTCCATAATGGCACCAAATTTAATGATAGACTCTCACTGAAATCAATTGCTAAATTTTACAAACAGATTGCAGCTTTTAATCACAAATCTGTTTAAAACTCCAACAAGATGAAGCTTAGATTTGCTTCATGAAATAATGGAGTAGATGCCACCACTCAATTTCCAATTATTCATACCTTAGCAGAATAGTTTTCTTGGTGAATTTGCTCATTTGACTTTGAATATACAACCATCCCTAATGTGCTAGGATATTTCAAGCTGTATTTATTTTGTATTTGGCTATATAACACACACAATTTACAAATGATGAAAGACAGATGAGATAATGTAAAATTTCCAAGCTATGATCTTATGAAAAATACAACAAACTGTAAATTGTTCTTGCACCCTAATTGTTTAGGAAGAGGCATGGTCAACATTCAAGTTGGGTTGTAAGACAAGATGCAACCTGGAAAGATAGCCTCTCACCCAGCCGACTTACAGGAAAAGGAGCAAGTAAAGTATATGTTTTTATTTTAAGTCACTGAGATCACATATTCTTTATTTCATAGGTATAGCAATATGAGTGTGAATAAAGATGTTCACTGTGGAACTTTAAGTTCTGAGGTCCATCCCCAGGTCCCACATGGTTGGAAGATAGAATCAGATCTCACAAGTTGTTCTCTGACCTTCACATATGTACACGTGCCCACCTCATCTAATATACTAATAAATAAATAAATGTGTATTTCAGTTACATAATAGACAAATGCATAGCAATTTCCAGGAAACAAGACAAAAAGGCTAGAAACAGATCCTGATGTAGAGACAAAAGGTCTTCTCTGATGAGGATGGTGATCTTCTCACTCTTATATATTCAAAAAGTAGTTTCAAATAGAGACAAAGCAAAGAGAACATTGTCTGTACCAAGTTAAATAAATTGTTGTTTCCATGTCTTAATCATGTATCGAACATATTTTCAAATGTGCTATTTAAATTTTTTTCTAATTATAAGTTGTGGTGTTAGCATTATCATGTTAATACAAAATATGCCAATATATTGGCAGCCTACACACTTCATAATGATGATCTCAAATCAGAATATCACAACCCTCCAGTGAACTTGAAGTTGATCTTTATGTTGGACACAAACTGATAACTACATTTTAGAATTTACATTGATGCTTTGTTTTTATAAATTTAAAATACCATGCATGGTTGTCTGGTACTAAGATAGACACAGATTTCATTATTTCTTCTTTTTATATATATATGGTAAAATAATTATAAACAGTATCAGAAATAAATACATTTATTTTAACAACAAATTTACTGTTTGAATCATACTGGATTTAGGATATTGGAATTCTGTTGTTTATGATATGTGACACTGCATGAGACTGAAGCAGAAAATAGAATATTCCATTTATAATTAATTAAATTGAAAAATGCAAACTAGTATGATGTTCATAGTAACATGTCATAGGTTTGCTTTTTCATATGAACTAAGAAGCAAACCTTCTGGACATACTTTTAAGAATATAGAGAAAGCTAAGCATTTATAGATTATAGAAAACAAAGGCCTTAGAAATTCTCAATCCATTTTGAGAGTATATAGGATGGAGAAATGTTCAATGGCTAAGAGTTCTGGCTGTGCTTTCCGTGAAGAGAGCTTAGGTTCTCAGCACTCATGTGTTGGAGGGTCACATTGCCTTAACACCTATTGCAGAAGATCATCTTCCCTCTGTCCTCTATGTGTATCTGCACCCATGTGCACACACATCGCAGAAATTAAAATCAAATAAACTTTAATAGTTTTGAGTAAATAAAGTAGATGTCTTGATACCTGTATGGGATTCTTAAAGAAAAGATATCTATAGAAGATTACTAAAATTTGACATATATACAAAGCACACGGATTACTATCTTCAAGTACATACCCTTGATAAACTGGAGGAGGGCAAACAAAAGTTTGGAAATAGAAATATATTGAAATAATTATATCTTTTATTCAATGAGACTTTTCAGAAGAATAGATTTGGAGGAGCAATCACAGTTCTAGACACAATATTAATACTTATTTGCAATCATTTTAATGAGAAAAGGAAAACAAAATCAATGGAAGGAAAGTAAATGCGATGAAATAGTATATTGTTAAGTTATAAGTGAAATTCTTAGAAATCAAAATATATTAAAACAAATAAGTAAAAAGTCTGTTGTACTATGGATGAGAGGGCCCCCAAATTAACATCATCTGCGATGAAATAAATTTTAGATAATCTCAGCATAAAAATGGAAATGTTTATACAAATTGAATAACTAATATACAATAAAGTTATGAATGATGGACGAGCATCATATAGTCTCTTATCAAAAGAATTCCAAATTCAAATGTCAATTAACATAATTTTATGAGTGTGAGAAAGAATAAATCAATCAGCAAAATTGTTTATGAGATACTGACAGAAATTTACACTCTTTGGCTGGTCAGGATTATGGTAGTCTTAAATATTTGCTCAGGTGGATCAGTGAAATTCACTTCTAAAAATATTTATAAAGTTTTAGCAACTATAAAAAGAAAAAGCTTTGATGTTCCAGATGCCAATATTTTAACGGACCTAATTCAGACAAAAACTATGAAAAATAAAGTTAAAAGTCCTTCAAACAAAGGAGAAATACCAATAACTAAAATAGACCTTAAAGGTATCTGATACATTATATTAATTTCCATTATATTTTAGGGTTTAAAATTTGAAAAGGAAGAATATGCAAACTTTTAACCTCTACTTAATTTTGCATCAAATTATCTAATTACCTGTTGCCAGAAATAAAATGCAACAACCCAATACAAATTTTCATAATTATCAAAGTATTTACTCTATACACTCATTTTTAAGTTTTATTTGATTTTTATCTGCATAAATGTGTGTGCACATAAAGGATAGAGGGAACATGACTTTTTGAGCTAGATTTATAGGTAGAGTTAGCCTTACAATGTGATTGCTAAGAGCGCTTCTCTGTTAGCACAGCGTGTGCTCTTAGTCTCAGAGACACATCTCCACCCTACATACTCTTTGAGAGCCATGATGGTCTCTGATGTGGGAGTCCCTTCATATCATATGCTATGATATCTTTCATTACCATTGTTTAATAAAGAAGCTGATTTGGCCAATAGCCAGGCAGAAAAGGCCAGGTGGGAGATTCAAGCAAAGATAAAAGGAAAAAGAAGGCAGAGTTGGAGAGATGCCAGCGGCTGTCTAGTAGCAAGATATGAAGCAACACCATGGCCGTGTGGCAATACATAGGTGGATATAAATATTTTAAAATATAAAAACTAGTTAATAATAAGCCTGAGCTAATAGGCCAAAGAGTTTGTAATTAATATTAAGCCTCAGATGGGTTATTCAGGGACTGGCTGGTAAGAGAGAAACCTCCAGTTACAGGTCTCTAATTTTGGCAGTCTATAAATGTTTAACATTCTCAATTTTCTTAGAATAAATAAAATTATGTTCAAAAGTTTCACTAAGTAGTTCTTGTGAAAATAGCAAGCCCATTGCTCTAGCATAAACACAACATTTTACAAAATCACTAATTTTCAAGTAAAAAATGAAAGTACTATTTTGCAGCTTTGATTTAATGAAATTTCTATGGAATTTGCTTTTTGCTACCTTAATCTCATTCAGTATCACAGATCCTAAATAACAGGCTAAGAATATTTACATATAAATCAACGAAATTAAGAATATACTATTCCAAAAATAAGGAAAACAAACAATACTTTCATGCAAAATAAACAAACAAGTGAAAAAAGCAAGTATTCTTTTAAAGAAGAATTTCTACTTTATTTTATACAGAAATCAACAACAACAAAAAGCCTTGAAGATTTATTGTCAAGAGCTACAGAAATATACAAGAGAAGCAGCATACAACTGACAAAATAACAGAAACAAATAATTTCACACCCATCAGTAATAACCTTGAATAAAGCGGATTAATCTCTTTAGTCAAAAAATAAACTTGAGAAACATTACAAATATCAGTTAATACCAAACTACATGCTCTCTACTGGATATCCCCTTTACTGGAAGAGACACAGTTTCTTTTAAAGGGAAACCAGGAAAAACAATTTACTATATGCATATCAGTCAGAGCAAAGTTTAAATGAAAATGCCTGAGACTGTTTCAGTACTTCAAGATAAACATGCCACTTCAATAGGATAACTAAGTAATTGAAAATATTTATGTATACAAAATGAGCCAACTTAAATTTATGAGTTAAATATTATGAGATAAAGAGACAGAGAGATCATGATGTTTTATTTGGTGAATCATTTTGCCCATTATCATTAAAAGGTAGATCATTAGGCAATGCCTACAAAATAATGTCTGAAATGAACTGTACAGTATAGAATGCTATATAGAATGATCTAATAGAAATTTACAGAATGTTTCTTCCAAAAATGCCAGAATGCACATTCTCATTAGCACCCAAAACATGTTAGGCCACAAATTAAATGTTCTTTTTGAAAGAAGGAAGTAATCACTCAGATCAAAGTGAAATAAAATATAACACAAAGACTGGAAATTATCTAAATAGGTATCAAATAGTATGCTCCTGAATGTTCTCTGGTAACCTGAAGTAATAGATAGAAACTAAAAATTCACTAAACAAATGAAAAGATAAAGCAATATGTAAACTTCTGGAAAATATAGCAATATTGTGAGTATAAGTGAAGTAAAATAATAGTACATAAAATATGGAAAGATCTTAAGTAAGAAACCTGATAATATACTTTTGGAGTTTGAAAACATGAAAAAGAACAAGTCAACTAAAAAGTCAGTACAAGAAAAAACGATAAAAGAAATCAAAGCATAAATAAGTAAAATAAAATAAAAAAATAGAATTGGTAATAAAGTGTACAAACCCATATAGTAATCAGAAATATGAATGAACTAGAAAATACTTGAAAACCTGCAAGAAATTAATGCATTTTTTCTAACACATCCATCATACCAAAATGAAATCAAGAAAACATATTAAGTCTGACAGACTGACAAATTAAAAGTTTCCTATATGAAGGAATTCTAGAACATGATTGTTTTACTGCTTAATTCTAGAAAGCTTTAAAGGAAATCTAATACCAGTGAGCCATAAACTGGTGCAAAATGTTGAAAGGTTTAAAATGCTTAAAACTGTTCATGAGGTCTATGATATCCTGATTGTACAAAATAAAAAAATACTTGTAGACTCATTACCCCAAATTGCATAGATGCACATTTTTTGCAAATAAATGACAGAAAATGCAATACAGCACCTACCAAATGCTACTCAGTACTATGAAGGGGTCTCAATCTCAGGAATGCAAGGATGGCTCAATATTAGCAAACCAACAAATGAGACATGGGACTTTCACAGATACAATGAAAGGACCAGGATGGAAATAAAACCCCTTGCTTCAACTGCTTAGTCCATTTCAGAGAGGCTTAGTAATAGAAATGAATAAACTACACATAGAGATTAGACTGCTCACATTTAAAGATTATATGATTTCATACATAGGGAATTAGAATTCCATCATTAGCATGTTAGAGCTTTACAAATTAATTCACACAACTGATAAGATACAAAACAAGCATAGTCAAACAATATTTTTATACTTCAGTAATGTCCTTGTCGATGAACAATGTAATACAGTTCACAATCAATGGGTGAAAATATCTAGAAATAGATTTAATCAAAGAAATGGAAGATATCTACAATGAAGCTATAAAACACTCAAGAAATTACTGATGGCATAAAGGTGGAAAATGGTTCATCTACATGCATGAGAAAAATGACTGCAGCTCAAATGAACATACCAAGAGTAAATTATGGAGTGTAGAAATGAGAATGCCATCTGATACCATCATCTTGTATTGTGGTTTATGGTAGTTTGGAACTCTACATGCTCAGAGGTACCTAATATTTGATGCAGAAATTCCTTTTAAAATCTTGTGTGGGAGATCCTTCTGTCTATGTGTTGCTTTTATTGGTTAACGAATAAAGAAACTGTCTTGGCCTAATAGGGCATAATTTAGGTTGGTGGGGAGAACTGGACTGAATGATGGAAGAAAGAAGGGTGGAGTCAGGGGACACAATGGATCCATGGCAGGAGGTAGATGTGCTGAAACTTTGCTGGTAGGCCACGACCTTGTGGTGATATACAAATTAATAGAAATGGGTTAAATTAATATATAAGAGTTAGTCAATAAGAAGTTAGAGCTAATGGGCCAAGTAGTGATTTAAATAATACGGTTTCTGTGTGATTATTTCAGTTCTGAGAGGCCAGGACAAACAAGTAGTTCCTTTGCAACAAATGTCTTATCGACAGAGTGCCAAATCATACAAAGTTACTTGAGCTAATATGATCATTCCATATGACACATGCAATGCTACATACAATCGTGTGAAAGAGAGATTATTTAGAGTCTATGTAGATTATTAAGCCAATCTTGGTGATACCCACATTATACAAGAAAATACTATAATTCAGAATAATATATATATACAATATAGGCACACTAAATTTTTTTGTGACTTCAAAATTTCTCCAATTATTTGTATGGTAAATAGTAGCAGGAGTTAGGCTGGTGGCTAATGTCACATTTAACATATTTCTTTTAATAGATTTTTTTTTATAATTTCTTACATTTATTTCAGTAACTTGGTATACTTACACACTTAAAATAAAAAACAATTATACTTATTTTAACAGCATTTTCTTCAATATTAAGAGAGTTTGAACTCTTGGTTTTATGGACAGTATTGCACATGACCTAATTTGAAATTTCTCTTTTTTGCAAGAGCAACAAAATATACTTTAGAGGCATTTGTCAGACATGCAAATGCCAAAATGGACGCTTGTAAATATGATTTTAAATTTTGGTCAACATTGGAGTAGGAGACATGTACCATATTATTTCAATGGACTGAAAACCATAGTCCCACAAACATACTTTTATTAGGAAACCTAAAATAGGATGCCTATTATTCTATTTAACTTATTAGACACAAGGACATTATCTATGATTTTCACAAGGGACTGTTGTGTTGCCTTTTCTATTTAACTTAAAATATGTTAATTTTCAAAGCAATTGATTAATTAAAAGAAAACCATTATCTTTAAGACAAAAAGACCTCTTAGCATAGTTTAAAATATAGACAATATTGTAAAATTAAATCTGCATCATCCTATATCAACTCTTAGAATGTATGCTAGCAATTTATTAATTTAATAATCGAAAATTATTAATTTCACATTACTCTTGATTTTCTCTCACACATAATAATTAATTGCCTGTGTGTTCCCCACTTTGAGACAGAATAAAACATTTGTCATGATTTCAGAAATAGAATGCTTCTGTTTCTGTATGTAGCTCTGCTCCCTGTTCACATCTGCTTTATTCTCCTTTGTGATAGCATATTTTTTGGCACCCATTTAATACATTTGATTGCCTAGAGAGCTCCCTCTCTCCTAGTGCCTCATTTTAAAGTTCCTAACTTACATGTGTATGGTAAATATGCAAACTATGTTCATTAAGTTTCTACGAGCCATCTGTGCAGCCAAGTCCATTAGCCATATGGCTTTATATTGGTTTCATGTTTTATCTGAGAAGTTTCTGGCTATTGAGCATTTGTTAACATTTGATTGTAAATTATTCGAAACAGACATCATTTCCTTTGTTTGTGTATTTATCTTCCTACAAGAACATGGTGTAACTGGAAGACTGTTGGTCCCTTAGGAATTGGTTACACTGTTCTTTTATTCTGCCTTTATTGTTGGTATGTTACATTCTCTAAAATCACATTATTCTGTACAGTAATGCTAGAATGAACTAGGAAGTGGTTAAACTGTCTTTTTGTTTTGGTACTCACAAGTTAGTGTATCAGGATTATTATTACACCTCCTGTCTAGCCAAACTCCAACAACACACACCTCAGCATTAAGTCTTAATGCATATAAATATCCTTTCAGACTCACAGATCAATGCATTGATTTGTCCTATCCCTTGGAGCTAATCATTTAGTTGAGGGAGTATGTAACAAATATGGTTTATGTGGAAAATATACAAAGGAAACGAAACCTGAGATTCATTTAGATAGTAATACAGTGATTTTTCTAGCTTTCCTATACACAATAGCCAAAAGATAACACAAGAATCCACCCACACTCGGAGCGAAAAAATAATATGTGTTTTACATATAACAGAATAGTATGTAGTTGTGAGGTGGAAGTTAATCCTGACCCATCCTCTAATATAAAGCAACTTTAAAGACATTTTATTTAGGGAAATATTCCTGTCACACAAAGAGAGATATCATAGCTTATGAAATACTTACATTAACTACATAGGTCATCAAATTTCATAATAAATAAGTTCAATAATGGCTTCCCAGAAAGAAGGAGGAAAAAATTGAAAATGATAGTTAAACAAGTAAATAGTTTGAATTAATTCATAGAAAATGGAGAAAGGCGTGATGGCTGTCTATGATGTTTGTACAATAACACTGGTTAACTTAATGGTTAAAGTGGTAATTTTTTATTATGTATACCTCAGCATAATTTAAAAATCCAGGAAATGAAACTGTGAATGACTACAGCAAATAACTAAGTTAAGTCACTGACATTTTCTAGATTAAAATTTTAACTGTAGAAATGTTTCCAGGCCGACTTACTACATTCTACTCTGGTTTTTATAGTGAAATTAGAGTAATTTCCTGAGTGTATCCCATTAACCCCGTGCCTGTTAGGTAACAGATAAACACCTTCCCTATTTGAGGGAAGATTTTCAAGGAGCAGGACCTTTACTAGAGGTGAAACAACAGAGTGTTCTAAGTGGAGGTGAACCGTTCCTCCCATCAGGGAAGCTCATTAATCTTATGAAGTCCCGAAGCTGACAAGATTCCCTCGGGCTCTCCCTCCCCAAGTGTATATATGTTATAAGGACTTCTGAGTGATTCTCAGACAAGCTCCGCTGCCTAGAAGAGGCTCAAACCAACTGAACTACATGGAAGCGACACTCCCCAACGAGCACCTATGACAATTATGTGCCTGCAGGTTGTTCAGCATGCTCCCAGGTTTCTTGTTTCTGTAGCCGGCACCTAGGCTTGTCACCTGTGTCAGCATTAGTGATGCAGATCACATGTCTCGGCGTCATTTCTTTTTCTGTATGTCGCCTTCATAGAACTCGTTTGTTTCATCAAGATGGACTTGGGCAGTATCTGTACTTTGGTCTGTTATTGGTTCCCTCTCAGGGGAATGAGTTTGTTCACGTCTTCTAATGATTAGGCTCACACAAAAATAGCCTAACCACCTGGTTATAGGACAGAGTTAGTTCCAGCACAACTCTGTCCTAGATCCAGGTGGTTAGGCTTTGCTGCCCCCCAGGCCTGGGATTAAACACATGTGGTACCACACCCGGCACTGTTTACTATCTTAAGAGAAATAGCCAGGTGGTGGTAGTGCAGACCTTTATTCCCAGAACTTGGGAGGCAGAGGCAGGTGGATCTCTTTAAGTTTAAGGTGAGTCTAGTCAAATAAGGCTAGTTTCAGGACAGGCACCAAAGCTATTCAGAGAAACTGTTTAAAAAAATACACATACATACATACATGCATATACACACACGTAAGTGTATGCACGTATGTATGTATGTAAAATCCCTGAGTTTTGCATATGCCGGTAGCTTTTATTTAGAGTTCTTAATATTAGTTCCGTGTATGATTAATATCCAGGTTATCATCTAATTCAAATTCAAAAGAAAATTTGTTCCTATTAGTGATTGCTACCAAATACTACTACTACTAACATATATCTTAAAATATTTACTCTTCTAAAGATTTGATGATAATTAGCAGTTTATTTGTGAATTATACAGGTGATCATGTTTAATGACAATGAATGAGTTGTCACATAACAATGTGATCCCACATTATTTTTCTAGTGAAATATCTGCCAATATTTCCATAGGTGATACTAATTTGGAATGCTGGCTATTAGCTTTCTGTATATTTTAAAAACAGTTCTTTATCAACAGTATACTTTCAAAATATTTTCTGCTAGTTAAGTGTTGGGACCAATTGGAGTCCTGGCCTTCAGTTGCTCTTCCCTGTCTAGAGCCTTCTAATTGAAGTTACTAAAAGCTGTGCCTTGCCTAGAGGATCAGTGGATGGGATTTTCACCTGTTGACAATTGACTGCTGGGTATTTAAGCCTCCATGGTGCTATTAAAGAAGGGCTTTTGTACCAGTGACTGGAAAAAAGAAAAAAAGAAAGTCTTTTAGGGACATTATGGGGGGGGGAATTACAATGTTTAATTCATTATAAACTCTATTCATATTCACAGTTTGTTACTAACAAAAAGTAGGTAATAATGGACATAGCATATACAATTAGTGGAGATGGAAAAAATGTTCCATTATGAAGTTATGGTACAGGTAGTGACAATATAATGTATTTTCTGACAGTGGCAAGAAATTAGGTAAATTTAGGAAGTGGTCTCCTGTGCCCATGCATTGAAGGCTACTTCCCACTTTCTCTTCTATAAGGTTAAGTGTGACTGTATTTGTATTGATTATTTTGATTCATCTAGACTTGAGTTTTGTGTATGGGAATACATACATATCTATTTGCATCCTTCTGCATGTTGATACCCTGTTATGCCAGCACCGTTTGTTGTAGATGCTTTCTTTTTTTCCATTGTCTAATTTTGTCTTCTTTGTCAAAACTCAGGTGTTTATAGTTGTATGAATTAATATCTAGATCTTGACTTGATTAAAAAAAGCCTAACCACTAATGAAACACACACACACACACAAAGCTATATACATACATACACACACACATACTAACGCGCGCACACACACACACACACATTCGTCTAGTTGGAGTTACAGGCAATTGTAAACTGACAGATGTGGGTTCTGAGCACTGATTTTGTGTCCTCTGTAAGAGCACCATCTCCGCAGTCTCTCATCTGATTCATATTTCGAGTGTGGTGGCTATTGAAATCCAACCAGCCAAAGCAGCAGTTGTTTTCGGACTTCAGGATCATTAACCACAAGCCATTCTCAATTCTCCTTTCTAATGCAAACTGGTCCACGGGCCATATGTATTAACAGATTCCTCTTGGCTCCCTTGGACACTTTTGGCAGTTTCCCTTCCTGTACAGCATTATGGCTTTGTCTAAACCACCATTTGCAAGAGTCGGTGAAGTATTTACCATCATTCTTATTTCACACAGTGTACTTTGAACTTATTCTCTTTCAAATTCACCACAGTTGGGCATTGAATTTGCATCAAATAAAGCCATAATCAAACAAAAATCTTGAATAACTTGGAGAAGACAGTGTCCAGTCTAGGACTCCGCATTCCCCTTGAAATCTCCACATGAAAACCCTCTTTATTAGCACCATGGAACCATAACTTTGAAGAAATGCAAATGAGAGCTTGGGAAAGAAGGTTAATTTTGTTCTGCAAAATATGCCTTTTAAAATCTCTTTTGAAAATTTTGTCATAGAAAGACTTTTGCATACAACTGAGCAGCTTCCAAGTCTTTTCCCCTATTTTTGTTCATAAAAGGTAAATTGTATCTGAAACTTCCAAATTATTTAGGCAAAAGTGGATGTGGATTTTCTCTTTTTAGTCTATTCTTTACATCTTTATAATGAATAACATTAGCTGACAAAAATATATTAGTTGACTATAATACCATAAAAGTATCAGCCATCTCTATATCTTCTCTAAGTAAACTTTTAAATTTTATTGTACTTTAGCTATTTATTTTTAATTTTTTTTCAGGGAGATCACAAATGCAGTACCCCATGGCCTTAAATTATGCGGTTGAATTATTTTTGTAGAGGAAAAATGGCAGAGCTTAGCATATCTTGAGTGCAATGGATAAGGCTCGCCTCTGGAAAACCACTTTGGTGGTCATGGTAACTCCCCAAGTTATATAGGTAAATATTTTAAGTGTATTTTTAAATAAAAGTGTCTTTCCCCCATCTCTGTCATAAGGACAATTGCCTCCTAATTTTATGGCTTTGACCTCTTTACCTAGTGTATACACATGAAAAAAAATATCCAGACCCATGACAACTGAAACCCAAGAGAGACATCTGGTCATCATAAGGAAATGTAGGACATGCCAATAGCAAAAAGTCACACTTTTGGGTTACCATCTATTGCTCAGAACTAATGGAGGAGGGAAAGGAGCTAATTGCAAATAAATGACAGACACACATGTTGCTGATCAAAACAGGATGGATGGAAAGGGCCACTCTCCCCACTGTTATAGTTTGACATTGATAATATGAATGCCTTGCGGCTAAGTTAGGAAGAACTTCAAGTGGTACACATCTTAGGAAGAATCAAATATTTGGATATAACAACGATGGCAATTAATTTGAACCATTAAACTCAACAAATGTAGCTAGACTTGGAGTAACTTAATCATCTAATCAAACAACGCTTAATAAACATGTAGAAAATGCCTACTAACTTTTTGCCGAAGATGTTGTTTACTATTGCCAAGTTAACCTAGGGAGGGCAGAATTTAGACCTACATTTATTCATATAATGGATTGTCAGAGTGGGATATTAACTACCAAGATGTAAAGAATCTAAACAGCCTGCGATGGGCTGATAGGCAGAAGGAATATATACATATACATATATATATGTATATGTATATATTCCTTATATGTACATATAGGGGAATATTTGCATGCAGATGCGAGTATGTGCATTGTGTATATTCATAAATATTTGAAAATGTAAATATAGATAAAATATTCTCAAAAACATATACATATATGTTTAAAATATTCATGTTCTATTAGAAGTAGATGTGTTAGTGGTTCTCTGATAGCCATCCCCAATGGCTTTAAGTCCTTTAATCTCTGTAGGATATATTATGAATGCTATTTCATACTGTAGAAAGAGGTTTTATGCTTTAACCAATTGCCCTGGCACAGCTGTGAAGAGGCATGGGTGTGGGTGTCTGGAGAGACCACACTGTTGGTACTGAACTCATTTATTCATGCCTTGGCTATACTGTCTCCCTTGTCATTTCTAGTGCAAGATGGAATACCGGACTTCTCTTTAAGGTGACTGGTACAGTTATGACCTTTGCTATCTTCCACATGTCTGGGGATCCTGGTACTGAGTAAGGGCAACTGTATAATGTTCTGCTCAAGCCGCTGTAGAGATTTTCTTTTAGCGCTGCAAAGATCAAATGTCTCTGGAATTTGTCTGACACATCCCAAATCTCCAGCAGCAGGGATGTTGTTCTTCTGGAATCGCCTGGGACTGTTGGCCTAGCCCCATCTCGACGCTGAAAGTGAGATAAAAGATGCGAGGGTTGCGGGAGGTTAGAGAAGCTCTCAGTGAAGTGGAAGAGAACCAGATCACCGAGCACTTAGAAAGGAAGATAAAGCTTAAAATGCAGCCTTCCTAAACATTCCACTGACACGTCTTCCCCTGGATAATTTCAGTTTGAACTACAGAAATGGAAGATCAGCAGAAGCACCCTGGCTCCGCGAGGGTTCAGTATTTACACAGCTCTGACAGGTAATAAAGTGTCAGTGGATGACAAAGATGCTTGAGCTCAAAGACACCGCAAAGGTGCTTTCTAACACAGACTTCAGTTTGGCTTCGTTTCTTTTTAAAAATTATATTAAAACGTTAGCATAAAGAATTTGAAAATAAAAACATCACATTGTGAAATTAGCCAGACCCAAAGTCCACACATCTCGATGAACATGTATACAGTTACAATAGTCATTCTGTACCTGTGGAGCTCAAAATGGATTTTTCACTTTATACTTTCATGACTAGATATGTTTTCTCCATTTATTTATGGCAGAGTTATAACTAAAAAACGAGTAGCGTCATAACTTCTTTCGTGGCCTGAAATGTATAGGATGGAGTACAAGCGTCAACAGGTGTTTTGTTTTTGTGTGTGCATATGTGTTTGTTTTTTCCCTTCTGAAATCATGTAGCCATGGATAACGATTAACACTATACATTTTAAATCTTGTAATTATCATGAAAAATTTGGGGTTTTAGCTTGCTTTCTTTAGAGTTGAATAGTATTATGTATATGCCGGATTTTCATTACCTATTCATCTCATGAAGGGTAACTAGGTTGGTTCTATTTTTTCTGGTAGGGAAAACAACAATAAACAGAGTGGGGCAGATATTTCTATGGTAGAGTCTGAGGGTCTTTCGGTATGTGCTCAGAAGTGATATAGCTTGGTCACAAGGTAGTCCTATTTATTTTGTTTTGTTTTGAATTAGTTCTGTCTTTTTTTTCCCCTTGAGAGATCACTCATATGATTTCCACGGTAGCTGTATTACTTTATATTTCAACATACAACATTACATACAACAACGAATGAGAGTCCACTTTCTGTGTACTCCCTAGCTGTTTGTCCTATTTTCTGATGATGGCCGTTGAGAGTGTAACGAGTTTATATCTCAAAGTTTTAATTTGAAGTCTCTGATGTCTAGGGATGTAGAAGACTTTTTAAAAGACTTATGGGCTTCCCGTGTTTCATATATTGAAAACTGTCCAGTCAATCCATCGGGCCATGTTTTGGGCAGCAGTTTTATTTATCTGGCCTTTAGTTTCTACAACTTTTTGAAAACTCTGGATATTAGCTCCTTGTCTAAGAACTGTTGGTAAAGATTTTCTCCAACTTGGTCACTTGGTTTCTTGTGTACATGCAACCATATGTGTTTAAAACTCAGATAAGTTCACTGGAGTCCTATTGTCCTATTGACAGCCAGATTGGATTGTAATTTTTTCTCTTGCCCATTAGCAATTATCTATGCTCCTCTTTGCTTTCTTTTCTTTTTACACAAACATTTTAGCTGATAGAGGGCATAGTATTGGACTACAATAATCACTGCAAATCGTACTCACGAACATCAGGAACAAAAAGAGCTAACCACTTTACTTCTGAGATATTTTAGCATCATCTCATCTTTAGAAGATGCTAATTTATTAAATAACATTAAATGTATTCATAATACATGCACTCTCTCTCTCTCATTTGCTCGCCCCCACCCTTCCTTCCTCTCTCGAGTTTTCTTTCTCTCTCTCCTCTCCTTTTGTAACATTCTCTTTTGTACACAGTTCTACCTGTCCTCTTGTCCTGGAACTGGATTTGTAGATCAGACTGACTTCAAATTCACTGAGATCTCCCTGACACTGCCTCCTGAGTGCTTGTTGGGGTTAAAGACATGTACCATCATGCCTTGCTTTGTGTCTTCTTATGCATTTTTTTCTGTAGAATCAAATGCATGGCTTAGTCTAGACCAAGGGACGTTTAAAGAAGTTTGTATAAGCTCATCTTTCTTACTTAACTAAAAAAAATCTTTCTGTCTATGTTCACTTTTGTGCATATGAGTAAGTGAAAGCTTCAGTTCTTATGTTAAGTTCAGAAAAAAACTATGGACTGGTCCTTACCATTCACCTCCATGGTGACAGTGTCTCTCAGATGTTCTGTGTATGCCAGCCTAGGGGGCTATCCAGCTTTCTGAAATTCTTTGTTCCATCTACAGGGCAAATGGGCCCTGTAATTACAGATTCAGGGTACTGTATGTCACATCACATGGGTTCTGTCCATTAAACTCAGGTTTTAACACTCGTGCAGTAAAGTTTTTACCCATGAGCTATCACTCAAGCCTACTTTTAAAATATAATTCCATTTAAAAACTCCCTACATTTGGCTTTGATTACTTTAGTGTGTTGTATATTTTCTGTATTTATTAAAGATTGTAAAATTCAAAGATGAGAGATATACTTTTGAGACGTCAGACACAAAATCCTTAGAACCTCTTCCACGCCCTTGCTACATTAAGATTTGACTTGGTAAACATATGTAACAGTCCGTGAAACCACTGTAATAACATGCAGATATGGAAAAAGTTCCCTTTTGTGTCAGGGGCCAGGGAGAAATGATTTGTAACACATTTGAACTTAGAATATTTTTGGAGGTTGGACTCAATTTTCAGCTTGTTTATATGTAACTATCAATGGCATCTTTTCAAAGCACTGAGTTTGTCCCTGTAGTCTGTGTATGTGTCTGGCAACAATTTTTTACCGTGCTTTTTTTATAGTTTCTAAAAATATATCTTGAAATCCTCAAAATACATGAAAGCAAATTCCCAGCCAGTTTCTCACTTGAGCATATTTGCAAGAGCGTTATGATTCTAAAAATAATATTTACGTTTCATGTGTCCTGCTTTGAGATTTGTACAAGAGGTTTTATGGCTTTATGGGTTGTTAGCATATAGGATTATATAAATTTTTAAGGCTTAAGCCAATGCTAAATAAATGTCAAGACAGTTGTGAGGAAAAACGTAATAATTTATGTGGGCTACTATGTCTAAACATTGTATAAATATGGTGAAATCTTTAAGCCCTGGTTTTGATAAGAGTCGATTGAACAGTTAGAATGTCTGCTTAGCAATTTTTAAAAAGAACCAACCAAGCCAGGTTCAGCTGATTTGTGAATCTTCAGATTTGAGATTGTCCAGATCAAAAATATTGAGTCCAAACTAAGCCATCAAACTAATCGCTACTTTTACATACTTTTCAAACAAACAAACAAACAAAAAAAACCTCTGCACTGTCTCTTTTCATATTCATGGTCATATCCATAGCCCAGTCCTGGTCACATCTCATTGTTCCATTAATAAATATTTTTCTTTGATGGTGCAACTTTAACTCTTCAATCCTTAAATATTACCATAAAAGAAAAATTAGTACTCATTTCTGTCTTTAATAATAAGGAAAAGATAATTATTGTTTAAGAATTTAGATTTTCCTAGGTGGCAAATATAAAGGCCAGTTTCTTGTGTCCTGTCCTTCTCTCTCCCTTTCAACTGATTCTATCTCCTTCCCTTACTATGGTGGAGTGTTTAGCCTCACTAAAGTTATTTTTTATTTTAAGACTTGTTCTGCATTTTGTTTCTGACTTTCTGCTGCCTAAGCTTATTATGTAACATTCTGCTGGAGTAATATATGTGCATTTTAATATGCTTTTTAGTAAGCTAATGACACAGTATTAGGAAATCAACAATGCATCTCAAAATCAATTATTATCTTTGAGATTTCTTATTTTTTGTAAAGCTTACACTGTATGCTAACATTGCTAAAATCATTAGAAATACGAAGAATGATATTTCTGTATTGACAATTATAGGCAATTAGTTGATGTTATCTTTTGAAAGGCATGGGTTAATAAAAGTGTGCTGCCATGACAACACAGTCATTCCCCTTTGCTCTTACAGCTGCAGTTATAATTATGGGTTGCATTCACTCACTATTGACAAGCTATTTTCTATACTGAATGCGTAAACCAAATAGTTCTGTTTGTAAAGGTATACTGTTAGCTTATTAAATTTGAATGTCCCCCTAAATACCACACATTGACAATTACCACTAAAAAATATGTCATTACATTTAGTACAAATCGCAACCTGATTGTATTACAAATGTCATAATTCTGCGTATGGAGACTTGAGATAAAAATCTTTAGCCTAGCATTAGCTAAAGATAAAAATCTTAAATTCCATAATCATTAAACATTAAAACATTGAATAATAAAATATTGAACACTGCAGACGGCAAAATAAAATGATAGGAAGTTGAATTCTAAGGAAAGGATTGTCATGCTTACTGCATAGATGTTTTAGCTTAAGTGAAATGAACACCTGGAAACCTAGTAGAGCACATTTTACAGTGTGCTTGCTTCCTGTAAGCATTACTGCATGATTCGAATTGTCCAGTAGCTCCACTTTCAAATGAATAGAAATGGGACAACAAGAAGGCTCAACAAGTAAAGGCATGTGCTTCAAAGCCAGGTAACACTAAGTCAGTCCTTGGGATCCATACCTAGAAAAGAATTGATTCCATAAAGTTTTCTCTGACTGTTATATGAGTGCAGTAGCTAGCACAAAAATTACATAAATATTTTAAAGGAGAAAGAATAGATGACAAAACCTTTAGGCCTCAACATTCTCCAAGTCCAAGAGTAGAGAATGTTCTCAAGATTCAGAACAAATGTCAACACAAGTGGAAATAACAAACAATTCCCTGCCCGTGCCATGTTCAGGCATGTATTATTTTGTGTGTTTAGGAACCAAGCAGTTAGCACTAAAGATGCCTTTAAGCATTCTACTCAACAGAGAGTAAAAAGTGTCTCAGTCTCCCTAGGAGCCAAAAAATACACTCAAAAAGTCCCCCAGTGTTCTAACATAACCGTTAAATAATGACATCTCTATGATTAAGGATTTCACTGTTGAAGAAGAATGCACTAGGCTACAACATCTAACTCAATCACTCCTGTTTGCTTTGGAGTAATAGTAGATTTATTGTTATTCTTCCTTATAAGATTGGAAATTTTCAATACTAATTGCACTTTAAAAAGTTACACATATGTGCTCGTTCATTCTGAAAAGTCTAAAACCTTTCACTTTTGTGTTTCTTAGTGAAAAAGTGAAGCCTTTTATGACAGTTTATTCTCTCATAATGACAGACACCAAAATACTTTAATAATTTCAAAATTTGAGCAGCTCGTTTGAGCTACTGCTGTGTGATTGACCACCATCTACCACTAATGAACCTTCTTTGACATGTTAAATCTATTTTTAGTTTTGTTTTTACACCCATCACAGTACTTTAAATTGTCTACATTTTTTTTAAGTTTTCATATTATAAATTTCACTTGTGTGTTGTTTGCAATTCCAAGATCTTAACTAGCGTATGAGGTTTCAGAAGGCGCTCATTTGCCTTATGATTGTCCATATAAAACAGTCGAAAAGCTCACGCTATTTACCATGGCCTGAAGTTCAGTTGGACTTTCTGCAAGTAGTGCTGCATTGTTGGCAAAATGCAAGTTATTGAGTCACAGACCACCTATCTGTATGCCTTTCTCCTCATCCTCCAGGGCTGTTGCTATTATTAATTCCAGGAATATGTTAAAGAGAAATGGTGAGAGGATGCATCCCTGCAACACTCCTACGACTGTCTGAAACTGATCTCTTAGTTCTCCACAGACTTTGACTAATGAAACGTTCCTCAGAACAGTGGCTGAATGGATTTGAGATGGCAAGTCTCAGGAGGATTCTAAGCATCACACAAAGAGATAGACTGCACAACAATGACATTAAGAAACACGTCCATCTGCAGAAGAAAGTAAACTACAGCATACAGCAATAGCACTTGAGATACTTTGGCCAGGCTATGAGAATGAATGATGGCGGATACCCGAAGACAGCACTGCTTGGAAAAGTGCTTGGGGTAAGGTGAAGAGGAAGGCCCAGAAAACTGCTTTAGACAGCATAAAGGATGATCGTGGAACCTTGTGTATAATAATAACATGAGCACCTAGGACTGTTCAGAATGGGAACAACTGGAGAACTACCATAAACAGGCTGCTCATGCATGCCTAAGCATTGCCAGAGAACACATGATGACAAAGATGATTTCAACTTAATACAAAAATGTTGTAAACAATTGTTTAGAATAAAATTTATTTTAATAGGGAAACAAGTCCTTCAGTCATTTAGAATCTGTTTGTTGAGTGGCACCTAGTGTAAGTTCATTATCTTGCTATGAATGTTCTGTTGCCTCATGTGCCACCCTGTCATTTAGTCTAGGATTTCGTGTCCTTCCTCTGGGTATCATGTTGCTCTATACATTGCCAATGGTTGTTAATTACAGGATGTCTCTTATCTGTATTCATTTCCCCTCCCCAATTTTTCATTGTTCGTCTACCCATTATGATTCTGTTCAACAAACTACCAAAGTGACTTATAGAAACTGAACTGGGATTCTTTGCAGGAATAGTACGAGCCTTTAACTCCTAGCTAATCTCTTTAGCCTCACCTTCTACCATATCTGTACCCAGGTAGTCTAGCCTTTAGGTTATGAGAAAAGAATATCTGTTGTTTAAGCTTCCTGATCTATTGAACTCTGTTATTAAAGACCTAGTTAACTAGGACTTATTTCACATAATCTCAGTAAATACACCTAGGTAAGAACATGATTTGTATTCAGTTTTAATCCTTTATTTATACACCAAATACTTACCAAGAACTTGTATGCTGCAGATTCCCATGTACTATTTCAAATAAAAAAAAAAGCTGTTTTGAGCAAGACAAACAAGGTCTATGCTTTAATTCAGGATGCCATCAGGAATAGAACTAAGACAGACAGACATATCATGACACAAATGAGTATCATGGACATTTCATTACCATGATGAAAAACATAGATTGAGATGATACATGCAGGTTCTCTGAAGAAGCTGACGTGTGCTGAAGCGCTTGGCTTCATACATTTAAGAGAATCACTTGCATTCATTGCACATTCTCTCAAATAAGGCTTCCTGCTGAAATCTCTTCGTGTTGATGGCTGATTGTGAGATGTTATACAGTAGATATATAACTGGTGAGGAAGTCTTAGGATGATAAAGTCACAGTACTTGGCTAATGAATGCCATGGTGGAGAATCTGCTGGTGATAATCCTTTTGCTTGGGATTTCACTCCTATATTCAATCTCATGGTGAGAAGTAGATCCGTTGTCTCTGGCAGCATTTGCAGACTGCCTTTCTGATCCTGTAGTCTACAGGTCAGTTGTTTGTAGCATACTTTGCTAGCATGCAAGCAACTCAACCTTATACAAGTCAACTCCCATGTTCTACACGAGCTAACTTCCCTCCCCATTTGTTCTTAGTGCAGCGATTACTTCATTTGTTACTTGGCAGTACCATTTATTGACATACAATAGAAAAGAAACAATAGGTTCTAGGCTTCTCTTTTGACTTAAAATGTGTGCAGTATTAGAATACCAGATTGCTTATATAATGTAGTTGCTACTATGTACTTCTGCAGATTAAGACTGATGATTTCACTTCTAGTTTGTTATTTCCTAGTAAATTTTGACTGTGAATTTGGGTGGCTTACCAGATGGACTAAAAACTCAAATGAATCCTTTAAGAAAGTGAAAAAAAATGTACGTGTATCTTTCATAGCTTTTGACAGGGTCAATAGTATAGATTTGCCAAATCACATCATGAATTATATCTCCATGAGTTATATTTATCATTCAGGTTTATTTGATTTAAAGTAATTCATATCAAATGATATGATAAATTTACATTATTTCATACAAAGAAAGGAAGTTGAGGAACTTAGCTATTAGCTTTTTATTAATCAAAAAATACACAGTGTAGAGTCATGGGGTCGAGTACTCACCTAGTGTGCAAAGGTCCTATGCTCAATTTACAGCCCAGAATAAGCAAATACATGCTAATGATGTAGTTGAGTGCTAGCTTTATCCCACTGTTTAAATATTCTAAAATTAATTTTTATAATAGCAACATGAGCTAATGCTAGGCTGTTTAATTTTCTGTTGCAAGGATGATGGGAATATTGCAGCGTGCTGAGAAACATCCCTGTTCTCCACTAATTTGACATCAGCAGAGTCTCTCCCTCCCCTGTCAAAGACTGTTTCCTAAGAACTGAATCAGAACTTAATCCAGACATTGCCAAATGATCTTCAGCTCTTCAAGTATATCCACTCTATCTTGACCCAGTCTGCCTTCTGACCCCTGTGTGTGTGCACACGTGTGGCGTGCAAGTGTGTGTATGTCTCTCTGTGTGTGTTTGTGTGAATGTGACCCAAATGGTACCACCCCACCTCTTTCTAAAAGGGGATATCCACTGACTCGGTCCAAAATTGAGTCTATATCCAACTCAATGGAACCATAGGAGGATGTCTGGGAGTTAGATGAAAGCTACCATTCCTTGGAACTTGTGAACTGGTTTCTATCTGAAAAAAAAAAAAAAAAAAGGAGTCATTTCCCCTACCTCTGGCAGAAGGGACATATGGCTCCATTCACTTACACCTGTGGCTTCTTATGGTCCTAGATTCCCTCAGTTCCTATGCACAAATATTTGTTATATATTTCAAAGCCCTCATTCCTAGCCCAACAAGGCCCAGCTAGCCCTACCCTCCCTCCAACCACTCACCTTCCTGATAATTAACTATTTTTCTCACTTCCTGCACTGATTCTCTCTTATTCTCTTTGTGTTTCTCTCTCTCTCTCTCTCTCTCTCTCTCTCTCTCTCTCTCTTTCTCTCTCTCTCTCTCTTTGTGTCTCTCTTTCTTTCTCTATCTTTCTCTAATTTTGTTCTATTTTAAAACTCTTTTTAGCGTCACTATTCTTTCTTGCTATTGTCTTTTCTCTTAAGCAAAAAGACCTGGCCATACTCAGTCTGATGGCCTTGTCTAGTCTGTCTCTTTTACTCTCTGTTCTGGATTCTTCCAGATTCCTCTGAATGTCCTCACTCTCTTAATCACAATGAAAGCCTTCCCTAGAAATGGAGCAGTAGTCTTGGTGATTTTCTTACGGATTCCTTTGTATTCAGTATCCATGTTATCACCTCACATTAAAATTAACTACACTCCATGAGTTTAGGAAAACTGGAAAACAGGTATAGATACCAGTAAACAAAATTTTAGCATAAATGCTAGATTCCAGCTTTGTGAATTTTTACCTGGAATTTATTTCCTTATTTACAGAGAGATTATCATCTTCATCTACTGCTCAGAAAACTTAGTATCAAATGTCACCTCACAGGGGTCTCATAAGAAAACTATGATCTATGAAACGAAAGAAAGGAAAAAATCTCAGGAAAACTGAGAAACAAATTTACTTTGATTATCAAGAGAAAGCAAAACAAATCAAAAAACACCTCTCAGAGGTAGTATGTAAAATAAAACCCATACATATGCGTGTAGAAAATTTGAGATGAGGAAGAAGAAGAAAAAAATGGATGAGAAACATAAAAACAATATGAGGGGACCCAGGGAAATCTGACTTAAACACAGCATGTTCTTTTTCTTCCCTATTTTGACTGATTCCTAGTATCACTGTAAGTGTCATTCCACCATGAAGTAAACTCTCACATATGAGAATTCCTCTAATTTTTTTCTTGTAAATGCATGAAAATAGAAAGATTTACTTTTAGAATAGATGTTGAAGTAGGTAATATGTGTGGAGGAAAAGGCTAAGTTATGCATAGAAAAGTTAAGTTATATCTATTTGGACATTGCTCATAGTTATCACTTATGTTTTCATATTTATATCAATACCAGGCACAATACTATTAATAAGTAGAGATAATAGACTCATTTCATAATGTTTGTATTATCATAAATTTGAATTTTAGATAATAAGTAGAATTTTCAATTTGTAAAAATTTTCATCTTTTTTTCTTCCTGTGTGACTATCCAGCCTCATTCTATTTATGCTTTATACTTAGACTGGAAATGAACAACTTGTCAAGGTCTGTGCTTAGGATTCTCATATTCTAAGATTGACATGTAATCATTGCTTTAGTTTAAAACTATAAATACACAATATTCCATAAAAAGTGGACTGAGTTCAAATTTGATTCTTAAATAGCATGTTTTGTTAAATAATTCCAGATGCTTTATAAATCTTATTTTTATTTCACATATTTAGAGAATTAACTCTATGGCAATGTGACTTTTACCACCTTACTGGTCCTATGTGAATTGGTGCAACTCTATGAAACTTTCATCTCTCATAGCAAGATGGATTTGATTATTTCTTTTGATAATGTCTAATTAAATTTTTTATTTTGCATTAAAATACTTTATTTCTGTCAGCATGTTTTTCTCCTTGACTTCATTATTTCTTATTGGACATTTTAGTTGCAAATTTATATAAGCCTTCAAAAGAGTAGGCATGCTGTCATTTAAATTCAAATAAATAGTAGCCTTATGCTACTTTTTCATGTGATTTGATACAATGATTGTATAGTATTTTTCAAGTATAATCATATGTAATGACAGCAAAACATGTTATTTAGCTCATTCAATGACAGCAGAGTTAATAATTTCTGTCATGATTATGTGACAGTTCTACTATATAAGCATTTGTAAACTGAAGCTTATATATTTTGAATGTAAATAATGATGCTATATTTTCTCTGTGTTATGCTATGTGGCTGAAGAAATTTTATTAATGTAACTAAGGTATCTAACTCATTGTGAGTTAATAAAAATGGAGATTATCCTGAGATGCCTGCCCTTATAAGAATCAGACTTCACTCATTATCAGCAGATGAAAATGAGTCTTCTGTTGACTTTAAAAACTAAATTGGCAGGGAAAAGTAAAGGGATGAGGCCATGATCTCTAGTCCTCAGAAAGGCTCTGGTTATCCAACAAGAAAGTGAGATTTGGAACCTAAAATTGAATACTGATCTCCAGATGAGAGCAAGCTTGACTCACATTTTGATATCAGGTATATGTGACCTTGAAAGAGAAACTGCCTACATTATATTATTACCTCTTACCTCCAGACAATATGAAATAATAAGTCATGTTTTCAGTCACTGTATGTATGGCCACTTATGGACTCACAGAATACTTCTGTGGTTTCCTCTGATGATGTCTATTCCTAAAATAATGGGAACTCGACCCAATTTGAGATTTCAAGCAATTGTTATCCGTATTTAATTATGGGCTTGACGTCCATTTAGTATACATATTTATACGTATTCAGTGACATGCAAGTACTGAATCTGTCCTCCTTTATTCTACAAACTCCTAGGAACTTACACAAGTGGCCAAACAGCTACTGGGATAAGCACTTTTTTGAAGAAAACAAAACAAAGGATCTGAAAAATTTATCCTTTAAATGTTTTGCAAGAAGTGGTACAGAAACACAAGTTGAAATATAAAATATTGTAAATAACTCTGGTAATTATTTGCATTTCAAACTGCACTTACATTCTATTGGAGTTTGCCTGTGTGATAGATTATTACGTCCATTTACTCCGTATCTTTGCAACATTTCTCCTTTACTCTTGAATTTTGATCGTTTTCTTGCCAGAAAAATATCAGAACCATTCTTTGGAATAGCTTTTCAAATTTATCAGCAACAAGATCCTGGATCTAGTAGATAACAGAAGTTAATATCTAGATATGAATCCTTGGTGCTTTTGTAACACTGAAAGTTTAAACAAATTAGAAAAACTTTAATTTCGTAACATGGTACAGTTAAGCCAAAGTCCTTTTTCATAAAAGCTACAAAATGAGAATTTTTAGCTAATGAGTGAGACTTGGCAGGACATAAATGGAAATATGCTTCATTGGCCAATATGTTCTGGAGGCATATGAATGTCCAAATAGATGATGCTCAAAAGAGTGTTTTTGACATTGCAGTGCCTCCAAACATTTTGATCGGGAATTTGATTGCCATATGTCCACACCCTCTCACTTGAATGGTGAACAGACTCCTGGTCTCCAGGGATCTCCTGCTTCCTGGCAACGTTCACTCTTATCATTAAGTTCTGTGGCTTCCAAAATGAGTTGTTTTCCCTTCTTGCATAATTAGGCATGCATTTAATATTTAAATATATGCTATTTGGACATTGAATTACGGCAAGAATCGATTGAAGTTCAGTCTTAGGAAGAGCAGCCAAGTTTAGAATTTGGTCCTGGGCTTGCTTCTGGGTATGATGCCTATAAAGTTAGAATACCTTTCAATTGCGTGTGATAGACAGTTATGAATGGACCTGCATGTGTACCTATGAACTGACAGTGCATATCTCCTTTGCTGTTGTCTACTGTTTCTGTTTGCAGAAAAAGGTCTCCTGCTGAACTTTTAGCTCAGTTTTGATGAACTATATTAGCAAGACTAGGCCAGCGAGGCCATTAAGAACATCTGCCTCCCAGAGCTGAGATTAAGCACCACCTCAGTGCCAATGATTCTTTTTTTTTAGGTTATTAAACATTTTTTAATTAATTTATTTATTTGTTTATAAAAATTTCCACTTCCTCCCCTTCTCCCCATACGCTCCCATTCCCCCCACTCCCTCTCCTCCTCCCTCTCCAGTCCTAAGAGCAGTCAGGGTTTTCTGCCCTGTGGGAAGTTCAAGTTCCTCCCCTCTCCCTCCAGGTCTAGGAAGGTGAGCATCCAAACAGACTAGGATCTCAGAAAGCCAGTACATGCAGACAAAACAAGACCCAGTGTCATTGTCAATGGCTTCTCAGTCAGCCCCCATGTCAGTCACATTTAGAGACTCCGGTTTGACCACATGCTCGTTCAGTACCAGTCCAGCAGGCCTTGGTGAGCTCTCATTCGATCAGTCCCCTTGTATCAGAGGGTGAACGCCCCCCCCCCACGGTCCTGATTTCCTTTTTCATGTTCTCTCTCCTTCTGCTCCTCATTTGGACCTTGGGGGCTCAGTCCAGTGCTCCAATGTGGGTCTCCGTCTCTATCTCCATCTATCGTCAGATGAGGGTTCCCTCTAGGTCTTTGAGCCTATAATTCGTGATCCTAGAGAAGCTAAATAAGAAGGTGAACATGAAGAAAATTATATAGTTATCCTCTTGGATATTGGAAGTAGACAAGATTGCCAGGCAAACTTGGGTGTATGGGGGGTGGGGTGGGGTGGGGTGGAAGTAAGGGGAGATGGTTAGAGAGAAGGGAGAGGGGGAGAATTGGGGATGGCTTGGGGGAATAGGATGGGGGGAGGAAGGATGGATATAGGACTAGGGAAGTATATATCTCAACTAAGGGAGCCATTTTAGGGTTTGCAAGAGACTTGATTCTGGAGGGGTTCCCAGGCCCAAGGAGAGGTCCCCAGATTGTTCCCTGGGCAACAAAGAAGAGCATGCCTGAACTGGCCTAGGCCCATAACCATACTGATGAATATTTTGTATATCACCATAGAATCTTCATCTGGCGATGGATGGAGATAGAGTCTGAGACCCACATTGGAACACTGGACTTAACTCCCTAGGTCCAAATGAGGAGCAGATGGAGGGAGAGCGTGAGCAAGGAAGTGCCAACGATTCTAACTCAGGTCCTCATTCTTGAACAGCAAGCATGTGAGTCATCTGCCCCATCTCCCCAGTCCAACACTGTGCTAAGAAACTTCCTTTGTAGAGATTCAGTTTTAGTTATTGTTAGTCATTCTTCATCTAAAAAAAAAAACCCAGGTTATGATACCATAACTTGTAATGTATCGTTTTTATATTTGTTTCTCTCTCTAACTTTTTAAGTGGAAAGTCTTTGAAACTACTTGGGGATGCCTTACAGAGAATATGTGTTTCATTTGTTTGAATGAATTCACCTTATTGTAATAAAATATGTAAATCTCAGAAATGGCCAAAGTCTGAGTTTGGGTTAAAAATATTTTGGCTGCATCCTATTCTAATGCATTTTTAGATTACATCAAATATGTAATGAAGAATTATTTTCAGTAATATCTTTCTTACCATCTTACCATGTGCCTCATTTTTATGATAGCATGAATATATTTAGAATTTACAAATGTTCTGTAGAGGACAGAGCTCAGTGGCATATTTGACGTCCTAGGTTTAATCTCCAGTAACATGCATACACACATGCAAACACACACACACACACACACACACACACACACACACAGAAAGAGAGGGGGGAGAGGGAGAGAGAGAGACATAAAGTGAGAGAGAGAATGCTTTTGCATATAATATTGTTGTCTTAAGGAAGAGTCACTTTTTATTAGTTTTCTGGATTGGACACTTCTGAATTCATTGTAAGTAGCAAATTGTTTAAAAGTTTAAGTCAATATACTTTGTTTTTTAAAAGGCTTCTTGAGGCTCAGAGAAAAAAGTGGAGATAAAAAGGTCTAGTGTACCTTGTATTATTTTATCTTACAAATTGTAGTTTTCACTTTCTTTTATATTATTTATCTATTGAGTATCTGGTTTCATTAATTTGAATATCTGGGGTCTCATTAAGAATCCCCAAGAATTATGAAATAAAGTTCCCAATTAAAAGAAAGTATAATATATTGATTTCCACAGCATATAAGGCTGCTGTGCCTTCGAGGCAGTGATAGAAAGGATTTAACAGAGAGCTCACATCCTATAATTGAAAGTAAATTATACTTTCAATAATTATAAGTAAATTATACTTTACAAGGTACTAAGTAAATTATACTTAGTACCTTGCCTCTTGTAAGAAGAGAATTTCTCTTGCTTTAGAATACTTGAGGCCATGATTTCATATTTGATAGTGTCTAGATACACTTAAGTTATGTATCAATGTAATAGATATATAGTGACTGTCAAACACTTCTGAGTACAGTTTTGAATGATTTTATTCCTTCAATTTAACAAAGGAGACAGCATTACTCACTAGATCCTGTGTATTCAAAGTGTATAAAGCTTAGTGGTACATACCTATGAACACTTGGAAGACGAGGAATGACTGTTTAAATCAGAGAAGCATAAAATTGTCTGCCCACTGGCTATGCATTGCGATACCAATAATGGAGCATGGCATGACCTCGTTTCTCTATGTGGCAAAATGCCATGCCAACATCTGTGGTAACTGATGCATGTCCAAATCCCTAAGATTCTGATTTGAAATTTCTGTTATTCCACACAACTCCCTTTTCAAAATCCAGGTGTGGTGCTTACAGCAGAAAGAAGCCTGTGACTTGAAGTCATAGGCCAGAGTGAGCAATACTCCCTCCAGCTTCCATGCGGATTTAATTTAGCAAATGTGATTAGTCTAGTACCAAGGAAAAGACAGTGCACTTGCAAAAATCATCCATGTAGACACAAATGAAGAAGTAAGTGCAGAGAAATGCATTACTTACTCTTAATGAGAGTTCTGCCATGTCAGATTCAAACCAAATGGTGCACATAATTCTTTCCTTAACAGGTTGGTAAGTACACAAAACTGTTTTGCAACTATTTGGTCTCCAGGGTGTCCTCTCTGTCATTTCTCTGGGTGTTTATCCATCTGTCAACTAAGTATCCACTGTTTTGTACATTTATCTATCTTTCTTAAAAGCATAACTTGTTAAGAATTTCTTTTTTTGTGGAATCTTTTTTATCGGAATCATGTTATTATTAAAGTTTTTAGTTTAATTACCCCATTACACAACACTACTTGAAATACTATCCTTTTGAAAAAAATTAAAAAATAATTCTTGCTAGTTTCTCTGTTGCACGAGTTCTAATTGGTATTAACTAAAAAAAAAATCCAGAGTCAGATATTCAGGGTGAAAGCTGACAAATTAGAGAAACAGAACAGCAGCGAACCAGTAGCGATCTTACCACTACGACTCTCAGTCCAAAGAGAGACCGTGTATTTCTCCCCACCCAGCCTTCTCACTTCCTATCTCTGCCCAGTCAAATCACTTCCTGTCTGCCTGGACAGACCTCCAGACCTTTATGGTTAACTAGTGGCTAGCTCCGCCCACTGATCTTTAGGCAAACTCTATTGGTTAGAGTACAAACAAGGTATCGCCACATTTCTCATTTGATTACATCTTCCTTTTTTTTCCTTCCCATAGTCTCATATTCAAACCTATCCAATGTTTACTGCCTGTTTAATCATTTAATCACTAAAATAACTATGAGATTGTCCATGCCAGAGACTGCATTTCATTAATTACTCTCTCCTTCATTTTTTCTAAAACAATTTCTTGGAAATGGAACTGAAGAGGTATGCATTGAATTAATGGCAGGATATTGATTTCTTTATGAATTTGCTTATTTCAGAATATGAAGTTTTCTGTAATATAATTTATTTAAATAATTATGCATTCATGTTCTCTGCAGAGACACTACACATCTTCACTCTTAAACTGATTCATGAAAAAATGTTGTAGTTTCTATGAGACGATGAAACAAAGGTTTTCACAAGATATAAAAACTTAATTAGATTTAAACACCTAGATAATGGCTTTATTTCAATAACTGCTTGGAGTATAGCATGTGAAATCTTGAAAACCATTGCCTTTCTGGCCAGCTTCCTTGTAGACTTCCAGGCCAGTTGAAAGTTTGCTCAACATGATTTCTGCATTGCCATTTGTTTTCATGTGCTCTAAAATATGAATAGAAATTATTCTTATTATCCTGAAAAATGCTTTTTGTTTCAAGATGTGGGCATCTATATTCTCTGTCACGCTAAGGTGATTCCAGAACATTCTCTCAGTCTGAGGTTTTGAGTGACTCTAATTACTTTGCTCCAATTCTGGTCTGTGTAATGAGTATAAGGCAAATAATGGAAATGTGTTAGACTGTTCATATTCAGCAGTCATTTATTACTACATATCAACCACTCTGGGCTAAAAACTACTCCAAGAAATTTTCCTGAAAATATCGCATCGCGTCTGTTTCTTGATATACCAACATTTTCTTTGGTATATCAATCTATTCCCAAATACATGACTGTGATCTTAGTCATGCATATGTCATCATTGTCAACAGGATGATTACTATTGGACAATTTTCACAGGGTGATTCTGAGATATTTTTATAAAATTACTCATTTTCCTTTGTCTGTGATATAGTCAAAAGTGCACTGAACTGTAACCAAAACTACCAGAATTTAAGTACCCTGTAGATCTCAGGAAGCTCTGTAGCCTTGGACTTGTTCTGAATTGTGTTTGAAGGTGGTAGTTACATGAAGTCTATAAAAAGCAAGTCAGAATGCCAACAACAGTTATTGTTAGATTATAGTGTGTAAAGACTACCCAAGTTCTAGTTTATTCTAAGGTTTAAGGGCACTTAATAAGCCCATACATCTTAAAATCTAAATCTGTAGTTATAGAGGATATTCTCATATATATTGATATTTCACTTTACCTTTACTGAACGACATTGTTTCCTACTCCTTTAACCATTTTGTGGAGTATTCCAGCCATCCTAAACCAAAGCCTGATGATGTTACCCAGCTAGTACAAGCTCTCTACTGCTTACTGTAGTTATCATAGTGAAAATGACATTAGGGACCCATAAATATTGGTTTTATTATACATCACTAAAAGTAATTGTGCATGTGCAAAATAATTGCAGATAAATGATCATTAAAGCCCAATGGTTTACTTTATTGACAGGGGACACTAATAATGATAAAGCAATATAAATTTTTTCCCATGAATGATAAAGATCATGCAGATTTCTTGTTAGAATGCCACTGGGATGAAATATGGAAGTCTGGTTTGGTTATAAATAAGGAGCAAGCTCTTTGCATTGAATTGGTATATAGCCAAACAAGTTGCATTCATTTGCTTTCCTAGACAGTCAGAGTTGAATTCAGAAGCAGCTAATTGCCTTAGGGACCTTCCTTTGGCATCTTGCCCAATAATACTCTTCGTGGGAGGAACAGCTTCACACACAGACCTTAAAAGCATCTGGGTTGCTGTTTGGAACGCTACTGCCGATTTATTTAGCATCTGCCTTTGAGAAAGACAGCAGTCTAGGGAACTTTGATACTAAGCATCCGCATGATAGCCTTCGACAGCCAAAAGCCTTCATTAAAGAAGAGATTAAACTGTGCATAAAGCAACCAAATAAATTAGGCCAGATATATTTTTTGAGTATCTACAAATACAATGTAGACATGAATTGATAACAACAGAATTTTTGAGAACTAGCTGTTGACTGATGTTATTCGTTTTATACCTTACGTATTTCTTATGGGTCATAACACACTTCAGTGAGTACAATTCTATTTTCATCTTAAAGATTAAGAAGTTTAGCCTTTCAGAAGGAAACCAATTGGCTCAAGCTTACTCAAAATGCAGAACAAAAATGGGAATCTAGATATTCATAATCAGTTTATGATAGTGCGTATTTATTTGGATATAGAATTTAAATTTATTCATTTTGCCTCCCAACCGTGATTTACTCCCCCCTCCTCTCCTCCTATTCCTTGCCCCCTCCCCTCTGACTTCCTATTCTCCTCTATCCATTCCTCCTCCATTTCTGTTCAGAAAGGGCTAGACCACCCATAGGTATTTACAGACCATGGCATATAATGTTGCAGTAAGACTAAGCACCTCTTCTTGTGTTACAGCTGGGCAAGGCAATCCTGGACGAGGAATAGGTTCCCAAGAGCCAGCAGAAGTATTAGGGACAGCCACTGTTCCCATTGTAATGAGTTCCACAAATAGACCTAAGCTACACAACTGTCATTTGTGCATTTCATTAATATATATATATACATATATATATATATATATATATATATATATATATATATATATATATATATCGGACCTAGGTTGATCCCATGCAGTTGTTCTGGTTGTTGTTTCAAACTCTATGATTTCCTATGAGTCAGGTTAGTTGTTTCCATGGGTTTTCTTGTCATGTCCTTGAACCCTCTGACTTCTCCAATCCTTCCTTCCTTCCTTCAGCAGGATTCCCTAAGCTCAGCCTAATGTTTGATATGGATCTCTGCATCTGTTTCTATCAGTTACTGGATGAAGCAATACTCTCTGATGAAAATTGGGGTAGTCACCAATCTGATCACATGGGATGGACAGTTCAGGCTACCTCTCTGCTATCAAGAGTCATAACTGGAGTCATTCTTGTAGGTATGTAGGCGTTTTCTTGGCATCAGGTTTCTATCTGACCCTGAAATGCCATCCCCCTTTTCAGTCATCTCTTTCAGTACTCTACCCCTCCATGCACTCCCAACCTAATCCCCCAAGTTCCCAGCCACACCTCACCCCCAGTGCTATCAGAGAAAACCATGAATCCCCCGCTCCTGGGCCCCCTCTCTCTGGGTCTATGCAGTGTAGTATGGCTATCCTTTTATTTTACAGGTAATTAAATACAGAATTTTTATTCACTTTTTTTCAGAGGAAGGTGATGTCCTGGAACGTCTTGGCATGGGTTGAATATTTTGTGAGTGACATATACACACATGCCTTTCTAAACCAATAAATGATAATATTGGGATAGATTACTCATAACAGGCTTATGCTGAGATCAAAGTAAAGAATATTCCTTTGCATATTAACTTCTCCAGAGGGCATTTTTTCAATGAATATTTGTGTCTGTTATCTAAAATTATCTCTCACAGGTTGGCCCTGGGGAGAATTATTAATGTAAATTTATACTTTACCTATGAAATATCCTAAGCACCCAGCATAATGGTTTGAAAGTACTTAGAAAAATTTAAAAACCTACAACATCAAATGAAAAATACATTTAGGCAGAACAATATTCATTACCACTTGTGATTTATAGGATGGACTCCTATCGCCCTTGTATCTTGCTTTCATGGGAGATTGATAAAATTGTCTCAACAAGTGAGAAGTGAAAGGCATGTTTAATCATGTTTCCACACACAATTATATACAGCAATTTTCTTAAATGTAACTATTCTTGGGCAAAACTTTAACTACTCAGGTGCTGATCACCTTATTAATATGGTTTCTATGTTAACGTTAAATGGTAATTTAATTTAGTGTCCCTAAACAGAAATGCATAGGTACACTTAAAATTGAATTGCATCTCTTACAATTGTTCTCTGCGGACATTTCCTTCTGTTCTGTACCAGGCAGCTGTAAGCACTTGCAGGTGGAATGCACAGCATGACCGATATTTGCCCTGCGCTCCTTTCCCTTGGGGAAATCTACCAAGCTGGTTGTACACTGTCAGCTGGAAGATAGAATGATTTATCACCAGCCTGTGGCTGTTTATACTGAAGTGCATACAGCCAAATGGCACCGGAGGAGGAAATGGAGTGGAAGGTATTGATTCGTAGTTTTCAGGACTATCCCGAAAACCCACAGGCACAATCAATATCGAGGATATTGAGTTTATTATTCAAAATATGCAGTATACCAATGAATAGTGAGGAAATTAAAAACAACAACATAACCTTAAGCATAACGATGAGGGAACATAAAAAAGATGACTAACAGGGGTTAGAAATTCATTGTTTATGATTATTTAGTATAAAAAGTTTATTTAATGGTTATACGTGAAGACTTTGGATTGTTTCTGTATCAAGCAAAAAATGAAATTAATTTACTGGATAAATATAAAAGGTATTGATATGACAAGTCCACGTAAAAGGGGAAAATATGTATCAATTAAATATTAGATAAGGCAGATGCATAAGTATATTCCTTGAATTTGCTTAACTGGAAGGAATCTTGCAAGCGTCATGAGTCTAAATTTTACTAATATATAAAGAATTCTAGGGCTGAAATATACTTGAAGAAAAATCCAAATAAAGCTCCTTGCTAGGTGTGCCTCTCAAGATAAGGAAATTAATGTTGATGTGTCTCTAATTTCTCTCCTGGAAGACAGAATAATTGCATCAGTTTTAGGTATTTATTATCTAGACTTGTCTAAGTGCAAAGGAAGTGATTGCAAAGTGGGTCTTTTTAAGGCGGCCCTAGTTTCTAAAGATCCTCTTTGGTGCTCAATGAAACACCCGAGTATAGAGTTGTGTTCTCTCGGAGGTTGCACTGTAGTCTCTTACCATGATGGGTGATGTCTTATAGTTTCATGTCAGTTACATGCATTGACAAGAACACTCATGATGTTGCTGTCATCAGCAGACTGCATATGATGATCCCACAAAATCATAAATCATAACAATGCTGAAAAGCTTCATAGCATTATTAATGGAGCAAATGCTCATGCTATTGAAAGAAACGCTTCCTTTGGTCCTACCCATGTAGAAGTACAGTTCTTAGAGACAAGCACGGTGAATGTGTGGCTATGCTACTCACCCATGGCAGCACTTATCTACTCTAACATACTTCGTAATTGTTAGCGTATATGCTTTCTACTTAAAAAAAGAGAATAAAACGAACAGTAAAAGCAAAAATAAAAAGATTAAGGAGATTCTTTCTAAGACATTCTAGTGTAAGGCATTGTTGTCTTTGGAGAGGGCTGTTAATTCCCAGAAACTTCCAGTGGGACAGTATACAAATGCGAAAACAGTAACCTTGGTGATTTGCTCCAGGACAATTCTAGGATAAAAGGTCATAGATTCTTAGTTTTTAAACAAAAGCCTGAAAACAGAATTTTAAAAGTCCTATGATTGTGTACAAAAGACAGGGAAAAGTTTTTTTCTTTTTTTCAAGAGACACTACCTACCTATCTATCTATCTGTCTATCTATCTATCTATCTATCTATCTATCTATCTATCTATCTATCTATCTATCTATTCATTTCAGTGACATAACAAATAGGAAGAATCTAAGCTTATAAATTAAAAATGCTAGAGTAAGCTGAGTTACTAAAAGAGAAAGTTTTAAATAAGCTGAGCATAGTCTAAGTGGACCATACTAATGTCTTAGAACCTCACATTCCTCATAACTGGTTCCTTGACATATGGTCTGGAAAACTCCATATCTCTCCTCATGTGCCTGTTTCACCTATGGTTTTTCTTTTTGGTGTTCTCTCTCTTTCTCTATCTCTCTCTTTCTCTCTCTCTCTCTCTCTCTCTCTCTCTCTCTCTCTCTATCTATCTATTTATATATCTATATATAATAATATATATAATGTGTATGAATATGTATGTATATACACACATATATATGTATATGTTTGTTCATCTATGTAGTCAAATGCCATTTTCTCTGTTATTGCTCTCTATCTATATATGTATATATATACATATATATGTGTGTGTGTGTATTTATGTAGTCAAATGCCATTTTCTCTGTGTTATTGTCACTAAGGTTCAACGAACCAGTTTTATAAGGCATGCATTGGTTCCTTGGTCTATCATGACTGTCTTCTTGGAATATTAGCATTTAATGTATGCTTTATTTGCTATTTGCTATTCATCTCACTCAGAAACAGTGCATCATCTAAAGCATTTGCTCTGTTTTTATCATAAGTCAACAGATAACCCTTCTCTGGTTCCTTTCAAGTGCACAGCAGTGGACCATATTTTAGCCTTGACGTCATCTTCACTACATGACAATTTATTCCTTCAATTTGGCTTGATTTTTGAAGCTATTAGCCAAGGGGCATATGTAAGTGAGGAGAATGTATGATTGTTAATCTCGAAAGCGGTATTTCTCAAACATATTTTTTGATAATTTAAAATCTTGGCAAATGTTAATGATGTACCAGTTCCAGAATAACAATTAAAATTTTAAGTAAATGACTGTAGTTAGGATTTCTTCAGGAAGACTTAAGTGTGAATTCAATCAAGAATGCTTCCCATCATGATAGTCATATTTATGTTGTGCTATTGTTTAACCAAAGGTGTCATCAATGAAATAAATTTAAAAAATCAGTTCAATGTGCTCCATAGTAAGTAAATCAAAGACATATCTCATTTCTTTACATGAACAAATTTGTTTTATTCATTTCTGATTGTATTTCTACTTGGCAATAGTATTCACAGTATGACTATATCTCAATGGAGAAACACTATACTGTTTCGGCAATACTGTTTTGGTTCATGATCCAGTGGTGTCCTAGACAGTTATAACTGTCCACTTGACACAAGCTAAAAAAGTCTGAGAAATTGTTTCTATTGAGTATTAACTTCGATCACACTGGACTGTGGACATGTGTGAAGGGAATTGTCTTGAGTGTTAATTATTGCAGGACATTCCAGAATACTGTAAGTCGTAACATCCCAAGGCAGGTGGTCCTGAGCTGTGTGAAAATGAACGGTAGCAGTGAGGTTGCATGCAAACCAGCAAGCAACATTCTCCATGTTTTTTTGCGTCCAGCCATGCTTACATTCTTGCTCTGACTTCTCTCAATGATGGACTGTTACCTGGAAGGTTAAGCCATGTAAAGCTTTGCCGACTAAGTTATTTTTGTTCATAGGTTTATTACAGCAGCAGAATGAAACTAAAATACGTGGTCTGTATACTAAATAAAACAAATTTTAAAAAATAAAATATTTATGTATTTCAGTATGCCACTTCAGTGAATGTATTGTCACTGGTCTTAGCTTTTTAAGAGTTGACACTGAAATTTTGGTGACATTTATAAGAAATATTTTAAACTTATGTATAGACTTATTTATAAACTTAACTATGTTTTATAAAGGTTTAAAATATAACCTATATTCCAGCTTTTCCATTAGTCTTGTTCTACAAGAAAAATGCTTAAATAATAAAATATTTAACAGATTTCACTAGGTTTTATACTCTTATAATCTAGTAGATGGAGATAAAAGCAAGAAGATTGCGAGTTCTAATCCAGGAGAGCATAGGCAATAGTGAGATTCTTCTTCTAATAAACAAACAAACAAAATAAGTAAGTAAATAAATAAATGGGAGACGAATTAAAGTGAGTGTGTAATTAATAGAACCAGAATACTGTATTGTTTTAAAGAAGTCTGGAGATATTATAATAAAAAGGCAAACAAATTTCATACTCCCGATGTCCACAACAAACAGGTGATAAAATAGAATGAACTACTAGTATATAAATAAAATATTTCTTTGATGAATAAACTGGAAAAGGCCATAGGATATTGGAGACAGGTGTGGTTATTCTAATATAAACACTCTGTTCTGTCTATATGAGAAGATTTAAAGCTAGTGAGCTGAAAGGTCTGGTGCCAACTGAGGCCTGAGGAAACAATGGGATATACCAAGTGTTCATTGTGGAAAAACTGGATGAAGGCTCATCAGTAGCAAAGTAGATGAACTTCTAACTTTCATGTAGCCTGGTTCATATGGTGATATGACTAGTCCCTCAGGGAATACAGGGAATCCACAAATTCCCAACCCTGCCCTGTAAGCCCTCCTTAGGGATTTCTACTTCTGTTTCTTTCTTTTCAGGGTCCTTGAGATCAGCGGAGTTTGTCACCCTGAAACATGTCACCTGAGTTCACGGTACTTGAACGAACTGTGGATACAAGAGAGGCATTTAAATCTAGAGACAGGAGATGAACAATCCCTTGAGACAGATGCCCTCTCTGCAGTAGGAGACAAGTAGTAATACTGCAGTCATAGCCCAGAAGACCTGTGCAAGCTTCCCTTTTCAAATAATTCCTGTCTTCCTTCAGCCTGTCAGGCGTTTTCTTACTTTCATGACGTTACCATTTTGTTCTAGCTAACATGAAAACATATATGTTTTCATACATTTTTGGAATACTCATTTCATTAAGAGGAATCATTTGCCATGTTAACGAATACATTTGATACAGACAAACCCCCCCCCACACACACACACTAAAAATTACTTGCTTTTCAGTTTTGTATCTGTTGAAGTCTCTGCCCCATTTGAATTCTCTCAGTCATTACAGGAAAGATTTATATTCCTCTCTATATCTGTGGATAAAAGACTAGCCCAGAGCAAACTCAGAAGTTACAAGTCAAAGGCAATAGACACTGCGGGGTATGAAAAGCTGGGATCCTTGAATCCATATTTTAAAAAAAGCTTGTACACCCAAGTAGTTGGCATTGGACTCTTAATAAGAGACATTTTCCAATAGCACTGGTACTTACTATTCTTTGTTATAAAAGTTACATTTACCTCCATATTAGTTCTTAATGGGGGACATTTTCTTATGCCACTGGTACTTGCTTTTCTTTGTTATAAAAGATATATTTGCCTCAATATTATTTAAATTTTCAGCATTAATAAAATTCATTAAAAAAAACCAAAAAGCAAGTCAAAAGAAAATAAAGATGGTAATTCCATTCCAGGGTAAGCTGACATTGTGAAACCATAGGTGAGAGAGTGAAGAAGAAAGGAAAGGGGAAAATAAAAAGTTAAATAAAAATATCAAGTTAATTGTGGCTATAGTGGGATAAGTGACAGGAAGAAACACATATACATATACATATATATAAATATATGATTATATAATTATGTATATTATATCTCTAATTAGATGTATTATACTATATAAATACAAATACTATAGTGTACATTTAGTATTGTCTGGAATGCTCTTAAAATTTTGGACATATATGTATTTTAAACTGATGACAAGAGTAATTATGTTATCATTGTCATCGTAATTTAAGTATTTTAATGATTTCTTACTATCTATTTGAATGTCAAATACTTTTATCTTTACCAATCAGTGATATCTTCAGAAGGCATATATTGGAGAACAGTTGTAAATAATGTAGTGATTGGGATGGCATATGCATAGTTTAAATCACCAGATGAAGATTTTTCCTTTTATCTTCTTGGTATTTTCTTTGGGTTTGTAATAGAATTTTATGGCTCTGCATGCATTGACTGATGTTCTAAGTTTTGATTTGTGAGTACATTATTGAATCTTATTAATTCACTATCTCTCTTATATCAAAGCCTTCACATTGAACACCAAATTGTTCACTCTTTTGAATTTGCTGTCGACTTATTTAAATAATGTATGAAATGATTTTCAAGGCAGGATCTTTTCTAAATCCAACACAAATTGTGCTGTTTCTATCATTGGTGTTGACAAATTGATATTCAGAAAAAAGTTTCAGTTACAAAAGCCAAGGATTTAGGATTATATACTTTTTCAATAATTATGTCTGAGGTTATTAAGTGGCAGGCTTGTAGCAACACGATAGCAATTCCTTCAGCCTTAGGTAACTATTTTAAATTGTTTGATTCCTAAGATTTTTAATGATAAGATAACTGCTTTAGAAAGAATATTATTAATTCCTCTTCAAAAACAGCAATTACATCCCATGGGGCCCATAAAAATGATTCCAAATCACTAATTCTTCAGATAAGGAATTGATTAAAGTTATAAAAGCCAACTTGGAAAGAAATGGGTGTACAATTTGTATCTTCAAGAACTACAGAGAGACCTCTGGATATGATCATAGACTAGAAGCTCCTCTGTATGAGCTAACAGAGGAGAATATCAAACTGGAAAATCATAAACTATATAACACATAAAGGAGTAAGTGTTTAGGACATCTACAACAAAAGTCAGTGGAGATCTAAACAGCCTGAACAATGCGAAGACAGCCACAGATCCACAGAACACAGTCTCAGCCACACAAACTATCATATAGAGGTGAAGGAGTAGCTACTTCTCAAATGGAAGCCAGATAGAATTATGGATCACATTCTAAATTTGCGAGAATGGTATCTGATGTAGGATTCCCCTCTGTATGCTATGAATATGTTTTATTGCCTTTGGTTGATAAAAAAGCTGTTTTTAGGCCAATGGTTTAATATAATATAGCCAGACTAGAATATGTATGTATGTATGTATGTATGTATATATGTATGTATGTATGTATCTATCTATCTATCTATCTATCTAACTATATCTATATGTCTATCTATGTCTCTATTTATCTCTATCTATCTATCTGTCTATCTATCTGTCTATCTATCTATCTATCTATCTATCTATCTATCTATCTATCTATCTATCTATAGAGAGAAGGCAGAGTCAGGGAGAAGCAGCCATGGAGCCAACTGCAGGAGACAGACGTCTCCACCAGAACCCAACGAACCTTGCTGGTAATCCACAGCAATGTAACAATACACAGATTAATAGAAATGGGTTTATTTAAGTTATAATAGTTAGCCTAAAATATGTTTAATCTTTTGGCCAAACATTATTGCAATTAATACAGATTTTGTGTGATTATTTCAGGAGTCTGGGAAGTAGGGGAACAAGCGAGCACCCTCTGTTTACAAGCATCCATGTGCCAACTTCCCAGATAGTACATTGTTAGAAACTTGACTAATGTTCATTCAGATCAGGCTATTTCTCCCCAGAGTTGCTCCATATTGTATAAAATGGTACTTTTTCATTCTGTGCTTTTCCTGGAGAGATACCATTTTACAAATTGCAAAAGACTACATTTTGAGAATGGAGGATGGCTTTGTACTTTGGCAGACATCTAACCCATACCAAATCTCAGGTGCCAACCATTAGGAACAGGCTGATAATTAGTTTATCCCTAAAAGCAGACAGTGTTTATTACATACATTTATAAAAGTAAGGTAGGGTTAGAGGAAACATAGTTATATTGAAATCATACCCGGTAAATAAAAATTGAGAACTCGTACATGATAGAATGTAAAGGGATATAGCTGGCAGGATGACCAAGTGTTGTAATACTGCCAGGAATACTTCAGTCACTGACCAGATCAGAAGTGACAAAGTACACAGTACAAGAGGGCTCACTTAAGCACAGCCTTGAAGGTCGATCCTTTTGAAGTTGCCTCTAATGCAAAAGGAATTGTTGGAGCCAAACAGCAAAATCCTCCTATCAGGAAATGTGTCAGGGTGTAGTGTGTCAGGAATGGCAGGATGATCACAGCATTTATGCACAGTGATGACTGTTGGAACTTTAGTGAAGAAAACAATGAAGCTCTGATTGTGGAATTTGATTGCAAAATTCAAGCGCTAGGTGATATCCCTATCTGCTCTAAAGATGGTAAAATAGGCCATGTGTCTCTTTTGGCCCTCTATAAAGGCAACAAGGAAAGACCAAGTTATAAATTTTGACAATGGAAGCCCTGTAATGAATTTTCATATTCTGCAATAAAAGAAAAGCATGTATTTTTTTTTACTTGGGTAACATGCAAGGAAGGAAGTCATTGTGAACAGGAATAAATATCATAGACTAAGAGTTCCTGTATAATAGCTCCATATCTGAGATCAACGTGAATATCATATCCTCGGTCGTTGTTGTAGATCCCAAGAACTCAGAAAGCCCAGGTATATGCTTGACACTATGACAGATTTTACTAGCAAGATAATTAAAGTACATAATATTTTAAAAGTATTAAGAAAGATCTTCCAATTGTATTGTTCTCGATGGTATGACCGCTAACACATTCCCAATGCAGTTGGAAGAAAATCCAACTAGCCACAATAAAGGGTCCCATATGGATAGGCTTGGAATATGAATGAATCTTCTCAGTTTACATACTGCTAAGGGAAGTGTAGTCAACACAGTCCAATGACATACAAAGAAGAAAATTGAGGGATGAAAATGACTCCATTGAGTAACAGACACATCCAATGCAGACTCAGTGACAGTGATTTTAAAGGGAAAATGAGAGCCTGTTAACTCCATTGACACTCTCCCTCCTCCATGCCCTTAGCTGGAAGTCTCCAAAAAAAAGTTAATGAGTATTGGGTGTAGGTACGTGATTGTATGATATATGTGGGTATAGGTACATACATACCTTATCATCTGTACAGAGATCAGAAGACAACTTAGGAGGTTATTTGGACCAATATCAGGTTATTAGGCTGGCGTTATGGGTTATTTTACATGAAAACCTTCTCTTTGGTCCCAAAGCTGCCAGTTTAAAGACTCAGAAGGAAAGTGCTTTGAAATCTCATTCATTTTCTTTTCTGTCTTTAGAAATTTCTCTTTTGGCCACTTTATCTAATCCATTTAAAATTCTCACATTCCCCTAAGTAGTTTTTAAGTTCAGAGGACGTCCTGTAGTTTTGCCATTTTCTCTTTAAGGGTCTTTTGTATTTGTGGGCAATACATGATTTTATAAATACTTTTATTACTTACATATCTTAATGTTTTTGTCACAGTAGTCTCTCTCTCTCTGTGCTGAGTGGTGTCGTGAATTGGATTTTCATTAGTAGGAGTTTCAATTAAAAAAATCTCCTAAACAAGTAATGTGCAAATTACAATAAAGAAATGCAAATAAGTTGAAAAGGGACCATGACTCCTACAAAAGATCAAAGATACTAAAATAAGTAAAACACACAAAAAAATATGTTTCAGAAGTTTTCTAATTGAAATGATCAGTGACACAGAATAGTATATAAATTATCAGACAGATTCAAACTGGACTCACAAGAAAGACAACATCTTTAACAGCCAGAGATGTCGATGGGGAAAGACAGAACTATGAATGGGAATTACAGCAGAACAGAAGAAACATTTAGCAAAGACACTGGGGTGAGTTTTAAAATACATTGTTTGTAAAGGAAAAATCAATGGATTAAAAAATTAACAAGAATAATAAAACAGAAAATATCAAGATTCAACCAAGCAAAATGATGTATTAGAGGAGAAGATGGGGTAGCTGAACTATTACATTAACCTATCAATAAGTAAAAATCAAAGCAGTATCACAATATAAGAAATATTGAAGATAATCAAGGGGCCTCATAATGGGGCATTCATCTTTACAGTGGATATTTACTTTTAAGGCCTTTTTCAACCTATAGTTTTCAATAAATGATAATCATATTATCAATGAACCTGTGCATTGCTCATGGATTAGGGTCTTGGAAGAATATATAATTTAAGATTACAACTACACAGTGGCTTTGGTTGTAAATGTTGATTACATAGAAAATTCAAAGGAAGTGAAATTGGTTGTTACATTGATGTCAAAAGATCAAATGCAAAGGCAAGCAGAGTATACATTAGAACAGCAGCCTTAAGCCTTTAGTGACCCCAAGGTATACTATTAAATCTGGCTGTAAGGTTAGCAAAACTTTTATTCTTTGGATGCAAGAAATATTTTCAAAATAATTCATAATCACACATAAAAAATGGTTGAACCAATAAGAAAATGTCTCCCAACAAAGATATGATCTAGAGCAAATGGTTTTACTTCTGAATTCAACCAAACTAGTAACTAAGTGCTAACACAGATGCTCTTCAAACCATTCTAAAAACTGAAAGAAATGGCATACTGACATCTCCTTCAATAAGCCAGAGCAGCATTACTATCACATCAAAACTAGACAAGGACACTAAAAGCAAGCAACACGATATAGCAATTTACCTGACGACTCCATGCAAATCTTCTCAGTAAAATTCTGGCAAAAAAAAAAATTCTAGAAGGTATTATGGAACATCAACCGCCATGACGAACCACAATGGCTTCATTGTTGGAATACAAAGTTTGACTAAATATATGCAAATAAGAAAATGTAATAGAGCACAAAACAGGCATAAAGACAGCAACTGTGCACTAATATCAATATCCTTAGGCAGCAGAGAAAGGAATATTGAAACATCTTTGATGTTCCTTCACACAGATAATCAAGAAAGCAAGTGAGAACAAATACTGGGTATCAGGAAAGAGAAACACCATTCACTGCAGGCAGGGTGGAAGTCGTATAGATGTCTCTCAGAAATTTAAAAGTAAGGTTGCCACACGAAGCTGGCATACCACATTTGGTATACATGTGATAAGCTCCAATGATAACTGCACATCTGTGACTGCATTCTGCACCCTCACATCTGTCATGAATCTTCTGTCCATCCAGTCAGAACCATATCCCTTTTTGTATTTCTGTTCTTCTAGGACAGAATGCATTTTACTCAAGGGATTAACCATGGGAGTGAGTCTTAGATGATGTCAGTCATTCAACCATAACATGATCTTAGTAAGGCCATTGATTTAAGAGTGCCATGTGACCAGAGTAGGTCCCAAAGTTCAGTATGCTTGACTGAGATGCTGATATTCAGTGTGCTCTCTCCTTTTCTTCTGGGAGGCACTGTGTTTTCAGCTCTGTGAGAATGCAGCGTGTATCTGGAGAAAAGCAGATAAAGAACCAAAAGAGAGTTAGAAAATGAAACATTCTCTTCTGCTAGAGTCCACATTCTATGAGATAATATGATTTCTCACTTTAAAGTCAATGCGAGTTTATTTCAAAATGACTTAGGCAAAAAAAAAATATCACAGATTTCAACAGATAGTCTTTGAACATTTTAATGTGGTGAGAGAATAGAGACTTGGATTAGTCAATGTGACATGTCTAATCCCATAGATGGATTGATTGTTGCAGAAATGAAGCTTCTCCTCAGGTGACCTCAGTTCTGGTATGACCCCCATTATCCTTTTCCTTTTAGTAAGCATCTTCCAGTAAAGTTCATCACAATGAGGATAAACATGGAATTCCAATGTTATTATGTTGCTCCATGATGCTAAGAAACAGAAAACTTGTATTCTGTCAAAAGGTTAGTGTCTCTGTTTTTTTTTGCCCTTGGGCTTGTAGCCTTAATTACATTCTCAAACTCGCAGAGTTTATATCCAACGTCCAAATATTTCAAATGAGCTCATGGCTGTCATACTCATCTACATTATTAAATAAGTTATGACTATGAAAGGCTATTGTACAACTGACTATAACCAACTAAAATGTCATTGCAAATAGCAACTCGAAGTTCCTGGTGTGAAGATAATTACATCATTGACTGAATATTTATCCCTGATATAATATATTAACAGTTCTTATTGAATTATTTTTTTAAATATATCAGGTTTAAAACACAACTATATTTTCTTTCTTCGTTTATCATTCACAAATGCATTAAATATGTAGATGGTTATTTTTGGCACTTTCTTGATTATAAATTTAGTATGATATATATGTAGCAAACCACAAAAACATCAAAAAGTAAAATAAAACAATAAATAAATCAATAATATAATAGTAATCAAAAAGCAAGAGAACCCATAGAAATTAAAAGCATATAAATAAAATCTGGGAAACAACAACCACAAACCAAAAAAAAAAAGAACAAAAGAAAGAAAGAAAATAAATCATTGTTGCTGCTTTGTCTCCAACCTGACAAAGTAGCTCTGCTCATGGGGCTGGTTATCAGCCCTGGGTCTCTCTGCTCCTCTGTGAAAAGGCAGCAATGTCTATAATAAGCATCTTTTACTGATCTCTGTCATCCTCTATGTGGACAGTCTGGGTTTTCACTTATGACAGAGACAAAACTCCCTGAGGGAATAGGAATCACCAGACTCCCTGAAGTCTTGAGGCAGAATGAATCATGTATTTTAGATTTCCCCAACCTCACCAACGTCACAGAATTTGTTTCTTTTATTTTTAAAAAAGCTGATGCAACCCTGAGCCAATCTCTGTTTCTTAATATAAGTAGGAAGAATGAAGATGGAGACAGAGAGTGTGGGTAGAGAGAGCTGGAACTAGAGTTGCAGTGGAAACTTCCTGAAGTCATTGAGGGTGACTGTAGTGAGGACTCCAAGTAGTAGAGAATATGGAGTCTAAACTGGACATTTTCTGTAGTCAGGCAATGGCTTCCAGTAGTGGTTCCGGGTTGCATTCAGTTGAGTTGTTTGTCCAAGAGGTCCTATGGAAATCCCTAAACAACCCAGGCTGATTGTAGGACAGAAGGTCAGTCTCTAAAACCTGTCAATTAGGCCCCATAGCTAAGAACAACACCCACACAAGTCATTGAATGCTTAGACGTTGAGCTTGAGGGTGCTTAGAAGTCTTCACTCCTACTCTCTAGTCTCTTTGGTATGGGAAGGTAAACCGCAGTTTTACAACTGCAACCGCAAGAAAACAACCTTACGAAAGCAACCGCAAGAAAACTCATCCTAAACTGTCCTACCTGCAAGATATTCTGGGGAGATTTTGGCACAGAACTTGTGGGAGTGGCCAACCAACGTTTTGTTTAACAAGAGCTCCAAACCTGGAGAGGGATCCAGTGCCCTATGCTGCGGGGGTGGGGGGGGGTTGGGAAGTGGGGGGTAGGGGTGAGGGTGGGGAGGGGGTAGCTAGGAACCAGAGAATGGTAGAACAAAACACAGCTGAAAAAAAATCAACGAAATGATTGCTAATGCTATTCTGCTATACTCACACATCGTTGCTTTTCCAGCCATCATCAGAGAGGCTTCAATGACAGGAGATGAGAGAGGGTGCCAAGATCCACAGCTAGACGTTAAACAGTGTTGGGGGTCCCCATCATGTCCCTTCCCTGGGAGATCTGGGAACCAGTGGAAGAAGAAAAATGACTGTAACTTTATTAAAATATACTGGCAATAAAGAAATGTGCTGATAGTTATCTGAAACACCAGTAGCCAATATAAATGGTCTTGTATTACGATTGCTAGATGGTTCAGGATAAGATTGTAAAAATCTGGGGTGACTATGGTACACATGCTCTCTCTCTCTCTCTCTTTTCCTCTCCCTCTCTCTCTCTCTCTCTCTCTCTCTGTGTGTGTGTGTGTGTGTGAGAGAGAGAGAGAGAGAGAGAGAGAGCCCTCAAAACATCTACTAAATAGATATTAGAAGTTTATATCACTGACTTTGAAGGATCCAAGCCCTCAGAAGAGCAAGTAGCAAGTAACTGCAGAGGTCACTGGAAAAGCAAAAGGACCAGAATTGAATGTGCCACATTAAAGATGGGACTTAACAGTTGCAAACTCACGAACAAACTTCACTGGAAAATTTTATTTTAATGGATGAGCAATGAGAATGATATCTTGATGTGGAACTTCCTGGTAAAGACTCTAGGAATGTTGTTGAAATGACAGGGATTTTGTGTACATACGACATAGTTAATAAAATGGTGATATAGCATTCGGAAATTGGCTTTGATTTCTGTTGTGAGCTTAATGCCACCAAATGGTGTTTCTTAAATTGTTTGCTCTTTTATTGGGGCGATATTAAAAAAATTATACTCTCTATAGATAATAAACCAAAGTCAGACTAAAGAAACAATTCTACCAAGTACAAATTGGTAAACCAATAAGTTTGTCTGAGTTAAAGCAATGTAAGTGAGGGGTTACTTAGAGGAGTATTCTGATTCAAAGATAGCTGCATCATTGAAAAGCACAACACATCTTAAATAATGTCTCATGGAATCTGTAGTATAGGGCTCTTTGCACAGACTGCAGTTAACCTCACAGGTTGGTGAGTCTCTTCGAGTCATCTCAGCATCTTGTTTATCAAAGCCTTGCATCTGCTCTCCACCTGCTCTTTACCGTTTCTATGACTTCAGAATGTACTTTGTGATTCTTGATTTCAGGAACTTCATGAGACTCGTGTCTAGTTTCCTTCATGAGTTTAATGAGCTCTACCATTTTATTTTTTTTCCTGAGAGGAATATTTTGATTTGGTGGAAATTGCTACCCCATCGCATGATTCAGAGAAATCTTTCTTGACTCAGAGAATTTTCTCGAGGAGAAAGCAATTGGTGCAGCAAACATTATTTCTTTCTTTATTGTATAAATATAATTAAAATAAATTATTTGGTCATCAAGAAGAAGAAAATTAAAATGATAATGATAAGCAAAATAAACTAGAAACAGGGAAGCAATCTAAGTATCTGATAAATGTGACACATAAAAAGAAAGGAATTTCTTTGTTTTGTCTTCTTTTTTTCCAACATAGTATTTCTAATGATTTTTTGGGGGGCGTTTAATATCATATGGCAGACTCACAGTTGAGAAAGAAGAATATAGAAATCTTTAGTGACAACCCGTGCCCCGACTCCCACCAGCACTCCTCCCAAAAGTAACAGGCTACACAGACTGTTCTGGAAAACTATTAAAAATTGTGTTATGGGTACTGGGTATAGATCTGCATAATTTATGGTTTCTTACATGAACGTGGGTAGGAAGGACTCAGTTTTCTTTAAGCAACTGGTCTCTGGTGGACTGAACATGCTCCAGTGCATATTATTGAGTAAAATAGAAAGCAATTTTTAAGCAAGCATGAAAGCACAAAAGTAAACTATTAATTATAGGGAATAGAAAACCAGGTATGGGAAAGGAGGGTCTAGATTAGGTAACAGAAAATATAAATGTCAAAATACTATATATGTATATCTGAAACTGTTTTATATTTCATCTCATAATGTGCCAGCTTTCTGAGCATGAAAATTTTATGGAGTTCAACCCCTAGCATTGATGTATGAATAGATAGTGTGCTTTCACAAACACTGGCTCCTTCATAACTCATTTTCATGTTCTCGAGTTTATCTGCTAGTTTTAAGCTTTTCTTCTTCAGTGTCTTCACCTTTCTGCTCTAAGTTTGGGTTTGGCACCACTGACTGTTGAGGACACCTTCCTCTTTTGTCTACGTCACTTACATTTCCTTCCCGTCAGCAAAATAACATCATACCTTATTATCGCTTTGAATTTTCATCAAGAACTTTACCAGTATATTCCCAGTTCGAGCAACTCTTTGGTGTCTGAGTCCTAGCTTTCAGCCGTTCTTAGCTTCTGAGTACTTGTCATTAACCTTAATCATTTACAGCTTCCGAGTTTAAGTGAGTGATTCGGGACACTTGTTATCGCTTGGTCTGAACACCATGGTAGGGTCTTTCATTTGGAGAAATTCTACATTTTTGTATTGTAGAAACTACAGAAGGAGTGAAATAATAAACAGATTGGGGGACCAATCAAACACAGGTGGCACTGTTTAAGTATGATGTTTTTTAAATGAGTTTGGTTTATTATAACCCAAAACAATGATGGGAGGAACATCAAGTATCAATGATGAATAGATCATCATGATGACTATAAAATTATTGAAAAGCTTGAAATATGACAGTCACTAAATTGTGACACCAGTATTTAATACATTTGATAAAGAGTACATGTAAAGAAATGCCCTACCACATGCAAATACATAAAATGTTAATTAAAATTTGGGGTGTAATATGTCTGATTTAATTGGGTCAGATAAGAACACTTATAATACTTATAATAAGAACACTGATCACAGGAAGCAAACAACAATATGGATAAAAAGGAGCTATTATTCATTCTGGTTGGGAGTATAAAATAGCACTATTTTGGTGGATTGTTTGGGGCTCTGTAAAAACTAAATATGTCCTAACCATACTGAATTTTTAAATTATATCCATACAAAGAGCTGCATATGAATATTTATAGCAGTTTAATTCACAATTATCCAAACTTGGAAGTGACTGAAATGTTCAAAACTGAGTGTTGAACAATCTGTGTGCTTTCAGAAAATAGAATATTATGTCATGCTAAAAAGAACCTAGCTACCAAGGACATAAGACCTTAAATGCCTATCAATAAGTAAAGAAAAAGAAAAAGTAACAAAACCTATCATATACTTCCTTTTCCAATCATGTTTTATTCTATGAAAGACAAAACCAAAGTAGAAAACCAGCAATTGCTGGGACTCAAGTATAGAAGGATGAATAGGTGAAATGAGGACAATTTTGAGGCAGAAAAGTTAATTTCTATAATGCAGCAGTGGTAGATACGGGTTCTCATATATTTATCCAAATCTATAACATATACCACACCAAGACTGACTGCCCTTGTCACTACAAACTTCTGTGATGACTTGTCAATATAGATTCATTTGATGTAACATGTATGTTAGTTTGGCTTGGGATGTTGAAAGTTCAGGATACTGTGTATGTGCTGGGGAAAGCATCCATAGAAAAACTCTAACTTTTTCCTAATCTTTCCATGAACCAAAAAAATTTATTTAAACTAAACTGGGGGCACAGAAGGAAGACACAGTAGATGGGCCCATGTCCATCCTAGCCTGAAACAAGTGCTCAGCAGAAGAGGGAGGTGTTAGGTGTGCCAGCAACCTGTGGCCCACTGTTCATATCTTGCATGACGTTGGGATGTTGTCAGTGTCACATGTTGCCAACGAGGGCCATACAGTCTTTCATGGTCTGTGTTGCCCACAAGAGTCACATCCGAAGTTGCTGCTGAGAGTAGGGAGGTACATTAATGAGTGACTTGTGCTGCTGCATGAGGCCATAATGGTGTCTGCATCCTGCCTTATTTGAGTCCGAGGCCCTACTGCAGCCAGGTCTGTCTGTGTTCAAGTCCATTCCTGTGTTGCCCCTGAAGACCAGGTGGATATCGACGATTTATGCTGCAGCCTGAGGCCATGTTGATGTGAGCGGCCTACACTGCTATCTGAGGCATTAGAAAGGTCGGTGATCTGGGTTACCACTGAGAGCCTTTTTTGGGCCTCTGTGACTCAGTGGGGGACCATGGTAAACAGCGCGGGAGCATAATTGTGCTGTAACAAGAAACCGTGTGGAAGCTCATGATCTGTGCCCAATTTGTGGTGTGTATGCATGTGTGTGTGTGTGTTTCTGTAATTTATTCATTTCTAAGAAACATGTTAGATAGTGAAAATACAACTTCAAATTATATTTGAGCTCTTGGAATTTATATTGTAGTGGAGTTTTAAAGGCAAACAAATAGACATAAAAAGCAAGGAGGAAACTTGGTCAGTGAAATTGATGGCAGCAGATGTACAGTTGAGAAAGAGGGACATGGGAAGCTTCTGTGTCAATCCCTGCCTCCCCAAACCCCCTAAAACATAATGGCTTAAAAAGGAAGTCATTGAAAAGAATTATTAAAATTTTATTAAAAATGCTGAAGTGTAGTCTCCACAATTAATGAATTCTGGAAGGGGTGTGGAAAGGGAAGGACTCAGCTTTATTTAAGGGACAGGACACTGTGATTTTGACCATGCTTCATTGAGTGTATGTGTGTACGTGTATGCGTGTGTGTGTGTGTGTGTGTGTGTGTGTGTGTGTGTGTATCACAAATTGGACTTGGACACTGCAGGTTTGACCACACTCCTGTGAGTATACAGATAACACAAATCGGATTTTTTGATTTGTTTGCTTGTTTGTTTTGCTGAGGGGGTAGGTCACAAGGGTGGGCTGGGGCAGACATGGAAAGGCTGGGAAGTGAGAGTTTTTGGTGAGTATGTTTTGGAATTCTGAAAGAATCAATAAAAATGCTATATATAATTATACTATATAATAATATTTACTACATATTTACATAAATTATGTGTGTGTGTGTGTGTACAAACTTGGGGTTGAAGAGATGGCTCAGTGGCTAAGAGTACATCCTATTCTTGTATGAGTTCCCAGAACCCATGCTTGACAGGCAATTTTTAACTGCTTGCAGTTCTAGAGTCAGGGGAGCTGTTGCCCTCTTCTGACCTGGGTAAAAATCAGTGTTCATGTACATATCCTGTAAACGTACACATAAACATGTGTGCATACACACACTTATATAAAATTAAATTTCAAAACACTTCCAGGAAGCTAATTCTTAATAATAAAAAAAGCTCTCACATTTTTCATGTCCTAATAAAGAGCACAAAGTGATATAAAGTTGAGCAAATGAACTCAAAAACTAAGGGTGTCAACTTTTTTCTCTTCTTTTAATTAGCTCGATTATCAACATTAAAATTCCAAACTAAAATCCTGTCTAACTCTTTCAATCACAGATAAAAAGTAGCTCCTCCAAGAAGATGCAATATTACAGAAGCCCTTCTGCCTGGAGGCTTGCCTTTGGGTATGGCAAAGCCAACCACACAACAAAATAACTGCCTTCCACTTCATCAGCTTCCTGGATCTCATCATGGCAAGACTGAACCCTATTCCATAGGAAAATTTTCTAGTCTCCTGGACTCATCAGCTAAAGGCAAGTACTGTTTCTAAGACTGTTATTAGCCTAAGAGTAAGGAGAGAGTTGAAATTTCCCTCAGAGATAAAAAAAACGCTGTCTCATTTCTGCTCATTGATTTATCCCTCTCAGATCTGTTTGATGACATTTGATGACTTAAGGTACTGGCAGTATATTACTTCATTTGTTAAGTTTCCTGCTAAAAATACAGGCAAGTATGCCTCTTTCGCAGGCCTCATAGTCCAGAATTAACAGGTTTCAGATGTATCTTCAGAGGTTCAGAGTTTTCAATTTCCTTTAATTATCTTCTAAAATGTTCATGCCTTTTAACAGAAAACATAGTTTCTAATAGTGTTACAGAAACAAAATAACATGTATGTTATCCTTAAGGGATACATTTAAAGCCTAAGGAATCAAGAATTGAAAAAAAAAAAAAACTAGCCAGTTCAGGTGTTATAAATGGCTGCGTTTACTATATCTGACTGCTGAGTGAGGTTTCCTATCTCCTTCTAGCTACCCTCCGTCCTGACTGTTCAATCTGTGGGAGGTGCATTGGATATAACGCAGACCAGGGGAGTTCAGCCCTTCATTATCAGTGCACATTTCAAGGCATTGCTTAGGGAGTGCATGCTTGAGGAAAAGATTTGAAGGTCTCTAAATTAGTCTCATGAGAAAAGCCTACTTAATTAAAGAGTCATAAAACCTTGTATGGCTAACAAGTTAATGACTTTATATATAAGGAAAGTTGGACCACATTGAATCATAATTTAATTATGAAGGCCGAGTTTCTTTGTCTCCTCTTTAAACCTGGGAGATACATGTTTTTCTTAGGCTAACATTTCTTTTTGCACTTTTGAAATAGTAATAGTTACATATTAATGAGAACTTGCAATTACAAAAGCCTTAACCAATGTCTGAAGCAAATTCTTTAGTCTTAAAAATTGCCAATTGTAATATTCATATAAAAGCAGTTGTCGACAAGTAACAAAACATTCAATGCAGGTCATTTCAATACGATTTTCGACAAAGTGTATGATCGAGCTGCCACGAAAGTTTGGCAAAAAGAATTCTGCAGTAAAATGTGTGAAACAGAAACTACGCAATGTAAAAAAAATTAATAAGTGAAAAGGAATTTTGGAAATATTAAAAAATATAATTTTTCTGTACTTTGCCAGATGAAGTGTAAAGCAATCACAGACATTGTGATTAGTCTCCTATAATTAGTAAAGATGATTTAGTAGATAGACACAAAAAGGTGACCTCAGACTTCTACTCTGAAAACTTAAGCTTTTACTTATGCTATAAAAATGTTTAAACTTGCATTCATCTATGAAACAGAAAACCGAAACTCAATGTCCTAAACACCTACCTCAGAAGGATACAGGGGAGAGAGAGAAAGAAACACAGAGAGACGGGGAGACAAAAAGACAGATGGAGACAGAGAGAGTCACACACACACAGAAGTCAGACAGAGAGAGACAGAGAGAAAGACACACACACACACACACAGAGAAGTCAGACAGAGAGACAGAGAGAAAGACACACACACACACACACAGAGAGAGAGAGAGAGAGAGAGAGAGAGAGAGAGAGAGAGAGAGCACATGCAGCAAAGAATGGAATAATAAACTTTGTGAGTTCCAGACCAGACCAATGACATTCATTTTCTCTTAGAGAAGACTGCCTTTTTGTCAAAACTTGAAACTTCTGCACAGTTTGGATGCTAGATCTTTTGTTAAATCGTTTCTGGACCACTCACTCTTTTCTTTGGAGTTGGTTGCTGCTCCTAGAACCTAAAGTTTACATGAGAGGCTCGTATTCCGTCCTACTCACTTTCTCTTCAGCTCCATGACAACAAGAATATAAATTACTATATTTCCTGTCATCAATTTCACTCCAAAATCAACATTATTGTAAGGAGAAAGACACCTTCTTGACACGATATACATACAAATATAAATAGTTTTATATTTGTATATATACACATACACATTCACTTGATAATTTGCTTCCAAACAGTGTTTTATTTTAATTGTTTAGCTTATTTCTTTTTTTCTAGCAATGTTTCTTATTTGTTTTTAAACAGCCTATCCTGTTATTGTTAACACCTGAGAGTCCTAGTAAGTTTCCTTCACATCACATTAAACAAAACTCTAAGCTACAGTTCTTAGAAAAGAATTAAGAGTCCACTCGAGGACTTGCCCTACTGGAACGACTGTGTTTCTTCTCACAACCTGTCCATTTTCTCTGCATAAAAGGCCAGATCGAAAGTGCATTGCCAGCTTCTGATTCTGAAGGCATCTCTGTAACACTTTGTCATTGCTCTGATGATTTTCTCCATTGACAGAGAGGATGGATGGTGGTGTCTGTCTCCGTTTTACCATAGTGTGCTACTTGTTTAACAACCTACACTCTGCTGAAACTGACAACAGGGGTCCCCACAGTGTGCTGACAGTGTGTTGCTCTCAAACATTGGCAGTAGGTAAACTATAGCTTTCGAGTCTTGCGGCTGCCAATGCATATAAACACACATTCAACACCATGCTTGGGCTGTTTTTATTTAGAGCCAGCTTTGCTCAGTCTCTTTTATGTAGACAGAAGGTAGGTAATTGAGAGGGTGATGTGAGAGGGCCTGTCTGGCTACTTCCTAGTAATCTAAGAAGAGGCATGCTCTCCATGGTAAAAATTTTGAAGCTACTGATTTCAATTTTGGAGCTTAACTAAAATTTCCAAGCAGGGAAACTTCCCTGTTTGCTGTATTAAATTTAGTTAATATTATTTTAAAATAATTGATGAATTCTTCAAACCAAATATTTAGAGAATTCAAAACCCAAAATAAGATGGTGGGATAAAAGCTTCTGTTGATTTGCTTTTTAGTTAATGTAACCATAGAAATGAGGTATTATTTTCTATACCTTGTCTTTATTGCCAGTTCCTTTGAATTGAGACTTTGTGTCTCTCACGGTTCTTTGAATTGAGACTTTGTGCTTTGATTCATTATGTTTTCTGACAGAGAATTGTTGAGATGTAAGACATCAAGCAACTACTTTGAGGATCTTGTGCTGTATTTAAAACAAATGTGATCTGGTTTAAATAGAAAGGCAAACAAGTGTCTCTCTGTCCACTACACTCACACTGCAGTTACTTTTTGCCTCTGTGGTCTACAATGGTCATTTGCCTTCATCAGATTTAACAAATCACTCATGCCAAGCATTTACCTTTTAAATAGAGGAAGAAACATGAAGAAATTGAAGCACAAGATATTGACCAAAATTAACTAAATAGGAAAGAAGAGAGGTGGGGCATCTTCGCATCAGCTGTTCCATGATTCCATTTTATGTTGCTGTTGCCTTGGGAATTATTCCTTAGCATCAGTTTTTGAATGCCACCTTTATTGGTACCACATTATTCATGATCAGCATACATAACTCTCAGGGGCTTATGACGACAGGTCATTCTTTAGTTTTTAACATCATATCCTATTATTTTACAAGATAACATAAAACCCATCAAAGGAGCCTTTACAAGTTAATCACACTTATTTTTGCACCTACTGTAAATGTAGACTCTATCCATCTAATCCACCTAGCGGCTGAAGAATGTATCCTTTTGTAATAGGTTAACATCTCTCTCTCTTTAGATAGATAGATAGATAGATCTCTATCTCTATATATAGATCTATCTTTATATAGAAATATAAGCTATACATATATAAATTTATATATGTATACTCTGTTTCATTGTTGCTGCTTATTAATTTCAAAGATTCTTAAAACAGCAAAAAAGTGAAAAGATAATATTCCTGTGGCATTTTTTCTTTTTGGGATTCTCGGTTTCCTGGCTTTGTCTTAAAGCAGAAGAAGGCAGGAAACAGTTTAAGCATTTTCAGCAAATATTCTCATATTTGACAACGATGAACGAATGCCATTTATATTTAATGGGAAGCACAATTAGCCAAGCTGAGCCAAGTTGATGCTGTGGTCAAAGTCAAACGTGGGGAAGTGACATTAAGTGGATAGCCTGAGATAGCAGCTAATTGGATACAGTGACATGGCGATCCCAGATGGGGGGATCATAGCAGGAATCCTATACAGGAAATAGGCAACGAATAGGTTTGAAAGGCCACATGGATGAACTAGATATAAAGATAAACAAAACTGAGATAAAAGACATGCTGTCACATATTAAGACCAAAATGCTCTCTTAAGTTTATTTAGAAGTTTTTGCCTGACATTGGCATAGGATGCTCTACTCACATTTCACTTTAAAACCTAAAGGGGGAGAGTTATCTCTGGAGCTAAGACTAAGAAGGACCAGGAAAGCCACCGGGCCCCACTTATGATGATATCCAAGTTGAGGCGGCTTTGATCTGGTGCTTTGTGGCTTATGAAAATGCGAGTCATACAAGCTTTTGCTTTAAAATGGGTATAAATAGCCCCGTCTCTCAAAGTTGAAAAATCTATTTAAGAAAACTAAAACAAGAACCTGATGTGGAACAAACCACACCATGGTTTAGCGTTCACAACAGCACTTAGGACCTGCTCACACGGCCGCTCATTGCACCAAGTGGGTAAGCTCAACATTTAGTGTCTCCAAAAATGTCTAAAACCAGTAGGAAAAAGCCATATGGTACCCCAAACCACAAGGGAAATTATACATCTTTTTATAAAGCGTTCCCACTAGAAAAAGGAAAAGCCTTCTGTTTATCATTATATTTTATGAGGCAACTTCAATGAAGTCATGAAGTATTATCACATGAGCAGCGAAGGATAAAGGCTTTTTTTTTACTAGAGCCTCAAAGGGTAGGAAATATGGGATATGGCACAACTGAAGTTAATTTTCCATCCTGCAAATGAGGCTCAAGATGTGGTGTGGGTCATGGGGAATTTCGGGCCGTCCAAGAAGATGGCCAACACTTTCAAAACTTGTATGTGGGATGTGAGCGTATGCTTTATACGCCCAATTCAGGAATTATGCTTCATTTTTAATATAGTTTGCATTGATATTTTATGGGAGGTAACATTTGTCTGGGTTGACTCAACTGTTCCAGTGTGTGAAGGAAGCACCAGAAGACATGAACAGAGGTCCTCGTTACAAAGCAGATACGTAGTGAAGGTTGGGAAAGGAAAATTGGTGAAGTCATAGCAAGGGTGTTTTTCAGTTCCCTCTACTCATTTCCTTTTGGAAAAAAGAGGATCAAAGCAATCTTTCCATAATGCATTTTTGTTCAAAAATAAAGATATTTTTACAGTTAAAATTCTCCTTCTTTCCATCTGTTCTTTTATTCACTCACCAACCATATGCCATGTGGCAGATACTATATTGTGACTATAGTAAAAATACTCAGAATTTGATTTCTCTTATTGTGTTGTTTAGGAACGATGTGGCAAATGCAAATACACAGGCACAAGACACTGTGAGGAAGCTTATCCCATTTTACAGTTGAAAACAAAATGAACTTAACATTTCAGAAGTTATTTTGTCATATGGAGATACTGAGTGCTAGAGATAAAATATGAAAACATTTATTCCTATCAATAAAGAAACAGGTTTCAAGTTCCCATCTTCTCAGTTATTCCCTTCCTCACCCCAGCTTCTCTAGTCTACTTTTACCAGCATTCAGTCATCATAAACAAATGCACTCTTTTCCATGAATAGAGAATGTTGATGATAATGGAGTCCTAGTTTTTTGCCTTTCTTTTCTTTCTCATTAATAAGATGTATTAGTTTTACTATATTAAGTCTAAACTGTAAAGTATGTAAGCATGCCTTCATTAAAATCAGAAGTTAGTATTTTTTATTTATATCTTACAAAAGTTGAAAACTGAAGTTCAATAATTTCAAAACTTATCAATATAAACTTTGGTTTATTTCCTGAAGAAATAGTGTGACAAATATTGAACTGTTGGAATGGGGTATCTTTTGAGGTCATAATATCTTCTTCGTAAGATTAATCAGTCACAAAACACTAAATTAGAAACCAGCAAAATAGAGAATTTGCAGTTATTTTAAGATAATTCTTAATCAAATTTTCTCATACCTAATTGTAAAAAATGAAATTTGCTTCATGCTATATTCAACCAATAAATTCTAAGATTATATTGATTTCATCACTCGTATAGTTTGTTTCCTGCATAGAAACTATACACTCACATCTTTGTCAAGTCTTCTGCCACAATACATTCAATGTATAGATCTTTCAGTTTATGTCAGATCACTAAGCATTGATCATCCGTGTGCCCCGAATAATCATATTTTGACGTCCATTGCAATCTGATAAATTATGCTGTTACAAAATAAAGCTTAGGGTCAAAACCTGAATGAAGTTTATTTTCTGTTGTTCACTAGTTTTTAATTCTATACAGTTAACTTAATATTTCCTAATTTCTCTCTATGGGTAGAACAGTGTTTCTCAACCTGTGGGTCACAAACCTTGGGAGGGGTCAAAGGATACTTTCACGGGATTGGATGTCAGATGTCCTGAAGAGAAGATACTTACATTATAATTTATAACAGGAGGAAAATTACAGTTATGAAGTATCAATAAAATAACTTTATACCTGGGGGTCACCACGACGTGAGGGACTGTATTAAAGGGAGGTAAGCAGCATGAGGGATGTTGAGAAGCCCTGGTTTAGAAGGTAAATTGAAGCACATTTTCACGGGAATGGAACGTGACACCTACTGTCTGGGAATTAGTAGGAAATTTTCTCCTGATGGCTAACTATGCTTGTACATTCATTCTGCCTCCCTCCTGTCTTCATTATAAGCTCAAAATAAGCAGTGAATCGTGGCTCGTTCCTGTAATTTAGGAATCAGCGAGATGAGGAAGGTTGACTTCTTTGAGTTCCCAGCCAGACTGAACTGTATCGTGAGCCACTGGTAGTCATAAACCGTGGAATGACACTCTGTATGGACACCAGAAACACAAATGTCAGTTATTTTACATGAACATGCAATCACACAGTTTAATGCTCAAAAGAATAAAAGCAAAGAAAAAAATGCCTCTTATCTGACTAAAAATTTTCCTTTTAGATAAGTAAGTTTTTCTTTTTATAGAAAATGAGAAAAGAATAGTATTTCGTGTGTGGACCTCCTGTGGTTATTTGTTCGGTTCCTGTGTATCGAGAGTGATAGATGAAGGAAACATCAAGGGAGTACACTGTGAATTGAAGCTCCCCAGGCAGTTTCAGGAAATTTCGCAATCACCAAATGTTGATTCCTAGTCTCACAGCTTTTATGGTAAAGGCTTACTTAGCAGAACTGGCTTTGCGAGGTTTCCCTGGATAAGAGGAGGTGATACCCATCAAGGTGGAGTTGTGTGCCCGATACTCAGTACAAGTATGAGACATGGAAGATGCTAAAACAGATTTTGCTCTTTATGAAAGTTACTTTTGCTTCTTTCTGTGCCAAATCACCAATCTTTCTGGAGGTTGCGATGCATATGACCTATATAAATGGGACCCATTAGTATAGTATTAAATATATAGCCTTCCAAAAGCCAGCGTAGTTCTAGGAGAGCTGGCACTTCAAGATGGGTCAATATTTAATCATCAAATAATATCTCTGAAGTGACTCAAATTTCCTTCACCTCTAGTTAAGACTCAATTTGTGTACACAGAATTACAGTCATCACAGAAACATTATCATTTCATTCAGGTAAAACTCGTAACTTGATGGAGCGTGATGTGGTTTTTAATTCCTTGTTAGTAAATTTCTAATAATTACATGATAATCTACTTGATGTTCACAGACAGGTTTATAATATACAATAATCTTCATAAATTTATTAAAATATATGCTGTGGGATATTATAATAAAAATTGACAATAGTACAAAATTGAGTTCCTTTTGGAAATGGTACTTTATGAAAAGTCAGAAAAAATGCTACATTGAATATGGGCCTCACTAATGTAAATTATTCATTTTTCTTATGGATTAGGAGGGTTTTTTGTTTTGTGAAGAAGGGGGATGATGGAAACAAGACAGTTTAATTTTCACTTCCTTTCTTAGTGTTATTAAATGAAGCTGAATAGATACCATGTTGATACTATCTAAGGGAACAATGCATTTAGGGTCCTATCTACACACAGAGAAAAGACATTGGAACACCATTTGGAAGACGGATGACTTCAGGATATTCTGGATGTCTTATGAACATAACAAAGGACAGAAAAATTTTTACTGTGTTTATGTGTGAAACACATTTTGTCTCTAGAGAACTGGCTTAGTATGTCTCAGACATTTCACCTTTAAATGAACTTAATATTAAGGGAATACCTGCTTTCTGAAAGAAAAAAAATGCATGAGTGTAAAAAGGAAAAAGATTCCAAACTTCTTTTCTGGTGTTATTAATTTAGGAAAAGAGGACTCAATGATGATTTCTTAGGACAGAGAATTATGTTACATTAGACTGTTTTAGCAGTTTATTAAAGGGTCTGATTCTCTTCACTTTCTCTCTCTCAAATTTGCATAAAAACAGAGTATGTTCAGTAATGCTGCGTTGACAGGAATTAGAAAGGGGAACCAGTCTAGGTTCTATCAACAGATGAAAGGAAAATGAAAATGTCATACATACGTAATGAGTTTTATTCCATTGGAAAGAAAAGTGAAGTTATGAAATTTGTAAATGAGAACTAGAAAACATACTGAGTGAAGGGAGCAAGACCAGGAAAGAAACATTGCAAATGCTTTTTTGTTTGTTTCTTTGTTTTTCCACAAGGCTGGAGGTTTCTCATCCTGTCCGGTCCTGAACTTAGTTATTTTAAAATAACCACTCTGAGGCTTGATATTAAGTGCAAACTATTTGATCTAATAGCTCAAGTTATTTTTAACTAGCTCTTACCTTTTAAATTAATCAGTTTCAATTATTTTATACATTACCATGAGGTTTGTGGCTTGTTACCTCACATTTTGCTTCCCTGGGGGATGCTCATCTCCCAGTCTCTGCCTTCTTTCTCCCTGTATTCAGTTTGCTTTTCCCACCTAGCAATATGCTGCCCTGCATCTTAATTAAACAATGGTAATAAGAGATATTAACAGTATACAGCGGGGTATCCCATACTATCTCTCCTTTCCTGTTTAATTAAAAAGTAAGAATAAAACCTTAACATTGTAAAATTACATACAACAAAACAGATATCATGCATTAATTACAGTTATAATATTTAGTCTATTTGTATTTGGCAAAATTAAAAAAGATCTCAATCATCTGTCCTATCATTGTGAATCAAAAGTTAATTTCTAATTTATCATTTTTCATAACTAAGGAAAATTGTATTTGTAAATATCTAGTCTTCAACTCCACCAAAGACTCCGGGAAGATATAATTTTGCCTAAGAAACCAGGAAGGGCATTGTAAGCAAGTTCAAAAACTCTAAAAACGATAGAGATAACTGGGTGCCTGGACAGTCACCCAAAGTTCTTCTTTAACATTAGGGTATCCATCTTCAGCTATAGGCCTATAGTGTCTGGCAGATTTCTCAGTAAAGCAGGAAATCTGAAAGACTGTTCCACCTATTTTGGCAAAATTCATCAGTCATGTTCTTTGGTGCCCTGCAGAATGTCTGCCAAACTTTCATAAATCAATAATATCAAAAAGACTGTCCCTCCTTATTTTTGTAAGTTCAGCAGTCATTTTCCTGTGAGTCCTGCATGTTCAGCTTATATGAATATTGTCAAGCTGTCCAGGCAAGAGCAGTCTCTTGCCCAAATGCCATATTGAAAGCAAATTTTATGAGGAGCTATTTTCATGCCCATCATCCTCTTGAAATAATTAGAAATAAAAGAAATCACAATAGTATGCATAATACAGGCTCTCTGTGTGTTACCCATTGTTCATTGTCTTATTATGATCTCTTTATTAGTCTGTTTGCTTTTGAAGAACCTCAGTTTATTATCTTTAAATTATTCCTTTAATATATGACTCTATCTTTTATCCTCTCTCATTCTAGCCTGTATATATTTATCAAACACCTTGTGACCCATTTAGAGGCCTTTTGGTCTCTATATGTTTATTGTACAACTGTAATAATTTTTTGACCAGGAAAGTCTTTTAAAATGCTAAACAGGCATGGCTAGGACCAAAGCCAAGGCTTTGGCTGTTGGCTCTGCCCCATTTACTTTTCAACATGACAGAGATATGTTCACTGCCAGTTCTGGGAGCCATGCTCACCACCCTAACTCTATGGATGCAGCAGGTCCATGCCACCATCAAGTAACTTGCATCAGGCTGCCCTCAAACCCCATTTAAGTGTTCCATAGCAGAACCTCTTGAAAACGTCATCTGTGCAGCCATCATGAACCAGGAAGCCATCTCTTAAGGAGCCATGCATCTGCTCACCACCAGCAAATAGCTCCTCTCTGAAAAAATGCAGCTACCAAGAAGCTGCATTTGACTCCCATTTTTGTGGTTCCAGAATCCTTCTGTTTTTAAAGCTTTTTTTAGGTCTTATGTGAATCCATGCTCGACAGTGGGTGACATTTTGTAACTAGAACATTATCATTTCACCCAGTCCTTCAGCAGGCTTAAAACAACCACTTTGAGTCTTAATATTAATTACAAAATGCTTGGTCTTTTAGCTCAGGCATACTATTAACTAGTTCTTACAATTTAACCCATTTTTATTATTTTATATTTTAACAGAGGCTCACATCTTGCTCCTTTGAGGGCTGCTTGTCTCCCAGACTCTACGTTCTTTCTCTCTGTATTCAGTTTGGCTTTGCCACCAAGCAATGTTCTACCCTGCCATAGGCCAAAGCAGCTTCTTCATTAGCCAATAGTAATAAAACTTATTCATAGCATGCAGAAGGGCATCCCACATCATTTCCATTCTAATTTTCTTTCCATTTGTGATTTTAGCTTGAATATCCTGTAGAGCTATGAAGTTGGACGAGAGAAAATAGCAAAATATTAGGTATGTGAATGTGAGGGGGAAACACTGGGGTTAGATCAGGGATGTGGGTGGAGGAAAAAATGTGGTATGGGGTTGATGAATCACATTTACTAGAAAAAGGAATGTATGGAAACATCATGTAGAAATTTACTATTATTATGCTAATTTAAAAATATAAATTTTTAAATAAAGAGTTTAAAGGGATATATTCTGCATGGCTACATAATTATTTTCCTAGAATGCATTTTTTAAAAATTCCTGAGCAGTGACAGCACAGATTGTTAATTCAAGCAGGCATCTCTCTGTGCATTTGAGGCCAGCCTGGTCTACAGAGCAAGTTTCTGAACAGGCTCAAACATAGAGAAACATGTCTTAAAATCTGCCCCTGTCCATTTTTATGTATGCACTACAAACACCAACAGTTAACCTGAAGTGAACTACAGAACTAAATGAAAATCTAAACAGTGTGAATGATATATTTGCAAATTCATATCAGTGAAATATTTCTTAAAGCATAAAGTATCAACATTAAAACCTACATTTTGAAATCTTCTGATTTACCTACCTGTGAGCACTTCAAGCAAAAATAATGATTATCCTAGCAAGACTTGCTACGTGCTGGTGTAAACTCATATGAATGTCATTAGAGTAGCCAACTCCTTTCTGGTTGGATGTATGCTCCAATCCACAAGTTAAAGCTATATAAGACACTATTATTGGGCTGCTAGCCGACAGCTGGAAAAGCCACAGGCCCTGCTATTATTCAGCTAAATTGGCATAGTATTAAACTGACTTTCATGACTTATTATTATATGCATAGATGAATATATCTCATCAGAGAGGCTTTGTTTGCCGGAAATGGTGGTTGACACAAAAAACCCACAGCTGGTAAAGGTACAGAAACTTGAATACTGTGACACAGTTAGCCCAAAATGGGGGTCTCTGTATCATATCCTGTCTCTTAAGATTCAGGGTTCATTGTGAAAGAGGGAGCCGAAAAAGTGTAAGAGCCAGGCGTTGTGGATTCAAGCAGGGACATGATATCTTCTGGGAACAGCTTGGAAATTGTGCGTATTAGCTTACAGTGGTTTTGAGAGCATGTACAAGACCTGTCCAAGCTCAAGCAAGACTAAACAACAACACAGAGAAGAGAAGTGGGCATGGAGTATGCCAAGGAGATGTTGTCAATCCATAACTTCTGGAAAATGGAGAATCAGTTTCCGTTAAGAGGACAGCCTCAAGTTAACCATGCCCCATGGCAGGACCACACACCACCCACCCAAGAATATATGAGCCTAGCAAATTGGAGTGGAAAGGCATAAGAAAATAAAAGGACATCTTGTTTGTGAGTTAAAAAGAGGGGCAGGTATGGGGAAGGGATGACTTTATTTAAAACACAGGCTGTGAAGTTATCAAAAAACTAATAAATTAGGAGAAAAGCTTCTTAGAGATATTTTGAGAAAATAAAAAGTATCTGAGATTTAAAAAGCATTGCTAGAAAGTTCTGAATGGAGTGAATTTTATAATATACATACACACATGATGAGAATTTTTGTTCTGAGTATATAAAGACTTCTCAAAACATGATAGAACCATGGTACAATCCTTTAACACCAGCAATTGGAAGCAGAGGCAGGTGGATCTCTGTGAGTTCAAGGTCAGCCTGCTCTACTTAGTGAATTCCAGCATAGCCAGAGCTAAAGGCTCAAAACAGGGCAAACAAAGAACAGAAACAAACAAACAAACAAAAACCAAACCAAAAAGAAACAAAAACAAATGAAAAACCAAACAAACCCAGCAATGATAGCATTTACTAGACTCATTTTATTTCAAAGTTTATTAAATTATAAAAGTTTCCATTTCCGCCCCTCCTCCCAACACCCTCCCACTCCCCCCACTCCCTCTCCTCCTCCCTCTCCATCCCTAAGAGCAGTCAGGGTTTCCTGCCCTGTGGGAAGTTCAAGTTCCTCCCCCCCCTCCAGGTCCAGGAAGGTGAGTATCCAAACAGACTGGATCCCAAAAATCCAGTATATGCAGAGGAAACAAGTTCCAGTGTCATTGTCAATGGCTTTTCAGAAAGACTCCGGGATGATACCTATACTCCTTAAGGTATTTCACAATATAGAAACAGAAGAGTCATTGTCAAACTCTTTTTATGAAGCTACAGTTACCCTGATACCAAAACCACATAAAGACACAACCAAGAAAGAGAATTACAGGCCAATCTCACTCATGAACATCGACGCGAAAATTCTCAACAAAATCCTGGCAAACCGATTCCAAGAACACATTAGAAAAATTATCAATTATGATCAAGTAGGCTTCATTCCAGAGATGCAGGGCTGGCTCAACATACGCAAATCTATCAATGTAATCCATCATATAAATAAACTGAAAGAAAAAAAACCATATGATCATCTCATTAGATGCTGAAAAAGCATTTGACAAAATCCAACATCCCTTTATGATAAAGGTGTTGGAGAAATTGGGGATACAAGGATCATATCTAAATATAATAAAAGCTATTTACAGCAAGCTGACAGCTAACATCAAACTGAACAGAGAGAAACTCAAAGCCATTCCATTGAAATCAGGAACGGAACAAGACAAGGCTGTCCACTCTCCCCATACCTCTTCAATATAGTGCTAGAAGTTCTAGCAATAGCAATGCAACAACATAAGGGGATCAAGGGGATTTGAATTGGAAAGGAAGAAGTTAAACTCTTGTTATTTGCAGATGATATGATAGTATACATAAGCGACCCCAAAAACTCTACCAAAGAACTCCTACAGCTGATAAACACCTTTAGTAATGTGGCAGGGTACAAGATCAACTCCAAAAAATCAGTTGCCCTCCTATACACAAAGGATAAAGAAGCAGGGAGGGAAATCAGAGAAACTTCACCTTTCACGATAGCCACAAATAGCATAAAATATCTTGGTATAACTCTGACCAAGGAAGTGAAAGACCTATTTGACAAGAACTTTAAGTCTTTGAAGAAAGAAATTGAAGAGGATACCAGAAAATGGAAAGATCTCCCTTGCTCTTGGATTGGGAGGATCAACATAGTAAAAATGGCAATTCTACCAAGAGCAATCTATAGATTCAATGCAATCCTCATCAAAATCCCATCAAACTTCTTCACAGACCTTGAGAGAATAATAATTAATTTTATATGGAAAAACAAAAAACCCAGGATAGCCAAAACAATCTTATATAATAAAGGAACTTCTGGAGGTATAACCATCCCTGACTTCAAACTCTATTACACAACTACAGTATTAAAAACAGCTTGGTACTGGCATAAGAACAGAGAAGTCGACCTATGGAATCGAATAGAAGACCCAGATATTAACCCACAAACCTATGAACACTTGATTTTCGACAAGGGGGCTAAAGATATGCAATGGAAGAAGGAAAGCATCGTTAACAAATGGTGCTGGCATAACTGGATGTCAACCTGTAGAAGAATGAAAGTAGATCCATATCTATCACCATGTACAAAAATCAAGTCCAAATGGATTAAAGACCTCAACATTAATCTGTCCACTTTGAACCTGATAGAAGAGAAAGTGGGAAGTAGTCGACAACCTATTTTATAAGTTGTTCTCAAATCTCCACATGTGCTGGCCTACACATGCACAAATGCATGCGGACAGACTCACACACGTTTGAATTCAAACCTTAAAGAAGGAGGAAGTAGTCAGGAGGTGAGCACCTTTACCCTCAGCTTTCAGGAGGAAGAGACAGCAAGATGTCTGTGAGTTGGAGGCCAGCCCGGTCTACAAAGCTCCTTTCCAGGATAGCCAGAGCTGTTACACAGAGAAACCCTGTCTCCAAAAAAATAAAACAAAGCAAAAAGCCCCAAAGAAAGAGAATAGCACTAAAATCACTCAGCTATTAAAGAAAAATAAAAGTGTTGTCTGCGTTCTTTATCAGAGACGAACCAAAAATGGCGAATAGATGTCAGGAATGACTATTGTCCATCAGTCATCAGACGTTCAAATCAAAGTGGTATCATGGAGATACACCATGCTACCTGCCCACTCAGCAATTAAGACTAAAAGCAACACAGCAAGAACAAAAGAGTAGAATTAGAACTATTAACTGATGACAGGGTGTGTAGAACAAGCAGAATGCCCTGATGTAGCGCTGCTAAGGATGCACATTTGGATCATTAACCTGGGGAATTATTCGACATTTTTTCATAACTTTAACCATAAAGTTGCATCGTGACCTGCAGTTCCACTCCTGGATATTATTCAGGAGAAACAAAAACATATGTCCATAAAAAGGCTGCATCAGCATGTTTATAGTAGCTTTGTTCATAATTAAAAATGATTAAAATGCCCTTCAACCGACAAATGAACACAATTTGTGAGGCACTCACCCATATCTGGATATTCCCGTCAGTACAGTTATGACTGCTGAGAATTTTAACATTTCAAAATAATGAAAAGTTTTAAGAGGAAGAACTTGACATAAAAAGGCAACATGTTTTATTTATATAATGTATCCCAGCCAAGCCTTTATAGATAGAAAAATAATTAATTCATGGTTTCCAGGATTTCAGTGGAAAAAGAAAACTATGGAAGGGCAGGAAAAAAAGTTTTGGAATGCTTAAATTCGGTGAGTTGGTTTGATGGCAAAGGTAACTTTGAAACATTTTACAGAATTTATATATGCATGGCAATTGCATCTGGACTTTAGAAAAATAAGTTGTACTTTCAAATAAAATTACTAGCTAGGAGATTTCCATAAATCTTTTTATATAGCCTTATTTTGTTTGCCCACCCATTTTCCTTCTTCTGTGTTTTCCTGGTCCTCTCTTCTTAGTTTAACTTTTCCACATGCAAGATTCCCCTCATTGTGTTTGCTTTACCTGCAGCCTACTACTCCCATCTCTTCATACAGTGTTATCTAAGGACCCTCTCTTCTTTTCTGAGGTTGACTTGTGTTCTAAGTAAAATGCACAAAACAAAACAAAAAAATTGAAGTTAGGGCCCTCATATAAGAGAGAACCTACCATCTTTGTATCTCTAGGCCTGATATACCTCACTCAGTATAGTTTTGCCAGTTTTATTCATTTAAATACAAATTTTATTATTTCATTGTTTCCTTTTTTCTTTTTTAATTGTTTTATTGTGTTAAACATTTTTGTCTGTTCCCCTTCCTTTCTCCCCTGTTCCATTCTCCCCTCTCCTGTGACACCCAAATTCTCAATTTACTCAACAGATATTGTCTTTTTCTTTCTATTTAGATCCATGTATGTCTCTCTTAGGGTCCTCTTTGTTGTAAAGTTTCTCTGGGACTGTGGATTGTAAGTTGGTTTTTCTTTATCTAAAAGCTACTTATGAGTAAATACATATGATATTTGTCTTTCTGGTCCTGGGTTACCTCACTCATTGTGGTTTTTTTTTATCTATCCATTTGCATATAAATTTCAAGGTGCCATTATTTTTTTTACCACTTAGTAATATTCAAGTATATAAATGTTCCCCATTTTTTTTATCTTTTCTTTGGTTGAGGGGTTGTTTCCAGGTTCTGGCTATGACAAACAATGCTGCTATAAACATAGTTGAGTATGATTGAGTTTCCTGTGGGAATATACCCAAAAGTGGTATTGTTGAGTCTTGAGGCAGATTGTTTCCTAATTTTCTGAAAAATCTCCATACAGACTTGTCCCGCGCTACCGTCTCGCCAGCAAGAACCACGCGGTACACATAGGATTCTTCTGCAGTAAAGCTTTAATGCCCCTTGGGAGAGCGGGCATCAGCCAACATGGCGGAGACCCAGATAAGATGGAACCCATCCCTTATATAGGAAACAGACCCTGCTTTGGACGTGTCACTCTTGGATAGGTCCATTGTTCCCAGTCCCAGGTGATGCCTCGGGAGTAGGCGGGGACTCAGTGGGAAATTACCGAGCACATGTGCGTTCACCTGGTGGTGAAGCCGGATGTCAGCGCCATCTTGATAATGGAGAATGTGGCTGCGGCCTTCTACACAGACTTCCAAAGTGGCTGTATAAGTTTGAACTCCCACCAGCAATGGAGGAGTATTCCTTTTACGCCACATTCTCTCCAGCATAAGCTGTCATAGATAGATAGATAGATAGATAGATAGATAGATAGATAGATAGATAGATAGACAGATAGGAGAGATAAGCTAGGGAAACTGTGTGTTCAGGGATATGAGAGATATGAGACAAAGTGGAGATGATAAATAAGATAGACATGACATTTCATTGTATAATACATGAAATTTTCAAAAATAAAAAAAATTAATTTTTTTTGACATGTGTATACATGTTTGACATGAGTGAATGTTATTAGTGCACATATTCTTCAGTACCAATATGGATGTTAAATTTCAGTTAATGACTAAATGATATTAAAGAATAATATATTGTTTTATACCTATGTAGATATTTCCAAGTTCTTCTGAGTTCTGTTTCTTACAATGATCTCAAAGTCAAGAAACAGTATATATATGTATGTGTATGTGTGTGTGTGTGTGTGTGTGTGTGTGTGTGTGTGTGTGTGAATGTATCTGAAGAGCAAGACACTTTTTTATGATTTAAGTTTGTTTGGAATAATGTTTAAAAATAATCTAATTTCTGACTAGTCATTTTTAATAGATGATGTTAGTCCATCAATTGATGAGGTGTTTGGGAATCATTTTAATTGCTAAGCTGACACTGGGTCTCAAAGAAACTTGAATCTTCTTTCCTTTCAGCAAGCAGCTTCTACTTGTGTGTTAGTCAAAGCATCTTCTAATAAAGGTCATTGGTTTTCAAACTCTCTGCTCTTCTCTGCCTTTTCACATTAAAATTGAAATGCTAAATAATCTAACATCCGGTACCTTATGTATTTAGAATACTTTGGTTAGTTGGTTTACGTACTCACACATATTGTAACACTGTGTGAAAGAATATACTTGCCTTTTTTAAAAAAGACATAATTAGGAGAAATATTTGCTTGGATAAAATTTCAAAATAAAAATGAAAAAAATATAAGTAGAGATAATTTACTACTTTGATGAAGACAGCTTAGAGCTTTTCAAATCTCTAGATTTAATATAATAGGTCTAACGTCACATTTTAAAACATTATTCTACATGTAAAATAAAAAGCATGGTCTAGAATAGGAATCAAAATATGTATGATACATATAAGTGATTTCACAAGGCACCATGAGTTAAAAATGGTATGATAATCTCTCCCTACGATGAAAACCTTCTTGAACTCAGAGAATAAGCTTGTACCTGAAGTTGTTATACTAGCAATCCCATTTTTATTGATTTTATAAGAGATTGTCCTTTTTCCTTTCTTTTTCAGAGTAAGCAGGCGAATCTACAAATACTATACAGCCCTTCAAAGTGACTTTGGAGCTCCAAGATGAAAATAATGAAAACGTGGGGCGTTGGAAAAGACAATTGCATGCAGGACAAAAAGAGAAGCTGAAAGACTTATTAGCTATTAGTTAATTTATTAGTTAATTTAAAGATCACCTAAAACTTAAATCATTAAATAACAAACAGGACTCAACTGGGAAAAAAATATGCTCTGAGACCATGATCACATATGTATTTGAACAATTTGGGATACTTTTGTAACTAACTTCATGTTTAGGGGTACAGTCTTTGTGCACGGTAAAGCAGCCCAAGACTGAAGCCCTGGCATGCGATGATTGTGCAACCTTGAGGAAGTTGTTTCTGCTCTAGCTTCTGGTTCTTGAGCTGTGACAACATTTCCCTAGCAATTATTTTGTGGATAATGAGCCAAGATTAATACTGCAGAACATTGAGCTTATTGCTAAGTGTTCCCTGGTTACGTTTTTGGAAACAGTGGGAATGATGCAAATGTGCTAGAGAAGAGAATACTTAGGTTCCTCGACCTACAATTGTCTCATGGATTGATAGCACTGCAAACAGCATGATCTTGATGAAGTAGCTGCAGGAGCCTTGCAGGCCTCCTGGTTCCTGGTTTACTCCTTTGTGTTTTAGCCTCTCAGTTTCTATGGTCTCCATGGATATTAGAAAAATGTCAGGTGACTTGTTTACTGTCATCAGATGCCCAGTGAAACTATATATCCTCTGAATGCCAAAGGAGATAGAGTCAGGATGTGTCCTGGATATATATATACTAGAAATAAGGCTGGTGAGACATAATCTAGTAGGAAGATATGGCAATTCAGTAGAGTTATTGACACTGTATGGTGGCAGGTGCTTAAATGTGGCATCTCATTTAATCCATGGGATGTAGGATGGATAGGAATACTTGTACCCTATTTCACAGACGGTCAACTGAAATTTAGAGACTTTTTAAAACTGAAACAAGTGAAAATCCAACTAGCAAATTGCATTTTTTTTTTTTTTACTAAAAAGTGTCTGCTCTAGTATCTGATAGAGAAGATGATATACAAATCTCTGGGGCATTTTACTATTACTTAAAGCTAAGAATTTCAATCAAACCTAATATTTCAACATACAGACCCACTGTTAGCTAAGGCACAGAGAACCACGGTCATGCTCAGCCCCAAGCGGGACATCTGTAGCAGACAACTTCTACAAGGCCCAGTCATCATAGCGGAAGAGGGAACAGAAGTGTAGATGTCAGAGGTGGTGGGCGCCTTCAAGGAAACAGCATCTTCTGGGCACAGCAGGCAGCTGCATACATGAACTCATAACAATTTCTACAGCACACACTAGGTTTTATTGCAATCAAATTAATTAAGCAATCAATTCTTTTTCTGAAGTTTCTGCATGCATTCCACTGTCAACTATGAGTATGGGATTTATGTAATAGAAGATTTTTATGTTGGTGTTCATATTCCTGAATGTTTGTGTCTTGTCTGTCACCCCTACAGCAGTGGGCCTCAACCTGTGGGTTGCGATCCCTTTGGGTCAAATGACCCTTTCACGGGAGATACATATCAGATATCCTGCATAACAGAAATACATTAAAAACTATAACAATAGCAAAATTACAGTTATGAAATAGCAACAAAAGTAATTTTATGGTTGGGGGTCTCTATAGTGTGACAAACTGTATTAAGGGGTAGAAACATTAGGAAGGTTGAGAACTACTGCACTAGAAGTTATGTTATTACATAAATTAAAATTCAAATATAGCATATATTTCTAAATATTTGAACATTTATCTTTGCTACATGCCCATTTTTATTTCTAATAATTTGTGTCTTACAATTTTTTTTAGTTAAAATGCAATGTACTCTCGATTCATCTTTAACCATTTATGTTCTACTCATATATAATGTTTAACTTTCTCTGCCTTTGGGTTTTAGATATGCCTTTTCAAGCAACATATAGTCTAATTAAGTTTTTAGTAGAATAGTATCCCTTATTTTGAATAATAAAGACTGGTATTCATACTTAATATAATTATTGCCAGATTTTGATTAAAACCGACCAATTTTGTCTTTATATTGGCTCTTCATAGATATATTTTTGAATTTTAATATTTCTTTGAATTAGTGTATTACTTTTTTCCTCTTTCTATCAGCATGCTAAAACACATAGCATATGTTTAGATACAATGCTTAGATACACATAGATAGGTTTAGCTACATATGTCCAGATACAAAATACACCAAATGGATTGAAAGAAATTGAAGGTAAATAGCGACTTTAAAACTGATCCCTTGTAGGGAAGCTTGGTGGCTCACACCTTTAAAGCCAGCACTGAGGAGGCAGAGATAGACAGATTTCTGTGAGTTCAAGGCCAAACTGGTCAATAGACAACCAAAACAGACAGCCAGAGCACACATGAAACCTTGTTTCAAAAAAAAATCTAAATAAAACAACAGTAACAACAAAGACTGACCCTATATATTTCTCTAACTTTATATTTTAATGCAGTAAACATATTTTTATTACACTAATATAAATATAAATATAAAAATGCATACTAACAAATTATTTCTTCCCATAGAATTCTAGACTATTTCTTTCATTTTTTCTTACTTTTTCTTTGCTTGTGAGATTTACAACATACATGTTTTAGAAAATCACTAATAACAATAAAATAAATTGAGATTTTTCAAGATGTTTCTCAACACAGTATTTCATACAAGGTGTCCTTTTTGGTCATAAGGTCTCCATAACTGGCCTCTCATCATATGGCTTATTTTCCTTAAATGAATGAAGTATGATCTGGGAGTTCGGAGTAGCGTAGAAGACTGATCAAGAAATCAGAGAATTCATTTGCCCTTAGTCCGTGGCTGTTACATTTGTGGTTCATTTTAACCCCACACAAGTTAAAAAAAAAAAAAAGAAAAAGAAAAAGAAAGGTACACAAGAGTTGCTGACTTTTAGGCTCTTACTAAGCCTTAAGTTCACAGCAGTTGGCATATTTGAATGACAGTTAAATCTTAACCTTTTCCTTTTCTTATGTAATTAAAAAACTGGTTGATTTTTCTGGAACATGATTCTGCTTTATGAAATTATAGTTATTTGGAAATGGAAGCAATAAGCTATACAGAAAGCACTTAAATGTTATCCAATAGCAAATTTGATTATCAATTTCCAACTTCCCAATGGTTTTCATGGACATATTCATTACAAGCATTGCAGAACATTGATAATTCACTCTGAGAATTTATATGCATTCTTTTTACTCCCATATTAATAAAATTTGAAATATTAATGTATCAAATGCAAAACGCTTCTGTAGGATACACTTAAGTCCCTAGGCATGTTACCCTTTATTAAGAACTCCTAAATGTCTACACATTTAATCAGAGTCAAGATTAAAAAATAGTAAAAGAAGTGAACAAAGCAGAAAACTGAATATAAAATTATTTGATGATAGAATAAATCTTTTTGCTGTCTTCAGATATTTTACCCTTGCCATTTCTTATTCTGCATTATAGTTTGACAATTGCCATAAATTTCACTTGAAAGTGGTCAGTTCAGACCTGAAGGTCACTTCAGTAATTGGAGGTGAGTGGCTCCCAACGTGATGGCAATTGGAAAGCACAACATTTTACTTTCATGAGTGCCATGATTTAGTTCTTTGACCTCCAGTTGGTTAAGCATGAAATATATGGCATTTCACTTCTGATATATGTGTGTGAAAACTCGTGGGAATAAAAGCAGATGCAGGTTAAAACTACTGTCTGAACAAAAACTAAAGTTAGGTTGAAGTCCTTCAGGTGAGTAAGAAACCAGGAAGGGAAAGGGAAAGGGGGGAACGCAGAATAATAGAGGGAAAAAAAGCAGAAAAGGAAAGAAAGAATGATAGGGATGTAAAGAAAGAAAAAGTTATGAGTTTCTTTTCCAATCTACACAAATGGTATTCACATGTGTGCAAAAAAATATTTTGAAAGGCCTTTAACATAAACAAGGGCAGCTGTTTTAGACATCATACCCTGTGTAAGTTTGAAAGATACATCACACACACACACACACACACACACACACACACACACACACACACACACAAATCCATGCTGAAATGTCAGGTTTACAACTCTACGAGACAGGTCCTACGGTTTAGCAGTTGAAAGTAAGTTCCTTGCTCCTATAACCATTAAACTGTCAGCAGGGAAGAGAGTTCAAAAGTTATGATGGTCTGAAAATGTGGTGCTAAATGAAGTCTGAAGACCTATTAGCCTGCCTGTGATGTAAAGCAGGGCCAGTTACACTCTCCTGTTAGCGTGAATACATGCTCTTGAGAACACCAGGAGCTCTGGCCACTGAAAGGCCAGTAAAGATGACACATAACACCTTCTTCATAAACACAAAGATAATAGGACAGGATTTTGGTATTCATTTAGCAACAGCATACACACTGGAAATGACAGATATGTTTACAAATAAACCACTCTTCCGATAAAGATCTGCATAGGATTAGTACAGAACTCAATTCAAAGTAATTAACCGATAATCATTTTCCCTTTGTTTTTGAGTTTTATGAAGATAAACAATGTTTAAACATAGAAAAGATTTCACATAAGAGTTTTGACAAACTTGATTTTTTTATGAATTATTTTAGAATGAATAACCTAGATAAATGTACTTAATAAAATAGGAAAAATTAATTTTTTTAGGTTAAGGTTATGTTCATTTTTCTTCTGTAGTTGAGTATTTCTTATTAGTCAGTGTAATTTTTATTGGCATGTTGCTCCAGCTTATGTGCTGTCCCCATTTCCCTGGCGACATGGCAGGGGCAGGGAGAGTCGGGGAGAGAAAGGTGTGAGAAGACTCAAAGTTAAGGACACAGATTCTGAGATATTGAAATGCAGAAACGCTTTGTTGTAAAAAGGTTGGGAGTTTTTATGGGGTCATGGATAGTAAGCCGCCACAGGAAGTGTTCTGATTGGTCCTTATGAAACACACTGCAGGTGTGTTGTGATTGACTAGGAGTGCATGTCATTAGTTATGGTGCTTTTGGTCTGCTGACAGGTTGCCCTGGCTAATTTTGCTTACTCATTGTGAGTGCATGCGCTTGCTTGTGCTTGTGCTATTGCCCTGCCTCAAGTCAGCATCACGTCTAGCAAGAACACTTTTAAAACACTTCCCTGGGATAAGTCTTAGCTATTTAAAAATAGTAAGTTTTACCTGCCTTGACTCACATTTTAAAACACAGAGATATCATATACCCTAATTACATGTAATTAGATATGCAGTAACTCCTGTAACATTTATTGACAAAAAACTATTAAGACATATATTTTAAAATGCTGGCTTTTAGTCCCTACAGACAGATGCCTTGCTCAGTCTAGATACAGTGGGGAGGGCCTTGGTCCTGCCTCAAATGATGCGGCAGACTTTGTTGACTCCCCATGGGAGGCCTCACCCTCTCTGAGGAGTAGATAGGGGGTGGTAGAGTTAGGAGAAAATGAGATGAGGGTGAGGAGGAAGTGGGATGAGGGTGAGGAGGAAGTGGGATGAGGGTGAGGAGGAAGTGGGATGAGGGTGAGGAGGAAGTGGGATGAGCAAGAGGAGGGGAGGGAGCAGGAACCAGGATTGGTACGTAAAAGTAAAATGTTTTTTAAAACTAAAATCACACTAAAACATCTAAGAATCCAGAGGCTGTATGGTAAAGCCAAATAATACTGATATAAAATAAGAAAAACAAGATAAAACAAAAGACGAATGGTGTTATAAAATGATCCCTAATAATATTCTGCTATACTCATAGATCAGTGCCTTGTTCCTTCATCAGTAGACAAGCTGCCTCCTGCAGCAGATGGGAATAAATAGGTAAATCCATAGACAGATAACATGCTAAGGATGAGAGACCTTGGAACACTCAGCACTAAATGAGACATCTCTATCAAATCCTTCCTCAAAGAGCTCAGGGAACCCTTCAGATGAAGTAGGAAAAAGTGTAAAAACCAGAGGGCATGAAGGACACAAAAAATATCAAGGCTCCCTGTGTCATCATGAGAAAAGCTCATTTAAACTCACAGGGACAGAAGTAGTTTGCACAGGGCCTGCATGGTTTCTACCAGGGCCTCTAAATATATATTATGGCTTCCAATTAAGCATTTTTGTGTGATTGATGAGTGAGTGAATGAATGGATCTCTGATTCTTGCGCCTTTACTTGGGCTCCTTTTCCTTCTGTTGCTTTGTCCTGTTCAATGTGATAGCTGTTGTTTTATCTTATTATATTTTATTTTGTTATATATTTTTAAAATTGAGTGAATGAATGAAACCATAGTCATTTGTGTTAAGGATTGTAAGGGAACTGTCATCTATACCTTCTGGGAACAGAAAAATCAGTTTTCTTTGATGTGGTAACAATAAAGATATCCATCTTTCCACAGCAGGTCTCAATTTCTGAAGTAGTAGACTAACATATAAAGTACTTCACAAGTCCTTTGTGTAATGGAAAAATTAAAAATGCTGCAGGATCCCCAGTGGCAGCAGGCAGCAGAAATTTCTCAGATCCTCAAGTGGGGGTAGCAAGCCATGAAGCTCTCCTCTCTCTCTCCCTCTCTCTCTCTCTAGAACAGCTTACCTGGGGGTGGGGTGGAGTGGGGGCTTGTCTTTTAAAGGGACAGGATACCCAGATGATAGGGAAAGTCAGTAAAATGACAACAGTAAGAAGATAGGGAGAGATTTGGATAACATCATACCAATCATATCAACCAAAGAGCTGTTAAAGAGCATGGGAGGGTGTGGATAACCTGGGAGAAAATCTGAACAATAGGATAGGTATAAAAGCTCCTACTTCCATAGGAAGAAGGGGTAGAGAGCTGCCTTGGGAATATACAGCAGGTGGCAGTTACTGTGCAGCAGGCAGGCCCATCAGATGCTTGATTCCCCTGGTGGGCAGCCCTGCCTGAAAGAGCCCTGGGGTCACTGACTGGGGAAACCAGTTGCTCCTGTCTTTACTCTCTCTCATGAGTCACTTCATTTGTCCCCTAAGAACTTAATTTCTTCCCTAATAACAGCTTTAGGTGTATTCCCACTGCTTGTATGTTTTTCTCATGTGTATAGTTCATCTATTAGGCACACATATAGAGGATGATTCTGCTTAAGTTATATTGGTGAACAGAAATAAAACTAGGATTTTTTTTTCACAACTTAGGAGAATTTTCAACTACAAAGACAGGCTATTATACATTTAGCCAAGAACTCAGCAAATTCAAAGCAGTCTGGTTGCCCCTAGAGACACACACACAAGGTCATTTCCCCATGTATAATTTACTGACTCAAAGCCAAAGTTTGAAATAACTTTAGTCTGCACGTACTCCTTACTGCTCAAGGTCCAGCTAACTAATTGTTGTTACGTCTTGATTTCCAATGTCATGTTCTTTCTGAGAACCCTTACCAACTTGGAGTTACATTCATGTGTCATTGTGACATTTCTAGCCTGAGAGACACTACGTGACTTAACTTATTTTGAGAGTTTGAATAAGGACCAATGAAACAACCTATAATTGTCCAGAGTTTGGCTATGACAAGGGAGAGGCAACAGAGAGGAGTGGCAGTGTTGATAGGAGTCTGCTGTGGGAGAGAGAAGCATGAGAGATGTAGAAGAAGAAGAAGGAGAAGGAGAAGAAGCACGAGAGAAGTAGGAGAGAATGAATGAGTGAGAGTGAGGAAGTAAAGAATGAATGATTGATATAGAAGAAGTACATGTGTATGAATAAGTGTGAGAAAGGGAGCTGTGTGAAAGAGTTGCTGCTACATAGAAGAGCTGTGCTTAGGAATTGTGTAAAGTGCTGTATGATGAAAGGATATGCAAATGGCTGTATAGTTGCAGCTGTGTGGAGATTTGTAACTGTGTGGAGGCATGGAGAATGAACCCATATAGAAAAGAGCTGTAGAGGAGAAATGTGTGTAAAAGAAAGAAGTGCAGTCATGCAAAAAGATACGTTGTAATTGAATATTGAACTATGTAACTGAGCAGGAGAGAAACCTTTCCATGTAAAGAAGGACTATTTAAGTTAAAGGAAAGAAGAAGGTTCCCATCAGGAAGGTGTGTGCTTGTTCATTTTTCTTAGGTTACCAGTAGAAAGCATATGCTTCCTTGTTTATTCCTCAGATAGAAAAGTCTAGCCCCCGCTGCATTCATGGACTTTCTCATGTACACTGATGTTGACTTCTGGGGGTTGGACCCGCAAAATTGTCAGCGATAAGAAAGAGATGCAAATATGTGGTGGTGACATATTGTTAAAAAGAGAAGAACATGGGCCTTTTTTGAAGGTACAATTGTTATAGCCACTGTAGTTTTCTGGAAAAAAAGAAAAACTGAACAAGATAAAGACAGTAAATATTCTGGCATGGCAATAGAAGGGACTCATGAACCTCCACCCCTCTCGAGCTCTGTCAACAGTTAATGGCTCATAGAGGGTGGAAAGCATCACCAGGACTAGAAACCTACACCTGCTTTATATCCTTGCTATTTGTCATTCTTTCCCACTTTCCAGGAGAAAAATTTCCAAAATCTTAATATCTAATATATAACATAAAAATTAATATTATATGTTAATATTTATATACATCTTGCCTTTGAGCAGTATCTCTCAATTTAGGGGTTGGGGTTGAACATCCCTTTCACAAGGGTCACCTAAGAATATTGGAATACACAGATATTTACATTAAAATGCATAACAGTAGCACAATTGAAATTATAAAGTAGCACAATGAGGAACTATATCAAAGGGTTGCACTTTAGGAAGGTTGAGAATCACTGCTCTGGAGGGTAAGAACTTGCCATTACTGAACATGTATAAGCAACAGTTACACCTGAAGTTCTGTCTTCAACTGTTGACTTATGTCTTCAGGATTCTCTTGATTGACAATAGCGAATGAACAAGAGACATGCCAAACCTTTTGTTCATTGTTTGATTTTGGTTTCATCTTGCATGTTTAAAAATAAACTGTTCATTATCAATAAACAAACAGTATACTCATTTGATGTTGCAGGGTTTCTTTTAGATTCCTGTTTTGATAAATTAGCAGTCAGTCAGTTTCATAAAAGAAAACTAGACAGAATATATAAAACAGTCAAGAAAGCAAAAGTTATGAAAATAAAAATATATATGCTTCAAAATGAAGAACAACTGTTATATTCTCCAGTATACTTTGTATTCAGTTGCTTTCCTTTAGATTCTCTAAGATTTTGATTCAGTTTAGGAAAGACTAGTTTAGCAATGATGGCTTGAGAAAGGAGTCGTGGAAAGAGAATTAAGATTTCCCTTAAAGCATCAAGAAATCAGTACAATTGGGTACAAGCAGATCAGTTCTATTAATCTGAATGTTACACTAAAAGTAATTACTGTAAATACATGAGATATTGGGATGCATAAGATATGCATATAATGTTCAGATATGTCATATAATACTCCATTTGGCTCAGTCCTAAATGATGCTAGCCCATGAAATTCTTGCTGGGAATTAATGAAATAAACTCCACAGTATAATAAATAAGAACTGAACATATTAAACAATTGGTAAATGTGAATCCTGAGGATTTTTCTTCCTAAAGTATAAATTCTTCATTTATCTGTTTTTAAAGGATTGCCCAAGAATCACCCTAAATAGATTATTAAAAGGACACATTCTGTAGCATTCTAGACACCAGGGTCATTGTTTACCGAGGAGAAGATAGAATTATTTGTGGGTGTATTTTATTCACTGCCCACCAATTTCAATACCATTTTAGCTCCACTTTGAGTTTCATTACTGACTCTCTCTTTTCACCCAGAACTCCTCATTAAATCGATGATGTCATTATGCCATTTTAATGTCTTCATGGGAATTGGAACACACGCTATCACCTCTAACCCTCCAAATGTAATTCACTGATCAGTACCATTCATGCCACTCTAGAGCTTGCCAGAGATATCAGCTCACAATTCGTGCATTGGGAACCATTTAGAGATCCTAGCGTGGTGGCGCATAGGCACAGCCAGCAATGAGGCAGCTGAAGCAAAAGGATTTCCAGTCTGAAGGCAGGCTAGGGTGCATACGTAGACTCTGTTGCAAAACCGTTAAGAAAAAAACCAAAAACGTGTATTTGTAAGATCTATGATTCATTTCATAAAAATAGTTGGGTTCAAATAAGTGACTGTGTAAGATTATTGTAATACTTAGGAAACAGTAGTCAGTAATTGGTTATGATGATGGCAATGATAACATTTTAAATTTTTGGCCTAGTTGCTAAGTAACCATCAAAACCAAGTGCCAAGGTTCAGAGAGATGGCTCAATAGCTAAAAGTACTTGCTGCTGTAGCTGGAACCTGAGTTTGACCGAGAATGACCCACATGACAGAAGGAGAATCAATTTTCAAAAGTTGTCTGCTGAACTCCAAAATCTACATGTTCATACACACACACATATACATTCACACAAACGGGAAAAAGCGAGCAGAGAATATAATAATGAAAGTAGATACTAACTTGTTAGGTTCAAAGTAAACCCCATGCACTCCAAAAGGACAGTCCTACTGACCTTTTTCAAAATGACCATTTGAATTCAACAGGGGTGATGTGGGATGTCCGTCAGTATATGTGTTGCTTTTATGAATAAATAATGAATATATAAAGCTGCTTTGGCCTCTGGCAAGGCAGACTATAGCCAGGCTAGAAGAGATATACAGAGAGAGAATGCAGAGTCCAGAAGTTGCCATGTAGCTGGCAAAGAAGACAGATGCCCTAGAGCCTTACCAGCAGGCCACAGCATTGTGGGGATACATGGATTAACAGAAATGGGTTAATTTAAGATTTCGTGTTAGTTAATAAGACGCCTTAGCTACACAGTGCTGTAACTGATACAGTTTCTGTGTGATTACGGATCTGAGCTTCTGGGAAATGGAATAAGGAGCCTCCATTTACACTGGGGCTGGAAGATGCAGGAAAAACGGGATTGCTGGTGAGTACTTTCAGCATTCCTTAGGACCCTGTGAAATGAGCGTTGTATATGCAAGTAATGGCCACTTCTCTTTCCCCTCTCTTTGGCAGACTCCAAATATGGCTCCCTATTGACATACACCTGTGGTGCATACCAAAGCCCATGCTAACCTCCAGGCTCCTCTGCTCCCTAGAAACATGTAGTATCCAAGTCCTGACACCCTGAATGCCCAGGACGCTCCAGTTCACAGGATTCTCTGCCAAGTCCTGCAGCTTCAGAAGTTGCATTAGACCCAGGAGGAGCTTTCTGAAGAGCTCACTTTGTTCTCCAGAAAGATAGCCCTGGGCATTAGGAGCCTGCCACTCTTCTCTCAGCCCCAGAGACTTAGCAATGGTTTGGTCTCTTCAAAGGCCTCCATCTGGCCATTTTCTCTTTCATATCTGCAATGAAGATGCCAGTTTCATGGCTTCTCTTGCACCCTTGCTTACACAAGTGACCTCAGGTTTTATTATATCTGAATTTAGAGATTTCTGCCAAACTAGGAACACACATCCAGCACTAATTAATTTCAAGGAATATTTTCTTTCCTCACCTTCTAAACTGCAGCTGCTAGATTATCTCCAACCACTTCCCTTTCTAATGCTAATAAATTGCCATTCTGTTTATCATTCCCTAATTGCTATTGACTTTAGCTGATTTTCTGAAGTCTTTGCAAGTCTCTCCAAGTTCATGATGTGCATTAGTGAGTACTTGACAAATCCATTGTACTGGTTTAAGGAATATAGATAGGATTGATTGTTGTGGAGAGGTGAACAGACTTAGTTCATGTGAGACTTCATGAGTCTCACACTGTTGTACCTCAAATCAAATTTTCTTGTTTGTTTCTTGTGGCCAGATATTTTTGGTTGCTTCTAATGTTAATCCTAAAGGGAGGAAAAAGACGACCCCTGACCCAAATCATCATGACCAAATTAATTAAAGCAAGTAATCATTTAAAGCAAGTTTCTTTTTCTAATTCATGTACATGGGCTACCTCTCCCAAAGTGAGATTTGAAAGGTTAGCACTGGATTGAGGAAAACAAGAGTTTTATAGCTCAAGGGTGTGGGGCTTAAAAATGGAGAATTTGGTGAGCAAAACAGACTGGGTTATAGCAGCAGAAGCAACACGTTAGCCTTAGCAACCTCTTGAAAAAAAGACAAGGTTGCAAGGTGTCCAAAACAAGGTAGTCATAAGTCGTCATGTAACCTTTTGAAACAAAGATCGGTTTTCAAGATGCTTATAAATAACTTTTTGAAACAAAGGCATAATTACCATTCTTGGAACAGGCAGTAGAGAACCATATGTAGTTAAGGTAACAGGTGGGGCATAGCCCAATACTTGAGAAACAGAGGTTTAATCATAATAAGGAATTAACATACTTTGCTTTACTGTAGGTAAGCTTTTGGGCCTAAGATGGAGTTAAGTTGGTTTTTCCTTTCTTTTACAATCTTGTCAATGATATTATTAATTCTATTACCTCACACACTCTTATTTCTCATTTGAAAGCATTACTTACTCTTTAGTTCTTTACTCCAACGTTTATCCCAAATAACTTCTTGGTTCTCCACAAGTCTTTGTGTGAGCTGAGTGTGTGTGTGAGTATACTATACTGTACTATACTTATTATCTGAATAAGTGTTTTTTCCCTCATTTATCTACATAAGTGGTTTTTCCTGAATAAAAATGTAACTGATTGACGAATCAATGTTAAGGATTTTATGGTCAGGAGGTTTATTATCACAAAATGAAATTAAAGTTCAGTTTTGCAATGTAGATAAGATAGAAGAAACAGGTGGAGGACAAAGACATAAATTTGGAAGAAGAAACTCATAAATTGGTTAAAAGAGAAATGAATTATTTTAATAGGGTAGAACTTGAAAATATAACCACTGGAATTTTAATCAAGTTAGGGACATATATTAAAATACATTTTGATAAATTTATTCTGATGGTATGAAATGGGAGCACACAAAATCCAAAGCTTTGGTTCTTTTACTACAACATGACAAAATTTTGAAGACAGTGGCATTTCCATGAATAAAATGATGTACTATTTAGACACATTTCCTTGAGGTCAAAAAAATCCCTTGTGGATTTTATGTGTGCAGATTTTCCTATATGCAGATTGAGCTATTTGTGTCTTCAACCCAGATGTTTCCTTTGCTACACATTCTGACTGACAGCTCACTGCCTCCTCCACACTTTTACTGATGCTTTTAAGTGGTGCTCTGCAAAAACCAGTACACCCAATACTGATATCTTCATCCCACTTTTCCAGTGAGTTCTGAATCTCCAATTCAGGAAAAGCCATCTCCAAAAAAGTGTTTTACCAATAATCAGATCTGAATTCAAATGTCTCATTTTCAAAAGCAAACTATTATTATGATTTTAATTTTTTTTAAACTTCTTACTGCTTCACCAGTTTAATCCTGTGTACTTCTCTCTTTCCCTGTTTATTCTATAACCCTCTCAACTGGAGCACTCAGATAAACTCATAAAACTCTACTTATACTGAACGAGCATATGATCAAACCGGACTCTCTGAATGTGGCTGACAATGAGGATGGACTGAGAAGCCAATGATAATGACACTGGGTTTTGATTCTACTGCATGTACTGGCTTTTTGAGAGCCTAGTCTGTTTGGATGCTCACCTTCCTAGACCTGGATGGAGGAGGGAGGACCTTGGACTTCCCACAGGGCAGGGAACCCTTACTTCTCTTAGGACTAGAGGGGGAGGGGGAAGGAGGAAGGGGGAGTGAGAGGGAAATGGGAGGATGGGAGAAGATGGATAAATAAAAAAATACAAAAAAAAAAAGAAAACCATCTTCCAAAAAAAAACCAAATAAACAAAAAACAAAACTCTACTTATATTTCGACTCTTTTATTTCTTAAGAAGCTTTTGCATTTTAGGGTCAAAATTAATAAAAACACAGATCTAATTTGGTTACCTTCTTAACTATTTTAGGAACTCTCAGTTATAACCATGTAAATGGAAAAACAAACAAACAACAACAACAACAACAACAAAAACCAACAGACAGGTTGACACAATTCTCTTCCAGTGTACAAGAACTCACATTTTATATTCTCTTCCTTGACTTCAGGTGAAGACTACCAAGCTACTTGAATGAGATATATTTCCTCTGACCACCAGGCATTCTCCTGTCATCCCTTCCCTCTTCCCTATCCCCCAACAAAGAGCTCTCAGTCTATCCTCCAACTCCTGGCCAGCCTTCATCTTTCAGAGCTCATGACTTGGAAACCCCCTTCATGCTTTCCTGTTAATGAAATTTGAATAACAACACATGACTTATTCAGTTTCCTAATTCCCAGGGATTTATGAGAACTAAGGGACTGTGTTCCTAAGGCATCTGTCATAGAAAGCAGAACAGAAAATGCTCGCTAAATGTTAATGTCCTTTCAGGAGAGCTTATAGTAAAAGGATTCAAAGTTATTCGCAACTTTGTGACATAGGTAATGCTTGAAAGGTTTCACTGCCCTGGATCATGCATCAAGATATTCATTGACTTCTTTTTTTCTCTATGGATTTTTTCCATCTATTAGTAGGTCTCGTGAAATTGGAGTACTTTAAGAATTGATGCCCTCCTTTCTCTGTAAATTGAAACTTTTTGTCTCAATCTTTTATTTTTCTCTATTTTTATAGTTTATACTGGATATTCCTCAAAATGTTCTAGCCTAGGAATAAAATCCTAGATTTTATATAAATATTATATAAAAAGCAATTATCCATGATCCAAAAAATTTGGTGCCATGAATTTTCATGATATATCATTGAATCCCCCCCCCATTTCCTTCTCATTTTTGCTAATTTGGACGTACCAGAGACAAGGACCATGAATAAATTTTACAGTAAAAACAAAGATATTTGCATTCTCAAAAATATGTAACACTCACAACTGTAATAATGGTCAATCATGCAGAGTAAAGTATATAAACAGATACTAATTAAACAGATAGTGTTAATATATTTTGCAATTATAAAACTTGATAATTTAGAGAAAAAAATCTTGGCTTAAGATGTTTTCTTTGTAGTTACAATTAGAGCGTGCGTTCATTAAAACAAATTTGTCTCTGTTACTTGAGAATCGGCTTTTCTTTTCTCTTCTCAATGCACCTGAGGTTTAGTTGCTAGATAAACCAGTCCTATCTGTCTTGATATTTAATTAAAGAGGATCATTGTTGTAGATTTGCCACAGGGTTGATTATGTGCTGTAATTAAAACTATGCTGTAAGCTGGTTCTTTTGCCACCTGTTTAGAAATCTTCCAATCCTCTAGAGGAAAGGTATTTCTCCTTTCAGTTTAGTGATTAGCTCTCCTTCTGTCCTGCCTGTTTCTACATCTCAGGTTAAAAAGGAATTTGTAGCAGTCCCATTTTTTCTTCTTCTTCTTCTTCTTCTTCTTCTTCTTCTTCTTCTTCTTCTTCTTCTTCTTCTTCTTCTTCTTCCTCTTCCTCTTCCTCTTCCTCTTCCTCTTCTTTTTCTTCTTCTTCTTCTTCTTCTTCTTTATTTTCTGATGTTGATGAGTACTTAATTTGGATATTTGACTACTTACTCCTTAACTTTAAAGAGCATTTGTCATTAAAAAAAATCAATTCTACTGGACCTAACTTTAAAACTTCTATCATAGTTGTTTCTTCTTATAGTGTGCAACAGAAAGAATTTTGCAAAAAGGCAAAGGTGTCATTCCATACTTAGCTTCTCACCTGTGGTAAATGTAGATTGCACCATTCACTACTATAGTAGGAGGCTGCTTGTTCATTTTCCGGCTGCCCAGACTCCTTAAATAACCACAGAGGAACTGTATTAACTAAATCACTGTTTGACCTATTAGCTTTAACTTCTTAGCAGCTAGTTCTTCCATTTTAATTTAACTCATTTTATGTACTGGCATTTTGGGACCCTAGTCTATTTGGATGCAAAGCTTCCGAGGCCTGGATGTAGGGGGGGAGGGCCTTGGACTTCCCACAGGGCAGGATTCCCTGCCCTCTCTTAAGAAGGCAAGAGGAGGGAGGAGGGTGAGTGGGGGAGCAAAGGGAAGGGAATGGGAGGAGGGGAGGAAGTGTAAATTTTTGAATGGAAAAATAAATAAATAAAAAAATTAGCTCATTTCAGTAATCTGTGTTTCGCCACGTGTCTTTTGATTATTGGGTAAAGTTCCAACTTCCACGTGGTTCCATGGCTTCTCTCTGACTCTACCTTTCTTTCTCCTAGCATTCAGTTTCATTTTCCCCACCTAGCTCTGTTCTACCCTATTCAGTTTATTATTATTATTATTATTATTAACCAGTGGTATTCACAGCATACAGAGGGGAATCTTACCTCACATTACTGCTCCCACTCTATCACACAGCTCAGAGTAAAAATGTCAATCATATTGCCTTGGTGTTCTTTCATCTAAGTGTTCCATATCTATGTAACAAAATGGGATGTGTAGAATTCTGCATGTAATAAGGAAAACTGTTATTGTCCCTGGCATTTATGAGCCAGTTTACGACAGTATGTAAAGTGTCAGGTTTCACAGTAGGGAGTTTACACACCCAGACACAGCTGATCGATCTGCGAATTGTATGTACATAGGTCAACGAAGTTTAGTTGTGAAAAATGTTATTATTTTGGTGTATACATGTCTGTCATATTTGTGTCAGAAGGCACAGATATTCACGGCCTATCTACACAGCTATGTACAACACTAACCACCAGAAAAACAGTATAACTCTCTATAGGTACAGAAAATACTACTACCCAGGAATACTCTACACAGGTATATACAACATTTCCACCCAACAGAAGTTTACTCTGTCTTTACAGAATTTGTTTGCTTTAAAAATAACCGTGTCTATCAATTTGTTTGTTTAGATGAATTTGGAATACCATGTCTTTTAGAAAACATGACCTGGGAATAAATATTTGGGTTACCCCAACTGATGTTTCAATGTAGGAGCAGTTTCATGAGGCTTTATAGCTCTGCAGAACAAAGAAAATCATTGGTAGGTCTATCAGAGATGTGGTCCTAACTGGGCCTGTCACAATCCAGCTTCCTCACATCATTATATTTTAACCAGTCAGTTAATCTTCTTAGACAAATTGGCTTTCTGGGAATTCCTGCTCACTTTAGTGTCCACCACTTGACGGCAATCTCAGTAGCTTTGCTTTCATGTTATACGTTATATTGCAATCACAAATAAACTTTATATCCTGAGATTATATATTTATTGTCAGCAGGTCTAAACAATACTAGATACTGAAAAGGAAAAAAGGAATACCACCCTTGATGCTGGAATGTAGGTCCTTAGAAACAAACAAGCCAGACCCCATGCTGTAAGGGAGGGAAAGGGGGCCTTTTGAACTGTGACAGGATGTGAGTCAGAGTATTTACAGCCGGCCATCTAGTCTCCAGCTAAGGAGGAAGAGATAACAGAAGGCCCCCGAGCAATCCCCCCTCCTTGGTATTTAGGTGAAAGGTCAAGAATTTGCCACTCAGGGCATGCTCTTAGCCTTATTTGAATTGACCAATGGAATGAATCCCCGTAACCATGTCTCTCGCTTCTGTACGCGCTCTTTTGCTCTCCCATAAAAACCCCTCGCCCCAGCCTGGTGGCATGCAAGTCTTCCGAGAGACCTTGTCGCCCCAGGTACCTGTGTATTCGAATAAACCTCTTGCTGTTTGCATCCTTAAGAGTGGTTTCGTCTGATCCGTGGGTCCAGGGTCTCTCCCGAAAGGAAGACATCCCTCGGGGTTCTTTCAATACAACATTGTGCATGTAAACAACATGGATAGAAAATATTTTCGTAGAATTAAATAGTTATTCCTTTCTATTTTATTGCATTATTGAAAGCCATTATCTGTTATATAGTGGTACTCAAATGTATTCTCCAAGCCAGTAACTCAGTTCCACTTGGGAACTTGTTAAGAATTCGGCACAGGCACACTGAATCAGAGGGGCTGATGGCAGAGCCCATAGAGCTGCTTCCATAATCCCTCCAGAGAAATTCGGGGCTTGGTTAAGTTTGAAAACAGAGGCCCCATACATGATGGGCTGTAAAATCAACAGTCAAAAGAAACTTAGGGAATTCTATTTATGAACAGTGCTTGTTATGGGCACATCAGTTTTAATGCCATTACTTTTACTTTTGAAATTAACACATCATAGTTTTAAAGCATTCCTGTGATCCCCTTGTTCTGGTTTAAAATTCAGGCTTAGAGTCTTTCTAAGACTGAGGACAGCTGACATCATGATTTTCTAAGAGTCCTGACTAAAACTTAGGGCTGATTGTGTATCTCAGGCAATAACAGTAACAGAGAAAAATATGAAAAAGAAAATAAATTATTATCTGCAGCTCTCAGAGTGTCCAGGGTTATTCATGGAATTGAAAGGGAAATTATGAGGCAGGATAGTAGGAAGTTTAACCAACAAATAGACATGGGAGACACTGCAGGGGCTCTGACTATCTTAAAGTCTACATTATAATCTTTGGTTTCTTCCTCTGGCTTACCTCTAGGATTGCTGACTGGGTAGTTCAAAGACCCACATGCAAAGAAGACATTCTTTACAACACTCATAAAAAACAAAGGATTTTGTTGTGTTCTGTAACTCTGGCGTGCATTGTTAGGGGGATACTATAATAACAATCAGAGGAAAGTCGTATCTTACTCGGGATCCAGAAATGACAAGATGTCCTGAATTTCCAACAATTTATGTCCAACCTAAAAATGCAGGCTTAGAAAGTAGCAGTTTTTAATTTTGAAAATTATGATCATTAATATTATCAAGTATTGAAGATGGTCAAATGTTTTACTATTTTTCTGATATAATAGCCAACACACTTTTATTATCAATATTTATATTTGTTCTTCCAGTATCAATAGTATATATATTCATACTTTCATTGTCAATATTATATTAAGATTTCCTCTTTACTGTTTTATATACAAGTAATATTCTTACGGTTTCATTGGTCTTTACTATGCCTTGAAAATACTCTGAGCAAAATCTCAGTCTCTGTCAGGCAACACTCTACTCTTTTTATAAAAGTTTTTTAGGTTTATTTCTTTAGGTTTTTTGTATGACATCAGGCAATTGTTTTTTCTTTATGCGTCTGGTATATTTCACATACCATAATGCCAGATCCTTGTTTGTGTTGTGGCAAATGGATTTTTTCTTTCGTTTGCTGAAAATATCCATGTATAGATGTGAACAGACACAAAAATACTCACACACCTCACACATCTTCCATTATTGTTATTATTTGGCAGCCCATAAGAGCATATACTGTTTTGAATCTTGTTTCTGTGAATATGAAGTGTAGGCATCTGGAGGGTAACTGTCCAAAATGCAACCACATGGAACAGCTGAGATCTTCACATGGGAGGCACATTGGGAGTGAATTGAGAATTTTGAAACCACAAAAGGCACCTCTAGTACCATACCTCTACCAACATGGCTACAACCCCTAATCCTTCACACCCAATTCTAGTAATTGGAAACCAAGTATTCAAACATTTAAGCCTAAGGGAGTCATTCTTTGTCATTCAAACCAATACATTTCAAAGAAACGCCTTGCTTGATGTTGTGTTTGTTCATTTTCCCTTCACCCTTATAACCATTGTGCTGGTCGGCTTACTTACAAGGTATCTTGGAGAAAGGGACACTGGGAAAGAGATCCATGGCACTGTCTAGCATTTTATAAAACTTTCTATAACTTAGACACAACATTTTTTTATCAGATAATTAAAATTATTGCTGTATGTTTACTTAGAATCATCCTCCAAGTAAGTACACCTACCGCTTTGTAAGTAAAATAAGAAGAAATCTATTTCACCTATGAGAGAGGAATATAGTTTATTTTTATTAATTTTTCAAAGGTGACTTTTTAAAGTTCCTAGTAATTTAAAGTTGTTAAGCTAAGGAAAAGTGTCTCTTCTTAATTCTTAGTGTATTGTTACTTGTCTGTACAAGCAGCAGCCTTGAGCTTGGGTTGAGAAGTACATTTTATTTGGTAGGTTACTCTGCCCTTGTCTCATTGTTATACAGAATTGACTTTGCACATTTTTATTTCTGTCCCTTTTCTATGAATCTGTGGTCACTAATGAATCCCATAGTGACCCATTCGAGTAGTCTGGCTTTGCTTGCAGTCCCTCCAACAGCTATCAAAAAAAAAAAAAAACCTATGCATTCCTTTCTTTCATTTATCTGGGAATGGATTGCTTTATGCTTCATGTAAATTCACTAGAAGGGGCAGAGGAGTACCTATTTTTTGTTGTTTGAACTTTTATTTTAATTAGAAGCACTCTAATGGAGCAAAGCTGGTCTTTTTTTTTCATTTTGCATTGACTTTATTATACAAGCTGTGAAAAGATATTCAGTGATATTTTATGCTGTTAAAACTATTGTGATTTCTTAGACAATGATAGAAAACCAAAACAAATGCATTCAGGCACCTTCCTTTAAATTCGCTACAACAACTTTTAGATCCAGACCCTATTATCTCCAACACTACTTTTTCAGTGGTAGTGTGGAGATTAAGTAGCTTTTCAAGGTCAGGTTTCTAGCAAATGGCAGACATTTATTGAAACTTGTCATCTGATTCCCCTAACCCTCATTTTATCCTGTCCTATGATTCCTTGCAATAATTTGTTATATGAATTAAAAAAAAACTTGTCATTAAATATGTAGTCAAAAGTTCTGATTAATCATCTTTGAAACTGAAGACCTCCGCAGATAGTTTTTTTTTGTTGTTTATAAAAATTTCCACTTCCTCCCCTCCTCCCCATACCCTCTCATTCCCCTTCCTCCCTCTCCCCCCCCCCCCACTCCCTCTCCTCCTCCCTCTCCAGTCCAAAGAGCAGTCAGGGTTTCCTGCCCTGTGGGAAGTTCAAGTTCCTCCCCCATCTCTCCAGGCCTAGGAAGGTGAGCATCCAAACAGACTAGGATCCCAAACAGCCAGTACATGCAGATGAAACAAGACCCAGTGCCATTGTCAATGGCTTCTCAGTCAGCCCCCATGTCAGCCACATTCAGATAATCCGGTTTGATCACATGCTCTTTCAATCCCAGCCCAGCTGGCCTTGGTGAGCTCTCATTAGATCAGTTCCCTTGTATCAGTGGGTGAACGCACCCCTCGCGGTCCTGATTTCCTTTTTCATGTTCTCCCTCCTTCTGCTCCTCATTTGGACCTTGGGAGGCTCAGTCCGGTGCTCCAATGTGGGTCTCTGTCTGTATCGCCATCCATCGTCGGATGAAGGTTCCCTCTGGTCCTGCCTAGCTTGCTCACGTTTTCCCTCCTTCTGCTTCTCATTTGGATCTAGGGAGTTAAGTCCAGTGTTCCAATGTGTCTCTGTCTCTATCTCCATCCATCGCCAGATGAAGGTTCTATGGTGATATGCAAAATATACATCAGCATGGTTATGGGCCAAGGCCAGTTCAGGCACCCTCTCCTCTGCTGCCCAGGGAATCTGGGTACCTCTCCTTGGGCCTGAGAACCCCTCCAGAAACAAGTCTCTTTCCAACCCTAAAATGGCTCCCTTAGTTGAGATATATTCTTGCCTGCTCCCATATCCATCCTTTCTACCTCCCATCTCATTCCCCCACAAAGCTGGTCTTATAGGCACATAAAAAATTATATTATTAGGAAAGTTAATATCAACAATTTTTGTGAAGACTTCTGTACCTTAGAAACTGAGAAAAGCCCACATTTGGAAGGAGCATTTCAATGACACTTTATAGAGTTATTTCAATATGAATATACATTATATATGTACATATATCTATATATATGTGACATAATATCAAAACATTTTTTCATACAGTTAATAATTTTGGTTATAGGTCAGCTTGTTAGTGGGGAGGGCTGAACGCTAAAGGAAAGCAATCTCTAAGCTTAATTAAAATGCTGGTGGATTCCTAGTCACCTGCATCATTTCTAACATGTTCCTACACACACAAACACACATAGAGACACACAGACAGACACACACACAGACACACACACACACTTGAAGCATCTTTGAATTAAAACCATGTTTGCCTTGAATTTCCTCCAAAAACTGGGATATATTACTTGAAATTGCATCAGAATGGATGAAATATTGCTTAAAATTAAGCTTTTGGATTTTATTGGATCCTTTGTTCACGCTATATAAAGAGTCTAAGTTTCACTTGGGAACATGTTAGAAATGATGCAGGTGACTAGGGCCTAACTCAGAACAGTGAAGACAAAAGTGAGGGTTTGGCAGCTTGTTCTAAGGGATCCACCAGGTGATCCAAAAGTAAGTGAGAGTGAGAAAAATCCTGTCAGTTTAGTTCCCAGAATTCTGTGAGACAGAAAGAAGGGAGCAGTTATGTGAGCAGAGGCTCTGCTGAGATGGAGAAGTCTCTGTTATAATGCTCATGTGTTCAGGGAATGAAGACAAGAAAATGAAAAAGGGATAGCTTGTCTCTTAGCAAAGACATGACACATCCTATTCTGCACTAGATAGTTTCAATCTTTACAACCACTGTTAAAGGACTGGGCACACATTGGGGCTGCATGCTTTTCTGGGAAAGTATGAATCGTGAATGTTAATAAGCTTCATAATATATATAATATGTAATTTGCTGGTGGGAAAACTCATGATATTCATAGATGAGTTTTCATCAGTAACAATTTGAATGATCTCTTAAATTACACATATAATTAAATCAAGTGTCTAATATAGAATAGTTGAAGACCACGAGTACCATTTTCTAGTAAATTCCCTCTTTGGCTCACTGAAGACACAATATGTCTTCAGAAGAAATTGAAAAGTATTATATATGAGTCAACAAAGTGGATTAGAAGTGGGTCTGCTCTATTTTTTTCATGCTTTAAAATTCTGATTTTTTTTAAAGTATAAATTTCTATAATAGACATCATTACTTTGGTGACTATATTCTTATCTATCATGAAAATGGGTTGTAAGTACATAATTAAAACTGTAGAATAGTCTGTACCACAGTCTTCTGATGATAAAAGAAGCCTCTAAGACTAGCTTAATTTCTTTTTTTCTAAACAAGTTTCTGACAAAGATATATAAGACCATGTTTAAAATGGTGTGATGTGGACTTCTTTTATTCACCATACAAAATTTCCCCCTTTTTTTCCTCTGTACAATCTCATCTTAATGAAGTACATCTTACTCAAAGTCTCACTCATAAGATAACCATTACATTTTGGTCTGTTATTTTGAAAATAAAACATTGATCAGAGGGAGTCCATTCACTAGCTATCAGAATAGAAATGGAAAGCTGACAAATTTCAGAGACCTCAGTTGAAAACATAGTTCATAAACTCTGACTTTGTATGTGGTCTACAATATAGTATGTAATTGTTAGTTAGAAAAGGATTATTGGAGCAGTAAAGTATTCTATTGTGTAACTCCCAATATTTATAGATGTAAAAAAATTTTGGGCAAAGCAAATGAATGCTTTAAATTATTGTTTGATTATGGTCTAATTTCTGAGGCAATTTACTAAAGATGCTAAACATTAGTTTATAAGACATGCCAAATTATCTGGCGGTGGGAGCACACAAACACATTTTTCTTTTCTCACTTCATGGGAAAATGAAATACATGAAGATATTTGTTAAATAAGTCTGCTTTTCGAGCATTCATTTTGCAACTTTAAGCTGTTGAAAATGTAGAGATTCACCAATCAAAGCATTATCACATCTCAATTTTCAACCTTATTTTCTTGAAATTCTGTAAGTAAATAAATTCAAGAATTCGGTCTTACTTGTTGTATCTATTTCTGCACCATGATCTTGTTTTGTGATAGATTTTCCCCCAGAAAGACACACACACACACACACACACACACACACACACACACACACACACGCACACCCTATTCACCCATATAGGAATTACTGACAGATTATAGGTAATAGGTTTCTTACAGGAGTAGAAATAAATTCCTGTATGTGTGACTGCTAATCAAAGTTGGAAACGTGGGGAGCATCGCACAACCTTTTTACAACTACACAGGTTGGAGATCAAGTTATATTCGCACAAGAACCATCTATTTTTCATTTAGAAACTTATCATCACTGAGTAACTATGTAACCATTTAATGACCCAGTCTCTACTAGACTGTCACCTTTATAAAAGCAGTGAAGATACTCCTGTCCTGAAGGGCTTTGAACATGCATCTTACAGTATTTGATTCTACTTACATGGAATACAAGCATTGACTAATACACATACCTTCTTCAAAAGAGAATAACTAAATGCCTGGCACCAAGACATCATGTCATGGAATAATCTGGTTATAATAATATGAAGGGGTCCTTATTGCAATATACATATGTACCCTGAAGAAGCCAAAGACTTAGTTGTTGTCCTTTAGAAAAAAAAAGCCTGATGTCACAAAAAAAAGCATACATGGTTTGATGGGTATTCAAGCATAACAAGAGAACAAAACAAAACAAACATGTTCAATGCGTTACAATGTAAATATCTTATATGCAGAATATTTGATATATGACCTCCAAAGAGGTCATGACAAGCAGGTTGAGAACCGCAAGAGAAGTCACAGAAATAGCAAGAATTTTATTTAACCTACTTGAGACTCTAAAAGTTGTCTGTTATTCAAAAAGTATTTGAGATATTTTCATAGTGAATTTTCAGAAAAACAATAAAAACAGAAAATATCTACAACTCAAAATCATTACATGTGTTTGTTGCATTATTAAAAATATATAGGCCAGGAATATGGGGATATGACTCAGTGTGTAAAAAGTACTTGGTGTGCAAATTCTCAGAATGTATACAAAGTTTCAAGTGGATAGTAGATATCAGAAATCCCAGTGTTTCTAGAGGGAGAAAAGGTGATGAGAACAGGAGAATCCCCAGAACTTTCCAATAAAATACCCTGGCAGACACAGCATTAACAGAGGAGATGCTGTCTTGAATAAGTTTAAAAGTGAAGAAATACACCTGAAGCTATCATCTGAACTTCACAAATGTGCTGTGACAAACACATGCCAAAATCACACACATACACTCATACACACACACACACACACTCATACACACACACACACACGCACACACACATTCATACATACACATGGCTAACTCACTCATAAACACAGGCACAGACACAGACACACACACGTGCTTACAGTCACCCATAAACACACACATACACAAATGTGGAGACTGCTTTGTATTTCTCACTTTAAGCTGACAACCTTTTTATTACTCATAATAAATACAAAATATGATATTCTTCTGAACATGTATTCCTAATAGTCTAAAAATAAATATATTATTTATATAATATGATACTTGATTGCAAAAATTCTATATACACTAAGAACAAGGAAGCAAGTTCCATGACTATTTTTTTACAAAAATGGAATATCTTCCAAACATTCTTTGATTAAAATAGTGAGAGGGTTTTATACGCATGTAATAACAATAATAGTATGAATAGTGATTTTTCAATAAATTTCATTTACTTCATACACAGAAGAAAATTTTAATTATTGCTGATTACATTTTTTCTGATTTCCATGGAGTAGTTAGAATTCATGTGTAGCTGTCAGTGTCTCCACTATATGGTATTGTTTTGTATTGTGTTGTAAATCAAATGCAGTGTGACCCTAGAGGGGTGAACTCTCTTTTGATTTTTATATTGATTTCAGCAAATTCTTTCTATACCGAATATTGACCATTCATAGATTTAGAATATTCTAAGAATATTGACCATTTTCTTAGATTTGAAATTGGACAATATTGTTCTATTTATATCTTTCAGAAATGATTAGATAATTCATCTTTCCATGTATAAGTTCATAGATTCAACTAGCTAATGGGGAAATTGTGCAGTGATGTTCAATCGTTACTCATCACAAAAGAACCATATAATCAATAAAATCTTAGAGAGTCTATGTTCTTGGTGTCCTAGTCACAGGTTGAAAGAGAGACACACAAAGATTGCAAAGCATCATGACTGCTCGATGAAAAATCACATAGTTCAAAGGAGAAGAAATCTTTACAAGCAAACAGCAGGCCACGTTAGAAACAAAGTACTCAGGGGTTCCAGGTATTGTTTGGAGCTTCTTTTCATGAAGTCCAAGAGAAAGGGAAGAGAAGATAATTAATAGGGTTGATACCAGGGGTGTTCCCTATTTTAATTGACATGGTGGGGGTTAAATCTACATTCTCTTCTGCCCATGTGTTTCACACGATATGTCTGATATGTATAACCAGTTCTGTACGAGCATAAGATGATAAATAAATAGAGGCTTTCTCCAAAAGTTCATGCTAAGAACTCAATTGGTCATGTTGTAAGTACAGTCAAAACCAGTCCATGTGGGTTCAGCCCCTTACCTTAAGTACCAAAACGTGTTCTGGATTCAGTGTGAATAGAAACTGTCACTGAAATGAGAGTACTTGTTTGTTGGAGGCAGAAAAATTTATTTAATTATTTTGAGAGTAATGTACATGACACTCGATTCAAATGCTGGCCCTGAATGCATTGTTTGGAGAGACATTTTGTTTCATATAAGTCTAAGCTCTAGAGGGCTCAAGCTTGCAATGGGCATTGTTTGAAAAGGGGAGTGTTTATTGCTTGGGAGTTTCATTTGGTGTTCTGTTTCTTATGTATGACTGCCACAGTTTCTCTGAGAACTATATTTAGCACTGTCTTTTATTCTTGTGTTTGGAAAATGTCAAATTGAGAATTCAGTACATTTAAGAAAGCACATGCTGCCAAGTTGTATGACTTAAATTCAGTCTCTGGGAGTCGACTGACAGAAGAAGAAAAATAAATTTCTGTAAGTTGCACTCTAACCTCCCTGTGTGTGCGATGGAATATTTTCACCCACAAATAGACAAATAATAAGTCAATTAGTATGTTCACCCTAGTTTTTCATCACTTGGCATTTTATTATGCCAGTGTTTGTTTTTCTCCCTACTAAAATTCTCACCACTTTGAACTCAGGATAGATTCAGGTGACTTCCAGGAGTAAAGGAAACATCCAATTATGCTTGGCTATATACAATAATAACTTTAATTCTAGTATTCATAGATCTCTGCAATGCTTGTTTCACCTTGAGAAATCATTTGCTATGTATATTAATCACAAATTTAAAAGGTAAATGTGTTTATGAAATGAATTAATTGTAAAGAGTATAATAAAAGAAATCAAGTGAAGGCTAACTACAAAACCACTTAACCTGTGAGTCAATTTTACTATAGACTTTGAACATCATCCCGAATGCATTCTTTGTTCTTTGTGTTTGTTTCCCTAAAAATAAAGTTAAAATAGTCTGGAGCTGGTTTTCAACTAATAATGTATTTCAATGCACAGAAGCGAAACCTAGCTAAATGAGAAACTTTTGGTTTATTAACTATTGTCTTCAAGTGATTGTCATCAAATAATTGCCTTACAATATTAGGTGATTATACTGATGAATGTTTAAGCAGTTGACTAGAAATAATGACTGTGTTGCACGATACATCATGTCTTCTACTTCCTCTTCCCTAATCTTCTGATTGTCTTCTCTCTGTCCTCATTCCATCTTCGCCTTTGATAGTCTATCCAAAGTTCTGCCATCTGACTTTGATTACTTAATCAGTCAATTAATCACCACACCCACCCAACTTTATTTGTTTGATTCTCCTTCCCTCCCTCCCTCCCTCCCTCCCTCCCTCCCTCCCTCCCTCCCTCCCTCCCTCCCTCTCTCCTTCCTTCCTTCCTTCTTTCCTTCCTTCCTTCCTTCAAGACAAAATTGTGATACATAGATAGTCTAGAACAACTTGGGAAAACACGATTCAAAACAAATATTTTCTTCTCAAATGTGGGAATTTGCTCAAGAAACCCCACTCCATGCTCAAGAGGTATTGGCAACTGATGACTGCTTGGGAGTTGGATGGCCAATTATCCTCAGGATCAGGGTCACTAAGTGACTGACTGCTCATGTTCCAGGTGAACGATCCTATGTATATACTGGCAGAGGAAAAAATATGGGAGTAGATGGGAGTAATCTGAGGGGAGGGAGCGGTGGAAGATTTGATCAAAACACATCATGTACATACTTGAAATTCTGGAAAAAATAAATAAAAAAGAAACCAACTAAAATCTATACAAACAAAATTGTCACATTTATAAACCCTCTACTGTTTTTCTGTACTCTCTACCACCAAGATCGGAAAAATAATATCCATTTTTATATAAAAATATTCAGAAATATTCTGTATGCAAGTGGAAATATTAGTTAACAGACTTTTCAAATTAAAGCAAGATAAAGTGTAATAAGTATTATTTTTCTCCTTTACCACTAGCACCAAGATGTAAATATAGCTAGTCCTGAATTCATAATTAATGATCATTAATCTGTTTATATTAACATGCTACTTGTACTCAGATGAATATAAATATTTAGCTTCCTATTCCCAACATGCTGCTGATTACATTGAAACAATCATATGGGTAAAACCCAAACGTTCTGTCATGGTATTCTGCTAGTTCAGAAAAGTATCCCTGAATGGATTAATGCTTTTAGTAGACTACACATTTTTTAGACCATTTCAAAGACCAAAGATATCTTTTTAAAGATATCATTCATATCTGTACAAAAGGTAAACTTGTACAATGAAATGATGGTACTTGATACTCGAACAATACTCTTTAAACAAATTTTCCTTCTATTTGAGTTATCTAATAAAATAATATTAGAAGTTATAGTTAAGCAAATGTATTTTAATTTGTGGATACAAAATAGCTTTTCATTTCAATGTGAGTTTGTTTGGTTTCAGAGAACTTTTTGATAAAATAACTATTACCAGTCATATTTGAAAGGAGCGATTAATCCTATCAACTGATTTAAGACTATCTTTGTAAAGCAGAATTTCACAGAATTGCAATGATAATGTAACTCAGATATTTTTATGATAAAAACAACAGCTGGAGTAAATAGGATCTTTTTGATGTATGTAGTTTTATTTTGTCATATAGTATTCACTTCCTTGCATGTCAATTCATTTACCAAAATATTTGAAATTCATGTAAAGGGCAAACCGACTGTGTCACACTTACCAATAGGTATGTGTACATTTAAAGTCATCACAGATTTCATAGTTGTGTATCTTAGAAGACAAAACCTGCACTCTCTAAACTTATTGGACTTTTGTATGTTTTGTTTAGATTCTGTATATGTAACTTTCATTGATGAGAGTAAAAGCTACCCTTCTTTGCAGTACTTTTAGGACCTCACGGTGAATTATGATTTCATTACTTAAAACAAATAACTTCACAGATATTAAGTGAAATGTCAATCTTAAGATAATTAACATTTTGGGGTTGGAGAGATGACATGGTGGTTAAATACATTGGATGCTTTTACAGGTTAAATACATTGGATGCATTACATAGCTAGCAATGGTCTCTAGTCCCAGGGAGGTCAATACCTTCTTCTGGCCTCTGTTGGCACCAAACACTCATGTGGTAAACAGATATCATCTATCTATCTATCTATCTATCTATCTATCTATCTATCTATCTATCTATCTATCTATAATCTATCTATCGTCTCTCTCTTTCTCTCTCTCTATCTATATCTGTAGGCAAAATTCCTACACAAATAAAATCAAAAATAATAATATTCTAATATGATGTAATGACAAATTTTAAACCCAAAGTCTCTGATGACAGAACCCATGCATTTAACAATGTACTACGAAAGCTAAACTTGTTTATGCATATGTAGTTGCTACATACATCAACTTGTATTCACTTCAACCTTTAAGTTTTTATATAAAGTAGCTGATAATTCTGATTCAAAGATGAAGAAATGCATATACTGGTGGCTTAAAACATTCAATATCTTAAGTGATGATATGATTTATAGAATTTATTGCTGAATCAGAAAGAAACATACTGGAGCTTGTTTTTTTATACAATATTTTCTTCCTTTTTATTTAGAATAATATAATGAGTTATTACTTATACATAAATATTGTTTAAAATGCATTTATGTGACCAGGTCAAGGTCAGGAGATCAAGATCAAATTAATTTTGGTTATCTTTTTTTAAGGTGGTGTTTTTGAAGTTAATAATCATTAGACACACTTTGATCTCTGTCAGTAATTATAGCATTAGAGTGTCATTTAATTTCCTGGGAACTTTAAAGAATAATAAATGTTAATAATGCTGTAGGTGACTTTATATCAGGCAATATTCTAAGCACTTTGCATATGTGATTTCACTTAATGGTCACAATAACATTTGCATTGCATCATTATTATCAGTGTTCCAATTGATGGGTTGATGAATGCAAAAATAGAAAATGGATATTTAAAGTACTTGTAACTACATTAGTTTTAACGACTTGCCTTGCATTTTTGTCACTGTTAATAAGAAGGAAAGAAACACTCAAGACATTATTATAAAATTCAGCATTAAGGTTTAAGCTATGTGTCACAGAGTACTTGCTTCATCCAGGGTAATGTGTACTTTCCTTTAATTTACAAGATCATAGGTTTTTGGCTATATTAAAGATCATAATATTTATACAAATATTAACTTGATGAAATTTATCAAAATATATGTATATTTATTCATATATATGTATATTGATGTGACAAAACGGAAGTACAAATACAACATCTGAGGAATATTTGTCATCATGTAAATAAGATATTGTATTTGAAATTCATTTTGTCACAGCAACACTTATGAATAAAATCATTTAATTAAGGTTACTTGCTTTCCTTTTAAGAGGTTCTATCCATTATCTTCAGGATGGGGAGCATGGTGGCAAACAGGAAGATGTGGTGCTGAAGATGAGAGTCCCATACATCTTGACTCAGAGGCAATAGGATGTAGACCAAGCGTAATGCTGAATGAAGCTTAAGAAAACAGACCTCTAAGCCCATCCACACAGTGACACTCTTCCTCCAACAAAGCCATCCCTTCTAATAGCACCACTCCCTGTGGGGGACATTTTCTTTCAAGCCATCACAGATATGTCCTCAGTTGTCAAGTGTTTATAAGTGATTATTTCTTTGAGTACCAGAAAGTAGAAAGGATTTACTTTTCCAAAGTGAACACATTTATATTTCTGAATTCTTTATTTGTATTTGGCAGAGCTATGAACTGGCTTTACATAGATTCCATTCACATTGACTGTCTGCAACTGCCAAATTCCTTAACACAATATACTAAAAATTAAATGCTTGCTAAGTTATTTTGTGTGTAATGGTAGAATAGACGAAAGCAGCAGTTTTAGGTATATATCTACTGAAAGAAATAAAAGATGTAGTATATAATTTCCAAATACAACAAATTATAAGGCAAATAGTTTGGGGAATTAAACTAAATGATAGTGCATGTCAAAATTTTGAAATACATGGTAGCAAGGTAATTGAGCATTATTCTCCTCTGGACCATATTTAAATAATATAGCAAAATGTAACTATGTACCCTTGAACACAGCTCTCAGAGTTCTTGGATTTGGTCTCCCTATTGTATGCTCAAACTTTAAAAATTTTTGTTGCTTCTAAAATTTTATTTAGCATCATCGGTTCTGTGTGAAGAGAAAAATATCACAAACTAAAATTATACTCTGCATAGGATAAACATCAGGAACATCTGCACATACGGCAATTTAGATTTAGTTTCACTGATACCTTTTTAGAATTCCAATGACAGTCTTGAAATTTTGTGCGTTTGTATTCTAAAGTAGCACAGTTTCTAAGCAAATTAGTTTTTCATTTATATATGTGCTGTCAGCAACATATGGGCTTTAAAGGGTTTCTTTGAATGTATCGTATTGTTTTTAGTCTTGAAATCATCTTTCATGGTTTCTGCTTATTTTTTTTCTTAGTTCTTTTAAATGACTGTCCTCTTCCCCATTATGAAATTCCTTAGGGATTTTTGAGTCAAGATGGTACCAAAGCCATTTACTTCCTTATTTTTCCAAGTTTATTTGATATTTTATGCAATTTTCCGATGTATTCCCTGAACAAAATTGAAAACACGTGAATCTTCAGTATACACTTCCACACCTTTTTGAAAACAGTCTAAACATATAAACTTAGAGACAGAACTTAGACATTGTAGAAGACCGTCTTATACTCCTCCCTAATCATTACTTCTCTCCTACCTTAAACCTACCATTCTCTTCAATTCTAGCATCTTTTTAGGTTTAAAGTAAATGAAATAAGAGGTTAGTTATTTTCATTGTTTTGATATCCATCTATCCATCCACCCACCATCCATCCATACTCCATCCATCCATACATACATACATACATACATGCATACATACATACATACATACATGCATACATACATACATGCATCTATCCATCTATTCATACATTCATCTATGAAGTTTGTTATTTTTTAGAATAAGTCCAATGCATTCCAGGTTAGACTCTAATTTGCTACATAACAGAGGGTGACCTTAAAGTTCTGACCCTCCTAGTCCCCCTCCTGAGTGCTGGGACTACACATGGGCATTGCCACATGAGTTTTCATCATTACTGGATATTGAACACAAGGCTTCTCACCTGCTGTGCAAACACTCTATCAGCTGAGTGACAGACCTAGACCAACTGTATTGATTCTGGTCATAGTCATTCCAATTTCTACTTTTTCTGTTTATAATATTTTATGAAAACTAAACTATTTATTTTCTTTTGGTTCATAGTCTGTATATAGGACTGAGACATGACAAATGAGCTTGGTTAACAGCCAGGCAACTCCTCACCCTTGCCATATATGCATAAACACACATAAATACATGCTTTCATATATGTGTGAGTGTATATGCATATATACATATTTTTGTGCAACACATATATACATGTATGTGCACATTTTTTTTGCTAGGTTGTATGTAACAAAGGACTGAATTCCCTACAAATCCTAGTTTTTTTTCTACACTTCAGTTTCTCAAATTGTTTGAAACAGTTCTATCCTATTTTCCAATACTATTATATCAGTTTAGTCTCCCATCAACAGTATATGAATGTTTCAGATGCTCTAAATATTTTAACATTTGATTATAGCAATCTTTTTAATAACTCATATTCTGGTTTCTATGATACAATTTTTAATTGTAAATAGCTTTTCTTGTTTCAATTTCTTTAAAGGCAAAATTATTGTGAAAGTTTTCATATTACTACTGTCTATTTAGGGAAGATTATCACTGGTTATAGGTCTCGTTCATCATCAAAACTGGGTGGGGGTTGTTGGTTTTTCCCTCTCTTGGAAGTATGCACAACACCACTTGGTATCATGACAGCTAAACTTCATGGAGGAGACTTTCAAATAAGTCCCAGCCCAAAAACCTCTGAGTCTTTTGTTGAAGCACATGGTGTCTTCAGCAATCAAGACTTATCTTCCATGTCTGGGACAACAAAAAGCTAATTGGGCTTCATACCTACCTAATAAGAGGGAAATCTTGCCCAACAGCAGGAACAGAGACTATTACCCAGCTCTAATGCAATCCTGGATCTTGAAGGGTGTTCTAGAACTCCACTTAAGTAAACCAGAACAATCCATAAATATATTCTAAATGTTTGCTTTTATAATCACAGATAAGTGTAATCACAATCCCTAGCTGTATTTTAAATATTTCTCCTTATACTTACGGATAAGTGTACTCCTCATGACTCATAAAGGAAATCCCTTTTCCACTGACAAAGACCATACGGAAAACCAAAACTTAACAAAATGTAGAATCGTAAGCTATGCCTCAATGAATTCATCTGTAGTACAACAGCCCCATCTAAGGCTCAGTTATCATTGAAGAAGAGATGGTGGGAAGATGATAAGAGGTAGGGATCAGTGAACTTGCTCTGAGACTGTGTCTTCTAGGACTCTCAGAGCTACTTCCAAAAAGTTTCAGCAACATGACTAACTAAACATGAGCTAACCATGGAAACAGCAGCAAACAAAAAATAACAGACATGCTAGAGTAGATAGAAGAAGGCTCAGGAGACCTCAATCTTATACAAACAGCCACTTGCAATTAAGGGATACTGAGAGTAGGAGAAATAGTCTTTTCCCTGGAAAGAAGACACTAATTGGTTATATGATACCAAATGATTAGCATTGAAAACATACACAATACACATAAGTAACATTGTAAAGACAGAGCCAACTGCATTTACCTTTTCATGAATTTGTATGTATAATCTTTACATGTATGCATATGACAAAAATTTGTGAAAAAGGAGATCTTGAATTAAAAAGAGAGCAAGGAGAGATATGTAGGAGAGATTAAGAAAAATCAAGGGAAGGGGGGCTGATTCAGTTATATTTTATATAAAAATAAAATAGTTTTAAAAACATTTATTTACCTATAGCTATGTGTAAGTGCACACATGTGTGATGTGTTTGAAGATACATGTGTCTGTGTAGAGACCATATATATTTTTCTAAGACAGGGTTTCTCTATAGCTTTGTTGCCTGTCCTGGAACTAACTCTTATAGACCAGGCTGGCCTTGAACTCACAGAGATCCACCTGACTCTGCCTCCCCAAGTGCTGGGATTAAAAGCTTGTGTCACCACCACCCAGCTGTTACCATTGATTTATAAAGCTGGTACTATATTTATTTGTAGGACACTTGATTTTTTACAAGGGTGTTGGGGTCCAAACCATCCTTGTGTTTGCTCAGCCAGCACTTTTAACCACTAAGTCATAGCTTAGCTCCAGAGTTTATTTTCTTTTTCTTTAAAAAATATTTATGATTAATATTATTATTATCACTTAATCCCCAGTCACAGTTTCCCTTCCCTCTTTACTCCCAGTCTCTTCCTGTGCATCCCTGTACCCCCATTCACTCCTTTACTTTTATTCAGAAAAGGGCAAGCCTTGCACGGGTATTAACTTAGCATGGATATTAAGTTGCAGAATATTATGCACCTTTCCTCATATTAAGGCAGGGTAGGGCAACCCAGTATGAGGAATTGGGTCCCAAGAGTAAAAAAGAGACAGTCCTATTTCATTGTTAGAAATTTCACAAGCAGACCAAGCTACACAACTGTAATATATGTATCAAGGGCCTGTGTCAGTCTGATGCAGCATCCCTGGTTGCTGATTCAGTCTCTGTGAGTGCCTGTGAGCCAGGGCTACTTGATTCTGTGAGTTTTCTCGTGGTTGACCCTTATGGCTCCTACAATCCATCCTTGCCCTCTTCTTCAGGACCTCCCAAGTTCTGCCTAATGTGTAGCCATGCGTCCCTACATCTCTTTCCATCAACTGTTAGATGAAGCCTCTATGATGACGCTTGGGGTAGGCAACAAATTATGAGTGTAGAAGAATATCATTAGGAATAATTATATTGATCTTTAAGCTATCCAAACTCTGGGTGCTGACCCTCTAATCAATTCCCTCTCGTGGCAAGGGTCTCAAGCTGGACCAGTCATTGGTTGGCCCCTCCCACAATTTCTGTGACACTTTTACCCCAGCGCATCTTGTAGGCAGGACAAATTGTAGTTGAAGGTTCTGTGGCTTGGTTGGTGTTATAATCCCTAAGCTGAAAGTCTTACCTGGTTACAGGAGATGGCCAGTTTTAGGCTATGAATTTCTGATTATTAGGAGTCTTAGCTTTAGTAACCCTTGTAGATTCCTGGAAGTTTCCATTGCACTAGTTTTTCTATCTAATCCTGAAATGCCCCTATTTCCTGCCTTGTCTTTCAATACTCTCCCTTTCTATTCTTTTCTCCTGATCCCGCCTGTCCCCTCCCTACAAGTCCTCCTGTGAAATGTATTCTATATCCCCTTCCCAGGAAGATCCAAGTGTCTCCTCTTCAGCTATCTGTAGAGGACCGCAACCACATTCGCCATTCCAAGATGGCGCTAACATCCGGTTCCACCGCCCGGTGAACAGGATAACGCGCATGTGTTGGCAAATTTCCAACGCTGTAGTCCCTGCCTCTCCCGAGGCGTCATCTGGGATGATGGGCAGCTGACCAATCTGAGAGTGACATGTCCGAGGCGGGGACTGTTTCCTATATAAGGGCTGGGTTCGCCTCGCTCTGGGTCTCCGCCATGTTGGCTTATGCTCTCGCTCTCAAGATGCATTAAAAAGCTGTTCTGCAGAAGGATCCTACGTACCCTGCCTTGTTCTTGCTGGCGAGACAGTAGCGCGGGACAGCTATCCTTGTTACTTAGCTTCTTTGTATGCATTGTAGCATGGTTATTTTTTATAGCTAATGTCCACTTAGAAGTAGTTTATGCCATGTTTATTTTTCTGGGTCTGGGTTACTTTACTCAGTATGATTCTTTCTAGTTCCATCCATTTGTCTGAAAATTTCATGTTGTCAATGATGTTAACAGGTAATTGACAATCTATTGTGTATATGTATCACATTTTCCATATCCAATTTTTGGTTGAGGGACATCTAAGTTCTTTCCAGGTTTTGGCTACTATACATAAAGCTGCTGTGAACACAGCTGAACAAATGTCCTTGTTGAAGCATGAAATATCCTTTGTTCATATGTTTAAAACTGGCTTTATCTTGGAATCTCTTGTATTCTTCAGGTATTGGAATCAAAAGTTTTGCTGGGTGTAGGAGTCTGACCTGGCATCTGTAGTCCCTTCAAGTATTTGCGTCCTCTGTAAGAACAACACATGCTGTTGATTACTGAGACATCTCCACAGACCTGTTAGCCATGGTTTTTCTTACATATGAAGTGATCTTTCCGCAACTACCCAGCCATAAGCAAGCAAAATGCAATGTTGTTTATGTTGCTCCATATTTCTAGACCTGCACTGAACTATGTCTTGAGCGGTACTATGACAGTAGAGCAAACACCTTTCAAACTGCATTTGATTAACTTGTACATCCTGTAAAAATATATGCCCATCACAAGAGAAAGTTAAGGATTTCAAACAACTGACCTCAAAATACAGACAATAACTTGTGTGATCACGTGGAATAGTGTCATTGTCATGGGATCCTTATAAGGAAGAGCAAATTAGCAATATGAGACTAAGAGAGACAGAATTGTAGGAAATCTGACTACTTACCGCTTGCTTTGCAGATGGAAAAGACACATAGCCTAAAAAGGCATAAAAAAAGGAACAGTAGCTATTTGGTTTCTAAAATGGTGTCTAGCCTGCCCACTAACCTGAGAATACAACAGTACATTTGAGATAGCCCAATGGACAGAAATTGGAAGGACTTTGCCAAATAGGACTTAAAGATTAACTTTACTTGAACATGCAGTATTAATTGAAATACAGAGGCTAATAGATCTACTAGTAAGGGCTTAGAAGTAATTAAGGATATACATTCTTGTCCCATTTTCCATGGAAGAGTTTGATAATATTGATTTATATTCCAAGTATTGATGATAAATAAAAATATTTATCCCCTTATCTTTTTAAGCCTTTTTCAGTCTTCTTAAAAGAGTGTGTTTCTTTTTAAAGCATGCTTTTATGCATCCCCTCTTATTTCAGTGTTCTATTTGTATTATGTGAATCTGTTTCTTACAAATAATCTGGTTCACTAAATGGTAGCATCTACAGTCAATGGCTTCGTCTGCTCCTACACAGAAATGATTCACAAATATTTACCTTCAGTATGGACTTTCCCATTGAATTCCTGATTGCTTGCTTAATGAGCACACTTAATAAGATGTCCCTCAGGCAATTAAAAATCAACACGTTGAACATTGAATGCATTATCTATCAAGTCTACTTCACTTTTATTCCCTGTCTAATTTGGTAGTAGTACCCTCATTCTAATTAACAAAACAATGCACTTGGGGTCAGCTTTGGTTCATTTTTCTATGGCTTTATTCACATTCGCCAAACTATCTAGTCTGATCCTTCATTTTTTTTAAATAGTAATTGATCATTTACTGTGAGACAGAAATTGTTCAAAGACAATCAAATTATTAATTAGTCCAATCTCAGTAACAAATTAGAGGTTATTTTTTAATATCACACTCATTTTACAATAACATCTGGGATAAGGGAAGCTATTACCCGAGTATACACAGGAATAAGAATACATGAGTGAGTTGGGCGTCTGGGAGCTCCTGCAGCCTATGATTAAGGAAGCTACTCCAGCATTTTCTTTTGAACTCATAATCTCTATTTCATTTACAAGAACCTCTTATTTTCTGATCATATATTTTATTCTCCCTCATTTGCTATTCTTTTCTTGTTTTAATACTCAATAGGCTATTTTTACACTATGTTTTAAATCCAAGCCAAGAACAATGCTATATGTGCTATAGAAAGTAACGATGAAAGGACAGGATAAGCAAGTCCTTATGAGCCCAGAAGCAAAGATACAGACATTAGACACAGGATTCTATTCTTTAATTTGTAGATTTGATTTTGTCTTGATCTGACTGTTTCTTGCAAAACATTGGTTCTTTTCTTTTTGAATAGAGTGTCACCCTGCCTCATGATGTATTGAAATGATATAAATTGCTTGTAATTTTATAGGAGCCCATACTTAAGAGACTTGTGAGTTTTAAAAGATACTTTAAGAATTTGAAGTTGTATTACATCTTATAAAAGAAACATGAGGTTTTGGGGACAAGAGATAGAAGGTTATGCTGGGCGGTGGTGGCACACGCCTTTAATCCCAGCACTCGGGAGGCAGAGGCAGGCATATCTCTGTGAGTTCGAGACCAGCCTGGTTTACAAAAGCTACAGAGAAACCCTGTCTCGAAAAACCAAAAAAAAAAAAAAACAAAAAAGAAGATAGAAGGTTATGATTTAGAAGTTATATGTTTGAGTGTTAGGTTGACAAAGAGTAGAGGGTGTAGTTTTCCACTTTTATATAACCCAACTTCACCTGGGAAGGTAATCTCAATGAGGGATTGCCTATATTTGGTCATCCTACGGATATTTCTATTGGATTTTGTCTTCATTAGTTTATTTGGGAAGACCTGGCACACCATAGGTAGCACTATTTTCTAAACGAGAGTCTTGATTTGTATATGAGTGGAGAAATAGAGATGAAACAAAACTAAACAATGAACATTCAAGTATTCTTTTCTTTCTGCTCTTGGCTGTGTATGTGATGTAACATGTAATTAACTGATCTAAGTTACTGTCACCATGCTTACTCTGATAAATTGTGGTCAGTAACCTACAACTTTGAATTAAAATAAACCCTGCCAGCTTAAACTGCTCTTTGTTAGAGTATTTAATCACAGCAAAACAGAAATGAAAATAAAACAATGGATGTTATGAAACACAGAATTTTATGGGATGACTTGTTTATAACAATAACATTAATTCATAATGATGCTATGGTTCAGCAGCTGAGAGCATTTGTTGCACTGCAGAAGACTCAGGTATGGTTTGAAGCACCTACATGGCAACTTACAGTAACTGGAGTATAGCAACAGGAGTAACTCTAGTTTCAGAGACTTGGCACCCTTTCCTTGTCTCTTAAGTCACTAGGGAGTCATGGAATCCACATATGGGCAGAAGCTCAAACAAAACATTTCTACACACATCATAAAATAAATGTTTTGAAAGACTAATCTACTATAGAACATTTATTATTGATCAATTGCACCATCTTATTATATATATTAACAGTAGTTTAATTATTTTTTGTGTTTTTTGTGGAAAGGTTGGCTGCTTCAATTTGGGACAACCTGTGATCAATATTATAAGGATTTATGCCTATCTTAGAAATAAGACATTTGTGTCATAGAATAGGCATTGTTTTGGTGCAAAACAGCTTTCTAAGGGGGTTGAATAAGTACACATGGCTGACAATAGTGTATGAGTCCCTTACATTCAATTCTTGAGTAAATTTGCTATTATTAAACTTTTTTTTCATTTCAGCTACTCTGGTGCATGCTTTTTTACATCACAGTTTGGGTTTTTTCAGGCTTCCCAATTTCTGGTTTGTTTCTTTGTTTCTTTCTGTCTTTTTTGTTGTTGTTGTTTTGTTTTGTTTTGTTTTTTGAGGAAGGGTTTCTTGTAGCTTTGGAGCCTGTCTTGGAACTAGCTCTTGTAGACCAGGCTAGCCTTGAACTCACAGAGATACACCTGCCTCTGCCTCCTGAGTGCTGGAATTAAAGGCGTGCGCCACCACCACCCGGCCTCTTTATCTTTTGTCACATTATTCTGCATGAATTAATACAGAGGTTAATATTAACCCATATTGAAAATATCATTCGCCAGTATTTATTGGGTTTTGACAGAAGATCAATTTAAATATACTTTTACAATTACAATTTTACTTTACAATATTTAGCTAAAATTGAAAAGAAAACATTCTTTAAAATGCACTTACCTAAAATGAATTCATTTTATTTACAAATAGAGAATTTTAAAAAAATGAAACAGTATATTCATTTCCATCTCTATTGTAGAAACACTTTTATGCTAAATAACAGTTTAAAGCATTTTTGGGCCAACTGCACTATTTTACACTCACTTTAACCTATGTGAGTATTTGTTTCTTGAACAGGTTATTTAAAATTGTAGCAATCATAGTGGTTTGAAATAGAAACTAGACTTTGGCATGACATTTTTTTATTGTACATTTTCTCATACCTACTTCATTTTTAGTTGTAAAGAATGCCTTCAGATTCCCTGGGAACTCACAAGCAATTCTGGTCAGGGAAAGAGTAAGATCTTCACTGTCTTTCCCTTCTCCAAATCCAATCCCCCAGTCTTATCTGTAGCTCTGTAGCAGACCAGCCTCTTTGGGCTTCTTCCTTTTTTTAACTATGTTCCATTCTCAGGAGACTAAGCACATCATGTTGGAACACCCTGCTTTCTTCCCTCCTGTAGATCTCCCATTCCACAAACCCTTCTAATCCTTTCCTACTCTTGAGTATCAGCTCCCAGTATCTAGAAACAATTTATACTGTGAACCCCAAGTGGCTGCACCTAGTAGGACCCCCCCAAAAAACATTTCCTACAAGACAGAAGACAGCTACTGCACTCTCTTTAGAACTAGAGGGGACAAGAGAAACCAAGAAAAAAAAAACCTACCCAACAAACACAAGACCAGATATCAGCATCTGGAATTACATTTTTTCCAGAGTCAAATTCCAAGATACCAATATAAAAACACAAACAATAACAATCATAATAATGTCTCCACACGAGCCCAGCAATCCAACTTCAGTAGGTTCTGAGATATATATGAGATATATAGACAAAGCTGAAGCACAAGGCAAGGACATTAAAATAGTATTGAGGAATTTTGTAGGTTCTCAGTTATTTCATAAAGTTGAAACAGAAGAAACCATGCCAAATTCATTTAAGAGTCCACAGTTACTCTGCTACCTACATCACACAAAGACTAAAAATGGAGAATTACAGTCCCATTTCTTTTATGAACATAGTTGATAAAATTCTCAATAAAATACTTGCAAACTGAATCTAGAAACACATAAAAAGATATCCACCATGATAAAGTAGGTTTCATCCCTGAAATACATGGATGGTTCAACTTACATATATTGATAAATGGAGGTGACGTTATTACCAAACTGAAAGTTAAAAACTACCCGATAATCTCATTAGATGCAGAAAAGGCCTTTGACAAAACCTAACACTCCTTCACGATAAAAGTCTGTAAATGTTAGGGGTATAATGAACATACCTCAACATAATAAAGGCAGTTTACAGCAAGCCCACAGTCAACATCAACTTAAATCGAGAGAAATTTGAAACAATTATACTACAAGCAGGAACAAGACAAATGATGAGACTAAAGGTTTGCACCACCACTGCCCAGTTAGATGCCTATTTTGTAACAAGTGATAAAAGAGGGGTGGATCTGAATTGGGTCAGAGTGAAAGGAAACTGAGAGATTAAGAGGAAGAGAAAACCATAATCAGAATATATTGCATGAATAAACATCTATTTTCTAAAAGAACAACAAAAATTAAAATGAGATCCTACAGATATATATATATATATTATATATATAATATATAATATATGAAAAGAAAAGTGGATCTGTAAGATCTACACACACACATATACATGCATAGACATATTTATATTTATATACACATGTATACAGTATATATATATGAAAAGGCAAGTGAATCAGAAAGAATCCTTTTTTATACAAAATGTATTAATAAATATATACAATATATAATACAGTGAGTAAACATTATTAAATTAAACAATGCATACATTTTTGATCTATAAAATTCTAAATTAAGATGTTGTGATTTTAGAAGCCACTTCCCAAAATCATATTATATAATACTTTCTATCTTTTAGGCTAACAAGATGTCTCAGGAACTAAGAGTACTTTCTTCCAAGTAGATGACTTGATTTTAATCCACAGGCCAACATGGTGGAAGGATAGAACAAACTCCTGCAAGTTTCCCCCTTACCTCTACATTTGTGCCATGGCATGCACACACACATGAGTGCACATAAAAAGGGTTTTGTTTGTTTGTTTTGTTCCTTTTATTGAGACAGGATTTCTTTGCAGCTTTGGATCCTGTCCTGAAACTAGCTCTTGTAGACCAGAATAAAAAGAAAAATGAAAAATTGAACAATTTTTAAATGGTCTCTAATGTGACGATAGATTGAACAAAGCCACTTATTAATTCATCATACCAAAAAACAATAAACGAAATAACAACCCAAAAACTTTTCACAAACGTGTCTTGTTGATTCTTTATTTGTAACAGCACAATTTTAAATAAATTAAAGTTATATGCTCCGTAGGTAATCTCATATTTGAAATGGCAGTTAAGTTTTATTATCATCAGTAATATGAGAAATTGAAACTTTTTTCTTGGATAGCTCTAATAGGAGTTATGATCTATATTTTTATTGCAGATGTAAGTTATTTCAGTTGTGCATCTATGCCTTATTTATCTTATTTTATATTCTAAAGAATTAAGAAAAACAAATATAACTAAATGTGGGAAACCAGCCAACTTGTTGGTGAAATGTGCCTGAAAGGAGGAGTGAGAATTGAGGAAAGAAAGACAAGAGACAGAAAATGGAGTCAGGAGGACATCCAGTGAATACTGCATTGGTCAAAATTTGTTTCTTATAATCTTATATAGCCCCCCAAAAAGACTTCAATACAAACAATACAAGGAACAAAAGAGTGCAATTGCTTTCTTAATTCTTAAAGAATTCAGTAACCATGCCTTAGATCAAATATCCTGTTATCTGACCTTAAAGATCAAGGCATCCATAACCATACCTTCGATCAAACATCCAGTTATATAACCTTGAGAATTAAGAATAGGTTTGAATTCTTTGTCATCAATCAAGAGGCAATGGAGTAAAATTTGTGGGTTCCCACTATTCAATGACATATATATTTTATAAATCATCAACTGATATTCCAGTAGCCAATATTTCAAGTGCAGTCTTTCCCTGCTACCTTTTAGATAGATCATACTACTTAGACAGGAGACTTTAATAGAGTATACAAATCAATACTCTTTTAAAATGACACTTATTGATCCCTGTTGCAGTGCTGAGGAATTCTATCCGGAGAAGTGAGTGGGTGCTCACCGGGGCAGTCTGTCCTGGAAGAGAGCACAGCGCCTCCCCCCTCAGCTTCTGGGGCAGGGTCTTTGGTGTTCCACGGGACCCCTCCCTGCCCCCACTGCTGGCACCCTTTTGTCTCCTGGGTCCTGAGAATACCAGCTATTCCTGCTGCAGCACTGAGGAGTTCTATCCAGAGAGTGCTGAGGAGTCCTATCCAGAGAGTGTTGAGGAGTTCTATCCAGAGAGTGCTGAGGAGATTCATCCAGAAAGGAGGAGATGGGCAGGCGTCAATGCAAGAATTCTTCCAACAACCTGAAAGGCAACATGACATCACCAGAATCCAGGGATCATGAAAGTAGAAGAATTGAACACCATACTCCAGAAGAAATAGAAGAAATCGACTCTAAGCGGATCTTTATGAAAATAATAGAGGAACTTAAACAGGAGGTGAAAATCTGCCGTAAAGAAATGGAAGATAAGTATAACAAAAAGATTGAGGAAATGAGTAAAGAAATGGAAGAGAAATATACCAAAAAGTTTGAAGAAATGAGTAAATCTGTAAATGAAATTCTGGGAAACCAAGAAAAAACAATCAAACAGGTAAAGGAAACAGTTCAAGATTTGAAAACTAAAATGGAGGCAACGAAGAAATCACAAACTGAGGGCCGGCTGGCTATGAAAAATCTAAGTAAACGAACAGAGACTGCAGAAACAAGCATAACCAACAGAATACAAGAGATAGTGAAAAGAATCTCAGACTCTGAAGACACCATAGAGAAATAAAACGCTCTGACCAAAGAAAACAACAAATCCAAAAAATTCTCATCACAAAACATTCAGGAAATGTGGGACACAATAAAAAAAAATCTAAGAATAATAGGGGTAGAAGAAGGAGAATTACAGATCAAAGGTCCAGAAAATATATTCAACAAAATTATAGAAGAAAACTTCCCCAACCTAAAGAACGATATCCCTATGAAGGTTCAAGAAGCATACAGAACACCGAATAGACAGGATCAAAAAAAAAATCCCATGCCATATAATAATCGAAACACAAAGCATTCAGATTAAAGAAAGAATATTAAGAGCTGCAAAGGAAAAAGATCAAGTAACTTATAAAGGTAAACCAATCAGGCTTACACCAGACTTCTCTATGGAAACCATGAAAGCCAGAAGATACTGGATAGAGGTACTGCAGAAAATAAGAGACCATGGATGCAAGCCCAGACTACTATAACCAGCAAAGCTATCGTTCACTATCAACAGAGAAAACAAAATATTCCAGGATAAAAACAAATTTAAACAGTACATAGCTACAAATCCAGTCTTAAAGAAAGTATTAGAAGGAAAATCACAACCCAAGGAATCCAACATTCCCAACACCGCCTACAATAACTCAGACATCTAGCGACCCTTCACAACCACAACTCAAAGAAGGGAAAAACATACACTCTACTACCCCAAAAAAATAAAATAAAATAACCGGAGTCAACAACCACTGGTCATTAATATCACTTAATATCAATGGACTCAATTCACCTATAAAAAGGCACAGACTTAGAGATTGGATGCGAAAACAGGATCCAATATTCTGCTGTTTACAAGAAACACACCTCAACCACAAAGACAGACATCTACTCAGAGTAAAGGGTTGGGAAAAGATTTTCCAAGCAAACGGAGCTAAGAAACAAGCAGTGTGGCCATTGTAATATCTAACAAAATTGACTTCAAACTAAAATCTATCAGAAGAGATAGAGATGGACATTTCATACTCATAACAGGAACATTTCATTAGGAGGATGTCTCAATCCTGAATATCTATGCCCCTGATATAAAGGCACCCACTTACGTAAAAGAAACAGTTCTAGAACTCAAGGCAGTCATCAAATCACACACGCTAATAGTAGGAGACTTCAACACACCTCTCTCACCAATGGACAGGTCAATCAGACAGAAACCCAACAGAGAAATAAGAGAATTATTGGAGGTATTGAATCAAATGGACTTAACAGATATCTATAGAACATTCCACCCAAATAGGAAAGAATATACCTTCTTCTCTGCAGCCCATGGAACCTTCTCAAAAATTGACCACATACTTGGTAACAAAGCAAACTTCCACAGATACAAAAAAGTATTAGTAACCAGCTGTGTCTTGTCAGATCACCATGGATTAAAGTTAGAATTCAACAACAATGGTACCCCAGGTAGCCAACAAACTCATGGAAGTTGAACTGTCAACTATTAAACCACCCCTGGGTCAAGGAAGAAATAAAGAAAGAAATTAAAGTCTTCCTTGAATTTAATGAAAACAAAGATACAACATACTCAAACCCATGGGACACTATGAAAGCTGTGCTAAGAGGAAAGTTCATAGCACTAAGTGCCCAATTAAAGAAAATGGAGAAAGCACATATTGGAGAATTAACAGCACACTTGAAAGCTCTAGACAAAAAAGAAGCAGATTCACCCAGGAGGAGTAGAAGACTGGAAATAATCAAAATGAGGGCTGAAATCAACAAAATAGAAACACAGAAAACAATTCAAAGAATCAATGAAACAAAAAGCTGGTTCTTGGAGAAAATCAACAAGATTGACAAATCCCTAGCCAAACTAATCAAACGGCAGAGAGGGAACATGCAAATTAATAAGTTCAGAAATGAAAAGGGGGACATAACCACAGACACAGAGGAAATTTAGAGAATCATTAGATCTTACTACAAAGGCCTGTATGCCACAAAATTGGAAAATGTAAAAGAAATGGACAGTTTTTTAGATAAGTACCACATACCAAAGTTGAACCAAGACCAGGTGAACAATCTAAATAGACTTGTCAGTTGTGAAGAATTAGAAGCTGTTATCAAAAAAATCCCTACCAAAAAAAGCTCAGGACCAGATGGTTTCAATGCAGAATTCAACCAGAACTTCCAGGAAGAGCTAATACCTACACTCCTTAATGTAGTTCACAATATAGAAACAGAAGAGTCATTGCCAAACTCTTTCTATGAAGCTACAGTTACCCTAATACCAAAACCACACAAAGACACAACCAAGAAAGAGAATTACAGGCCAATCTCACTCATGAACATCGACACAAAAATTCTCAACAAAATCCTGGCAAACCGAATCCAAGAACACATTTGAAAAATCATCCATTATGATCAGGTGGGCTTCATTCCAGAGATGCGGTGCTGGCTCAACATACGCAAATCTATCAATGTAATCCATCATATAAATAAACTGAAAGAAAAAACCACATGATCATTTCACTGGATGCTGAAAAAGCATTTGACAAAATTCAACACCCCATTATGATAAAGGTGTTGGAGAGATTGGGGATACAAGGATCACACCTAAATATAATAAAAGCAATATACAGCAAGCCGACAGCTAACATCAAATTGAATGGAGAGCAACTCAAAGCCATTCCACTAAAATCAGGAACACGGCATGGCTTTCCACTCTCTCCATACCTCTTCAATATAGTGCTTGAAGTTCTAGCAATAGCAATAACATAACATAAGGGGATCAAGGGGATTCAAATTGGAAAGGATGAAGTTAAACTTTTGTTATTTGCAGACGATATGATAACATACATAAGCGACCCCAAAAACTCTACCAAAGAACTCCAATAGCTGATAAACTCCTTTAGTAATGTGGCAGGATACAAGATCAACTCCAAAAAATCGGTAGCCTTCCTATACACAAAGGATAAAGAAGCAGAGAGGGAAATCAGAGAAGCATCACCTTTCACGATAGCCACAAACAGCATAAAATATCTTGGGGTTACTCTAACCAAAAGTGAAAGACCTATTTGACAAGAACTTTAAGTCTTTGAAGAAAGAAATTGAGGAGGATACCAGAAAATGGAAAGACCTCCCCTGCTCTTGGATTGGGAGAATCAACATAGTAAAAATGGCAATTCTACCAAAAGCAATCTATAGATTCAATGCAATCCCCATCAAAATCCCATCAAACTTCTTCACAGACCTTGAGAGAACAATAATCAAGATTATATGGAAAAACAAAAAACCCAGGATAGCCAAAACAATCTTATACAATAAAGGGAATTCTGGAGGCATTACCATCCCTGACTTCAAACTCTATTACAGAGCTACAGTATTGAAAACAGCTTGTTACTGGCGTAAGAACAGAGAAGTAGACCTATGGAATCGAATAGAAGACCCGGATATTAACCCACAAACATATGAACACCTGATTTTTGACAAGGGAGCTAAAGGTATACAATGGAAGAAGGAAAGCATCTTTAACAAATGGTGCTGGCATAACTGGATGTCAACCTGTAGAAGAATGAAAGTAGATCCATATCTATCACCATGCACAAAACTCAAGTCCAAATGGATTAAAGACATCAACATTAATCTGACCACTTTGAACCAGATAGAACAGAAAGTGGGAAGTAGTCTACAAGACATAGGCACAGGAGACCACTTCTTAGGTAGAACACAATTAGCATAGACAATAAGAGAATCAATGAATAAATGGGACCTCCTGAAACTGAGAAGCTCTGTAAAGCAAAGGACACTGTCAGTAAGACAAAAAGGCTACCTTCGGACTGGGAGAAGATCTTCACCAACCCCTCATCAGACAAGGGTCTGATCTCCAAAATATACAAAGAACTCAAGAAGCTAGATACTAAAACTCTAATTAACCCAATTAAAAAATGGGGTACTGAACTGAACAGAGAATTCACAACAGATGAACTTCGAATGGCCAGAAGACACTTAAGGTCATGCTCAACCTCCTTAGCGATCAGGGAAATGCAAATCAAAACCACTTTGAGATACCATCTTATACCTGTCAGAATAGCTAAAGTCAAAAACACCAACGATAGCCTATGCTGGAGAGGATGTAGAGTGAGGGGCACACTCATCCATTGTTGGTGGGAATGCAAACTTGTGCAGCCACTGTGGAAATCAGTGTGGCGGTTTCTCAGGAAACTGGGAGTCAACCTCCCTCAGGACCCAGCAATTCCACTCTTGGGAATATAGCCAAGAGATGCCCTATCATACTACAAAAGCATTTGTTCAACTATGTTCATAGCTACGCTATTTGTAATAGCCAGAACCTAGAAACAACCTAGGTGCCCCTCAATTGAAGAATGGTTAAAAAAGGTGTGGAACATATACACATTAGAGTTTTACTCAGTGGTAAAAAAACAATGACATCTTGAATTTTGCATGCAAATGAATGGAAATAGAAAATGTTTTACTGAGTGAGGTAACCCAGACCCAAAAAGAGGAATATGGTATGTACTCACTCATAAGTGGATTCTAGCCATAGTTAAAGGTCTTTGAGTCTATAATTTGTGATCCTAGAGAAGCTAAATAAGAAGGTGAACCTGAAGAAAATCGTATAGTTATCCTCCTGGATAGTGGAACTAGGCAAGATGCACCCGAGATTGCCAGGCAAACTGGGGTGCATGAGGGGTGGGGGGTGGAAGTAAGGGAAGATGGTCAGGGAGAGGGGAGAGGAGGAGGATTGAGGAAGGCTTGGGGGAATGGAGGGGAGGGAGGAAGGATGATTGGAGGAGCAGGGAGGTTTACATCTCAGCTAAGGGAGCCATTTTAGGGTTTGCAAGAGACTTGATTCTGGAGGGGTTCCCAGTAAAAATTAAATAAAAAATAAAAAAATAATAAAAAAATTAAAAAAAAATAATAAGAAAAGAAAACGCTTTACTGAGTCAGGTAAGCCAGACCCAAAAAGAGGAATATGGTATGTATTCACTCATAAATGGATTCTAGCCATAATTAAAGGTCTTTGAGCCTATTATTCGTGATCCTAGAGAAGCTGGATAGGAGGGTGAACCTGAAGAAAATTCAGGTAGTTTTCCTCCTGGAGATTGGAAATAGACAAGAGTCCCAGGTAACCTCGGGTGCATGGGGGGGTAGGAGGGTTGTTGGAAGGCGAGAGGTTTAGAGAGAAGGGAACAGGGGAGGAATGGGGAATTCTCGGGGGACTGGGAGGGGGGAAGGAGGAAGGATAGATATGGGATCAGGGAAGAATATATCTCAACTAAGGGAGTCAGTTTAGGGTTTACCAGAGACTTGATTATAAATGGGATCCCATGTCCAAGGAGAGATCCCCAGATTGGTCTCTGGACAGAGGAGAGGGTGCCTGAACTGGCCTTTGCCCATAACCATACTGATGAATATTTTGCTTATCACCATAGATCCTTCATCTGGCGATGGATGGAGATGGAGACGGAGACCTACATTGGAACACTGGACTTAACTCCCTAGGTCCAAACGAGAAGCAGAAGGAAAGAGAACATGAGCAAGGAAGGCAAGATCAGAGGGAACCTTCATCTGATGATGGATGGCGATTCAGACGGAGAACCACATTGGAGCACCAGACGGAGTCCCCCAAGGTCCAAATGAGGAGCAGAAGGAGGAAGAAAATGAAAAAGGAAATCAGGACCGCGAGGGGTGCGATCACCCACTGATACAAGGGGACTGATCTAATGAGAGTTCACCAAGGCCAGTTGACTGGGACTGAGGGAGCACGTGATCCAGCCAGATTCTCTGAATGAGGCCGGATTCTCTGAATGTGGCTGGCCAGGAGTCTTTCTGAAAAGCCATTGACAATGACACTGGAACTTGTTTCCTCTGCATATACTGGATTTCTGGGATCCAGTCTGTTTGGATGCTCACCTTCCTGGATCTGGAGGGAGGGGGGAGGAGCTTGAACTACACACAGGGGGGGAGACCCTGACTGCTCTTGGGGATGGAGAGGGAGGAGGGGAGGGAGTGGGGGGAGTGGGAGGGTGTTGGGAGGAGGGGCGAAAATGGAGACCTTTGTATTTTAATAAACTTTGAGAAAAAAAAAAAAAGAAATACACATGGTATCAGTGCTTTACAAAGATTACCCAAGCGGCAGTCAGGTTGCAGGTGAAAGAAGAGGCACACAGGAGATGGTCAGAGTGTAGCTTGGTGGCACTCTATTAGGAAAGCTTTAGATGTCTAACAAACATCCGAGTTTCCAGTAATACAGTCAGCAATCTCAGAGACATAGGAAAAAATAGTTAGTATAGTTAATGACTGGAATAAAACCAAGATAGCAACACACATTTGGAAGTCTGGGTGAGGTTCGAGCCACCCAGAGGATATTTTAATTTAAAATGAAACATCTCCAAAACTGTCATGAACCTGAAAAATTTTGGGAAATGTGCTGATATGATTGAGTTAAAGAAGAGCCTGGTCTCTGGGGACTCATCAGTTTTTCCCTATTTACCTTCCTGCCTTGGCAGAAGCAATGTCTGCAAAAGCTGGTCAAATAAGACGTAAAATGAATATGCCTATTTTAAAAAATATTTCTTTCCAAACTTTTTATGCCACAACTTTAGACAGTAAGTTTTTATTTAAATAAATACTCATTTCTTTTAAAATTTTAAACACAAAATTCTGAATAAAACACAAAACTGTATATTTTTGTTCCTACCCTGTGGTAATGGATTAGGGACTTTCAAATGATGGAATAAAATGAAATATTTTGACACATATATACTTCACAATGATTTCTTAAAATATTATTTTTCCTACAATATATTTTTACTCTTTCAATTTCTTCCAGAAACTCTATACCTCCCTACCAATTCAACTTCTTCAACTTCATGCTCTCTCTCTATAACAAAAAATATTTTATAACTAACTCCTGCTCAGAAAGAAAAGGCCAATTTTTTTTCTTTTAGTTGGGAGACACTGGATTTCCCAATCTCACTGGAATGCATACCACATGACCAATTTTAATTGGCCAGCAAAAAATGAACTGTATGCTTTTTTTGTGCTTTTTTGTTTTATTTTGCTTTGTTTTTTTCTCTCATTTTATACACTTAAAAAATAAGAATAGATAGATCTTCATGACACAATAACTCAAAGGTAAATAATAAAGGTAAAGTTTCTTCCCTTGGAATTTCAGTTGCCTCATCTTAGGAAACTACTAAATGTGTGTTGTGACGAGTTCTGGGCTTAATATCTTAATATAAATTCACTTACTATAATTACTTCAATCATATAGTCCCTGGACTATTTTGTTTTTAATGGTTGTCTCATGACCCAGGGTTGAATACAAGACAGAACCTGCCTATTGTGACCCAAAAGGAATATTTAGAGCAGTGGTTCTCAACCTTCATAATATTGCAACCCTTTGATATCGTTCTTCATGATGTGGTGACTACCAACCCTAAAATTATTTTCATTGCCATTCCATTGCTGTAATTTTACTACTGTTATGAGTTGTAATGGAAATATTTATGTTTTCCAATGGTTAGGCAAACCCTGTGAAAGGTCATTTAACCCACAAAGGGTCATCGCCTACATATACATTGAGAACCCCTGCATTGTTTTAGGCTATTCTATGGTAAGCTTACATGCTTTGGAAAAACATTTCTAAAAAAAAAAGATACATGCATATTCATATAAACAGTCATAAGTTCAGACATTAAGCTTGATAGTTCAATGACCATAATATTAACATCTTTCTAAAATATCAACACATAAAGCATAAAGCAAAAAAAGTGCTGAGGTTTAGAAATAGATCACAAAAGGGTCCTGCCTAGAGTTCCGTCTCTTATGAAAACTCCGGTATTTGAAATTAAATGGTTTTATTAACTATTTCAGCATATCTTAAGCAAAATAGTCTGACACCAGCAAATTTATTGGCTCGGACAAATTGTTTAAAGCTAAGGACTCATAGAGTTAGGTTGTCTTTATAGCTTTACATCACAGAAATTTTTCCAACATTTAGTAACATTCTCAGTGATCATTTAATCATTTCAGTGTTTCACCTATATAAACTCCAAATATATTCAGAAACTGCTGTTGGCATTCAGCCTTTACTTCTCTTTGTTATGGTTTGTATTTACCACATAGTCTGTATTATAAAATATCAGAGAAAAAATTACCATATTGATGGTGTTTCTTTTGTGACCATAGGGATATTTTCTTTGCACTCTAACAAATAAAGTTTTTTTTTGAAGATCAGACTGTTGAGATAAGTCACTAGCTAGCCTTAGAGGCTAGGCAGTGGTGGCACACACTTTAATTCCAGCACTTGGGAGGCAGAGACAGATGGATCTCTGTGAGTACAAGGTCACTCTGGGCTACCCAAGATTGAGCCAGTATAATAGAGAATAGATCCAGTCAGTGATGGCTCACACCTTTAATCTCAGTACTTTGGAGTCACATGCCTTTAATTCCAGCACTAGGAAGGTGTAGATGGGAAGGGGTATGGCTGAGTGGGGAGAGGAATATAATAAGGCAGGAGGAGACAGAAGCTCAGCATTCAGTCTGAAGATTCATAGAGAGAGAATCGTCCTTTTGGTCTAAGGTAGAGGTAAAAACTAGCGATGACAGCTCTGCTTCTTTGATCTTTCAACTGACTTCAACTTTTTATTAATAAGACCAATGCCCATGATGGGGCTCGAACTCATGATCCCAAGGTTAAGATTCTCATGCTCTACTGACTGAGCCGGCTGTGCCCTTCCATTTGCTAATACCACATTTTATGTGGTAATGTGTCAGGTATTCCCTGAGATACTTACTGATCATCTTTTGAAAATTTAGAAGACAGGATAACATTCTGTGAGGAGAGTGTGCTGTACAATTTTCTCCTTTCTCTGAAAACCTATGTGTCACAAACAACAAAAACAAGGAAGAGGTTATTTTGGATCTTCATCTGGGTACATAGTCTATTATGAAAATAATAAAACAGAGGCAAGGGCATGCAGCTGCTGGTCACATTGCACCCACAGTTAGGCAGTAAAAAGAAATAAAGGATGGTGTTTTGCTTGCTTTTGCTTTTTTATTCTGTCTGGGACTCCAGCTTGTAATGCTAGCCATATTTAGGTGAAGTATTACCACAACAATCAGCATAATCTAGAAAATTCCACACAAACATGACCAGAATTTTGTCCCCATGGTGATTCTGAATTTCATAGAATTGCCAATATTAACCATCACAAGTGGATAAAAGTAACCTATTAGAATTTGTATTTGAACATTATATTTTAATTAAATAATCAAAGGAGGCAAAATCAAAATTTTAATATATTTGTGCTTTATATCTTTCTTTATTTGCTGAAGTTGTGACTTCTACTAAGAGTATATTACAAGGCAGATAATTTGGAGGGTAGTCAGTTTCTGAGTGCAAAACTCACATGAATGGAGTTAACATCCTTCTGAAAAAGACCACATCTAATTTTCTTACCTTTGTTCTACCATATAATGAGAAGACAGCAAACACATTGGCATCCTGGTGTTGGGCTACCAGTTTTGAGCTACAATCTGTTAGCTGTAAGCCATAAACCATCCATCCCAAGATCCTCTCCTATAGAAACAAGAACAAGTAAAACATAAAAAATTACAAAGTATATACCAGAAAAAGTGAAACCTAAGATCCAATCCAATAACTACCAATATTGTTTGGGTCACAGTTGGTCATTTTCTTTTGAAATAGACCTAAGCTTGTGATTAGTGAGTATCTTATTGGTAGAAATAACATCTGTCGTTTCATATTTAAGGCTCATATCATCTGGAGATCTGAAACAATTAAAAATTGAGCAACTCTCAATTTTTTTTCCTATGATGAAATTGTTTGAAAATCAACATGATGTTGTATTGATTCAGGCTATTAATTGATTCATAACGACTTTACTAACATAGGTGGTAAATTGATAAAAGACTTTATGATGGCGAATGAAAAATAATTGAGGTTCTCTGACATTTTCTGTGAGCTATTTTATTTTTGTTATATTCAACCCATAAGGATCCCTTTTATAGTCGTTTGATCTCTTTCAAAGATGTTTTGCAATATGTTAATTAGACAGCAGAGGGTTCCTGAGGACAGTTTGGCTTTTCATTATTTTTTTGTAGTCAAGATGAAGAAATCTCAGCTTGAAGAGAGTTTCTAGAAACTTTCTGAAATAATGTTTTTATTATTCTTTGAGAATTTCATATGAAGAATTTGATCATAAATATGCAATTTGGCCAACTCTTTCAGATCCATTCTCCCCTTCCAACCACCCAGCTTGAAACATTCTTCTTTCTCTTCCTCTTCCTCACCCCTGCCCTCCTCTTCTTCTTTGTCTCTGTCTCCATCTTTATCTTCATCATTTTCTTCTTCCCCATCAAGTTCAATTTCTGTTCCCTAACTAACTAGTCTTGAGAATGGAACCTATCCTGGTGTGTGTTTTATCAACCAGGGTCACACCATTAAAAAAAAATAAACCTTTATCTCTCAATAACTATCTAAATCTAATATAACTCCTCAAATAGGGATTTGATTTAACATCCAACTTCGCCAGCTCTATGTATGGATTTTGCCTAACTTGAACTTTTAGAGTTCTGTGCATGCTGTCATACCTCCTATGGATTCATATGCCCCAAATCTCCCTGTGTTCAGTAAACACTGTTTTTTTTTGAAATTATACAGCAACTTAACTTTTTATAAACTTCCCTCCTCCTCTTCTGTGAAGATCCTTCAACTTTGGGAGCATTATTGAACTCTTTTTGTCATTGTTAAATAAACTAGAAAACTTAGCTTGAACAAAAAGACAACTGAAAGATATAAAGGGATGCAACTAGAACAAAAAAAAGTCAAAGTATTCTCTTTTGCAGATGATATGCAGAATCTTTATACAAAAGACCTTAAAGATTCCTCCAGAAACCGTCGACAGCTGATAAACACACTCAGCAAATTAGAAGCATATAAAATTAACATGAAAAATCAATAGCCTTGCTATATGCAAACAAGAAATAAGTGTAGAAAGAAAGAAAAAAATCCCATTCACAATGGTCGCAAATATTCGTAATCAATAAATTGTCTTAATATATTAAAAAATATAAGCTGTTTATTCAATATTACATAGTTACAGAAATATAAATTAATGTTTTTAAAGTCACTTGTTTGAATGGAAAGGTCTAATCAAGTGAAACACATTGTGCTGTATGAATGTGTAAAACTGTTTCCCTGAAATTCCTTGAGCCCCTCCTTGCTTCGTAAAGGACATGTGCTGTAAGATTGCATGCCTTAAAGATCGCACATCACTCCCTGATATTTTAGTCTGCTTATGACACAGAAATAAATTTGTAAAGTTACAGAATTTCCAGATAGGCTTTCAATTTCTTCCAAGATGCTATTCTCTTTGCCATGAAGAACTTCCTCTGATATGTAAAGTGCTATTTTTCCATATAAACCTCATGGAAAGGATTAAAGATAATCTAAAATTATCTTTTATTTCTTTTCAATGTGATAATAGAGTTATTCTTAAATAACTTTTATTTAAGAAATAATATACTACATAAGTACAAATAATCTATCACATAAATATAAATAAAATACTTTTCTAAATTACTTTTTTCCTAAAAGTAATTTATTTGTATTTATGGGATATGTGTGTGTTCATGAGTGTGCATGTGTATTTGTATGTGTGTGAGTGTTTGAGTGTGTGTGTGTATTTGCACGTGAACATAGGTGCCTGCCATGGTCAAAAGGAATGGATCAGTCCTATAAAGCTGGTGATACTGGTGATAATGTTGTGATCAATATGAATGTTGGGTCATACATTGCGTTCTCTGGAAGAGAAGTACACACTCTTAACAACTGAGACATCTCTTTAGCTCTTCCAAATGATTACTTGTTTTACACGTTCTCTTTCAGAACTGCTGAAAATGATGTCAGTGTTAGGTTCTGGAAATATTTTTGTATGAATTACAGGCTATGTAAGCACCTGTAAATTCTATTACATCTTTAAAAAATAATTCAAATATCTTTGTGTCCATTTTCAAAGTAAGGTGTCAGGTTTATTGATTACAGAAACGATTTGGATTTCCAGTCTTGCCTATGTTCAGACACTTGAAAGGAAATTTTGTAGTTACTTCTATGGCAAGTTGGACTTTGTTTTCCAACTCCTAATGGAGGTTATAGACTGCTTGAGGCCAAAGGATGTGGCAGAATGGCATTTCCCATTCATATCTGGGCGCACAAATGCACTTCTGTCTTTTGGATTTCCAACTCACCTTCTGCATGTGCTTTGAGAACAGGTCTGGCCCAGGGTTTGGAAACTGAGAATGTATGTGGAAGGAAACTGATTTTCCAGTCAGTGACAGACTGAATTCACCTATATCAATGATCCGGACAAAAGTAGTGGTTCACTCCTTGTCCCACAGTTGAGTATAAACGCAGGAAAAAGACAATATAGATTCAGGCTTGCTTAGACTGTCAGTCAGAAGAGTACAGTACAGACACTGCCTTAAAATGTCCTTTGAGATTGTTTATATTATAGAAACAGATAACTGATGAAAGACTTTATTTGTCACATTTGTAGATGGGTTGCCTTGCTTTTCTCACTAAAGGGGCTAGAAAAATTGTGACAGCTTTTTAGATGTATCGGAGCAATAACATTTCTGGAGACAGGAGAAACTTGTAAGTTATTTTATAATAACAGCAGAACCAGTTTGGCATTTTACTAAAGGTCTAAAATCCCAGGACTTGTGAAGTGGGGTAAGGGTGATAAGGAGTTCAAGGTCAACCTTGACTACATAGCAAGTTCAAAGCCAATCTTTCCCCTGTCTAGATGAATAAGTAAATAAATAAATAACCTTACGTTTGAAAATAAAAAAATCCCTGTGATGCAATAAAGGGCTGGGAGGGATTTATTGAACAATTTTAGGTTAGCCTGCTTGGCTCCTCTATTTCTTTCAGCTTGGATGACATATTTGAGGCCATAGAAATATTGAGCTCCTCTGAGACATTCAAACTTACAAAATATTTAATATAAATAATTTTAGAAAAGTAGGAGAGACATTTTCTAATTATACAAACCTAACATTTTCAGGAGCTGTCTTTGTTTTGTTTGTTTGTTTTTGCATGCATAATCTATTACTCCAGCAGAAACAATGCCATGGGAAGAGGCAAAGCCTAGGTTCTAAGTTAAATTCCCAAGTACATTGAAGAATCAAGAAGGGTGGACATATTGGAAATTCATTCAAACACATACCCATGATAAATTAGAAATATATTAATGCCAGAATTTTTAAAAAAATCTTTGACAATTTCATGTATGTATATAGTACATTCTAACCACACACCCCACCCAACCTCTCTTCACCTTTTTCTGCCCTTGTCTGCAACCTTTTCTTCACAAATCCTCTCCTACTTTTATGTCTTTTTTCATTTGTTTTATTTTGATTGTGTGTGCTTCTGAGTTTATACCAGGCCCATGTTCACGGGCAGGAGTAGGCGATATCCACTGTAGCATGGATATTTTACCAGTAGTCACACAACTGAAGACAGTAACCCTTCCTAGCAACTATCAGTGTTAACAATTTCCCTGGAAGAGTAAAACCCATGAGCCAGTCCTCTATCTATGACTGAACGTTAATTAGCCCAGTACTGTGCTGGCTGTGTAGAGGTAATCATAGCTGCTTGGAGTTTATGACAGCATTTCAAAGCTCTACTCACCATTCAGCTATTACATTCTTTACCTGTTCTATCTTCCATGAGCTACCCTAGGCTTTGAAGAGAGTGAGAAAAATGCCCCCCTTATGTCTAGGTACTTTAAAATATTTATTCTCAGCATTTTGACCTGCCATGAGCCTCTGCATTGACTACCATTCTTGCAATGGAAGATTTTCTGACCAAGGCGGAGATTAGCGTTAGTCTATGAGTATCATCATTAAGGATCAGTTTAGAAATACATCCATCAAGAGATGCACTATAACATGACGGCTGGCTTGTTGGAGTTTCTGTCCCGCCCGGTACCCCACAACCGGTCAACTCCCAAGGAAAATCACACACAGGACTCCATAAGATTATAAACTGATTGGCCCATTAGCTCAGGTTTCTTGTTAACTCTTGTAGCTTATATTAACCCATTATTCTCATCTTTGTTAGCTATATGGCTTGGTACCTTTTTCAGCTGTCAGCTTACATGTTGCTGCTTCGTGGGTCTGCACAGGAGTGGCAGAGGGAGCTTCCTGCCTCCCAGAATTCTCCTGTTCTCATTGCATCACCTTACTTCCTGTCCGGTTTTCCTGCCTATACTTCCTGCCTGACCAATCAGCATTTATTTAAAATATGATTGACAGATTACAGACAATTCTCCCGCACCATTGCACCCCTCGGGACTATGAATTCCCAAGCTCTGGGTCTTTGATCGCAGCACCAGGCATAGCTGCCTTCTTATGGAAAGGGCCTCAGATCCAACCAGAAAGCATTGGTTATTGGTTGTATCCATAACAGTCATGCCACACTTACACATGAAGGTAAATCTTGTCTGGCTAGTTAGGATTATAGCAAGGAAGGTTAATTGCTAGGTAAGACTGCTATTGACTTTTCTGCCCCAGCTGTGAACTAAACACCTTTAAGCACTAGGAAAGTTAGCCCTCAGTGAGGAAGCTTCCAGATCAGTTTCAGCTTGACTTCAAGCTGAGTGGGTGGCATCACTAGCAGTCAGTTCCGATCTTGTGACCAGTTAACCAAAAGCAATGGGGATATCTTGTATTTTTTTTTTAAAGACTCTGATGCTTTCCAAACCAACAAATTCTATAAAACTGTTCCAGACTTGATAGTAGAATTTTCATTTAAAACCCATGGATTATGGGATCATCATTACTCACCAATGCAGGTACCTCTCTCCAAACTCTTGTTTTTAAGAAGCTAACAAACAAATAAACAATTTGTAATTAGCTTATAAAGCTATAGATTTCCACATAAACTCATTTATGGGAATACTTGGTAATAGGAAAATCCACTTCAAAAGAATATTATTTTCAGAATTGTTTTCTGATCTTAATAAAATTATGAACTGATTCTAATAGAAATGAAATTATAATAGACATAGCATATACATTAATGCTCATCTAGCCTGTTTTAGTTAAGCTATTTTTGTGTATTTTATATAGAATGTTTGGAATGTATCAAGCCTATTCACATCTACTTAATTTTTATTTTTTGTTTTATTTCATTTTGTTGTTGTTGTTCTTTGTTGAAGATAGATTGTCATTACATAATCTACTCTCACTTAGAACTCAAGGTTATCCTCCTGCCTAGGCTTCTCAAATACTGTACTAACACAGAAGCATGCAACTAACCACTGTTCATTCCTTTGCTAGCTCTTCCATTCAAGTGTTCATCACAATCTTAAAAATTACATTTCACTGTTAATGTATACATATATATTGTCTAGTTTTGAGTATAGCCTAAATAAAGAATAAGTGAACTTTATCATCACCATATGTAATAGAATATTGAAATGATTCTATAACTTATTTTTCAGCCAAACACATTTTTTGTTTATTTCATTTTAATGTGCATGTCTCTGGTTTTGTTTATTTTCATTTTTATATTATTTATTTAGTATGCATATGTTTTTGTGTATATGTGTGGTTTTGCATGTGCTTTGAGAACTGTGTAGATGTCAGTGGAAACCTGTCCAGTTTGGTTCTCTCTTACAATATGAGTCCTGATGATTGAACTCTGGTCATCAGGCTGAGTGGTAAGTGCTTTTATTGGCTCAGCTGCAATGCCAGTGTTGTGCATTTTAACTTCTCTATATTAGTACTTTCTGTGGATAACTAATCATTGTTTCATTCACTCATATGTTGGTAACATTTAAAAATATTTTCTGATTGGGGATTCGTTTTAAAATTTTATTTTGATTTTACATATCCATTATAAAAATGATATTTCATTTAAACATCTTTAACACTTAAATAGTTACAACTATTATAAATGATGAAACTAAGTGATTTTTTTAAAAATTAGTGTATCTTTTAATTTACTCACTATTGCTGAATTATAATTAAAATAATTTCACCAATTTGTGCCCATCAACCATTCAACAGAGTTCATGATTGACCACATTCTTAACAGTGTTTGTGTGTTTAAATGGTTTCAATAATTCTCTTATACTTTATACATTTTCTTCTTTCTAGTTAAGAGTAAGGTTGAACATCTTCAAATATCCACAATGGAGCCCAGGTGTTATAGTGCACACCTTTCATCCCAACACTCAGGAGGCAGAGGCCTTCACTGTGAGTTTACATTGTGAGTTCCAGAAAAGTCATGAAAATTAGATTTATATTTATTTTTATAATAGAAATTAACTGATTTTATATGACACATTATGTAATGAGAACACAAAATGAACTCAGCTGTTTTCAATTATACAGCATATAATTTACCATAATAATGAAGATCTACAATAGATCATAGGATACACACTGATTTTGTGAACATTTATTGCCCAAAATATGATTCAGTTCTTGAAACAGTTGTGGAGGTAAGAACTGAAAATAATAGATTGACAAAAAGCAGAGGGTATTTAACCTTAAGAGGTTACTTCTTAGATTAGAGATAACAGAAGCCTGGCTTTAGTGTTGAATTATATGGTTTCAAGAGTATGAAGCCTTGGGGAGGAGGAAGAATGCCTGTTACTTCCGTCTAATTTTCTGATTAATTCTAAGTGTATTGAGTTTAGTGTTTGCAATTTTGTTGCTATATCCCATAATATTCTCTCAGATATACCATAGTGTTCAATAACTATTAATGAACTGAAGTTTTACTTAAATATACTTTTTGATTCATAAACAAACCTTGCATAATTCATGCAAACTACCAATCACCATTGAGAGAGAAAAGAATAGTGTACATATTAAATTTTATGTCTCCATATCTGTGGAACATCATAAATTATTTTCTGTCATGGGTCACATGGGTCTGTTTCTGAGCAGAATTCCACTGACAGGTTAGGATTCCTCACCTCTATCTCTTCAAAGTCATGTATTTTAAAACAATTTTTGGAAACTCTTTTAATAAAAGAATCAAAAGTAGAAAGATTAACATATAGAAGAAATGGTGTGAAATATAGCATTACTCTTCTTCATGTATGAAATGAAATACAGATAAGGAAGGAAAATAGTCACCGAGATTATTTTAAGGCAACCAAGTCGGGAAATTTAGCATGGGCACATTTGACATTACTAAATATAAAATCAAAGTAAAAACTTGTGTCATTAGTCAAACTCAACTCATCCATTTTCTGTTGTTAAATGCAGAATGTGATTCTCTTTAACAGCATGATCCTGAAAGATATTCTGTACTAGAAGTGGGAATAAATTTTTGCATCCATTGCCCTAGAAAAGCTTATATGTACTCATTCTGAGAGCATATTACACTGTTTGATAATTAACTATAGCTAACATTTCAAAAAAAATGAAAAATTAACAAAGTCTGCCAAGGACAACTCTGTAGAGCATTATAGAAATTTTGGTAATTAAAACTGAATATTATAATTGTCATTACATTGTGGTGATAAATATAATAATGGAGTTGAGACAAGTTCACTTTTAAAAATGTGTAGCTGTAAAAGATCAACTTAATTTTAAGAATTTCTAAAATGGAGCTAGAGATAGAGGTTCATAATAAGAGTGTCTACCACGCATGTATAAAACTTTGGGTGTGGGTTGGAGAGGTACTCAGTGGTCAGAGTGCTTTTTCTCTGTAGAAGAACCCACATTGGTTTCCAGTACATATCATGCAGCTCACAATGACTATACTCCCTGCTGCAGGAGATTCCATATCCTCTTCTAGTCCCTGTACACACCTGCACACCTATGGCAGTCAATTTCACAAATATACACAAAAATGTAAAATAAAAAAAAATAGAATCTTGAAAATGTGACTTTTGGTTCAATCTATAACAGTGCCAAAAGCAAATAACTTAAAAATTATAAGTAAATAAAACAAAACTCTCAGACAACGCTGAAAATTAATAGTCATACAGATTTGTAGATGATTACCTTCAACATTAAGATGCTCTACAAAACTGGATCTGTATTTTTTCTCCAAATTATAGTATGATTTTATTTTGGAGAAAATTTTGTATTTACTTTAAAATATGCTTAATGAGAATTTTTCAATAATCAATAACATCTAAATCTCTCCACCATACAATAACAGGGTTTATAGGTTTACAAGGGAATTTTATGATTCATAAGATCATATTGACTTCGTAGAAGAGTTCTAAAAATTTTCTACATTTTATAAGTAAAAATATTACATGCCAAATCATTTAATAAATAAATAATGTAATAAATGGGTTTATTTTGAACATTTGGATTATCACCATGCAAAAACATTTATGAAGTATCCACCTATTTAAAGGTGACAACAATGAAAAGGTCAATTTTAGCAGCGACTCCATAGTAAACTCTGTATTATATGCTCCAGGCTACCATTATCCTATTAAACTGAATGGAGTGCTCAAGGAGAGATGTGTGGGAGAGTGTTTTTGAAGCAAGCAAGGGCATTTGGCTTTTACCAAAGCCCTATAAATAACTCATCCCTAGCTAAATCGTTTGGCTGACATTGTATACTTGTTTAATCATCTTGTCTGTAGTTCAAGAACTTACATCAAGGAATAAAACCTTGAGAAAAAATGTAGAAGCTTCTGGAATAAGATAGACATTATTTAGCCACAAATTTGGATTTTTATTTGCTGTTCTCATTGTCTTCACTATTTAGTGGTTGTGTTGATTTAAGATTGTCATGTATTTGTAGCTGAAAGGGAACACAGAAAGACTAAGCCACTTTCAACCGTCTTGCAAGTGGTGGTTCACAGGCTAGTCATGAACTACTTTTCCTAGTCCATTGTGCTTGTCACTAAACAAACACCAGAATGTTCTACTTATTACCTCCACTTGTTGCTTTTTATGGCTTCAAGAATCACTTCAAAATTTCATTATAGTAGATGTAGTAGCTCCTGTCACTAACTTTAGCTTTTTCAGCTATTGAGGCAGAAGGATCATGCATCGATAGCCTGAGATTTGTAGTGAGTTAATACATAGTTCGGATAACTTAACAAGACTCTGTTTAGGAAAAAAAAAAAGGATAACGAACAAAAAAAGTAAAAGCTAAGAGTTGTGATGGAGCCTTTTCCTTGCACTTGCATGCTCCCAGGACTCAATCTCTTACACTGAAACTCAAGTTGAATGTGTTTAAAATAACATCTAACAGTTACAAAATAGTTTTGTTGACACTGTTGTAGGTAAATTGAACTCTAATGTACATAGCTATCACATTTTCATTAGTTTTTGCTTTCTTAAGAATCTTTCTGTATAGCTTGGCTGGGTTTTAATACTTAATGTGGCAAGATTTACCTTGATGGCTTTAAATCCATGTCCATGTCTATCATAGCCTCTGCTTTAGAAGACTTAAAGACAAAATAGGGACGGGAAGAGCTAGAGTGCTTTGCTCCAAATCACAACCACCAAACACAGCTAATATGTGACCATCAGAGCTAGTCATTTCAAGAGGGTTCAAAAGTTTCCTTTTGGTAGCTTTTTTGGTCATCAAGCCATAGACCAACATTTTCACACCCTGCAATGGCAAAGACTAGAGCCAGCACAGCCCCAAAAGAAGATGCTTGGTTGACATGATTATTGAAAACTTTTTGAAAGTGATGTATAATTCTATATGATTTAAATGTAGTGAATGCTGCTTCATCACTCTCTTTTCCTCAATCTCCCCTATCCCTACCTTCTGTCTTTCTGTTTGGGCGCATGTGTGAATCAAGAAGCTAGTCTAGAGCCTCACATGGGCCTGGCAAGTACTCCACCACTGAGTTGTATGTCTAGCCTTATTGCCACATTTTATAGTAGACACACATATTTATTTTTCTCATTTCAAATAAAATTTACTCTACTATTTCAATTTTAAAATTTTTTTTTAAATGATTTATAAACTGGTTACTTAAATCCCACAATGGAACCCCTAGAAAGCACCATTTAAATAAGTAAAGCATATACTTGCTGGAAACATATGAATTATATTTCTCTTGAAATGTACTGAGTTTGAAAATTTGGGGGCAGAATGCTTAGCCAAGATATGCTTTTTGCCAAACCCTCAGTATTTATGAAAAATAGTTTTACAGTATGTTACTGAATCAGAATGCTACTGAGTATACACATTTCTTAAACCCTTTTTCTGTTGTATGAGTCAAATAATATTGGTGAAAAATCAGTGTTTATTGAGAAATGTGTCAAAGTATTCAGAATATTAGGATAAGCTATTTGATGACTTAGCCAGGATTCAATGTTGAGAGAACTATATGTGTGGTACACAAATAAGAGGTAAGAAAGAACATATTCACAGTTAGGTTTTTTTCCATAAAAAAACTCATTTTGTGAAAAATAAACAAGTACTATATTCATTACTGACTAATAATAGTAGACAGCATTAACTAAACAAAAGGGAAAGAAAACAATTGTAAAAATATGACTTTCTTTTAAAAGAATCCTGACCTATGTGTGTGTGTATAGATGTGTACCTATATTTGAAAGTTTTTACTCAGCTTAGAATTTTAGAAATTAAAAGAAATTTTTAAAAATCAACACTAAGCAATATCCTGTTTCCTTCACAATGAATAAACTCTAATTAAGAAAGAAAAACCTATGATGGGAAATATTTATGATACCAGGATATATCAGTAGATGAGAATGACCTACCCTAAACTCTCTTCTAGTGGGTGACTCACCAGTAGGTCACTCCTTGACATTTATGGATACTTTGTGTCCATTAGTAAAAATAAGTATGGATAACAGTTAGGTCCTTGTTCTTTGTTTCTTTTGGAGGAATTGTTTGATAGCTGTTAGAGACTGAGTTGGCAGCTGGCTGAAGATGAGGCATTGTGAGAACTGACTTTGCCTGAGGGATCAGATAGGAAATATCTGGGATGTCGAAAACTGCCAGTGTAAACGGTCTGTAGAAAAAAAAAATCTCCACAAGTAACCCCTGGCTCTTTTTGAACAAAGAACATTCCCATGACGGCATGACAGAATTTCCTTCTCCAAACTCTGCTCTTAGCCAAGAACCTCCTTTTTCCTTTCTAATCTCAATTAAATATAACCTCCCAGGAATATTATTGGGATCATCTACTAATGGACATGTTTGATATTCTCAGTTACAGTCTATTTTAGCACATATAATAATGTTTATTTCAGCCTGTTTATGAGAACAATATATTATATTTATCATTTGTTTACATGTTTGAATTTACCCCCCCCCAAGTCACTAGAGGATTGCTAAGCAATACATCGTGGTAATGACCATGAAATTCACCATTACCTTCAAAGAGCTTCGCAATGCGTTTGATAGAAAGAGTTGCTTTAAACACGCTGTAATCTTTTTAAAGGTTGGATGAAGATATTCCGTTAAGGGATGGTTCAACTAGACAAAATCCCAGTAATGAGAAAGGAAAGTAGAAACAAAGACTCACCCATTGCAAATGAGCTATTTGTGTTTTATTTTAAAATTCCTTACATGCTTAGCTCTAATATGATGGTTCTGTTGAACATATTGGTTTTCAGGATCTAAGTTGATGAAAACGACTGAACAGTCTCTTCCTCAAGAGGGCAGCAGATCTGATTGCAGATGGTTGGGAACCACCATGTGGTTGCTGGGAATTGAACTGAGGACCTTTGGAAGAACAGGTAGCACTCTTAACCACTGAACCATATCTCCACACCTGCTGGGAAATGGAGTGTCAATTCTCTCTAACTGAGTCTCACTGCGTATCAGCCACATTCTACATCAGTAGTAGCTGACCAACGCAAAATGGACTGTATATTCCTGCATGTTTTATGTTTTGTTTTTGTATAATATTACATATTATACTAAATAGCATAACATTATATAATTTGTTTTGATTTTTAAAAACATTTTTGGATTCAGAGAAAGAGAACCTGGAGTAAGGTGAGTATACGCAGGTAGGTAGGTATCAGAGGATGTAGTTATGACGAAATGATCAAAACTTGTTGTATGAAATAATTTTAAGTAATACAAAATAATTATAAAATATCTTACCGGGGCTCTCCTGAAATCTGTTTCCTGCTTTTGGGATCTTTCCCTCCTACTGGGTTGCCTTTTCCAGCCTCAATAGAAGAGGTGCCTAGTCTCACTGCAACTTAATATATCATGGTTGACTGATATCCATGGGAGGACCACTCTTTTCTGAAGAGAAACAGAGGTGGACGACTGAATGGGTGCTGGAAGAGGGGATGTGGTGGGGAGGGAATGGGAAGAGATGAAGGAGGCGAAGCATTGGTTGGGATATAAAAACAAACAAATGAGCAAACAAATCCTTATTTCTTTTAGAATCTTGTACTTTGTGATTTCATCAGATTAATCCCCCACTGCAATTTTGTGCTTACTTTTCCTTCTCCCCTAACTGTGTGTCCTTTTGTTTGCCCATCATGGCCAGGGTGTGTTGTCTACATATTCTTAGATGTGTGGTTTCACACATCTTTAGTGAATTTATCAGGGGTTGGGCTTAGAGAAAAATGCTACCCTATATTTCCAAATGTCTACCAATTGCTAATACTTTCTCTGATGGGGTGGAACTTGTGCCCAGCTCCCTTATCCATATTAGGATTTATTCAGGCTTGGCCATGTACAAGTTTTATTCATGCTGCCAACAATTATTGTGACAAACAATTTCTTTTATATTAGTGATTAAATGTTTGGTGGTGGAAAACATCTCATTCCCCCATGTTGTATATATTCATTGTTCAAACAAGAGAACACACACACACATAACTGAAGAATAAGTTATTATGATTGCCATTTGTTGAAGGGAGGTCACTTGTTGGTTTCTTGACTGCATGGCAGCTCATTCCCCCCAAAATCACACAGAAACCATATTATTTCAATCACTGCTTGGCCCATTAGTTCTAGCTTCTTTTTTTTACTAACTCTTACATCTTAATTTAACCCATCCCCATTAATCTGTGCATCATCATGAGGTCATGGCCTACCAGCAAAGTGGCACATCTTCCTCTGGTGGTGCCTCCATGGCTTCTCCCTGACTCTGCCTTCTTCCTCTCAGCATTCAGTTTAATTTTCCCCAACTAGTTCTGTTCCCCTATCGCTCTGCTATAGGTCCAAAGCAGTTCCTTTATTAACCAACGATATTCATAGCATACAGAGGGGAATCCCACATCAGCCTTCAAAAGTAAAAAGAGGGCAAACTAACTTTAGAAGAACCAAAAATCCGAGACCATTGTTATGCCATATTCTATTTCTCTGTTTGTTGTATGAGCCTAATAAATGCATCTCTGGAAAGACTGAGATATATTTAGTGAAGAACTAGCCCTTTTAAAGTGATTTTATATGTAGTTAATCTTGATACATTTGAGTTCATTGATGTCATAGACCATATTAAGACTTAAAGCTCAGGAGGAAACAAATTGACATGAGTGATACATATATAGGAATACTCGCACTATATATGTGAACACACATCTCTACACTCATATATACACACAGGCACACAGACTTGTTTAGAATAAGTGATATGGGCTTATAAGAGGTTAAATAAATTAGATAGTTTATCTAATCACAGCTAAGTATCTTCACTTTTGCAATGGCATTTTTTTTGTCAGTCATTGAATCAATTGATATGGCTGCTTAGCCAAATACTAAAACATCACACACCACAGTATATTGAGTTATGCTAAATTATTTTTAGTTCTCTACGTCGTATCATATGAAAAGTTTAGGACTTCAAGTTAATTCTGAACCATCGGTACTACTAATAATTCTTAACCTTCCTAATGCTACAGCAGCCCTTTAACACAATCCCCCAAATTTTGGTGGTTCGTAACTATAAAATTATTTCATTGCTACTTTAGAAATATAATTTTGCTCCCATTAGAATCCTATTGTAAAAATCTGATAGACAGGGTATCTGATATGCAACCCACAGGTTGAGAACCTCTGTACTAACAGAAATATCAGTGAATGGTTTCAGTCTTTTGCACACAATCATTACAACTTACAGGATAAATGTACAAGTTGTTTTAAATTCTTGAAAACAGCTATTGAACTTACACATTATAAACTAATGACAAAAATAATATCTTGCTCTTTTCTCTTTGCTCATCCATCACAAGTCATCACAGTTCTGTGAAAGTGAATACAGAAGGTGCATCTGTAGTAATATGTACCTACATTTATAAACCATTAGTACATTTCTAGAATTTTGCATTAAAATTTTAAATGCAAAAAGACAAGTTTAAAAAAAAACCTGCCTACTGGATGGGAAAAATCATGCAATTATTCTGCTCATTTTTTCTAAGTAGACAGTTTCATGCTCAATTTTCTGCATTCAATATATTTTATACAAAACATATGGAATAGTTTTTTATGTCTTCCATGGAGGCATATGGAGGTTGGTGAGAAAATAGATCATAAGAAAACATTTAAATGGAATACATGAAATACATTCAAGATGTGCAAAGGAAACCAAATGCAGACTTTGCATGGCCTGGCATACTTAGAAGTGAGAAAAACACTGAATCCAATGATTTGATTACATTATTGCTCAAATTACCAAATATGAATAAATCTAAAATAATATTTTGTAGTTAAATAAAGTATAAAATAGGTAAGTTTTAATTTAGATAAATGATTATTTATATATTTTAATGCATCTGAAAATGCTTAAAAGGAACTGAAAAAGCCAATAAAGTCATTCAGGAGTAACTCTAAACTAATCACATGTCATCAGAGATTAGAAGTTGAAAACCTTAAGTTATTGACATGAGCACAAGTTGGAATATTAGAGGAAGCAAGAGAAAATCTCTAGTACTCTTTAAAATCATCCCCATAAAATGAATTATGATCATTAGGTAGATTGTACTTATTTTATACTGTTATAAAAATAAGTATATATTTAATTATTTTATTAATTTTTATCACTGAAATTGGGCTTAGTGACGATGCTTTCTCATTTGACATACAGTATACATCCATCAGTGTGTTCTAATCACTGGGGTTAGTCAACTTCAAGACTACACTGCCAGTAATTCTATATACAGTTTCTCATGTAGGTGCCACAGCATTTTTATATGTTAATCAAGCAATATATAGTATTTTTATTTTCCATTTGAAAATACTGTGGTCTAGATTTGTCAAGAAACAGATCCAAGATTATATTTGTATAAAACAGTAGAAGTTGAGTTTAGTTTTAGTATTTTGATGAGAGAGTTTAGTTCTAAATCATTAGATTAGATTATTCTTTAATGTAAGAATATGTTAATAACTAAATGTACAATTATATATTATTATTTATGACATATATTCATGCTATTACATATTTTTCTGTAGCTTATATTGAAAATAATCTAGAAATTATAGCAATTCAACAAAGGTTTATAAAGGTAAGATGAGTATTTCTTTCTCACATTTGAAGCTTAAAAGAATTTAAGAACCACACTATACAGAATTTGAATGATTATGCTTCTACTTGTGTGACTGCTCAATATACATTGACTCATTTTCATACTCATGCATTACTTTGGAGAAAACTAGTGTTACTAGTTTGTAACACTAGTAACCAAATCATGTTTATCTCTTAATTCAACATGTTTGTCTATTTCTTTTAATTCCTAAACATAAATTATTACTATGGATTAGAAACATAAAATGAAATTCACTCCTCCCTCAACACCCAATCTAACCTGCCGCACAGTGATCAGGTATAAATCTGTGGGTTAAGTATTTTGCTAGTATGAAGAAACAGTAATCATGAGAACAATGTGCTGTTCCTTCTTCTTGAAATCTGGTATTGAGTAAAGCTAATTCTAAATCAACACAGATGTTGTAATAACTAGTGTGTTCTAATCATTGCAGCTAAGTAGCACCAAGATTGCAGCCCAATAATGTAATATGTGTGCTTTGGGCATTTCTATTTGAGAAACCTTGCCTTTGTCCCTGCTGTCTATCATTAGGTGTCTACCCCTGGGAGCTCATAATGAACTCAACGTGATGAAAAGATGTTTCATAAGAAACTTTACTTCTATTATGAATGAACTTTGTTGGCCTGTTTTCTACAGTATTTGTAAGGTCAATATTTTGTAATAACCTCAGAAAACTAAATATGAAGTTGATTACTAATTGGTTATGGAGGCAAAATAGACCTTAATGTTACATATAATTAAAATAATCATATGTATAACTATTATTTTTCTTTAGAGTTTTAGGCAATTAAAGCATTCATTTTTCATGGCTCCGAGGATTAAAACTAATTTATATAAACTATTGGTTTCTTTCTGCTTATCTATAAAATTCACATATTCCTAAAACTCATAAAAGATTCATGGGAATTCTTCAACAATATTATCTGAGAACAGCAATGTCTGAAGACTTATGATGTGTAAACAGTGTAGGGCATTGATCTTGGACTATACAGATACTACTGAACTGCATCTCTGGATCTTTAATTTAATACCTTTACTTTATGTACACTGACTTTCCTATAAGTCTTTTACAGAAATAATCACTGTATTAACAAACATAGAACTCATATAATATAAATTATATAAATTCTATGCAATAGATTTGCATATATATGATTATTGTTAACAGCATATGATCATTGCTAAAAGGCATATTCAGAAAGAAGTCTCTCGAAGAAGAAAGTATCCTTAATGTAGTAACATCAAGAGTGAAATATTACCCAAACAAAAACAAACAGCAAGAAAAACAAAGAATTATTCATGTACTTGATTGTGTAGGTAAAATTTGAACTTGAAAAAATTCCTAAGATGTTAAGATGGTTACGTTTCTACAAAACTATGTCAGATTTAGCAGTGTTCCAAAATAAAATAAGCATAACTACCCTATGGTCAAGCAGACTTTGCTTAAAATTATAGCTAATATGTAAATAATTCTATAATATGTAGTTGAGGATGTAAAGGATTTAATCCTTCGAAGATTGTTAGTATCAATAATTTTATTATTGAATATTCTTCACAGATTCAGAAAGTGTGTTAGATGATAATATACTTTGTTGAAGGTTGATACATTATCAGATTATTTATTTAATCATTTTATTGCATTAAATGTGAACCATGAATACTTTTGCATTAGATTTTAAGGTGTTTGTAAAATACCTATTTCTGCGCTTCTCTCCCAATATACTTAATTAGAATAGCCTGGAATGGGGCCAACCTAAAGAATGTTAGACGTGCTGCAATTTAGAAACCGTTCTGTTGTGTGTGTCCTAGAAGAAATGAACTGATAGCTTAGTTTCTAAACATGATTTTATACACATGAAGTGAGTCTGCCTCAGATTTCTGGTCTGTACTGTAGGGAAAATAATCATACCAGCTTCAAGCAATATTTTTAAGGCCTAAATAAATAAACATAGATAAAACTCTCAAGTCAAAATCAGAGCAATGGTTACCATTGACTCCATGGGAGCTGTCACTGTTACTGAGCCGTTTCCTTTGAGATACTTTCAAAGCTAAAAGCTGCCTCAGAGATGCACTATATAGTTCAATCATTACTTTCTACTCTCTCCATATTCATTTCACTCTAAAAAACCTTAATACCCCATTTTTCTGCAAAAGCACTCATCATCTTGCCCATTACATTTCAGTTTCCTGAGTTTTTCCATCTACGTTATATCTTTCATTTCACTAGCAATCACTCTGCAGGATGTTGCAGAAGGGGACTCACCATCATTTCACAGTGGGATAAGCTAATGTTTTTGTTAGCTTCCAGCCCTTCCTGACACTACTCTGCATTTTCAGTCCTTTTGCAAACAATGAGAAGGGAAAGATGCCAAAAAGTATTCAGTTTCCTTTTTGTGGGTTGGAACTAATAGACCTGAGTCCATCTATCTTAAGAAATAGGGTTTAAATTTGTTCTCTGTAAATGCACTGTCATAGTTTAAAAAAGTCACACTATATTTTCATAGTGCTTTGTGATTCATAAAATCAATTTGCCCATGAATAAAGGCTCTATCTTATTTTGCACTTTTAGTTTTCTATGGCATTTCTTGAATACATACACACCAAACCAAATTAATTATTTCCACTCTCCAAATATTGCTCAATGATGAGTTTTGTCTATAATTTGGAGATAATTTCCGTAGTATAGATAACATATATTAAGAACTTACACTTTTGACATATTTATTATTATAATAATTATAATCATAATTTCCTAAGAGACTCCACATTTAACTAACTTTTTAAGCTATATAACTGACTTTTTGTCAAGCCACAGATATTCCCCTCGACAGCGCAGTCTATGAGATGAGAGGATTAGTGTATTCTAGACAATTAGACCTTTAACCTTTCAGTGAAATAGCTTCAATTTCAAGGTTTATTATCTGACATAGAATTTTACTTGGAGAAGAGTTTTCTTTTCAGGTCCTGATTAATTTTCTTTAAAGATTCATTGTCTCAGATGTGTGACTCAGGGAGGGGATAGTTCTTGAAGACCTACTTTCTTGTCAGTGTTTGGCAGTTAGGATTTTTAATTCTTTATGGATAATATGTTCTCTGTAACAGCTATCCAACCTGGATAAAATAGTTCTAAAAAAACGAAGGGGATACGTAAACAAAAGAACATCTTACTGTGAAATCACACTCTTATGAAAACAGCAATTGAGATTGCAGCATGATTAATAAAAACTCAGAGAAAGAAATCGGGGTGCAACATGAAGATCCGATAAAACAAAATAGCCAGCCACTGCCTATTACCTCGACCTCAGTCTGAAATGGTGATCCCGCCTCCCGGAATCTCAGGGTAAGATTCTCTCTGAGAGCTGTCTTCCCCAATTTTATATTTATCCCTAGAGCTGGGATTAAAGACATGCACCACCTGTTTTCTATAGCAACTAATTTGGCTACTGGGATTAAACGTGTGTGTCATTATGGCTACTGAGAATAATGGTATATGTTACCATAATCTGGTTTTTAATGCTGATCAGTACAACTGTTTTACTCTCAGAACTTCAGGCAGCCTTTAGTTATTAAAATATAATTGAAACACTACTACATTGGTCAGTTTTGATCCATGGGTCACAGTTTATTAATTGTGTAACATATTGGTTACTGATTCAAATAATGAAGCACTTTCTGTAGACTGCATTTTAATCATGATGACAATAGTGTTCTTTTTTTCATAATGAGTTCTATTACATTATTTCATAGTATATTTAGCTCAGCTTCTTCTGGAAGCTGAAAGGCATTCCACAAAAGAGAACTGAAATAATTGCTAAATATTTTGCCTAAAAATGACTCCCAGGGTCAAAGAAATAATGTATATGTTTCTATAATAGTGATTATGAGAAGAATTCCCATAATGATAATGGGATAGTGTTAATGGCAGACTCATTGTGGATGAGAAACAAAATTCCATCTGCAAAAAGTCTCTTATTTTTAGGAAGAACTAATTATTCATTTGTCCAGAGTGTAAGAATTCCAGAGTAATCAAATAGTCCTTCCAGGACATGAGTTGATTCTCTGTGTGACTAGTGTCTAAATTTGGCTCATTACTGGGCTCTATTGTTTTCTAGTCATTCAACAGTAGCTCCATTAAGAACATCATTGGAATTAACGACAGAATTTGTAAGAAATTGATCATGGTCCTTTAAATGAATAAAGTACTGAATTAAGTAATTAACTCTGCAGTATAACAATGATAAAAGTATATTTAAATAATAAATTATGTAAATGAAATAATATTTCGAGCAATGTTTATTGAATTGTAAATCTGGTATGATTTCAGTTTTTTAAAAGGTGTTAATTTGTATATGCAAATGTATTGAAAAAACTGTGAAGCAAATATATTGTAATCACAATTACTGGAGAGGACTGAAGTACTGCAGATTATTTTAACAATAAATTAATATCTCTGGTAGATGAAATTCTTGTTGACTCAAGTAATAATCTTTTAGCATATCTTCTTTGAGATTCTCTTATGCAAGAAGAGCGATAACTGAGCAAAGTGGCATATCAATGAGGCCAGCAGTGCTTACTGGTTTACTGAAAGAGATTTTGTGCCAAATGTTGCCTTTGATACAATTTCATCTGGAAACCAAATCCTATGGACAGACCTCTATCTTAGAGTAGTTGTCAATAAAACTTGCTTGGTTTTCCTTCTAAATTTTCAATTTTTTTGCTCATATAAAGATTTTTTTTCAGTTGTATTGATTTAATAAAACACTGATTAGCCAGAGGCCAGGCAGAAAGTTTAGGTGGGCTGACAAAACAGGAGGTATAGGTGGGCTGACAAAACAGGAAGTATAGATGGGACAATGAGGACCAAAAGTTCTGAAAAGAGGAAAGGCACAGTCTACAGTCATCACCCAGACAGAGAGGAACCAAGATAGGAATGCCTCACTGATAAAAGGTACCAAGCCACATGGCTAACACAGGCAAGAATTTTGGTTTGAAGTAGGATTTAAGAGTTAATAATAAGCCTGAGCTAATAGGCCAACCAATTGATAACAAATGTAAGCCTCTGTGTGTTCTTTGGAAATGAATAGCTGAGGGACTGGGAAGGACAGAAATGCTTGTCAACAAAGAGGGACTGGGCAGGACAGAAACCTCAAGCAACAAATTGTGTTGGACACCTAAATCTACTTAAAACCTGAAAAGGTTTGACAAGTAATTCTAGAAACAAAAGAACAGAGGTAGCATGGCTTCTTCATAGCAGCATTTTCTGGGATAGGCTCTGTTTTTTAGAAGCAAGCTCATTTCATTTAAGAGAAGCTTTCTGACTCAGATTTAGCTGCAAAAACTTTGTAGCAGTTTTAAGAGGACCTACCTTCAAATAACTAAATAGTGTTTATGAATAGGCAATGTAGGGAGCTGCCTGGATGTCGCCTTGGCCAGATAGTGCCAGCAGTCCTTCAGCCTGGAGGTATACATATCCTTTGATGTTGCTGCCTTGGGCGGGTGTGCTCGAGCCTTGTTTTGCATTGTTTTGCATCTCAAGAGACTCGGTCTCCTGACCTGTCCCATGGCCTTGGGTCCTAGTAGAATGGCATCAACCAATCAGCATTCGAGCCTCTCACCCTAGAAAAGCGGCTGTCTTTGGATTTTTCGCTCTCTCTCTCTCGTCATCCCTGTTCCCCATTCCCCCTTTCAAGCAAGGAGCTCTAATAAATTGTGATTGAGAAGGATTCTTGATTTTGTGATCGTCCTTTCCTGCTGGTCAGGAAGCGCGTCACATTTTGGTGCTGAAAACCGGGACGCCGGATTTGAACAAGCCAAGGAGGGAGCAGAATTCAGAACTCAACACAAAAGAGCTGTGACTGACGTCAGGAAATCCTCCAGATGTATGCTGATTGCTAAGGCTGGTCCAGAGTGGTAATGTTTGCATTCCTTCTTCTATGTTGCTTTGGGTTGCGCTGTGATTAACCAGGTGGTGAGTGCCTTTGTTGCTGCTGCGACTACAGCTCTAGTCAAAAGTAAAAATAAGTCCGCAGTAGATCAAGCGGCATTTTTCTAAAAGGACTTCCTTGTAAGTAAAAAGGAGGTTTTTTTCTTTAGCCCAGGGGGTAAGTGCGCACCATGGGCAATTCTTATGGAGCCAGCTCGAACCCCAGGGAGATTTATCGCTCAATCCAGGCACTTTTGCGACAGCGTGATTTAAAGATCTCTTCTAGCACTGTCGCTAACATTGTAAAAGACATTGTTGATGTCTCACCTTGGTTTGCAGCTTCAGGTGACCTAACTTTGCCGTCTTGGAATAAGCTAGGCAGGGATTTGGAACAAGCAGAAGGAAATATTGGGAGAGGCACACTTCCTTTTTGGAGGATGGTGCGGGACTGCTTGAAGGAAGAACGTAATATAGAGATATTAAAACAGGGTCGCAAGGCATTACAGAAACATCAGGACAGCTTTTCAGAATCAGATCAGAAGGAGGAACAAGAGTGTAGGCCTAGAAAGAAAAAGGAAAAATTAAAAGATAAGGATCCGGAAATAGAAAAAGGAGAAAAGGGGAAGAGAAGCCCCATAGCTTTAGTAGTGAAAGAATTTGTAGATTTAGATTTATCAGAGGAGGAAGAACAACTAGAGGGAGTGGCTACTAAATCCGAGAAAGAGCAGCAAGGTAGCCGGAGGCGGGGCGATGTTGATGTGTTTACTACAAAGGGCAGAAGAGACGAGGCGCCAGTTCCTGCTGCCCTCCCCCCATCCGCCCCTCCACCCATGTACCAGCAGGTAGCTACAGAAGGTCACAGCTTCATAGGAAGGCAAACTTGGTCGCAACTGGCTGCTGCCTTTCCTGTTTCTGAGGAGCCACAGAATTACAATAGGTGGTATGAACCAATCCCATACAGACAGCTGAAGGATTTGGTTGAAGCTGCGAGAAATTATGGAGCAAATGCCAGTTATACAATCACATTATTGAGAAGGATTGTTACAACAGCACTGACTCCTACAGACTGGCAGGAGATTGCAAGAGCAGCTCTTCCAGCAGGGCAGTTCCTGGATTTTAAATCTATAGTCCAGGACAAGGCTCAGACCCAAGAGCGCATTAACATACAAAGTGGCCACCCAGAGTGGACGGCTGATATGCTTCTTGGACAGGGGGCATTTGCTGGAAATCAGAATCATTATCCTTGGGAGGTTTATAGGCAGGTTAGTGAGATTCATTATAGGGCATGGAAATCACTCCCTAATAAAGGTGAAACAGCTGGTAACTTAACCAAGATTATTCAAGGTGCTGCAGAGCCATTCTCTGATTATGTGGCTAGGATGACAGAGGCAGCTGAAAGAATGTTTGGGAATTTAGATATTTCATTGCCTTTTGTCCAGCAAATAATATTTGAGCAGAGCACCAAGGAATGTCAAAGAGCAATAGGTCCAGTAAAGGGAAAGGGATTAGAAGCCTGGATCAAAGCCTGCCGTGAAGTTGGGGGGCCTCTAACCAATGCAGGGCTGGCGGCTGCTGTGCTTGCTGCTGCCAGAGGTGTCAGAGGAGATAAGGGAAAGGCATGCTTTAAATGTGGACAGTTGGGGCATTTCAAAAAACAATGTCCCAATAGTCATAATGCCTCAGATTCTTCAGGGCTCTCAGCTGCAACATCGCAGAGGCAGCCAGACATTTGTCCCAGATGCAAGAAAGGGAAACATTGGGCTAATGAGTGCAGATCAGTTAGGGATATAAATGGACAACTTATTCCTATGCCTATTCAGTCATTGTCAAAAAACGGATTGAGGGGCCCATGCACCCAGGGCCCAAAAATATTTGGGGCAATTCAGAACACGATGGCAGTCCCCGAGATGACTCCATCGTCCCAACAAGAAGGGCAGCCAAAGGCTCCGGAGGGCTGGACCTCTGTGCCACCTCCAAACTGCTATTAACTCAGGATATGGGAGTTCAGGTCATAGAAACAGACGTGTTTGGGCCATTAGAAAAAGATACTGTTGGCATAGTCTTGGGACATTCATCCTCAATTATGAAAGGCCTGATAGTCCATCCTGGAGTCATAGACCCTGCTTATGAAGGCTGCATTAAAATTCTTTGCCATTCTCCATACGGGGTAGTTTCCATCGCCCCAGGAGACAGAATAGCTCAACTCTTAGTTCTGCCTTCAGGGCGTAATAAGCTTCCAGCGGAGGGGCTTGTCTTAAAGGACAAAAGCCTTGCTCCCATGGGAGTAGATTTGGCTTGTTTATCCTTGGAGCTTGATCAGCGACCAATCTTAAATTTAGAAATAGAAGGAAAGATTTTTTCAGGCCTGGTGGATACTGGAGCAGATAAAAGTATCATCAGATCCCAAGCATGGCCAAAACGCTGGCCCTTACAACAGGCCTCCCAGTCCCTTCAAGGGCTGGGGTATGCACAAACACCGCATATAAGTGCTAAGGAGTTAGTCTGGAGAACAGAAGATCAGAGAGGGACTTTTCAGCCTTTTGTGGTTGATTTGCCCATCAACCTATGGGGCAGGGATGTGCAGTCTCAAATGAGATTGAGACTTACAAATGATTATTCTGATACCAGTAAGCAAATGATGGCACGTCAGGGCTATGTTCCCAATAAGGGACTTGGTAAATGTCTCCAAGGTAGACAGAATCCTAATGAGACTGTCTCCAAGTTAGATAGAAAAGGCTTGGGTTTTTCATAGGGGCCACTGAAGCTGTAGCTTCCACACAAAAGACAATGCCCATCCCTTGGCTAGTAGATAAGCCGGTATGGGTCCCTCAGTGGCCTCTTTCCTTGGAAAAGCTGGAAGCTGCAAGACAATTAGTACAAGAACAGTTAGAACTAGGACATTTAGAACATTCTGTATCGCGTTGGAATACGCCTATTTTTGTGATTAAAAAGGCTTCTGGAGGTTGGAGGTTACTGCATGACCTTAGGGCAGTCAATGCTCAGATGCAGGTCATGGGCCCAGCCCAGCAGGGTCTTCCATTGCTTTCAGCAATACCAAAGAATTGGCCTGTAATTTCCTTGGACATCAAGGACTGTTTCTTTTCAATTCCCGTGTGCCCTCAGGACCAGGAAAGGTTTGCATTTACTCTTCCATCTGTTAACAATGAGCAACCCAATGCTCGGTTTCAATGGAAAACTTTGCCTCAGGGAATGGCCAATAGCGCCCTCATATGTCAGTTATATGTAGATGCAGCATTGAGTCCTGTTAGGAGACAATTTCCTACGGTAAAAATTGTTCACTACATGGATGATTTATTATTATCTGCCCCACATCAGGAGACCCTGAAGGAAGTTTTCCAAAAGGTTACATCCCTTTTGGAGGAGCAAGGACTCCACATAGCCTCGAATAAAGTACAAACATCTTCCATGGTGAAATTTTTGGGGACTATAATCACCCCTGAAAGCATCAGGCCTCAGAAAGTGCTTATTCGCACCCATCACCTTAAAACTCTTAATGATTTCCAGCAGTTGCTGGGAGATATAAATTGGATTAGAGGATATTTAAATATACCTCGATCTGAGCTCTTGCCTTTATTTTCCATCTTAGAAGGCAATCCTGATATCTGTTCACCTAGAGCCATGACCCCGGCTGCAATGCAGGCCCTTAAGAGGGTAGAATCTGCTATTACTACAGCTCAATTACAGCGAGTGAATCCATCCTTACCAATTTTGCTATGCATTCTCAAAACAAAGAATTATCCCACTGGAGTGTTATGGCAAGATGGACCCCTCTGGTGGATGCATGGAAATTCCATAGGAGCAAGATCTGTTCAATATTATCCAGAATTGGTGGCTGGCCAAGCATTAATGGGAATAAAGCTTTGCTTAGCCCACTTTGCGAGAATGCCTGACAAGTTGATAATTCCCTATACGAGGGAACAGGTAGAAGTTTTGACAGCCACAGTACATGGCTGGGCTATCCTGCTTTGTGCATTCCCTAATGTTATTGACAATCATGTGCCAAGGCACCCCTTAATAAATTTTGTGGAGAAAAATTTGGTGTATTTTCCCAGGATTACCTCGCCCCACCCATTAGAAGGAGCCATAACTATCTATACAGATGGCTCAAAGACCGGAAAAGGGGCTCTGGTGGCAGAAAATGCTAAACCTGTGGTCTTTCAATTTCGGCCTGATTCCCCCCAAGTCACTGAGTGCTTGGTGGTTTTGGAGGTGTTTCAGAGATTTCTTGAGCCATTTAATTTAATTTCAGATTCACAATATGTGGTCAATGCTGTGGCCTCTCTTGAGGTTGCAGCCTCAATTCGCAGCTCAAGTACAGTGTCTAATATTCTTTTACAAATACAAAAACATATTTTAAAAAGAGAAAATCCCTTTTATGTTGCTCATATTCGAGCCCATTCTCTCTTGCCAGGACCTATGGCAGAGGCTAATGCTCAAGCTGATGGTGCTACTCGAGCACTCGCCCTTGTGGCTACAGATTCACTCCAGCTAGCTAGAGATTTCCATCAGCTTTATCATGTTCCAGCGAATACACTTCGCTTAAAGTTTAAGATCTCTAGGGAAAATGCAAGGAGGATAGTAAAAGCCTGTCCCTCCTGCGTGACCATGTTACATCCCCCACATATTGGGGTAAATCCCAGGGGGTTAAAACCAAACTCACTCTGGCAAATGGATGTGACTCACATCTCGGAGTTTGGCAGACAAAAGTATGATCATATGTCGGTGGACACATGCTCTGGAATAATTCATGCCACCCCACTGGCAGGGGAAAAGGTAACTCATGTAAAAATGCATTGCTTAGAGGCCTGGGCAGCTTGGGGAAAGCCAAGTCGTTTAAAAACCAACAATGGCCCAGCATATGCCTCACAGGGCTTTAAAGCCTTTTGCAAGCAATTACAAGTTGAACATACCACTGGCCTACCATACAATCCTCAAAGCCAGGGTATCATAGAAAGAGCAAATAGAAATTTAAAGGAAATTTTGCGAAAGCAAAAAGGGGGAATAGCTATAGCAGCTTCCCCCAGAGAAAGGATTTCTCTTGCACTCTTTACACTTAATTTTTTAATTCAAAATATTGCTGGAAAAACAGCAGCAGACAGGCATGCCCTGTTTGAAAGCTCTACAGAGCGAGATTTGGTCATGTGGAAGGATGTATTGATTAATAAATGGTGTGGACCGGATCAGGTAATTACCAGATCCAGGGGAGCAATTTGCATTTTCCCTCAGAATCGTGAAGATCCAATCTGGGTGCCAACGAGACTGACAAGAGAAATAAAGAAGAAAGATGATCCAGTGGATGCTGAGTGTCCTGCTGTGGAAGATTCGTGCGGAGGCAGCAGAGATGACACCCTGGGCGGTGTCAAGAGCAACTGTTTCACGTTATCACCTTGAGCAGCACCCTGTGCAACCTCTTATCTCTTAACAATTTTCTGACTGACTCTATTCTGCCTTTCTCCCTCCTTGGGGATAGGTGGGAGCAGAGATATCCTTGGCATGCTGTGTCTAGGTGGAAGTGCTGTATGTCTTTGATTGGTGTGCTACCTGCTAGCCCAAGTGAGGAGGGACAAGGTCTTTGTGACACAAGCCTTGGCAGTCTTGGAATGTGTATCCTCACCCCAGGTTTGGCTCTCAGCCTCAAAAGAGCTCACAGGCAATTAGCCATGCATAGCCTTTGCACCCTCTAGGGACCAGATAGTCCCACGGCACAGAGGAAGGTATGCATAGGCGGAGGGTGTGCAGACACAGCCCTAGCACTCCCAGGGAAGTAGTTGTCCCATTGCACGGGAAGGGTGTGTCTTGCTTTTCTTTTCTTTAATCAGTCCACACATCATGAGGTGGGGACCAGATTGGAAAATAGTTTTGCCTTATTGCTCTTAATGACAATAAAAGGAGGAGCTGTAGGGAGCCGCCTGGATGTCGCCTTGGCCAGATAGTGCCAGCAGTCCTTCAGCCTGGAGGTATACATATCCTTTGATGTTGCTGCCTTGGGCGGGTGTGCTCGAGCCTTGTTTTGCATTGTTTTGCATCTCAAGAGACTCGGTCTCCTGACCTGTCCCATGGCCTTGGGTCCTAGTAGAATGGCATCAACCAATCAGCATTCGAGCCTCTCACCCTAGAAAAGCGGCTGTCTTTGGATTTTTCGCTCTCTCTCTCGTCATCCCTGTTCCCCATTCCCCCTTTCAAGCAAGGAGCTCTAATAAATTGTGATTGAGAAGGATTCTTGATTTTGTGATCGTCCTTTCCTGCTGGTCAGGAAGCGCGTCACAAGCCAACAGCATGCTTCTTGGTGGTGGTATAGACCTTAAAACTCCATAGAGTTCTGGCAGTAAGGATGGCTCCCACGAGTACCTCCACCATGAAGTTAGTCTCTCAGAAAGGTAAGGACTTGGGTGGATCCAGTCACCAAAGCCACAGCTTTAATCCTAGCCATATTCCTTAGCAACTTAAAGACTCATTGGTTAGAAAAAGAGAGATATACAGTAAAGATAGATTCAGAAAGATAAACTTCAGATAAAAGTTTAGAGTGTATTTAAAAATATATACAGCCATGGGAGAGAAAAGAAAAAAAGGATAAAGTATTAAGAAAAAAAAGGAGAGAAAGAGGATAGTTAGGCATGGTGGCACAAACCTTTAATCACAGTACTTGGGAGGCAGAGGCAGACAGATCTCTGTGAATTTAAGGACAGTCTGGTCTGCAGAGTGAGTTTCAGGATATCCAAAGATACACAGAGAAGCCTTGTCTCAAAAAACCAAAAGTTAAAAATAAAAGAAATAGAGTTTAAAATAAAGCCATGTAAAGATAGGAAATACACAGAAAGTCTGGATACTATATATTATTGTGTTTTTTTAATTGTATGACTGCTGAGGAAGAAGCATAACCTGCCAAAAGGCATTTGATTATAAATGTTGCTGGATTAATCCAACATATGTATTTTGAACATACCTTGACTTCAAAATTTAAGTCCAAAGATATGTTACTTTGAATAAGAGATTTTGCTTTAGTTTCCACAGGAAATGAGAGGCTCTAGATTCATTCTGGGCTATGAAAAATAAGGTTTGTTCATGGAAGACTCCCTGAGATATCTCTGCTGGTACAGATAGCCCAGTAGTCTGAGTTCCACATCCAGAATAGCCTCAAGACTGTTGGCTGAGATGATCAAGCCTCACAGAATATTCCAGTCAGGACTTTAGCATAATTAAAAATTTTCTTTAGGTCCCTATAAGATTATCAGTGCCTTCATTTAGAAGGAAATTATCTGGAACACTATGCCCGCATTCCCAAAAAATAGATTATGGATATTTTTCTTTGTTTAGAGTGTTGGTTGCAAGTTTTTATCAACAATGGTCATGAAAAAAGCTAAACAAAGGAGATAAGATTTAGAGTTCTTATTTTCCAAAGAAAATGGGGGTGCTGCGGAACAATGATCTTATACCCTGTAATGATTTATCAGTTATATTGTTTGAATAAAATGCTAATTGACCAGTATCCAGGCAGGAAGTATAGGTGGGGCAATAAGGAAAAGAGAATTCTGGGAAGAGGTAAAGCAGAGTCTACAGTCGTCACCCACATATAGAGGAAGCAAGATGAGAATGCCTCACTGATAAAAGATGGCAAGCCACATGGCTACCACAGATAAGAATTTTGGGTTAATGAAGGATGTAAGAGTTAATAAGAAGCCTGAGCGAATACGCCAACCATTTATAATTAATGTAAGCCTCTGTGTGTCTCTTTGGAACAGAACAGCTGTGGGGCCAGGCAGGTCAGAAACCTCTGTAAACAAAGTGGGACCAAGCAGGTCAGAAAACTCAGGCAAAATGTAAATTATTGTCAATTGATTTTACTGGTTCTTTCCCAATCTTAGTAATAAGCCAGACTTCAAAATAGAGCACATAGGTAGTTTTCTCTTTATCAGTTTCAAATCTATCTTTCCACACAATTGTGATGAGTTGAAATACTTTTCCAGTAAATGTGAACAAGACTTAAATATTTGTCTGTAAAGTAGGATGAAGCATCTTCTGAGAATTGATCTTAAGTAATTTCTTCATACACATGTTGCTATGGTGAAAAAAGCCCACCATGTTTTTATAAAGGAAACATTACGCTGGGTCATGAACTGTCACAACTGACATGTCTTCTCCACTACCTCAAAGTTATTCTACAAAATAATGTAGCATTTAATTAACCCGCTACATTCTTTTCTTTTTTGTGAATTGCTGTGGTGTATAATTAATCTTATGAGGTGGTATTTTAAATCTCACTGAGATAAATAATAAGGCTTTCAGCTGCCTAAAGGAAACTCATATGTGCATACCTGGCAAAGTTGATACAATGAGCAGAAAGAAAGCTTTTTTTCCAGGGAGAGGTTTACATATAAGAGTCCGAATATGATTGTCCCTGGATTTCTCTCAAATGTAGGAAATTTGATACAGTAATTTTTGGTATTGAGGAATTGTGTTCTTGCTATCCTCTGATATTTATGTTCTGGGCATGTGAACACATGTCTTTAATCCTAGCATGAAGCACAGGTGATGGCTACCTGATCAACACAGGATGTTCCAGATGAAACTGTTCTATATAGAGATACCCTGTCTCAGTTCCTGGCCCACCCCCGAATAAAAATGTTAACTCATTTGTCAAAGCATAATTCACAAAATAAAGCTGTTATTATGAGAAGAGATTTTATTCAACAAGCTCACCAATGAAGTTGTCTGAAGTCTGTAGAGAACCTTGTAAAAGTCCCTCACAATCTCCATGACTGCAGCTATGCTCCATAGCAGAATTAAAATCATCTACCAATTTGTGTAATCAGCTGAGCCTACCTGTGAGCTTCCTCTTGACATATGCTCCCTCAAAACTTGAAAATAAGCACCCAAACACATCCACATATTAGCCTCAAACTTAAAAATTCTTTCATGTACTGTGGCATTGTGGAACTTATCCAGGCATTTTCTCAATTGAGGCTCCTTCCTCTCTGATGACTCTAACTTGTTTCAAGTTGACATAAAACCAGCCAGCACACATGCCAAGTGAAAAGGCATCAGACTTTTCTATACTAATTGATATATTAAAAATTATCAAAATAACACAGCGTAGTTCTGCCAGATTAAAAATACTGGTGACTGGATGCTAGTGTTTACATTCATTTTTAACCACAGAAAGAATATCTAAAATAATACCTACAGACAGTCAATTAATTAACTTCAAGAATAGAGTCATTTTCTAATAATGTGCTGACATTCTTTTTAAGCCCATAACTTTTTAATCATTGAAAATTAAATTAATTACTTCACTCTTCTGAGAATACTTTAATTATTTCATAACGTATGAGCAGGCTTGATGAACTTTCATTGTCCTTTCTTTTCAAAACAACAAGTAACACAAAACATGTGAATATGACCAACTCTTAAACAGATATATTAAACTAACTATTGGGAGGATAGGGTACTTCCCACTTTCTCTTCTCTGAGGTTCAGTGTGACTGGATTTATGTTAGGTCTTTGATCCACGTTGCCTTGAGTTTTGTGCATGGTGATAGATGTGAATCTACTTGAGTTCTTCTACATGTAGACATTCAGTTATGTCAGCACCATTTGTTGAAAATGCTGTCTTATTTCCATTGTATAATTTTAGCTTCTTTGTCAAAAAACAGATGTTCATAGGTATGTGGATTAATATCAGGAACTTCAATTAGATTCCATTGATCCACCTGTCTGTTTTTGTGTAAATACCAAGCTGTTTTAAAATCTATACCTCTATAGTATAGCTTGAAGTCAGGGATGGTGATGTCTCTGGAAGTACCCTTCTTTTACAGGACTGTTTTATCTATCACAGTTTTGTTTAATTTTCCATCTGAAGTTGAAAGTTGTTCTTTCATGGTTTGTGAAGAATTGTGCTAATATTTTGATATAGATTGCATTGAATCTGTAGGTTGTTTTGGTAAGACTGCATTTTTATTATGTTGGTCCTACTTATTCAAAGGTATGGGAGATATTTCTATTTTCTGGCATCTTTTTGATCTCTTTCTTTAAAGACTTAAAGTTATTGACATACAGGTCTTTAACTTGTATGGTTAGAGTTACCCCAATTTTACATTGTTTGTGGCATTTGTGAAAGGGTAATGCTTGTCTGAATTCTTTCTTGCTCATTTATCATCTGAATATAGGAGGACTACTGATTTATTTGAGTTGATCTTGTATCCTACCACATTCCTGAAGGTGTTTATCAGCTGTAGGAGTTCCTTGATAGATTTTTTCTTTTATCATTTTTTATTGATTTTATAGAGTTATACATTTTTCTCTGTCCCCTCCCTTCTTTTTCCATCCCCTTCAACCCTCTCCCATGGTCCCCATGCTCCCAGTTTACTTGTATTTTTCTACTTCCCATATAGATTATATCCATGAATCTCTCTCTTAGAATCCTCATTATTGTCATGCCTCTGTGGAACTGTGAATTGTAGGCTGGTTTTCTTTGCTTTATGTCTAAAAGTCACTTGTAAGTGAGTACATATGATATTTGTCTTTCTGGGTCCCCTGATAGAATTTCGTGGGTCTGTTATGCAAGCTATCATGTCATCTGCAAATAGTGAAAGTTTGACTTCTTCCTTTCTAATTTGTATCCATTTGATTTCCTTTTGTTGTATAACTGCTTTAACTAGAACATTGAATAAAATATTAAATAGATATGGAGAGAGTGGACAGCCTTATCTTCTTTCTGATTTTAGTGGAATCGATTTGAGTTTATCTACATTTATTTTGATGTTGACTGTTGGCATTCCATATACTGTCTTTATTATGTTTATTTATGTTCCTTGTATCCATTATTTTTCCAAGGCCTTTATCATAAAAGAGTGTTGGATTTGGTCAAAGGACTTTACCACATCTAATGAGACGATCATGATTCTTTTTATTTTCTTAAAGTTTGTTTATATGGTGGATTATACTGAAGGGTTCTTATATGTTGAACCCTTGTTGCATGTGTTCAATGAAGCCAAACTAAACATCACAGAAGAGAAAGTTGTAAGTAACCTTGAACACACTGACACAGATGACCACTTCCTAAATATAACATCAGTAGCAAAGACACTGAGAACATGCTTAAATAGATGTTATCTCATGAAACTGAGAAGCTTCTGTAAGGCAAAGGGCACAGTCAAAAAGACAAAATGACACCTTACAGAATGGGGAAAAAATCTTCACAAACCCCACTTTGGAAAGAGAACTGATCTTCAAAATGTACATAGAACTCAAAAAACTAGATGTCAAAATGCAAAATTATCCCATTAAAAATGGGGTACAGATCTAAAACAGAGAATTTCATCAGAGGAATCTCTAATGCCTGAAAGACACCTAGGAACTATGCAACATCCTTAGCCTTCAGGGAAATGAAAATCAAAACAAATGTGCTTCTTCTAGTGAACAGTGTTCTTACAAAGATTTCTATTTCCTTGGTTTCAATAAATCTCTGTTCTTACAAATTTTCTCATCAAATTCTAGGGGTACAAATTTCTCAAGCTAGTGTCTAAATCATAAAAATCTATACATTCACATGAAAAAATGGGTTACTTTGCTTAAATTTGTCTACCTTGGTTAAGTGTTCAAAGTTATACTTTTCAACATAAAGCTATGTAAATTTATTAAGTTATTTTAGCCCACAATGTAAGTTCACTTGTATTCCAGTTTACTGATAAGAAAATGTCAAAGATTAAGCATATTGTTCTTTTTAAAAAATATTTTATTTATTTTACATACCTACCATAGTTCCCATTCCCACCCCTCCTCCTGCTTGACCATCTCTCCTTCCACTCCTCAGAGAGAGTAAGACTTCCCATTAGGAGTCAAAAATCCTGGTAGACCAAACTGAAGCAGGACAAAGCCCCACCCCTGTATCTAGGTTGAGAAAAATATCCCTGCATAGGGAATGGGTTCCAAAACGCCAGATCATACATCAGGGATAAATGGTTCCACTGCCAGGAGCCCCACAAACAAGCAAAGCCATACAATTGTCACCCACATTCAGAGAGTCTTGTATGGTCCCACGCAGGCTCCCCAGTTCTCAGTCCAGAGTCTATGAACTCCCTCTAGCTCCAGTCAACTGTGTGAAAGGGATATTTGATTGGGAGAGGGACAGAGAGGGAGAGCAATGAAAAATATATCTTGATAGAGGAAGCAATTGTGGGTTTAAGAAGAAACTATTGCTAGGGAGATTCCAAGGAATCTATAAGGATGACTCCAGCTATGACTCTTAGCAATAGTGGAGAGGTCTCTCCTGTCATCAGATTGGTTACTATCCTAATTGCCATCATAGAACCTTTATCCAGTAACTGATGGAAGCAGATGCAGAGAGCCACAGTCAAGCACTGGGCCAAGCTCCTGGATCCCAGTGAAAGAGAAAGAGGAGGAATTATATGGGCCAGGGGTGTCAAGAACATGTTATTCTTTTTAAAAGATAAACACAATGATAAGGAATATCCCAAAATATGTGACAATTCAAACTTTCTCAAGAATCTTTGTGTTTGGCCAGGCAACTGAAAGTGACACAGTGAATCATGCTCACAATGACATATTAGCTCGTTATCCATCCCCAGCATCATGCTTTGATTCGGCAAACAACACTGTTGTGTGATCCAACTCCAAGAAGATTCCAACCTAACCCTTGAGGACCACACAGTAGAATTCTGTGTCACATAATCATGTCTGGTGTTCATTGCATTAAAATTACTTCATTAAAAATGTCTTCTTGAGGGCTCAATAGAATGGAGTGGTTTCATAAAGGAGAGAAGAATTCAAGAGTTGCACATGGGGTAGTGAAGCAACAGAAGTTTTAGTGGGCATGTTGACCTTTACATTTGTGGGAACAAAAGACAAAATAATTAAACAACATCATGATCCCACTCAACAGAGATTGAAACTGTGGAGGCCTGTTGTGAGCTGGAATCCCGGAAGAGAAATAAACAGGTAAGGACTGGTCACTTCTCTTCTGTTTTTCTCCCAAACTTTTATATTTCTACTGGCTAAGGTGGGGGTGACACAGGATCCCGGAAAAAAAATGTAACAATCCAGTTCCTACCAGAGCAAATTGGGCTGCCTGAATTTCAGGGAGATTTTGAAATCAGAGGTCAAGACTAAAAAGGCATTCCTGTCATAATCTGTCTTCAAAGATGGGGAGGACGCATTTTTCTCAGATAGCATAGAAGCCGTTTGTTTTCTTATTTTTTAAATCATTCTTGTTCAGAGAATGTAATTTTTTTTAGCACTTAGATTTATGGTTCAATCACAGATCTGTGAATCTGGAAGTTATTTCAACGAATAATCTAATAATTTAAAACCATTTCCATGGATATTAAAACTGAAGAAAGCCCATGCCTTTTATTGTTATTGAAGGGACACTTGTTATTTTATTTACATAGCACATCATAAAGACATTAAGTCATGAGAAAGGATAGAGTGTAGGCATAAGGACATATTAATTATAAGAGTATATAACATTATTTTTACCTATTTTCAACTTCATTTTCACCACAATTTCTTTTCTAATTTTTTTTTATTTCCTGTGGTAGATATGCAAATTCAACTTTTTGTGTCTTAAAGTAAGGAACTGCTTTCAAGTCCCAAAGGGAAGCAAAGTGGTTATTTTTCAGGCAGTGATTTTGAAAATTGAGATTTCCTTTTTATTCCAGTGTCCATTACTGAAAAAGAATTTGACATGGTCACTCATATTAGCTACACTGACCCATATAAAAAGAGATTTTTAAAAACTTTTCTGAGAAGGGTTCTGGTACTTGAAACTTCCTTTCTTAATTCTGTTTAAAATGATATCAAATAAATCTACTATAGTATTTTAATGTATGAATTGTGTTGCTATTAATAAAATAAAACCTAGTCATAACTGAAATTTTTAATAAAATTAATTTTAAATTTGAGTTATTATTATTTTGTCTGCTTTGTCAAAAATAAGGCATTCAAGTGCAAGCAGCTCTTGGGCATCACTTGTACTCTGCCACTGAAAGTGTCTGTCAGGGACCAGCACCATTGCCCCAACTGCTGTGCTGCTCTGATAATATCGGGAAAGTGAAAGTATGGATCTTTCAGGCTTTTTCTCTCTATAAATGTTATTTTAGCATTTCATCATCCCTTGAGTTTTCTAATAATCTTAATAATTAGCTTTTCAATTTCTAAAAAAAAAAGGCCACAACAACCCCCAGAAAACTCACAAGCCAAAGTGAAAAACAAACACTAATAATACAAACTGAGCTTTTGCTAGAAATTCCAGTGGGTCCCAGATGATCCAGTTCAGGAAGTGCCTGCTCAGAAACATTGTTTTCTGATCTTCAATGGTAGTCTTTCCTTCAGTAGCAAGGTTAACATATATAAATTAGGCATTATCAATGTTGTGAACATTAATTATTAAAGTGATGGTAACAGGCTACAAAATGAATGCTTAAGGGGCTAAAAGAAAGCTTCAATAAATATATTAAACAAAAGGTAGATTGTATTACAGTTTTCAATGTACAAAGAGATAATCCAGATGAGTCCAAAAAGATTGAACATCGAGAGTTACCTGCCATAAGCATTTTAGGTTCACTCTGTGACAGTATTTGTACTATTAGCTCAGAAATGATAACAAGGGGAAAGTAATTTTTAGTGATTCAGAACATCGGTGTTTTCTAATTAACAGTCAGAACTTTAATGTGGGGGCTGAGGAGATAATGCAGTTGATGCAAAAAAACCTTTTGCCAGCACAAAACCAAAGATTTGCTCTTCATAACATCCATAAACGTCCAGTATATGTGACTATCCACCTGTAAGCCCAGAATGGGGATCACAACAGCCAGTAGGCTAGCTATATTAGTTTCCTAAATTCCTTGATCATAAGTTGCTAACATGTACCATGTTCTGTGTATTTACTATTTACTAGTGTCCTTATAGCTATGACAACATAACCCATAAAACACCTTAAAAATGGAAGATTTCTTTTCACTTGTGATGTGAAGGAATACTGCCCACCATAACACATAGTTCATGATGGTTGGGAAAATGAGGTTCTAGTTGTGTTATATCTGCACTCCGGAAACACAATAAGAAGTAAAGCGAAACTCATATCCATTATTATTATTATTATTATTATTATTATTCAATGTTTTGTCTTAGTTCACAAAGTGTACACTTTAACTTTAGTGTTTACTCCTTATTCAAGCTTCTTTTCAAATAAACTCATGCACCCACCCAGAGGTAACTCTCCAGGATGATTCTAAACGGACTCAAGTTGATAAGGAATATTAACTATCAAAGACTGCATGATACTTGCATTTCCTCATTATGAAATTCTTAGCAAATTCTGGAGAATATGCCTTAACTGTTTTTACTTTACGGTAGCACATCATATGAATGCTGGTGCTGTGTGAGAAATTTAAACTATAAATGGTCTTCCTTGCTTTTACATTAGATTCACTTCCTGAATATGTTTCGAAATGTGTTGCATAACATTCTCTTCTGAGATTAAAACCTTTCATGTTGGCGGATGAATCTTCATAAATATATAGTAAATAAGATGAAACAACAGGATATTCTAAGAGGAGGTGAAACATTCCATCTTGCCTTAAACATAGGGAGTTAAAAACAAATAAAACCAGTATCAGGAAGTCCCTTAAACTTACCAGATCTACTAGGCTTCTCCCTTTCCAAGCGTACATGAGCAGTAAGGACAATGGAAGATATCCTCTGACAACTGGAGTCACTTAGTAGAGACTCCTAATAGTCAAGCTGTGTGGAATGAACACACAAGCCAAGTTACAAGGAAGAAGCAGGGAAGAGCCAAACTGCCTGGAAGAGGCTCTAATCATGTAAACTAGCTGGAAAGGAGACTCTCCAAACTGTTTTGCTGCCTTTAAGCTATGTAGTATTTCCAGATTTCCCCTTTTCTTATGTTGCTACCCATTCTGGGGTGGCCTTCTGACAATGTGGCTGTCTGAGTAATTTCTGCTTCTAGAAGTAACTTTCCACCCATACTCCTGTTAATTTATCTTAGTAAAATTTATTGGTTCACCAAATTTTACTTTGGGACTATCTTGATTTTGATCTGCTGTTGGATCGCTGTTTAGGATAAGTAAGTATCTATTTATATCTCTCCCGAAATAGTACCATGAACAAATCAAATGCACAAACATGCAAATACAAAATATTTTATTAAGTATATGAAAAATTTATGACAAGCATATGATGTATTTTGATGGTATTCACCCCTTTTTATAGCTCCTCATAAATTCACTGCACACCCCTAATATAGACCTCCCAGTTGCATGCCTTTTTTGTTTTGTTTAGTTTATAATAACTCAAAAATTCTATACTTAGGAGTACCAGGCCATACACTGGGTCTTATGGATTCACTGGGGGCTACAGTCTCCTCTTACAGAGTCTCACTGTGCCATATTGGTTGTTCTGCAGCTTCCTATGCAGACCAGGCTGGTTTCCAACTCAGAAAAATCTGACTTTTTCTGTCTTCAGATTACCAGAAATAGAGGCATGTGACACTATATCCTGAATAAAATTTTTGATAAAAAAAACTTGAGGATATATTTTTGATATTAAAGTTGTGACTTCTAATTTCAAAAGATGAGTTAATATAGAAAATTTTGAAAGGGTACATTATTAGACTGAATCAGATTTTATATTCTACACATATAATATTAGTTGGAACATCAAAAATCTTAGTAAGAATTTATCCTTAGTCCCAAGTTAGAATCAATTACAAGTGACAGATATGTTGTAAAGGCCAAGAGTATTGATTGGTAATCAGCAATAGTGAAGGAGATCAGAGGAGTTTCTCAGTGTATTCCTATAATTGGCTGAGTACGTAATATATCTACTATGCTTTGTGCTGTATGACAAATTTTATAGAAAGTAATTTCAATTTATGAATTAATAAATGGTCATAAGACTTAATCATCTTTCCTGTGTTTCTGTTATGTAGCTAATAAACCGGGGATTGAAATCCATGTGCTTGGGTTTTAAAGTTTATTTTCAGAAAAGAAATGCAAAGAAGAGGTTTATATAGAAAGGAGAGACAATTTCTATGAATTTTAAAATTAGTAGAAAAGAGCAGATCTTAAGAGCATGTTCAAGAGGGAAAATTTCCATTAAGTAGTAATTTTCAAAAGCATTTTCATAATAAGACAAATAATAGAATTACACAATTACTTGTAGAAATAAAGTGCTAATTCATATCTTTGAAGAACAATATCACTTTTATACTTTTTGAGATTATTTGTATGTCATGTGTTTTTGTGAAATTGAATCCTAACCTTTTTACCTGAGCTAAATTTGTGTGTGTGTGTGTGTGTGTGTGTGTGTGTGAAATGGAAAGAGAGGGAGACACAAAGACAGAGACACAGAGAGAGTAAAAGCTAAAGAGAGAAAAAGAGGGGAAGACAAGAGTGAGGTTGAGGACCAGAGACAGCATTATATGTGTGTGTGTACATGTGGGTGTGTGTGTAGATGTGTAAATATATCAGTTTAGGTAAGCAATGCTGTAGGAAATCCTTCACCCAGTAGTCTTTAAATTACCTGCCCACTTGGTTGTGGCCACTTATACTATAAATGCCGATGTAAAATGCACAAACTCTTTCTCTTCTGGCTGCTGGATTTTGTTGCTGTTTCCTGTTTGAGCAGAAAACTGTGATCTGTGTAGAAGGAGCAGTGGGTCGCTTCCCATAGCCCGCCTCCCAGCTAGCTTTACCCCTGAAATAATTACATGGAAACTGTATTCATTTAAGCATTGCCTGGCCCATTATCTGTAGCCTCTCTTTGGCTAACTCTTACATATTGATCTAACCCATTTTTAATAATGTATGCAGCATCACGAGGTGGTGGCTTATCAGGAGGATTCTAACCTGCCTCTGTCTCAGAGAAGAGAGTCATGGCGACTGCCTGCCTCTGCTTTCTTTTTCCCATAATTTTGTTTTGTCTACTCCATCCACCTAAGGGCTGGCCTATCAAAAAGGCCAAGGCAGTCTCTTTATTAACCAATGAAAGTAACATGACCTTTCTCCATCATTTCCTTGGGCGCCACTCTGTAAAAGGAGTGGTGGGCCACTTCCCACCGCCCACCTGGCCAGCTTTACCCAAAATAATTACACGGAAACTGTATTCATTTAAACACTGCCTGGCCCATTATCTATAGCATCTTATTGGCTAACTCTCACATCTTGATTCAACCCATTTCTATTAATCTGTATGTCACCACAAGGTCGTGGCTTACCTGAAAGATTCAGCATGTCTGACCTGGCAGCTTCATGGCAGGCAGCTCCCTACTTCTGCTTTCTTCCTCCCAGAATTCAATTCTGTCTTCCCCACCTACCTATGTTCTGATCTATCAAGCCAGGCAGATTTCTTTATTAATTATCCAAAGAAAGCAACAGATAGATAGAAGACTCTCCTACATCATTTCCCCTTTCTCTGTTTAAACAAAAAAAGGGGAAATGATGGAGGAGGGCTAACTGTCTATGTGTTGCTTTCATTGGTTAATAAAGAAACTGCCTTGGCTTTTTGATAGGACAGCAGCTTAGATAGGTGGAGTAGACAGAACAGAATGCTGGGAAGAAGGCAATGAGGCAGTCGCTATGCTTCTCCTGTCCAAGATAGAGTGGGTTAGAATCCTCCCGGTAAGCCACCACCTCGTGGTGCTATACAGATTATTAGAAATGGGTTAATTAATATGTGAGAGTTAGCTAATAAGGGGCTGAAAACAATGGGCCAGACAGTGTTTAAAAGAATACAGTTTCCATGTAATTATTTCTGGTCAAGCTAGCCAGGCAGTGGGAGCGCAGCCCGCCGCCACTCCTTCAACAGATCTGTGAGTCTATCTCTAAATAAATAACCCTTGATTATACTCAATGCTGAGCTACTATGGGATTTCTTTTAGCATCCATCTTCATTGGCACCTCATGTGGATCTCAACTCAACATTTACTGGGTGGATCGACTTAAAAGGCCCAGATGTTCCACAGCCCAAAAAGTCTAATACCCACACCCACCTGGCTTTCTTTTACCTACTAAGCAGTTTTTTGTAAAACCCTGTCACAGTGCAATTGAGTGTGTAGTGACTTGGAAATTTCCCAAGCTTGCGCACATTTCCCACCCCCGACTACCACATTCCCTGCAGCCTGGTGACTTGCACAGCTTTCAGTTTGTGCTCCCTGCTCATGAGTTCTGGGCTCCTTGCTCCGTGTTTGCAATTGATTTAATTGCCTTTAATTTGTCAAGCAAAGCATATTTGTCAGTATTAACCAATGGCTGATCTTTTTAGTCTGTAGAGCCACTCTTTATATGTAGCTCCACTATTTACTAAAATGTGTAACATACAGAGTATTGTAGAAATGTCACGTCATATTCTCTCTTGTTTTCTCTCCTTTTTACTTAGATGAAAGGAGAGGAGGAAAATTTCAAATTATAAACCCACCTAAGAATTATGATTGAAAGTACAAGCATCTGAAGGAAGAAACGCATTTGTTTTCTGAGTTCATCTTCTAAAAGGCTTTGAGATGAGAGGATCCAACAAGAGAAAGGAAACTTCTGATAATGCTGTAGGGGAACTGAGTGTCTAAACTCATGAACGTGGTGTTGCTAGAACTATGATACTTTGTTGTAAATGTATTCTATATATGAACATACCACAGTCTGGAAAGCTGACATGCTCATGTTGCTAATGTAATAATGAAATTCTACAGTCAAAACTTATGTCACGTAACATTTAAAGAAGTATTACAACTATTCTCCTTTTGCACCTGACTTTGAATGTTAAAAATCTCATCCATATCTTTCATAGTCAAGGATACCTAGTCATGTTTTTGATATATGTATTTCCAAACTATAACCCCAAGCTTTTAATTTCAGTTTTTGATGACAATTTAATGATTTCCTATTCTGCTTTGCCCTTATATAAAATTGTTGCTTTTTTAAAGGCATATTTTTAAAGACATATTTTTGCTTTGAGGGGTTGCATTTGTTTATTTATTTATTTATTTGTTTTTAGATACAGTCCACAGTTTCTTCTTCCCCCTCTCCTCCCTGGTTGTTGATTATTGGCATATGTTTAACAGTAAACACACAAAATATGATAAATGATAAAGGGGAACATTGTAAGTCAATATAATAACATAAAATATGGCTCTCCCTCCTTTCTTCTTTTTCTCTTCCCTCCCTCCCTCCCTCTTTTCCTCCTTCCCTCCTTCCCTCCCTCCCTCCCTCTCTTCCTCCCTCCCTCCCTCCCTCCTTCCTTCCCTCCCTCCTTCCCTTTCTTTTCTCCCTCCTGTCTTTCTCTGAATTATTTTCCTTGCTGTTTCTTCCTGTTGTCATTTTTCACTTCTATCTTCTTTCTTTACTGTTTATTCATTTTTTTACTGTGAATTATATCCCAGGGAACCCATAATGTCATGAGCTGTATTTGTTCTCTCTGTCAAATACAGAGAGATTTACTCAAATTGTTTATTTAATGTAATCTTAAAAAATCTTTTTTTTTAAATTTTAAAATACTTAAAATGTGTGTGGGATACATGTATTTGTGTCTTAAGGCCATGAAATTGTGCTCAATTTGTTATACATCCTTTTTCATTTAACCAGAGAAATTATTCCATTAGACCAGTGTTCTTTTTCTCTTCTATTTTAAAAAACAAATCCTACAAGTGACACAGGGGTATTTCAACATACTCTAGTGCAAATTCCATACCCCGACTGTAAAATTCAATTGTTTAATTTCAGATTTTGGATTTTTAAAGACAATGTTCTTCTTGTATGTCACTAAATATAGGTGAAATAATTTATTTATATTATTTTTTAATTTTTAAAATTTTCATGTGTGTATGTCTGTGTGAGTTTATGTCGTGTGTGAACAGGGCCCACTAGAGGCCAGAAGAAGTTGGTGGATTCCCTGAACCTGGTTATGGGCTGTTGCATATAGCAAAATATGAGTGATAAAAACTGAATGGGGTTCTTTAGAATAGCTATGAACAGCTGAGCCTTTTGGTCAGCATATAATTGAACAAATCTAACATTGTTAATTTGAAGGAAGTCATATTTTAACTAAGAAAGCAAGGATTATGAATGCAAATACTTTCTTCATGATAAGATATACGACTTTGGTTATCCAAACTGAAAGGAAAAGGTATAACTTAGGCTTCTCAGATAAGATACTTAACAATGTGATTGACACTAGCAGATGAATGAGTACAGAATTTCAGAATGATTGTAGGAATTAATTTCTAAGTCATTGTACTATATAGCCTTCACTGTAGTGATTTTGAAAGTACATGAAATGCAGTTTTGATGCATTCATGTGTGCATAGGGTAATACTATAGGTAAGTAAATTAACATACCCATTAACTATGCAAGTTACATTTTTTTTCAGCAAACTTGTGGTAAGAAATACCTGTGCTCAAAAATACTGCAGCATATATTACTGCATGATGATACTCCTGCAGCTATTAGTTTTCTTCATTTATTCACCTTATAAAATGTTAAGGTAGTGTCCCAACCTACATTGTTTTATTCTCCTTCTCTTCCTGTTCCTTACAAATATTGCTTTGCACTTCTTACCTTTGTATTAAACCATAGATTCTAAATATGTGTGAGGTCATGCACTAATTCTCTTTCTGTGTTTGCCGTCCTTCATTTAGCAGAGTATCCTTTGGATTCAGCCAAATGCAAAAGAAGTATTATCCTTTTCATGTCCAATTTGTGCTCTTAGCCTTCATATTTTAACTATCCATACTGTAAGAATTAATCTCTGCTGTCATCAAGATTTAGAGTTACTTAGGTGGTGAGTGAGTCATTCCTGTGAGCATGTCCTTATGGGAATTTTTAGGGATTATTAGCTGTGAAAGGAAGACCCACAGGAAATGTGGGCTGCATCGTCCTAAGAACTGGGGGCCCAGAGAGGACAAAAAAAGGGGGGGGGAGAATGCTGCTTCTACACTATTTCCCCTTTTCTTCACTTTTTGGCTCACTATTACCTGAACTGCTTTTCTCTGCTACCCACTACCTGCATGACAATCAGGACTCACAGAAACCCTGAGTTGAAAATCAAAACAAAACAAAACAATAAAAAAAAAAAGCCCCAGCCTCTTCCCAAGTTACTTGTTTGTTTGTTTTTCACTGGCAAAAAGACACTGATACAAACCCTTAAGTCCTCTCCAGGACTTTCCTATTGTGAACCATACTGCAGTGAGCATGATGGTGAAGCACTAACGCTCAAATTTCTTGCCTCCTTTCCTGGGAAAATGATTGCCGAATCATTCAGTTTCTATTGTTAATTTGGGTGGGAATTGTATATTATTATCTACAAAAGCCTCCCAGCTTTGCCAACAGTATTTATCGTTTCCCTTTCCTCCTCACCCTCACTAGAATTTAAGTCTTGTAAGGGAACATGCCTTCTAATGGGTATTAAGTACAACTCCAGAGTGGTAGAGATTTAAATTGGTAATGTTGATGGACATGGAACATGTTTTCACTCACCTTTTGCCGTGGGGATGTATTCTATGGGGAAATAAAAATAAAATTAAAAAAACTAAAGATGTCCTTTAGTCATTTTAAAATTGTGAGCTTTCACGCTTCCAACCTTTGAGTTATGTGCATTCTACTGAGCTTACAAAATAGCAATTCTTTATATGATGGATTACATTGATAGATTTGCATATGTTGAATCAGGCCTGCATCTCTGGGATGAAGCTTACTTGATCATAATGGATAATTTTTCTAATGTGTTCTTGGATTCGGTTTGCCAGGATTTTGTTGAGGATTTTTGTGTTGATGTCCATGAGTGAGATTGGCCTGTAATTCTCTTTCTTGGTTGTGTCTTTATGTGGTTTGGGTATCAGGGTAACTGTAGCTTCATAAAAAGAATTTGGTAATGACTCTCCTGTTTCTATATTGTGAAATACCTTAAGGACTATAGGTATTAGCTCTTCTTGGAAGTTCTGGTAGAATTCTGCATTGAAACCATCTGGTCCTGGGCTTTTTTGGTAGGGAGGTTTTTGATAACAGCTTCTATTTCTTCGCTACTAACAGGTCTATTTAGATTGTTCACCTGGTCTTGATTTAACTTTGGTAAATGGTATTTATCTAAAAACAAGTCCATTTCTTGTACATTTTCCAATTTTGTGGCATCTAGGCTTTTGTAGTAAGATCTAATGATTCTCTGAATTTCCTCTGTGTCTGTGGTTATGTCCCCCTTTTCATTTCTGATCTTATTAATTTGCATGTTCTCTCTCTGCCGTTTGATTAGTTTTGGATAGGGGTTGTCAATCTTGTTGATTTTCTCCAAGAACCAGCTTTTTGTTTCATTGATTCTTTGGATTGTTTTCTGTGTTTCTATTTTGTTGATTTCAGCCCTCAGTTTGATTATTTCCAGTCTTCTACTCCTCCTGGGTGAGTCTGATTCTTTTTTTTTTCTAGAGCTTTCAGGTGTGCTGTTAAGTTTCCAATGTGTGCTTTCTCCGTTTTCTTTAATTGGGCACTTAGTGCTATGAACTTTCCTCTTAGCACTGCTTTCATTGTGTCCCATAGATCTGAGTATGTTGTGTCTTTATTTTCATTAAATTCAATGAAGACTTTAATTTCTTTCTTTATTTCTTCCTTGACCCAGGGGTGATTCAGTAGTTGACTGTTCAGCTTCCATGAGTTTGTAGGCTTTCTGGGGTTAGAATTGTTGTTGAATTCTAACTTTATTCCATGGTGATCCAACAAGACACAGGTGGTTACTAATATTTTTTTTGGATCTGTGGAAGTTTGCTTTATTACTGAGTATGTGGTCAATTTTCGAGAAGGTTCCATGAGCTGCAGAGAAGAAGGTATATTCTTTCCTATTTGGGTGAAATGTTCTATAGATATCTGTTAAGTTCATTTGATTCATTACCTCTATTAATTATCTTAATTCTCTGTTAGGTTTCTGTCTAATTGACCTGTCCATTGGTGAGAGAGGAGTGTTGAAGTCTCCTACTATTAGTGTGTGTGGTTTGATGAAGAAAAAAACCATACGATCCTGAAAAAGCATTTGATAGAATTCAAAACCCCTTTATGATAAAGGTGTTGGAGCGATTAGGGATACAAGGATCATACCTAAATAAAATAAAAACTATTTACAGGAAGCCGACAGCTAACATCAAATTGAATGGAGAGAAACTCAAAGCCATTCCACTAAAATCAGGAACACGACAAGGCTGTCCACTCTCTCCATAACTCTTCAATATAGTGCTTGAAGTTCTAGCAATAGCAATAAGACCTCATAAGGGTATCAAGAGGATTCTAATTGGAAAGAAAGAAGTTAAACTCTCATTATTTGCAGATGATATGATAGTGTACATAAGTGACCACAAAAATCTACCAAAGTACTCCCACAGCTGATAAACACCTTTAGTAATGTGGCAGGGTACAAGATCAACTCCAAAAAATCAGTTGCCCTCCTATACACAAAGGATAAAGTAACAGGGAGGGAAATCAGAGAATCATCACCTTTTACGATAGCCACAAATAACATAATATATCTCAGGATAACTCCAACCAAGTAAGTGAAAGACCTATTTGACAAGAACTTTAAGTCTTTGAAGAAAGAAATTGAGGAAGATACCAGAAAATGGAAAGATCTCCCTTGCTCCTGGATTGGGAGAATCAACATAGCAAAAATGGCAATTCTACCGAAAGCAATCTATAGATTCAATGCAATCCCCATCAAACTTCTTCACAGAAATTGAGAGAACAATAATCAAGTTTATATGGCAAAACAAAAAACCCAGGGTAGCCAAAACAATCTTATACAATAAGGGAACTTCTGGAGTCATTACCATCCCTGACTTCAAACTCTATTACAGAGCAACAGTATTGAAAACAGCTTGGTATTGGCATAAGAACAGAAAAGTTGACCTATGGAATTGAATAGAAGACCCGGATATTAACCCACAAACCTATGAACACTTGATTTTCGACAAGGCAGCTAAAGGTATACAATAGAAGAAGGATAGCATCTTTAACAAATGGTGCTGGCATAACTGGATGTCAACCTGTAAAAGAATGAAAGTAGATCCACATCTATCACCATGCACAAAACTCAAGTCCAAATGGATTAAAGACCTCAAAATTAATCTGACCACTTTGAACCTGATAGAAGAGAAAGTGGGAAGTAGTCTACAAGACATAGGCACAGGAGACTATTTTCTAGGTAGAACCCCAGCTGCACAGACAATAAGAGAATCAATGAAAAAATGGGACCTCCTGAAACTGAGAAGCCTCTGTAAAGCAAAGGACATTGTCAGTAAGACAAAAAGGCTACCTTCAGACTGGGAGAAGATCTTCACCGACCCCTCATTAGACAAAGGTCTGATCTCCAAAATATACAAAGAACTCAAGAAACTAGACACTAAAACTCTAATTAACCCAATTAAAAAGTGGGGTACTGAACTGAACAGAGAAATCACAACAGATGGTCTTCGAATGACCAAAAGACACTTAAGGTCATGCTCCTTAGGGATCAGGGAAATGCAAATCAAAACCACTTTGAGATACCATCTTACACCTGTCAGAACAGCTAAACTCAAAAACACCAATGACAGCCTATGCTGGAGAGGATGTGGAGTGAGGGGAATACTCATCCATTGTTGGTGGGAATGCAATCTTGTGCAGCCACTGTGGAAATCAGTGTGGCGGTTTCTCAGGAAACTGGGAGTCAACCTCCCTCAAGACCCAGCGATCCCACTCTTGGGAATATACCCAAGAGATGCCCTATCATACCTAAAAAAACATTTGTTCAACTATGTCATAGCAGCACTATTTGTAATAGCCAGAACCTGGAAACAACCTAGGTGCCCCTCAATAGAAGAGTGGTTATAGAAGGTGTGGATCATACACACATTAGAGTTTTACTCAGCGGTAAAAAAACAATGACATCTTGAATTTTGCATGGAAATGGATGGAAATAGAAAACGCTTTACTGAGTGAGGTAACCCAGACCCAAAAAGAGGAATATGGTATGTTCTCACTCATAAGTGGATTCTAGCCATAATTAAATGTCTTTGAGCCTATAACTCATGATCCTAGAGAAGCTAAATAAGAAGTTGAACCTGAAGAAAATCATATAGTTATCCTCCTGGATAATGGAAGTAGACAAGATTGCCAGGCAAACTTGGGTGCATGGAGGTGGGGGGTGGAAGTAAGGGGTGATGGTTAGAGAGACGGGAGAGGGGGAGGATTGGGAATAGCTTGGGGGAATGGCATGGGCGGGAGGGAGGAAGGATGGATATGGGAGCAGAATTATTTATGGATAAAATATCTGTTAAGAATAAAAATACAATAGCCTGGATTTAATAAAAGTGGACATCTATTGTGTAATCCTAATATAATTTGCTGAATTGTGTAAAATATTTTTTTAAATATTAATCTAATGGCATACCAAATGCTATATCTGTCTCAGATAAGAATAAAGAGACTTTGAAAGAGTTAGATAATCACTTGAGTTCAGATACTTAGAGAGTGTATGGCAAATTTTCCCATCTATAACAAAACCAAGTCCATAGCCCTCATTATCTTTCATGTAGGTAATTATTCACCTCATATTCCTATATCTCTAAGGTAACTAAATCAAAACAATTTAAAAACAAGCCTCTCTCATTTTATCAAAGAAGATTTGATAGGTATTCTAACAGAGGGAGGATAGCTATGGATTCATATTCTCTTATGAATCAAACATTTTTTTCTTGTTGAGATATGACACTGGGAAGTTAAGTAGTGAGAGAACAAGTACCCTCTTAACCTTTCTTCCCATCGTTCTTCTCTCCAAGTTTCTGTCCATTTTTTCTAATACCTAACAGTTATTGGACTGAATTAAAAACCAAAATCCACTAATCCTACTTTTTCACTACTAAAAATGATAATTTCCTATGACTGGAGAGATGGCTCAATTTTCCAGGGTACTTGCTCTTTGAAGTACCCAGGTTTGTTTCCTACATGTGGTAGTTCACAGTCTTCTGTACCTTCAGTTCTGGGCTATCTCATACCCTTCCTGGAATCCGTAGGTACTGCATGCATTTGCTGCGCAAATGGTACTTATAGACAAAACAGTCATACACATAAAATAAATACTTAAAAATAAGATCAATTCCTTGTTTCCATTCTAAATTGTATGTTAGTTGTTCATTGTATCAATTTGTAATCATTTTCAGCACCACTGAATTTTATATTTGCACACCCAACTCAGTTTAATTATTAGTTTTGATCACGTATCTGCTTGTTTGGTACTAGCTGCAGAATATTACACAATCATTATCACTTTGCCTCTTGAAACAAACAATTATCGCTCAGTGTTCTGCCATTCATTCAAGCTCAATGTCTTACATGGTAGTGTCTTTCTTGTACATTTTACTGACCTCTACAACACTTCCAATCCTTCAGCCTAGCCCTTCTCCTAAAAGTTACAGACTCATGTCACTATCATTGAATGATTGATAGTATTGATGAAGGAAGTTATTTGGTGATCATTATTGGAGTTTTTATTTCTGTGATCTTAGAACAGCACCCAAAACCTTAAAAGAAAAACTTCGAAAAAACATTCTTTTTTGCTTTTAAGAATAACATTTATCTTTTATTTAAATTTCCAGTTCACCATCTCTTAATTCATTCAGACTTACTTATCATCTTTATTGTTCTACAGATTTGCTTCTGCTGTTGTGATATTTGCTCAGAGCTTAAATCAATTGTTTTCAAGCTATTAACAATGTCCTTCAGGCAAGCAAAAGCTATAATGTTATTTTCACGATATTCCTTTAACTGAGGGCGAATCTTATATAATGGTTCATGTTACACAATTGTGGCAAACCATGACACAACTAGGTAAATTATTACGTAATAAAATGTTTTTGAGGGCTCAAACTCAAGACTGACAGACTAAGCTATTTCTTTAACTCTTTTTTAGTTTTTTTTTTTTGCATCCTAGTACATCTTGATTAATAATGTTTACAGTCATTCATGAGGATCATTTGGCAGGCTTGATTTTTGAAGACGTATAAAGGACACTGACTGGTAGGTTTCTTTTTTGCTATTGTGACTTTTCATTTATTCATTCGAGAAAAGATAATGCTGAGTGTTGAGAGAACATTGTGTTTAAATATCTACAATTTGTAGAAACGACATTTTAAATAAGTTTTCGGAAGTAGTAATCTTACCATTAGACTCACTCATTCATGCATTAAAATTATAGCAGAGGTGGTAATGCGTAAGTTGGTGATCATTTTTTCATTTGGCTAATGAATATTTATTAAATACCTACTGCTAAAAGTTCTAAAGGAGAAAGCAAGCAGATAGAATCTATTCATTTGTAAAGGGTTTGCTTAATAGAGATATAGTTAGATACAGATATCGATAGGTATCAATTGTTCATGTGAAGAAGCATAGAATTTCATTTTTTTAATGGCATACACATACAAAATGATACACTCTGCAATATGGTTCTGGAGAAATAAATTTCTAAGAATCACTGAGTATTAGTTCAAGGAAGATTACGTACATACCTTGGCCGATTAGAGGTTGGAGATGTTGCAAGAAAGACTCAAGAGATGTCAGCACTCACCAAAGTCCGGTAGCACAAGGAAACATGGAAAAAAACAAATTCTGTTTCAAAATAGTAATGCAGTTGGATTTATGAGAGGAAGGCAGATCCCAAACAGGTGATAAATAGTTTTGGATTGTGGATTTAAGTCCATGAAGACAGTTTAGCTTTATTTTAAGAGGGCATCAAGGTTATTGTGAAATGTTGAATGTGCTATGGTACAGTGGGAATTGAGCAGATAGATACCTGCAATATTTTAGAATATGTACAGGATATAATGTGTGAAATGAGTGAGGTAGAGGGCAAATTCTGCTGTCAAAGGTGGCACTTCGTTTCTATTTCATGATATATAAGAACATAATTCTGACAAAGTTAGGGATGGAATTAATTTATTTTTAATTACAATATATTTTTTATATGTAGTTTTACGCTTTCAGGTTGCTCCTCTAAAAAGTGATCAGAGTCCATACTCAGAAGGATCAAAACACTGTGAAAGAAGAAAGAGCTCTCAGGGCTGTAGTGCTCTAATGGTCCATCCCTATCTTCCTTGAAGACAGAATAATAACATCCCAGCACAAGTTACAAAATATCCCTAAGTGAAATAATATGTCAAACTCTTAGGTAGGCAACATACTCTTTTATCTTTGTGTTTAATACGCTGTAATGTGACACAAAATTTGAGAATGCATTCATGGGCTTTTTACAGATGTACTTTGTTTATAAAAATTGCTCCATTTCATATCATGCCCCATTTCTATTTTAGATGTTTGCTACATGAAAGTTGACAAAACAACCTTGTTACTTTTTTCCTTTTGCAAATCATACTTATGGAGCATTGTTACTTCAAGAAACCATTATAAAACAGAAAGGAAACTATAGCAATAAAATATTTCTTGGAATATATTACATAGATACATAAATATATATTATGGAACACAACTTCAAAGACATGGAAATAAATGCAGTTTAATAGATAAATCAACATAGTGTAGTTTATAAAGATGCAGTAGCTACAGGGAAATATTATTTATATCCTTTATATTTATAACTTAGATTTGTTAGAAATAGGCAATGTTGACATAGGAAATTAGAGTTAAATATTGGTACAGAAAAACCTTTGAGTTATCTAAGAAAACAAATTTCAAACTTTAAAGAAAATTTGACCTACTGTTGTATCAAATATGAATAAGGAGACAAAGCCTTATATTACTGTAGAAGCTTTTAATCTCAGAGAAGATTTTGATGATTCAGGCTTTAATAGCCTTCTCTGTTTCCTCAATGTCATCTCTAACAGTTGAATACATGGCTAGGGCCTTGACAGATTCTGATTGGTCACCCTTTTACTTGCTATGCTCTGGTTTAATCTCAACTGATATTCTTCCAACCAATTTTTAAAACTTAATGAGACTCCATATAAATTAAAGTATATTGAATAGCCTAAATAAGGATTATGGGTTTCAGAAGCTTCCAATATAATTTATCAGAAGCTATGTGGCAACTTTAACAATAACCTCAATATCTTAATATTAAAAAGAATATTAAGCAAAAGAAAATATTCACATATTTATTACCATTTTTCTTATCAAGTTCCTCCCTCCTGGTATATTCCATAATTATCTCTACAAATTCTAGTTGATAGATTTTTTTAAAAGAAAGTTCCTTTTCAATACAAAATCTAATTTACTTTGACAAATCAAATTCATAAGCTTTGTTATATAATCCAATTAAGGTGAGAGGGTGAAATTTAATTAAGGCACAATGAAATAAGATAGTATTTGCCAACATACTTGGAATTGAAAGAAATTGAATGAACAGGCATTTGTGTTATATTCATAGAAATTCAATGGAGTTGTATTGCTTTAACCATCATAATGGCAGTAATTATATATATATAAAACATATATAATACATATCATATAGATAACTACATATATATTAAAGAATATATTAATCTCAACAATTTTATTTTGTATGTCCAATGCTATATATACCATTACTGCAAATCTGCCTCTTTTATTCACAATGAGTGTGTCTGAGAAATCTTTTTAGCTAATCAGAATAAAAAGGATATCAACGCATGGTGACAAAAACAATGCATTTTTTTGGACCGAATACGCAATGATTTTTGCATGGCAAAAGGAGTATCTGCAAGTTTGAGGCCTTCTAGATACTAAGTTGATGTCGGATTCCCCTTTGTATGCTATAAATATATTTAATACCATTGATTAGTAGGGAATCTGCTTTGGGCAATAGCAGGGCAGAATATAGCCAGGCTGGAAGAGCTATAGAGAGAGAATGCACAGAATCACAAAGACACAATGTAGCTGCCAAAGGAGAAAATGCCCAAAACTTTTACCAGTAGGTCATAGCCTTGTAGCCATACACAGATGAATAGAAATGTGTTAATTTAAGATGTAAAGTTAGCCAGGAATATGCGCAACCTATTGGCCCATCAGTGTTGTAATTAATATAGTTTCTGTGAGGTTATTTGGTGGCTGCGAAACAAAAGAGAAGTCTCCTTCTACCAAAGGGTGCCCATATGTTTGAGGCTAACTAGGCATGGCCAGCTACACACTTCAGGTCCAGGTGCATGTATGCCCACTGAAGGTAAAGAGGAAATTAATTGAGCATATACCTGCCGATCAGCACTCTTGCCCTGCCTGGCAAAGAGCGGGATCTGGCCTGCTAGGCATACACTGGCAGGAAAACTTGGCAGATTCCTGCCACCATACATGGACATAATTCCACACTGTTCAGCAAGATATATGGCAGATTTAGTTTTTATTTAGACAAAAAGACTTCTGTGCTCCACGGTTCTTCGCAGAGTTGAGGTGCTTAGCATGGCTCCCACCCAACAGTCCCAGAACTGATGATATATGTACTTCTGCCATATTGAAATGTCAGAAGAGATGAAGCCAGCATCCAGGGATGTTGCAACCACATTGTTTATCATTTTTAAAATGCTGCTTGTCAGAAAAGCATTTCAAATACACAATAGGACAGATTTGGACATAAAAGTTCTCTAAAAGAGACTAGAGTATTTTAAAAATGTATGTAGACTTGGTAGAGGGAAGAAAAAGAATATAGACAATTATAAAAGAAAGTAAAGTTTTAATGAGACAGTAAAAGGAATATAAAAGGATACAAACAGTCGTAAGTTAAGGGAATATAGAAAAATATGCCACATAAAGAGGGAAATACATAAGAGTCTGAATTATGCATATTTTTGTGTTTTCTTTGAATTTTTGGATATCGAGAGATATTTATTGCTAGGGGCTGCTAAGTTAGACCAATATAAAGGTATCTTGACTTCAAAATTTGGGCCTAAGAACTGTTGCTTTGGAAAAGAGGTTCTGCTTTTGTTTCCACAGAAGATAATGACCAGTTGATTCCTTCCAGGCTAATGTGATGTGATGAAATAAGAACCCCTGAAACTTCTCTGTGAACCCTAAGAATACTTTGCCTAATAAAAAATGAAGTAGTTTGTAGAAAACTATGCCCAAATCTCAAAAATGATTGTTTATAAATGTTTGTTTTGTTTAAAAGGTGTTGGGTATAAATCATAATGTCACAGTCAATATTTTTTTAAAAAAATAGTAAGAGAGATATGATATAAAGATGGATACTTTGCATTAGTATGGATCTTGGTCTATTGATATAAATTAAAGGTCAATTTTGTTATATGTATTTCTGTTCTTGTTTAAGGTATTGTGCTTAGACTGCTCATTGAAAACTGTAATGTATAATTAAAAATTGCAGATTTGTAGGTAGACATTTTAAGAGTCAAACTTGTGGTCAAGTTAGTTAGGTTTTCTAGATGTATAGAAATATACATTGGTTAGATAGATAATCTTCAATACTTCAAAGACCTAAAGAACATGACATTTAAAAGGTTTTAAGATCTTACACTTTTCTGAACAATGAGACATTTCTGCTTCTTGAAGCAACAATTACTTCAGAGAGTTTGACGGACATTTAAGAAACTTGCTATGAAATTGGCCTTCAATGTGACAAGGCTAGCCATTTGTGCAAGAAACTGTTCATGCCTGGACTGCTTGATGATATGCTGTATGAAATGGACTTGCCAGGTGCTCAGAAAAGTGAGTGTTAAACATTTTAAAATATGGGATGGTCCTTCAGGGTTCCTACTTCATAGAAGAAACTGCCAGACACTCTGCAGGAGACAGAAAAAAGTGACTGACAAATTGTCAAGCTAGGTGAAACCATCTTTCAAATTTCCTGTTTCAGGTAAAAGGCTGCTAGATACTATGTACTTGTGGGCTGAATATGGCTGCCCCAACATTACAGAAGAACTTTGTATGGCTGTCCAGGTAGCAAAATGCCTCTGTCAATTCTAAAGTTTTGGAACTTACTTACAATGGACTTCCTGTTTACTTTGGTAATGTTATATCCTTCTGGGGTCTTTGAAGAGTTGAAGACAGATAGTTATAGTTTGCCTTAGTTATGATAAAACATAAATTAGATGTAAAACTTTAGACTCATAAAGACAAAATAGATGATAGCATATTTTCTTTAATTTTACCAGATACAAAGAGACTGAATATTGAAATTGTAATTCTTGCTTGAACCTGTTTGGTCAATTGTAATTTTATTATATTGAAGTTAAAACCTTCCTTTTTATTTAGACAGAAAAGAGGAATTGATGTGGAATTCCCCTCTTCATGCTCTAAATATGTTTAATTACCATAATTAATAAAGAAACTGCTTTGGCCTATAGAAAGGCAGAATATAGCCAGGCTGGAATAGAGAGCAGGTGGGGGCAGAGAGATGCAATATAGCTGCCAGAGGAGAGAGATTTCCAGAACCTTTACCAACAGGACTCAGCCTCATGGTGATATATGAATTAATAGAAATGTATTAATTTAAGATATAAAAGTTATCCAGAAACATGCCCAAGCTATTGTCCAAGAAGTACTGTAATTAATATAGTTTCTGGATGGTTATTCTGGTCTGTGTGGCTGGAAAATGCATGAACAGTCTGCATACACTAGATTGTGTCTTTACATTACTAGATTTCATACTGCCACATCAAAACTTTCAAAGCAATGGACATACAAAGAAAAAAAGGGGTGTAGCTTGTACACTTTTCAGTCCAAGATTGGGTGTCCCCTTTCTGATATTCTTGGATGTTGGTGTCTAAAAGCAATGGTGAAGAATATCAACGAACCATTCATATTCTAAACCAGGAAGATGAGCAAGTGAACCATACAATACAACCCTGTCCCAAGTAAAGCCCATAATGATCTAAGGCCCTCCATTAACCTCTCAGAGTTGGACTTCTTTTCTTGACACTAATGCCATAAAGACTGAGACTTCAGCAAATAGATCTTTGTAAACACTCATGCAAATCATAAGACTATTACCCACTAGAGATGAGAGTAAGAGGAATCTAAGCAAGAGAAATTAGACACATTGCTTTGTCACTCAACAGCGTGATGGGAGTCTTCCTTGGAATGCTCTGAATAGCAGCAGTGACTTCGAGCCTTTATAAGCCTGTGGTTTATTTTATCTATGGGTAGCAGATGTTGGATACAGCTTCACAGTATGCTCAAAGTAAGCAGGCTCTAAATGAATAAAAATCTGCTTATTTTGGCTCTGGTTAAAACACTGTATATGTAAGAATTTATATTTGGTGCCAGCAGGCTTTTGAGTTTACGGGTTTTGGCCTGCTGTTAAGAACAAAGCAGCATAGAGGGGGCATATTTGACTAGTTCATGTAACACAGGGTAACACCATCTCCATGCTAAATATATTTATTTTGTGAGCAGTGTGGGAGAGAACAATATACATTTCTTTGTAGTTAATCTACATATCTGTATTAACGTTCTTCAGAAGAAAAGAAAACATCCGATGAAAAGATCTATTTATCTGTCCACCAATCTTTGTCTGTCTGTCTGTCTGTGTCTATCATCTATGCCCCATCCTTCATTTATCATCTACCATCCAACTCATAATCTGTCTCTATGTGCCAATAATATATATGTCAATCCGTCTAACTATCATCTACCTATTGTCTACTTCTCTTCCTTTTTGAATCAATTATTTCAAGGATTGGTTTGCACAGCTCTGGAATATATGAGAAACCGTATTGTTCTTTTATAAGCTGAACACCCAGTTTGAATTCAGACAAAGCCTGTAGGCTTGACAATCAGGTTAACATAATAGCAAAGTCTAATAAGAGGACTGGGGGGTGAAGGGACAAATCCTAACGCAACTAGTAAGAAAACAGAAAAATTGATTTTATAACTGTATTATATTATATTTCATAACACAAAATGTTGAAATTAGTTTAAGAATTATAATATCTTTTTTCTAGTATGATTTACACATTAATGGGAAATTAAAATCCTTATTAGAAAACAACACAAAAACATTTTTATCACATATTAAAAGTAAAAATGAATTACTTCTCATGTAAACTTTGAGGAATTTTTTCTGTATCTTTTGAGGTATTTATTTGAAATACAATATGTTTTATCTTAGTGGTTTCTAGAATTAGAATTAATCCATGCAAAATATAATTCATTAAAATTTTTAAAAATCATTTCCAGTTGACATTAGTCCTTTTTGAAGACATCAATATACATAAGCATTAATAAACACTAATGATTACTCCAAATGCCATGATATTGGAAACTATGATGCTTTTTAATAATGTATTTTAATTTAAAACTTCATTTTTAAAATGTGTACTCTATCCATACCTAATTAGATTAATATACCTACTGTATTTTGAATATATAGTATATCATTTTAAAGTCTATGTGAGAATTCTATATGAGTAGTCACAGTTGAATCCTATCAATTTAGAGGTAGAAGATTAATGAGATGAGTTCAGGACTAGCACAGGCTACAAAGTAAAACTATGTCTTAAAGTAAAAGCAACAACAACAGCGAACTGAACAGAAAGAAATTTTTGTAAAAAGTTCATCTTTCAACATAGTAAAAATGGCAATTCTACGAAAAACAATCTATAGATTCAATGCTCCCTATCAAAATCCCAACGAAATTATTCACAGACCTTGAGAGAACAATAATCAACTTTATATGGGAAAACAACAACAACAAAATAAAGAAGATAGCCAAAATAATCCTATACAATAAAAGTACTTCCGGAGGCATTACCATCCCTGACTTCAAACTCTGTTACAGAGCTACAGTAATGAAAACTGCTTGGTATTGGCACAAAAACAAAGATGTTAACCAATGGATTTGAATCAAAAATCCGGATATTAATCCACACACCTATGAACACCTGGCTTTTGACAATTGAGCTAAAATTAAACAATGGAAGAAAGAAAGTATCTTTAACAAATGGTGCTGGCATAACTGGATGTCACCCTGTAGAAGAATGAAAATAGATCCGTATGTATCACCATGCACAAAACTCAAGTCCAAATGGATTAAAGACCTCAATATAAATCTGACCACACTGAACCTGATAGAAGAGAAAATGGGAAGTAGTCTACAAGACATGGGCACAGGAGACCACTTCCTACGACTAACCCCAGTAGCATAGTCAATTAGAGCAACTAAGAATAAATGCGACCTCCTGAAACTGAGAAGCTTCTGTAAAGCAAAGGACACTGTCAGTAAGACGAAAAAGCAACTTTCTGAATGGGAGAAGATCTTTACCAACACTGCATCAGACAAAGGTCTGATCTCCAAAATATATAAAGAACTCAAGATACTAGACACCAAAACTCTAATTAACCCAATTAAAAAATGGGGTTCTGAACTGAGCAGAGAATTTCCAACAGAAGAAGTTCAAATGGCCAAAAGACACTTAAGGTCATGCTCAACCTCCTTAGCAATCAGGGAAATGCAAATCAAAACAACTTTGAGATAACATTTTACACCCGTCAGAATAGCTAAAATCAAAAACACCAATGATATCCTATGCTGGAAAGGATGTGGAGTGAGGGGAAGACTCATCCATTGTTGGTGGGAATGCAAACTTGTGCAACCACTTTGGAAATCAGTGTGGCGGTTTCTCAGGAAATTGGGAGTCAATCTACCTCAGGACCCAGCAATTCTACTCTTGGGAATATACCCAAGATATGCCCTATCATACTACAAAAGCATTTGTTCAACTATGTTCATAGCAGCACTATTTGTAATAGCCAGAACCTGGAAACAACATAGGTGCCCCTCAATAGAAAAATGGATAAAGAAGGTGTGGCACATATACACTTTAGAGTTCTACTCAGAGATAAAAAAAAAAAAAAAATGACATCTTGAATTTTGCATGCAAATAGATGAAAGTAGAAAACACTTTACTGAGTGAGATAACCTAGACCCAAAAAGAGGAATATGAACCTTCATCTGGCGATGGATGGAGACAGAGACAGAGACCCACACTGGAGAACTGGACTGAGTTCCCAAGGCCCAGATAAAGAGCAGAAGGAGGGAGAACATGAGCAAGGAAGTCAGGACCGCGAGGGGTGTGTACACCCACGGAGACGGTGTGACTGATCTAATGGAAGCTCACCAAGGCCAGCTGGACTGGGACTGAACGAGCATGTGATCAAATCTGCCCTCTGAATTTGGCTGACAATGAGGGCTGACTGAGAAGCCAATGATAATGACACGGGGTTTTTATACTACTGCATGTACTGGCTTTTTTGGGAGCCTAGTCCGTTTGGATGCACACCTTCCTAGACCTGGATGGAAGGGGGAGGACCTTGAACTTCCTACAGGGCAGGGAACCCTGCCTTTTCTTAGGACTGTAGAAGGAGGGGGATGGAGAGTGGAGTGAGTGGGAGAGAAATGGGGGGATGGGAGGAGGCAGAAATCTTTAATAAAAAAAAGAAGAATTTAAAAAGTCAAATCTTGAATAGTTCTTGTGCTGTAGTTTGGATCAAGCATTTCCCAAAGTAATTAATGTATTAAAGACTTGGTGGGTCCCACTTTGGCAGTATCAGAGAGTGATAAGTAGAACCTAGAGTGAGGTTTTGAGTCAGTAAGGATGTGTCCTCCGAAGGACTCTTGGTACCTAAGTCTGCCTCCACTTTGGACCCATTATACAGTTCTACACCAACTGAGACCAATATAAACAAAACCAATCAAGAATACACTCGTGAGGTAACCCAGACCCAAAAGACAATTATCACATGTACTCACTCATCAGTGGTTTTTAAACATAAAGCAGAGAAAACCAGCCCACAAATCACAATCCCAGAGAACCTAGACAACAATGAGGACACTAAGAGAGACATACATAGATCCAATCTACATGGGTAGCAGTAAAAGACAAGATGTCCTGAGTAAATTGGGAGCATGAGGACCTTGGGAGAGAGTTGGAGGGGTGGGAGGAGGCAGAGAGGGGAGTAGTGAAAAATGTAGAGCTCAATAAAAATCAATTTAAAAAAAGAAAAAAAAGAATGCACTCACCCCTCTAAAGTCATGAGACAAAGTAATCTTTGTTATTTATAAATTGATGATGTCAAGTAGCTGAAACAATGATGAAAGCTTCTAACACTTGGCAAAATTTTAAATATTTTTATTAGAGCATGGTAATCCACAATACTTTTTTCTATACAATATGAGTAGAGATATCATTAGAGTTATGCTATAGTGTAAGGTACTAAATGAAGACAATAAACATACTAAATTGATAGATTGTAATAATCTACATCTGGGAAGGCCTACTCATCTCTTTTGACTAGCTTTTTCCATCCTCCAATCCCCAACTTCAATCTCCTTCCTTCTGTCTTCTCTTCCTTTGCCCACCACAGGCACATAAAAACATGACCAGTTGTTAATAGTAGATGCTGGCATCCACACCATGTTCTGAAAATGTGCAGGGAAGCTTAGGAAACACTATTGTTGAACTTGAATTTTTAACATCACTTTGAGAATCTTCACATTAACATGAAAGTTCTGTTTGCTAGCACATTGGGGATCCTTTGGCAGTATTTGTTCTCCTAGGCTCACTGAATTCATCATTTGAATATTGTACAAATGTTCCTTGATACAAGGCATAATTTGTAGTGTTTTTTTTAAAACAATAAAAGTAAAATATTTGTGCTTAAATGCTCTTCTGGGCTTAAAGATTGCAATTAACCATAGTAGTATCAGAAGGACTAATGAAATCCATTAAGAGGGATTCTTAGTCACAGCAGTCAAGGACCATGAAATGCTTGCCATATAACGGGCATGAGAAATTTTAGTCTTCATAGTTAAATCTTGCATTGATTACTACAATTTTTCCATTTCACATATAAAATAACTGAGAAATACATCATCAACTCACAGAGTTTATAATCATCTTCAACTCAGAGAGCTCAAGTCATGTTTTCCTCTGAGTGAAAAAGTTAGCATTTATTTTTCATTAAAATAAAGAACATATATAGAAGTATAAATACCTAACAAATGAAAGGCATTTAAGTAGAAATAAAAATTCATACACTTTCAGACTCTAAATGGAAGATATAAATATTGAGAAGCTAGATGAAATTTTTCTTTAACAATTATACTGCTCAGCTCAGATGTAGTGAGTCATTGCATATTGGAGAAGAAATAAAATTCTAAGAATCTTTTAGTAATGAGCTTTTCAGAACAAAAGACACACATATACATTCATATTAAAAAATATGAATATAAAGAATCCAAGAGAAACAATTTGGGGCTAATTATTCCACTGTAGTTGTGAAAACACCACTCTGAATCATTTTCACATTTCAAGGAGAGATATACAATTACTCCTGCTGTACTTTTTTAAAAAAAATCGTGTTCTTGTGAATTAAAAGAGTATGGTTCATGAAATATCAGACTGCCACTTTCTCTAGACATCTCACTAAATTAACAGGAATGCCTACCCAGGTGTTCACACAAAAACTCAAGTGATATTTCTCCATCCTTTCATAATAATGTGAGCTTCCTTCCTAGAGTTGAAACTGCTGCAGGAGTACCTTCCGCTCCATCAGCCAATAGCCGCAGAAATATCAGCCCACTGGGGCGTGGTATATTTCTCTTTAAAAAAGAGCGGCAAGTCTAGGCTTGCTCTCTTGGTTCCGGTGCTTGGTTCCGGCTCCTGCTCCACCGACTAGGCTCCTTTCCTGAAGGTTTGTGTGTACGTAACTTTTACCCACCAAAATAAATACCTCTTTAAAACCTAACTGGTGTGGGATTGATTTGCCATTAAGAAACCAAGACTAAAACACACAACAAATATTTAAAAGTACTGCCCCAAATAGACAACAAAAATACAAAGTTCCCAGAATATACTCCTCTTACTTGATGATATGTATGATGCAGCATTAATGAAATTCACTAGAAGTAAAATTTTGAATATTATGTAGTTGTGGACTATGGTAGTTTGGAAAAGATAAAACAATTTTGCGGTAGATTAATTTACCTTCAGGAGGAACTAAAGAAGTATCCTTTTTTTGCAATGAAGAAACAAAAGCCAATAATTACAAATTTTGCTCAACTGCCACTGTACCCTAAGTTAATATTAGAAGTGAATGAAAAAGAATTATCACTGTAATTCACTTGTCGGTAAAAAAAGCAAACTATACAGCAGAAACCAGTTTGCTGGTGAGAAGCAAGAACCCATTCTCCTTTATCCCTAGATGAAGATATTAAAAAAAAGCAAACAATCATTTCTTCCTCTTTTCTTACTCTATATCCTCCATTATTTCTTGCCTTTTTCCTCCCTCTTCCTCATTTTCTTACTGACTATTTTTCTATTAGAAACTTATATAAAACAAAATGACAGAAAATAACAGAGTACATGAATTAACATGCAGCGATAGATAAAAATAACTCCATAAGCCTCCCCTTTTTAAATCAAGAAATAACTTAATTTGAAAATGTTCTGAAAGAAAAACATAAAATATACGTGAATAAAAAAATGTATAAAGCCTATATTAAGGAAAGGAATGTATGAAAGAATGAGAAATTTCTTCTAGATAAAAATAGTAGGGAAGATGTCATTATTTGAATGAGTTGTTCCTGATAGCCTAAGGCATTTGATTGATCAATCGATCTTCAGATGGAGGCACTTTTGGGGGGAGCTTGGGAAGATGTGGGTTTGTTGGAGGAAAAATGTTACTAGAGATGGGATTTAGAGTTTTTTGACTCATGGTATTCCCCGTTTATTTCCTGCTTTGTCGATGTGAGCTCTCAGCTTGCTGCCATGTCTGCCAGTTTCCCACCATGACAGATTCTTACCCTTTGGAAAGCATATCCTAAAAAATCTCTTCCCTCCACAGGCTCCCTTAGTAATGCTGTTTTGCCACAGCAGTACAAAAGCAACTCATACAGGAGTGAATAAGAATCAGTAAAGGAAACTAAGAAGGAATATCTACCAAGACATCATCAATAAATACAGCAATCACACAGGCTCCCTCTCTTTTCTTATCGCTTATTAGTGAGAGTTGTTCCAGTTACAGTCAGCGCTGCTATGTTTCTATTGTACAAGCGTCAATCTGTGTTTAACAGGTCCCATCAAGTCAAGAGGAGAGAAATGGTCAGGCCCTCTGGTTTTCCAATCAGAAAGAAAATAAGTCTGGAGGTTTCGATAGAACTCTGACAGAAAGACCCCTGCACGCAAGGCTGTAAATGAAGCCCTCGACATTGGTATACCTGAAAAAGAGAAAATCATTTTAAACAACAAAGTGTATTCCCGATAGCCCACATCATCAGATTGAGGAGACAAAAAGAGCTCAAAAAAATTAGTCTTGTCCAGCATGGCAAACAACAAGACACAAAATTTTTCTCTTTGACTCCAAAGATAAATGAGAATTCTCTGGTTTCCTATCATAAAATCCCACTCTTAGTAAAACGAACAGTCAATCCTATATCAAGGTATTTCATGTATAAATCATTGATCTATATTATGACATTGAATTCCAAGGTCAATAAATGCTTTAAGGAATGTTATGACTAAAGATTATTCGCAGTAAAATTATTAATTCGAAATTTGTTTTAATAAAATCTCATGACTGATATCTGGTCAACTAAAATTCCATTAAAAACAAAAATGACAGTAAGAGTTACACCTTCATTTTAGAGATATGATAAAAATGATAACAAGTAAGTCAATTACTAATGGATATAAACTGGTAAATACATTGTCAAAAATCAGGTTGTATTGAGTAGCTGTCTGTCATCGATAGTATAGCTTTCTACTATGGAGGGAGAAGTAAAACATCCCTGTCTGTTGTACTATTTTGAATGCTTTAAGACAGGTATAAATTTTTTAATCAAGTAAAATATAATACACATTTCTTAAAAGTAATCTGCATTATTGTGATCTGGTAGCATTATTCATGAGTATAAAATACTAAGGACATATTTTCCAAAATGCACAACTCTGAATTATTAATTTTTTATAGTTTTTGGAAGTCTGTGTTTGCATGATTAATCAATACAATCTGATTTCTTCTCAAAATTTTGTTTCTAAAGTAAATCAATTTCTTATTCTCAGAGGACTCTATGTCATGAAATTTTTTGATTAATCTTTTTCCCAAAATAAATTTATTTAATATCCAGGTCAAAAAATATAATAGGTATAAAACATATCTTTCAATGGAGTTGACATACAGAATATGAATTCAAAATTTAATAGTCATATCACATCAAGATCTTTCAACCTTGTCTCACTCACTGTTTAAACAAAGATACTTCTATAATCTTAACAAACTTTAGCTTTACATGGAAAGATTATGCCTCATTAAAACTGTACCAGTTCCAGTTTAATAAAACAGTTGTCATTTAAATACCTGCTACAAAAGCGCAGTTTGAGTATTAAAATATTAAACACATTATGATAAATTGTTATTCTATAAGTAAATTTTTTGTGTTAGTTGCATAATATTACAGGATACGACCAAGGCAATCTTTAGTGAGTTACTGCTCGTAGTACATGGTTAGTAACAGAATTTGTTCTCATGCAGCAATAAAGCTATGGCAGACAATAGTCAGACATGGTACTACTTTTTACTGCTACAACACTGTACTCAACAGAAGCATCTTCTGTCCCTACCATTGTAAAGGCATGGTGAGTTCACGTTAGTAGAAGTGTGTGTGGCAGGGTTTCTTCCTGTCTGTGCTGATCAGGAAGCAACGAGGTAAAATGTCAGTGAACATTGCTATGTTTCTCAGGGGATTAGCCCCACTGGCTAAAATCTGACAGCTAGACCCTATGCCCCCAAATTTCCTCCACTTTACAAAGTATGCTTGCCATGAAATATGAACAACTGAAGCTTGTGAGCCTGTGGGGCAAATACCAGATCCAAGCCACAACCACGGAGTAGGTGGGAAGTGCAGAGCATGTAGCTAAGCTTCCTTTTGCACTAGGATTGAAGACACTTGTCCTTTATTATCTGTTTTTCACCTTCTGGACATTCAATACTGTAAACTGTTAGGAAAAAATGTAGGAATTATTCACAGATTTACCACCTCTGCTCGGTCCCTAATTTTGAAGTCTCCATTTCTGCTACTCTGTATTTTCAACACTGCTCATAAAGTTCCACCTCTAGAGTAGAAGGTGCCAGGAATTGATGACTGCTATGGCAAAGAGAGTCATTTTTCTTTAGGGATGATGCCTCTAAAGGGGCAACCCGTGCACATAAATGATCTCTACTTCGTGCAGGACAACGCTGCCTTCTTTTTTTCGAGGTTCAATAAAAGCATCTGCAAGTGAAAAGAAAATGAAGTATGAGATAGAAGGGAAAAGAAGGCAGGTAATGGGTGGATTTGATCAAAAGCATTATATTCAAATTCTGAAAATATGAGAGATGATGTGAGAATAGAACAGACAATAAGCAATAAAAGTGTAGTTTGGAAAATATATACTACTCCTTAGTATGTTAACTTAGAAGATATTACTGAAGTTGATAGCTAAGAAAACCATGGAATATTGGTTTTCAGATTCTCTGAGGCATGCATCTGAAGCTCAAAACATCAATGATAAGTAGCTGATTAATAAGTATAGTTAGAAAAGTACATATTCATGGATGATTCATATTTACGCATGGGGTGAATGGAACAAGAGATGCTGAAATTATTAAGAATATAATGAAAATGTCACAATTCTGGTCTTTATTTGTTTTGGATAGAGGTTGTGAGCTTGAACGTTATCTGAATCCTGTCAGGACTAACGTAAGCAAAACGTTCAGCTCTGGTTCATAGATAGTGCGTTGACCCTCTCTGTGGATTCACTTCATTCTTCAAGGGTTTCTCTTAAGGGTTCACATGTATTTTCAAAGTAATATTCAGAGACTGTTTGTGGAAACTTAAAAGTTTTGCTATTTCTGAGAGGGTAATGCAATTGAAACTGAAGCTTCAAAGGAAACTTGTATCATTGAATCTGATAATATGATTTCTCACACAGAGAAAAATATAAAACATGAGTAAAAATAGTTTTCAAAAACAGGGACAAATGTCAATATTTTCAAGAACTAAAGTTTACTTTCTTATTATTATATAAAAGTCAAATTAAAATTAATGATTTCTTCAACTACTCTCTAGAAGAATTGTTTTTCTCTTAAAATACTTTATGAAAAGTAGTATGTTCTTTCATTTTATTAGTTTATTACTTAGTTAATTTTTTTCCTTATGAATCATTTGAGTAGGGTGTAATGATTTAGGATTTTGTCAACTCAAGCTCATTCTTTCAAACCTACTAGGTTAGGTAATCTTGCTTTATAAGATCAATGTTTTTTTTTTTCATTACTATTCTTTTGTATCTTTTGTTTCTTTAGAAATTGCCTGGAACCAGAATCTATGTCTAAATGGTTACCTCTATTAACTTTCTTTAGCTGCAATGCATATCTCTGATTATGAATTATGAAAAGGTCATAACTTAAGACTGATAATGCGTACCCCAAATGGCTATGCCAGCTCTAGGGATAGTGAGGCCTGGGTATTATGAGCTAGAGGTCATTCTATGCTAGCGTGGGACTCTGAAGGGTGAGGAAAAGAAAGTTTATTTTGGCTCATAATCTCTCTTGGGGGAGGCTTGCCATGAGTAACACAGCATGACAGGGTTGCAAGGCAAATCTATTATTTAGAGGCTGAGACATTTTGAGAAAAAAAGAAATGGAAATTGGTGGATTATCTGTTTCCTCTAGAGGGCATGGTCCAGTGACCTAAACAAAATCTTAGCCCCTTTTCTTAATGCTTCTCCTAGTTCACAATAATACCATCCTGAAAAATTAGTCATTAATGCTTGGACAATGCACTGGTCAGACTGTGGCTAGCACTTTTTTAGACGAGGGTCTCTAAAATGCCCTCTGGAGCATGTTTCAGATCACATATCCAGCCTTTCCATGGGTGATTTCAATCTCAGCATCATTCTTAGATCGCCATTTTAGTGTCTGTCTTCCTTCACTAGTGGGTCATCGGAGCATTTTAGTGCTCCAGGTATGAATGGAAACCTCTAGACTTGTTCATTGTTTGTTCCAAAGTTTATCTCCCACAGAAGATTTATAACTTTTTGTCATTCTGACCTCAGATCAATGTTAAGAGTTCATGTCTGTAAAGCGGACAGATACAAACTATTCACTAAATTTGTTTTCAAAGCTGAATTATAAAAACTATTATTTTATTCAAAATTTCACTATATTGGTTATTGTACAAATATATGTACAAATATATGTCCAAACTGTATAAATAAATATTTTTCTAGGTCTATACTTTGCATATATCTATTATTAATATAAATACAATTATGATACTATTGATTGATATATTCTTAACTATATATTTGTTTTTTTTGTTTTTTGATTTTCTTATTTTGAGATACTGTTTCTCTGTCTGTCTGTCTTTTAACTTCTCTGTCTGCTAACTTTGACTGTCCTGGAACTCCCAGTGTTGACCAGATTGGACTTGAAATCATAAGGATCCATCAGCCTCTGCCTCCTGAGTGACAGGATTAAAGGCATGTGCCACCACAACCTGCTTTTCAACTAATATTATGAACTTGACTGTGTCTATAAAATGTGCCATAAAGCATTCTCAAAGTAAAGGAAAATGTTAGATAAATCACCATTCAACAGATTGTCCATTTACTTAGTGCTTCGGATTTCTGAAATAAAGAATTTCAGTTATAAAACTGGCTTTCAGCGAATTGATGGGGGAAATGGCACGTGAATCATGGTCGTCGGAATGAGTGTGTGTTCATGACATACACTTATTTAGACATGGATCTTCTTTCTGTCTGAAGGACATGGGTATGAAAGAAGGGTGGGTTTTCTTGTCTTGAAGATTGAATGATAAGTGAGATTCTTTTCTATACCTTACACTAACTTGGAGTCAAGCTTTTTAACCATTCATGTCATTTTTCTGCTCAGTTTCCAAAGGTACTTGCTATAATCACTTTCTCCTTGTTCTTTGAGTTGGAATGTAAGATCTATGTAGTTACTAAAAGCATTGCCCATTGGTAAACATAGGGTTTTATATTCCAAGGCAAAGCCAACTATCATGGGTTTAATCTCATTTTGATTCCGAAAGTTGATAATATCATTCTTCTACTGTTCTTTTCTACTGTTTCTTCATTCCTTTCTTTTTTGCTCTGTAGAGTATTCATAGTGTTAAGATAAAAGAACTTACTTAAGTTTTCAAGTGTTCCTGGATAAATTTCTCCAGTGGGCAATTGACATTAGAACTTTTTAAAATAAATAATGTGCAGAGGATGAAATAATTCCATTTTTGTCAATGGTTATCTTTATAAAGCTGCTATTATGCAAAATATTATGCTAAGCTTTTGTATTGATACATCACTTTAGAGATAATTAAAATATATATTTTTCATATATTTATTAATATTCATAGGAATAATAGGCAACCCTCAGTGGATTCAAGGCTTTTTCAAAAATTGTGAAATATATTTATGGGTTCATATTTTAAATGCTTGGTCATTTTTAATAATTAGATATTTTCTTAACTTGCAAGGGCTTTCCTAATAAGATCTTGTTTTATATACTGTATTGCTCATTTAAAATTAAGACCTCTGAACACGAAAAATAATAATAAACATAATAACCTGGATGAGGAATTACCTAGAGCTCTTAAGCCGATGCAATGAATTCCTGGCAACTAAAAAATACCGAGCACTAGAGAAAGAGGCTACCATGAAAAGCATACACCAATGATTATCCAATACCAAATGAGAGATCTGAAAACATATGCACATGTAACATTATACAGGGTGAACTGGCCGTCCATATGTATTTCAGGGAGTGGCATTATTGGGAGGTATAGCTTTGTTATAGTAGATGTGGCCTTGTTGGAGAAAGTATGTCATTGTGGAGTGGACTTTTAGGTATCTTTTGTTCAATCTATTCCCACTGAGACAGATTGTTATGGAATGTTACTTTAAGATGCGGCACATTCATTTATGCTGTGGATCATTTGTTTAATGATGCAAAGATATGTTGTTTTCTTTTATGTTGCATTTGTCTAATTCTGTGAAGCTGTGTTACTGTAGCTGACTAAAACACCTGATTTCTATGAAGCTGTATTATTTTTCCCATCTAAAACACCTGATTGGTTTATAAAATAATTGAATGGCCAATAGAAAACCAGGAGAAAGCATAGGCAAGACTGAGAGACAGAAAAAATAAAGAGAAGGAGAAGAAGAGAGAGGAGGAGGAGAGAAGTACTCCAGGGGCCAGTTACCCAGTCACATGGCCAGACATAGATTAAGAAGGAAAGAAAAGGTATACAGAAAGAGAAAAACCATAAGCGCCCAGAAGGCAAAATGATAGACTGGATTATTTAAAGTTAAGAAAACCTGGCAAGAAACAAGGCAAGATAAGGCCAGGCATTTAAAAGCAGAATATGCCTTCTTTGATGATTTTCTTGGGAACTGGGTGGTGGGCCCCCCAAACGCAAAAGCGTAAACATAAACAACAATCAATAACTGTTGGTATCAGAGGAAATGCTTAAGGAAGACCCAAGAATAAAATAGTATGCAAGATCAAAGAGCATTTATTACTATACAAGCATGTGTGGGATTATTCACCTGTACACAATGGTGATGTCCCTGATCATGCAGGCCCCTTTTGAACATAACTACGGGAATTTGAGGACCAGTTAGGCTATCTCAAACATAAGTGGTTAAGCAAGCAGCAGCTATGTTATATATTTTTGATAGTCTGAGGTTTTATCTTTGGAATACATGAGTTAGTTTCAAAGGGGTGGCAGAAACCTTTTTTGAGACATTGTAGGTAAGACTGAGGATATCATCTTGCTCTCTCCCTTGTCTCTGAATGTAATTTGTTGATAAGTGGCCCTTTGTTGAGAGAGACACCTCTTTGTCCCCTAAGAGAGCTGAAATCTAAATTCAGTTACAAAAGTGGGAAAGTTTAAACACTTCACAACTTTTTTTACATAGCAATGTGAGCCTGTATTTCCATGTAGGACCCGAGAAAACAAAATAAACAAGCAAACAAACAAATCAAAAGCAAACAAAGAAAAAAGACATGGCTCCTTTAAGAGGCACTGTTGTTCAGCAGGCAGGGTGGTGCTTAATAGAAAAGCCAAGCCAAGTTAAAAAAACAAAACAAAAAAAATGCTTGAGGCAGCTAGAAAGGTTGAATGCAGTTATGCAGTTCCTGATCATGAACCTTTGACCTTGCTGTGAGCTTTAGGCTTGGCTATCAGTAACCAAGAAGCAAGTGGAGCCATCAGAGAGCTGCATGGAGGATTGAAGTGTAGCTTAGCAGTATCAGGTTTGCTCCTGTAGTCAAAAAAGGTTAGAGATATGCAGTAAAATTGGTCCAGAAAGAAAAATCCTGTAAAGAGGCCCCAGTGTATTTTATAATGTGCTTATGTTTGAAAAAGAAACAATATGGATATAGACAGTCATAAAAAGAAATGAACAGTATAAAAATAATAAAGTTCATAAAGAGAGAATTAAAATAATACACAAATTTTAAAAGTTATGGAAAGTGAGAAATACACAGGGAGTCTACATGCTGTGTGATATTGCATTGATTTTTGACTTTTTGAATGCTTGTAAAGGAAAGGCAGTTGCTGACATGATATTGTGAACAGGACTGCAAAATTGAACCATCTAGATACTTTAGGCCTATCTTAACTTTAAAAAGGAAATCAAAAAATTGAATAAGTCAAATGGAAGTCAAAAATGCCTTTGGAGAAGTTGTTTTGCTTTTGTTTTCACAGGAAACAAGAAGCTGTGGATTCCTTCCAATTTAATATGGATCAGGCTTAACCATGGGAAACCTCCTGAATCTTGACAGGTGATATCTATCAACAAACATTATAACTAGTCTTCCCAGGACTTTACCTTTATCTAGATTTTCTCAGAGACCAGTAAAGATGCCTTGCCCACAGAGAGCAAGAAGCAGGTGAGAAACATGAACCCCATATTCCCAAGAGGAGTGTGGAAGGCTTTTGGTTATTTGGTGAGTTACAAATGTATGTTATCATAATGATAATTTTCTAAACCATAAAAAAATGCAAGCCAACCCAATTAAGTTTTTTTCTTTATTAGTGTTGCTGTGGTCATGGTGTCTTTTCATAAAGACAGAAACCCTCACTAAGACAACTAGCGCTGCAGCTATTCCAAGGCCATTTGTGTACACAGCAAGATCCTGTTTCAAATAAGGAAACACAACAAAAACAAAGAAACACAGAAAATACAAGAGTCATTCTAATTGGCACAGATATATAAATGGCTCCTGGTTCCTCAGTGCCAAAATCTTTCTTAACTTTTCCTCTCCTAAATGACAAGTGTTTTGATTTTGTTGACATTAAACTCTGGAGTACTTATTAGGCAGAGTACTTTAGAAGATTATAACTGATAAAAATACAGATGTGCATCTTCACACAAGTGCACATTTACATTATTGTCATTAATAAAGACGTATGTTTGATTTCCTTACTAGATTCAGACTAAGAAATCCAACAATGAATATCTGCATGCTAGGAATTGGGTAATTATGTAGTTCAAGAGGCTGGGTGCCTAACACTCTTAATCTTTCACTAAAGGTTCAGAAGAGTTCTGGACATTTGCTTATATTTAGTCTATGGAGGAAGGCTGAGGAGGGTGGAGTCTGAGGCCAGTGGAGGATATTGACAGCTGTGGATCTGTAGATAGAAGCAGTGGTACCTGCAGCACTATAGCACACTTGTTTAAATGAAAGTGAAGGCAAGAAAATAGGAACTCTTTTTTTCCTTCGGAAGGTGCTACCTGCTCTTTCTGGGATCAGTTGTTTCCACTCGTTGATTTTCTCAAGTGATCTTATAGAAACCCCACAGTTGTATCTTCTAAGTGATTGAAGATTCATCAAGTTAACCAACAAGAATAGTCATCACTTTCTGTTCATTATAAATATATAGCTTCAGCTTATGTTGACAGAGCTTACTGTCCCGCCCAGTCCCACAGCCATTCAGTCCCAAAGAAACACACAGAGGCCTACATTAATTATAAACTGGTTAGCCTATTAGCTTAGGCTTTCTTATTGACTAACTCTTACATCATACATTAACCCATTATTGTTGTCTGTTTTAGGCACATGACTTGGTACTTTTTATCACCAAGGCATTCTCATCTTGTTTCCTCTGTGTCTGCATAACTGTCAACTGAGCCTTTCCTCTTCACTCGCCTATGATTCTTGCTTGGCTACTGACAATCAGAATTTTCTTAAACCAGTACTAGTGACAAATCTTTACAGAGTACAAGACCATTGTCCCACAGCACTTGCCTTGACCACTGACAAAGTGCACAGTGTCCTGATAGGACAAGCAGGATACAAGAAAATGACTGTCAAACTTCATCAAGACAGTGTAAGATGGTTCTGAGAAGTTTCCTGCCTCTGAAAATGGTCTGTCAGTTACTATGCCTTAGCCAAAGTTGGTTGCTTCAACATTTCAAATGAGACTTTGGGCAATTGCTCAGGTATCCAGTTGTATCTGTCATCTGCTTCACATTTTGGAAGCTGCTTTATTGCACTTCCTGCCTGCTTAATGAATATTACCTTCCTTCTCAGGTCTTTGTGAAGATTGATATTTGATAATCATAGTTACCTTCCTCCTATGATCTAGCTAAGCCATTTCCAATACAAAACTTAAACTCTTTAGGATAGAATGTTTATTAAAACATTTAACATAGTATATATTGTTTTATATTGGACTCTTATTTAAACAAAAGTGGGAGGTGCTATGGGAGCTCCTTCAAGCAATAGCCTTTGAGATACCAGCCCAAGATTAGGGGTCTGTACTGAAGGAATGTCTATGTTTGCTTGATTTCAGTGTTTTTCTAAATAACAATGAAATTTCTTTATTTAGCCAATATCTCATACAACATAAATATTTCTTTTTTCTTTTACTTTATTTCCAGGAAGACCTGAGAATGTAGTCTGCTGCAAAGCTGGAGATAAGACTTGGAAATTGAATTTGGAGAAGCAGTAGGAGGTCTGAAGATCTTTAGTTAGCCTACTGATTTCCCTGGTGGGAGTGAATTATTTATTTTCAATGATTGGTTCTGTCATCTTTGTAATATGTCAAACCCTATATTTACTCTGGTGTACTTTTTATTGATCTGTGTGTATGACTTTCTTCTAACAGGACACTGATATATCTAATGAAATTGTATAACCTATTTTCAGCAATTACTAAACAAGTTTCTCCTTGTCATTCTTTATTTAGTTTATTTCTAAGATTTTTTGAATGATTTTCAGAACTATTTTGGATATTAAAAATTATGTTTACACACGAATTTAGGATAAGTTTTCACCTGTATACATTTGTTCAAAAATTTTGTCAGTTGGAAAATGTCTTTAAATATGTCATTACCTTTTCACTTGCTTTCTAATAATGATTCCTGTACTATTTAATAGCAATTTCAGTAAATCTTCTACAATATACATGTTTAATTTACTTGTGATGTATATGGCTGATGTGGTATTGCAGTACTATAAAGTTATGAAGAAATATAAAGTACTCTTCTCTCTTTCTGTCTCTCTGCCTCTCTGTCTCCCTGTCTCTCTCTTTCTCTGATGGAGAGAGAGAATTTGTGTTATGGTTGTGAGTGGTGAGACATGTATGCGATTATGTGCAATTGTATAAGTATGTTTGTACCACAATATATCACATAAGTGCATTTATGGTGAGTGTGTCATTGCTTGCTTGATGATAAAATATAATAATGATAAAGACCCTACTGAACAGTGTTTCCAGATCAGCCAATGTGAATCAATCACAACATTTAATCCTGCGGTTTCCACAAGCCATGTGCCTAAGATTGTACCTTCCTTGTATACAACATAAAACAGCTCCTGAACTAAACCTGGTTCTCTTCTTAAGATGTTGTGATGCCAACTTCAAGACTCTCCAAGGGATCAGGAAACAAACATTTCTAGGTCTCTTGCTTGTTTTTTCACATCTTACTCTCAAGAGTACTTCCCTACCAATACTTGAAACAAAAACCAGTTTCTCAAAGTCTGTTTCTCTGGTATTATTATACCTATCATAATGTGAGGTTTCTGTTCTGTGGGACAGCAGTATAGACATGCAAAGTTAGGTCATCCCCAAGGTAGAGAGTACATTAAGAAAGCCTTACCACCCAACACTTGGGTCTGGAGGTTTACACTCACATAGCAAGCATGAAAGAAAAATAAAACCTATCCAACATAGAAAACATACAGATGGATACCAAAAGCTTTGTTTGATGCCAAGAAGAGCTGAGAGTGTAATATATCCATCCCAATGGTGTGACATGGCAGGCTTTTTTCTAGGAGGAAGAATATTTTTAATAGAGCTATATTCTGATAAAATACAACAACATATTTATCAAATGAAAAGTTTGAAAACAAATACCAAAATTTTGAGAAGTAAACTTTAAAGTTGCGCTTAAGGATTGCAATGGTTAGATGGTAGTCTGGATTTTCTTTTAGCATTTCTTGTTTCAGGATAAGACCCTTTACTTGAACATTCCAAAACTAAATTTATTGTGACAAAATGAATGGTGGAACTTTTCATAATGAGAAACAATTTGTATACTAATTTGAGTGAGGGACTAGAAATGGCCTGATTAAGAGAGCGTGATATCTGCTTATTATTACTAGTCATGTGCTCAGTGTTGGATGCAGAGTAGAACACAAAATCCTATTGCAAAGGAAAAATAAAAACAAGAGAACACTTTTCTTTAAATCAAATTCAAGAGCACATAAATCATAGGAAACAGCATAAAGAAAAAGGTATGTTTTAGAACAATTGCAAAATATACATATACACAGAAACACAAAAATATTACATATGGGTCTTTTTGTAGATATGTGTTTTAAAGGTTAGTTTTTTTTTTTTTTTTACATTCCATGAATACTAGCTAAATAAGTTTCCCTAGAGAGAAATTGTAGGAACTGTATCATTGTTCAGGAAGCAGAAACTGGCATTTGATAAAAGGCTTCCCTTTCTCATGCACAATGCACCTGGGACCTTCACAGTGGATTACTGGATATTTATACAATAGAGCTTTGACATAAAGTTGAGAAGTATAACACATTTTAATACTAGAAAAAATTGACCAGCATCTGATATTTTAATGAATTGGAACTCAGCCTACTTTGCTTTGTCTCAAATCAAGAAACAGTGCCAGGTTGGTTACCAGACACTACTTGATTTTTTTATGAAGAATGTTTGGAACATTTTTTTTTATATGTGGATCCAAATTTCTTCATCATTACGCTATAAAGCTGAAATGACTACAGAGACTTTTTTACAGACCTCATCTACCAGGGTAGCAAATTAAAAGTTTTTCTCTATAAATTCAAGATAATCATACCACATCATGTTTTTATATCTTAATTTTCTGTGTAGGGAGTAGTTAGAAAATCTGTATGTTGATTTTTGAAGGTAAAAATAAGAATTGATTCATTTTCACATATAAATTTTTTAAATAAATACTATATTATCACATTTTAGGTAATATATCAAATTACAAATAAAATGAGCAAAAGTAGAAACAAAACTTTATTTGAATATACTAATTACTTAGGCATCTCAAGTGTCATGTCATTAATTTTTCACATAATTTAAGTAAACATGTAGACAGAGGCTGCTTGTTCGTTTCCTAGTTGCCCAGACTCCAAATAATAACATATAAAATATTCTCTCTGATTCTACCTTCTTTGTTCCTTTACCTACTTGGAATTCTCACCTTACTCTATTCTGTCCTGACAAAGGCCAAAGCAGCAAACAGCTTTATTCATTAAACAATAAAAGCAACAAATATACAGAAGGACTTCCCACACCAATAAGAGTTATTAGAATATAGAAGAAATATTCAATACAATTAAAATATGCATGAAAATCTTTTGCTTCTCTCTCAGATCAAGCATTGTTCAAGTGGGGTTCTTACAAAACAACTTTGTTCCTGTTGTATTTTTGTCAAAAGTACATAGCATCAAACTGTTCATAACAAAAAGTCAGATAATCCAAATTAAGATTTATTCTGTGTGCTGATTTGACTGAGAATGCCTCTATTGACTCTCTCATTGGAATCTCTGTTTCCCAGTTGGTAGACTGTTTAGCAAGGATTAGGAGGTATGACCTTGCTGGAACAAGGTTGTCTCTAGGGGTAGGGATTGAGGATTTAAAGACTAAAAGGACAAAAGGACAACTCTCTGTCTCTCTCTGTCTCTGTCTCTGTCTCTGTCTCTCTCTCCAACATGTAGATAAAAGTTCTTAGCTGTTGCTCTACTGTCTGTCTGTCTGCTGCCATGCTTCCCAACACAATGATCAAGGACTAAACCCCTGAAACTACAAACAAGCCCCCAATTCAATGCTTTCTTCTTTAAGTTTCCAGCTCATGGTGTCTCCTCACAGCAATACACTAGTAACCAAGACATTCTTCAAAAAAAACTGGTCAGGATTTTAGAAAACTGTGTGAAAATTAAAAATTAGAATATACTAGGAGTTTTCTCAGGCTGTTAGAAACTGTTTCATGAGCTATGGAGGGCAAATATAATTTGGACCGGTTTGATTAGTTGACTAAAATCCACTAGAACTCAAATAAAGTTTATTTAGTTTATAGTATGTAATATGGTCCACTAGGATCTCCATGCCCAGGTTACACAGACACCTTTGTAACTGCCTATGCTGCTTTTACAATTAACAATTTAAAAATGATTCTCCTTACTTTCTCAGTCTAAACAGCCTATGCTTAACAAAGGTAATTGAGATAGCTATTTAGTGGACTTCCTTCCAGACTTTCTATATGTTGGTCTATGACAAACTTCTTTCACAAATACATACACACATGTGAAGAAAATTCAACATGATTGTTTTAAGTAATAGATTATGTTGTTGAAGTAACAGGTTACTCCAATTTTAAAGGTAGCTTACTGATTTTTTCAATAAAATGATGTAAGTTAATTATGTTTTATGTATGATTATTCTAAATTATTAAAAGTTTACACCATCTTATTTTTAAAAGGTCCCTTTATTTATGTGTATTTATTTCATTTTATTTTGTAACATTTTATTAATTTTTATTTTGATTCATTACTCTTTGAATACTATTCATTTCATGTCTGATTTTAACTGAACAATCAATTCTGCAGCATCTTGTATTTCTTATTTCTTATGCTTTGATTTTTGAGAGTTGGGTTATCATTAATAGGAATATTGGAATACAATGACAATACAGTAAAATTTCCAACTTAATACAATAGACCATGAATATTGCCATCTGTTAACAGTCATTGGGTAATAAATAACTCTGTTCGAACACTAGGGTTGAATATTATCTACTTTCAGCATAAGTTATGTGAAAAAGCTGCTCATTGAATTGTTATTTCATACACTTTGTACTGAAATAATTTTAAGATGTCAGTATCTAAGTGCTTATGAATACTATAGGTATCAATTACTTAGCATCTATTATGTAAACATCTCATATTTACTTTTAGACATTATTTACATTCTTGCTGTCTATCTGACTATATCTCTGTCTCTGTTGCTGTCTTGCTTGCTCTCTCTTTCTCTCTTTCTCTCTCTCTCTCTCTCTCTCTCTCTCTCTCTCTCTGTGTGTGTGTGTGTGTACACCTCTCCTCTATAGTGGTAGTTGTATATGTGTATGCCATTTTGAGAAGCATGATTAAGGACAACTTGCATTACTTGGTTCTTATGTTTCACCATGTAGGTCCTGGGATTCAAACTCAAGTTGTCCTTCATATCAGGGACATTTACCTCCTGGAACACATCACTAGGCCTTTTCCTATGTTTGTATGGGTTTACTACTTTTTGTATACTTTTTTTTATTGTAAGAGTATTAAAATATTGTATTATGTACCTTAGTTTCAAATAGTTTCAACATTAATTTTGAAATTATCTTTCCAAATTTTAGATATTTTCGCAACATTCTATACAGATTTTTAAAAATCATTTTCCCATTTCAGTCATTCATCAACTGTGATTGTCTTTATAAAGTGCCCATTATTGTTGTTTCTGTGTGTTTCCTTTCATTTCTGGCTTATCTTTCAGTCTTCACAAAGGGATTTCTAAGTTTCCTAACTCCAGTACATCAACTTAAGCCTGTGTCTCATATGGTTTTTAAAGAAAACCAGTCCAAGCTATAGTCCTTTGCATTTAACTAGATTGGGCATATTTTAATCATGAGGTATTTTAATTCTCAGATTTTAATTTGATTTTAATAAGATTTTTAATAGACTTTTAATAAGATTATTTGCCAGTAATTTATGTCAATATTTAAAAAAAAATACCTGAAGGTTTTATATCTAAAATAACTGTATCAGTCCAAAATGATTTTGGTAAAATCAATCATTCCAGCTTAACTAATACTCCTACTATTGTTTGCCTAACTAGAGTTCTAAATATAAATGAGGAGCACTGTTCTAGAGAATTAGTTTAATGTCTGTTACATTTGTTTATGCTATTTGTTTAATAATGTAAATATGTATTGCATTTGCTTAACTCTGTGATGCTGTGATTCTCTGTGTGGGGTGGTGGGCCCCCACACAAAAGGAGCAAAAGTGTAAAGAGTAGAAAAAAACAAGTATAAAACCCACTTGAATTTTAGGAGTAGTTCTCAACCTTTCTAATGTTGTGACTCTTTAATATGATTGTGGTGACACCCAACCAAATTATTTTTGATGTTATTTAAAAATCATAATTTTGCTGCTGATATAAATCATAATGTAAATGTTTGATTGCAAGGTATTCGATACGTAACCCCGGAAAAAGGGTACTTCCACCTTCTATAGGGTCATGATGCACAGGTTGAGAATCACTATAGAGCATTTGTAATAATGTGAATGTGTCAATGACATATCTGAGGATCTAAAAACAAAACAAAAAAATGTTATTAAATCTTTAAGTTAACTTCTTTTGCGTTATCCTACTGGCTTATGTACTTCACGTGGCCAGTCACATGATAGTAGTGACTGTCATTACTAGTCTAGTATCGATAGATAGCCTGTCGTTCATAGTCTGTTGATGAACGAAGGGTCTTTACCTTTTACTTCATTTCATGGTTAATTTAAATTTTTAGGTCCTGTGATTTTAGTCAATGCATGCAAATAAGAAGTCTTGTAATTATTATATAAGTCAGTTTATTAGATTAGCAATATACACATGAATTTTATAAAGTGACTGTCTCATTAAAATGTACTTAGTCTAGTTTGAAAAATTATCTGCTTATCTGCTTGTATTTATATCAATATTTGCATATAAAATTAGTAAAGAAGTTCAAGCACCTGAGTATAAATGACAAATGAGATAATTACTTAATTTACTCATTGAATTGAATATTATACTGAAGTTTACTCAGAATCATGCAGTTTTCTTCTTAATACCATTTTAAGTGAGAAACCATTACACTTTCTATACATATTAATGTAAGATTTTCTGACCTCTTTTAGCCTCTTGTCTCATTTCCCCAATTTTAACCATATTGTTTTTTTATAAATTAAAAATCAGTTATTGTCACTCCTTTCTTAAAAACTGTTATTTCATCCCTTTTGTTTTTACAATAAAGTGCAAAACCAATATTTTTTTCTGTTCTTTCTTCTGTCAGAACCTAGTATTTTATTATCTATACTTTTTCATGTTATTATATTATTTGAATATCTCAATACTCTATTTTCATATTTTTGTGTTTTCTATTTTCTTCGTTATGCATTCTAATATTCCAATCTCAGTATAATCTTTGCTTGGCTTCAGTTTCCCTTAATAAAACCCATGTTGAAGTTTGGCTGTCCATGTAATAGTCTTAGACATGCATACAGATTCGGTATTCATATCTTTCTTATAATGCTAGATTAGTTATCATGTGATGGCATCCTTCTTTCATGAGCAAATTTCTACAGAGCGGTTCAGCTCCTTTGTCTTCTCTTCTCTTCTACATTCATCCACTTCTTCCCAAACTCTACAGCCGTACATCCACACCTCTCCCACCTCTTCCTTTGTGGACATGTTGTGAGTCTACCAGCAGAAGGAACTAACTATACCTGACCTTTGCCTTGGGGCCCAAAGAGTTGAAGTAAAGTTCCTTTCTTAACCTGATGGTGGTGGCACACACCTTTAGTGCCAGCACTTGGGAGGCAGAGGCAGGGAGAGCTCTGTGAGTTTGAGGCCAGCCTGGTCTACAGAGTGAATTCCAAGACAGGCCACAAAGCTATAGAGAAATTCTGTTTCTCTATAGTATTGAAAATAAGCTGTAGAAAAAACAAAAACAGACACAAAACAAAACAAACAAACAAAAACAACAACAAAAACAAAAAACTTCCTTTCTTTAAGACTTACCACACTAAGATCATCTGTTACGACAAGAGAAAACGGACTAAGATACCTTCTTTATCTGACATATTGAAAGCTAGAATGTTCCTTCTCATCTCATCAGCCATGTCTTTTACTTAAGGTTATTTTCCCTCAGTCCTTTTGAAACAAGCTACTGATAGAGCTTTGCCATCAGGTGAACTTTCTTTCACCTGATAATGAAAGGGGATTAAACAGGGACACATGAATCCTCAGTGAAAAGAAATTCAAGAGTAGGGAGCAATCCATAAGTTTCTCACACTCAAAATACTCAGCATACTTCCCCCAAAAAGTACTTTTGTGCATCATGTAGCAAGTGCTCCAATAAATGTTACTATATGAAGATTAGCATCTTAGAAGTGTATTCATAGATTAAATTTCTATGCATTCCTCAAATGTTATCATGAACTAGAGATTTGTGGTAGTATCAACTTTTAAACTAAATATGAAACATAGTCCTTCTTAAAAGTTTGCAGTTGATGGAGAGAAAACAGTATTTTCTTTCCATGATGAGAAGTTAGTGAAACTCAAATTTTGTTAAAGACAATTTTGACATTTAGATGACATTAGCTAATCCTAAGTGATTCTGATATGACTGAGGGAATTAAATCTTTTAGTTAGTCACTGCGGGATATTTTCATTTTATCATTGAGACTCTTATTTAAATAAATACAATAGAACAAATGAATCAAAGATCCACTGAATCAAAATCGAGAGTTGCCGCTATTCATTTCTTAATTAAATTTTTACAGATCATTGCTTCCCGAGCATCAAGTATAATTTATGTTTAATTATGAAAACAATTTCCTAAGATCCATGTCTCTTTTGAGCAGTGTATTGGGATTGATGAATATGAAACCCAAGAAGCAAAGACCTTGAATGTTAACAGTTTAGAAGCTGAAAAATTACCATTGTTCTCAGTCAAATGGACAAGCTTCACTTGTCTGCTTTAGCCTTTGCTGGATTCTTTTAAAACTTCTTTTTCTGAGAGCTTTACACTGTAAGAAAGAAATTAGTTTTAATTGCATGGACTTTGCAGTATTATAATAAAATATAAATTACAATAGATGGAAAATAAAACAATATTAATTCAAAGTAGCATGCAGTGATCAGTTAGATTGTAAATAAATTCATATTCACCCACTGACCTGAGTACACATTACTAGCAGTTATAAAGAGGATATGAAGCACAATCAGTAAAGCTTTAATTCACCTCTGTTTGCCTTGAATATATTCCCTAACCAAACTAAAATTGAAAAAAAAATCCTAGAATTGTTTTATTTTGAAAAATATTATTCACTATATAAATGGTTTATAAAGTGAAAAATAAAGCTGGGCATGGTGATATATATCTGCAGTCCTAGCACTCAGGATTTAGAGGCAGGAGGAAGAGGAGGTAATTAATCCCTACTTCAGTGACTCTACACAGTTACACAGATATTCTTATAGTTACCCATACATATATAAATACAGAGATTACTATACATAATACATGAATAAATAAATATATGCAGAAATATTATGAATACATCTATATAAAATAATGAATTACATCCATATAAGTTCTATTTATATATTCATATGTGTAATTGATGTAACTATATCATCAATTTATTTTTGTTCCTGTATATGGAGATGCGGATGAAAAAGTTTTTGAAATACCCCAAGGAAAGTTGGAACCCCTATGTGACTTAACCCTAAATACTAAATAAGTTATTTCCCGCATGCCTGACTGGTGATATGGGTTTTTTTTTTGACAGAATTGCATAGCATACCTGTAGTCATAGGTTAAATCTCAGGACAGGATCATGAAAACATATTTAGCATGATTTTCTGAGAGGTTTTACTGTTCCTTTAATAATGCTGTATAGTCAAATGTGCTATCGACCTTTGTTTGCTGGACTCTGAACAATTAATTTTAAGACTATTTATTGCTCTTTAGTTTAAAACCTTTCAGGTTTACCTTGTGAATCTATCTTGGGTTTTCTGTAAGTCATATTTTTGTTTAGTTTTTTTAAATGTTTGTGTCTCCTGTTTATATGTAGATATGTGTTTGCATATATGTGCATAGATGTGGATCATAATGTGCATCACAGAATATTCGAGAGCATCAGAAGATAAGATTGGATGCTGATTCTCCACTTCCAACATGTGATTTGGAAACGGATCTCATGGCTTCAGGTTAACACAGTAAGTACTAAAGTTAGGATCTGCTGATCCTCTTTCTGGACTCATTTTATTATTAATGGAATGCCTCTCATTTGGAATCATAAGTAGGAGTTAAAATGCAGCATTTTAATTTATCTTAGAGCCTATTGTTAAGCATGATAAGCATTTGTTCTGCTAAGGATAATAGTGACTTTGATATACAATTTAAAATTGATGCCTGCTGTGTTTCCCCATAGAGATTTGTGTTACTTTGGAATTGAGATGTAATTAATGGGGTATAATTATAAGTCTATGTATCTAATTTATTATCAAATATTCAGCAATTAATTTTAGTATGTTATCATGATCAATCACAGTTCATTTCTGCTTAATAGAAATTATCTTAATGTCTAATATTTATTGTTAATTTGAACAGATTGAGAAAGACCTAAGAGATTAATAAAAACACTCTATTCGAAGTGTCAATAATGGTGCATTTGGAAATATATCATGTGCTCTCAGATATAATAAATGACTTAGTTTTTCAACAGATTCATGATAGAACAGCATTATTGGAGGTAATAAAAAACACATGCATGATAAGGCATAGTTAGCAGAAGTAGGCTTCCATGGGTTATATCCTTGGGGACCATAACCTGTTCTGCCCTCTTCAGCATAGTCCCTTTCTATCCTTCATGAGCTACCATGGTTAGAACTCTTCTCTCTTGCTTTTCATACCATTGTTGTGGAATAATATGTTTGTTCACTGTGAAAATGTACTGCCCTTACTGGTTTAAGATAAAGAGCTAACTGCCCAGTAGCTAAGCAGGAAGAGGTTAGGCTAGAGAGCTAGACAGAAATAACTCTGGGAAGAAGAAAGGCAGAGTCATCAGGAGATGTAGGGAGAAGAAAGATGAACATGCCATACTGAATAAAGGTCTCTCCAGGTTGAAGAATGTTGATGAGAAATATGTGTTAACTTAAGATATAATAACTTGCTGGTAACAAGCTTAAGCTATTAGATGAGCAATCACAATTAATAATAAGCCTCTGTGTGATTATTTAGGAGCTGGCTGGCAGGATAGTAATGTCCACCAACACACCATGATGGACTGGCACCCATGTTAACATGAATCAAATAATCATTTTTTCTTTATGCCATTTTGTCAAATATTTTAATCACAGAGGCAAAAAGGTAAATAATATGATATATATTTATTATAATTAGTATTATCTTAGAAAGTGACTTCTCATATATTAACTACTCTATTCACTTACATAAAGTATATTTTAAATGTATAAATACTACATGACATATTGTATAATAAAATGTCAATGTTTAGTTATAAAAGCAAATTTTAATGAGTCTTTATCTTCTGTTACCATTATAGCTCACCTAACAAACTTGGCTAAGCGACCATGTTAGTTGTAGAGTTCTACGGTAGAAAATACATCAGTGCTTCTGGTATTGTAGGAGCTGCTGATTGTCTCCAGCTCACTCTTCCCCAGACCTATGAAGTCTGTTAGGTCTAGGTTGACCTTGAGAAATAGGAAAGTAAACATTGTGTGTCTCACTTGCTCTTTTAGAAAGATAATTCATAACCTCAGGCTATGTATTGGCTTTATTTTTTCTCAACTTTTATTGATTCTCTGCAGATTTCACATCATGCATGCATCCTGATCTTCCTTATCTCCCTGTCTTTCTCCTTGCATCCTTGCTCTGCCCATACTACTTCCCACAAAAATCAAAACAAAATTTAAAAAAAAAACAAACACACACACACTCACATACACACACACACACACACACACACACACACACACACATACACACACACACAGGACTTAGAAGGAGAAGAATCTCATCATGGAAGCTTTAATGTGGCCAATTGAGCCACACAGCTTATACCTTAGTTCATTCATCTTTACTTGTAAGTGTTCATTGTTATGAGTTCTTTGGTCTTAATGAGGCCTCTGGTTTCAGCTACACTATTGATAATGGGTTCTCACTGTGTTCGTTTTGGATATCCTGTAGTTGTCCTGTGTTATGAAGATCCTGCTGTTTCAGATCTGTAGTTCTGGGCCCTTCATATGCTCCAACAGTTCTTAGATGTGGTTGCTGTTGGGGTGAGCTAAGTCATAACCATCATTCTGGATCTGGGGGTAGCTGGGTTGGTCAGCGGTTGATAGTCACTACCCAAATGAGCTCTCCAGCACTGCCTCTCCTTGCTCACCCAGTGAAGCCTGCTACAAGTGTAAGGCCAGTTCTGTTCCCCGGTCCTCAGATCAGGCTCACACTCACCCAACCAGGATCATTTCTACTCTTTTGCTCAGATGAAGTTCAAGGCCCTCTCTTCTGAATGTTGCAGGGCATATAGAGAGGGTAGTGGGTGCCTGAGTCAATTTTTCTGTTCTCAAGCCCTCAGGACTGACTCACCTGTGTCTCCCCCACCCCCTCTTCTGGCAGCGTGGCCCTTAGGCACTAACATGGTCCCAAGTGATCCAGACTCCTGGCACTGACATGATCTTCAATAATGTCAGGAGCCAAGGACCTCAACAAAGAGCCTGGATGTGGTAGAGTCAAGGACCCAGAAATGGCCTTTTTCAACAGCCCTGGTACAGTTGATACCTGCCCCAGGTGACAGTGCTGGTAACTCAAATCTGCCTGACATCATGGTGGCATACTAACTGATATCATCATGGTCACAAGCTAATGCTTACACTCCGGGTATCCCTGTGGCCTTTCATGGTAACAGCGGCAGCAGGATATCAAAACAGACCCCATTGTGTCAGGACCATGGACCCAGACTTGACCCTCAGCAGCAGCAGAGGCCTGGATGTCACCATGGCACCAGATGACCGTGTAGACCACCCAGACTGGCATTGCTCCATGGCAGCATGGCCCTTGGACCATCATAGCCCTAGGTGGAGGCCTAGACTACTGGCTTCTGCATGTCCCTCAGTGGCAACAGGAACCACTGACATCAGTATAGACCCTTTGACTGTTTCAGAGCCTTGAACCAAAACTTGACCCTTGGAAATATCCAGGCCCACCCGGACTCATGGGACAAACACACCTTTTATACCAGCCTGTTCCTCACCTCCCTCACCTCTTCAAATATGCTTCTCTCCCCAGCCCACGAAAAAGTTGTAGCAATTTCTCAAGTTGCAAGATTTGACTCTGTATTAGCTTATCAACTCTGTTCTCATAAATTATACATGCAGTAAAATCAACCAAATTTTACGGTCTGTGATGATTCCCTTAGTTAAAAATAAAATATTAGTATAACTGTGATGATGTCGTGATTCTCTAAGGGTTCATTCATCTAGAGACTTTAACAGAGAATCTGCTTCTTTCCACATTTTGATATCTTTCTGTTATCTGTATTCTTTATTTCTTAAATCATTCTCAAAACACATCATTCTAATCCTTGCTTTTGTTAAAAAATCATTATTTCATCTATTTTCTGCTCCTAGAGCCCTTTATTAGGACTCTTCTGTTTTGGTAATCCCATAAAATTATCAATAATCTCATTCTACATCCTTAAACTAGTAATATCTTAAATGCATCTTTTGCCATATATGGTAAATATTTATGATTTTTGAGACTTTATATGTGAACATCTTTGGAGGGATTTATTCAATCTAATATACACCAAAACATACCAAGGCACTTTGCTTATTCTAAAATTTATACATACATATATGTATACACACATACACGTATGTATATATGACATTTAAAAAGAGTAAGAATGGATCATTATAATGTTCTTTTATGTGGTACATATGAGTGGTCAAGAAAAGTGCCTGTTAGAATTTTTAACTAGAAATTCATTTGTTGTTTTTACCTACCATATTTCCACATTGTCAGAGGTATTTTATGGAAAAAATAAGATATCCATCAATCAAAACATCAAAAACCTTTAAAAAATGCCCTTCTCTACCAATATGTAAATTTTATTATACAAAATTAACTTACTTTATTTATTTCCTTCTTGAGTAGATTTGAGGAGATTCATTTTCTTTCTCGGCACCCTTGCTGTTCTCATCGGCTAATCATGTGTAGACTGCCACTCATTTGGATTTACTAAGATTAGAAACATTAAGGGTAACATGCATAAGTGAGTTCTAAGAACTGAGCAACGGTGAGTGCACATACACAAGTTACGTTAGTTGTTTTTACACTTGTAACAAAAATAATTTTAAAAAAGAAAGATGATTTTGGTTCAGTCTCCATGTTTAGTCCCTCATGGAAAGGAAGGCAACACATCATAAGAATGACATTACTGGCCACTTTGTTTTACAATCTGAGAAGCCAGAGAAAAATGTGAGCATCCTCTGGGTTTCTCCTTCAGTTTAGATGACCACCAAACTTGAACCACGAAATGATGTTTCTCACATTTGTTAATCTTTCAAAGTGTAAATGTCTCCTTACTTTAATAAAACCTCTTTATAAATGCTTGCAGACTTATGCCGAGATTTGTTTCCTAGGTAATTCTGAATCATATTAAATTGTCAATTAACTAACCATCAGATGGTTTTTCAGAACAGTATATTTTTTTTGTAAATTTGATGCACATTTAAGCAGAACCTTATGCCCAAAAATCTTCATGTCTCTAGATAGCAGCATTGGTAACCCAGATCAGCATGGTCCCCAGCAAAGCATGGCTCTGAGACACCAACGTTGTCCTAGGTGGCAGGCTAGACCCAGGTCCTCCTCATGACCCTTGGTGATAACAGAAGCCCTGGGTAACAACCCAGACCCTGAGGACCACGGGCTCAGACGTGGTCCTCTGTACAGCCCATGTCCGAATGATACGATGATCTCAGTTGATGCACTGGTCTCTCTGCCTGGCCCCAACAGCAGCACACCCCTCAGGCAACAACATGATCACTGGTTCCAGGTCAGAGCCTAGGTATCCGTGTGGGCTCTAGTGGTAATCTAGGCCAGAGACATCAACAGTGACTCTAGCTGCAGCAGAACCATGGACCCTGACAGGGTCCTTGACAGCAACCAAAGTTGTTACCATGGCTGCTTGTGGCTGTGTCCCATGGCAGCATGGTCCTCTGACACCAACGTGGCTCTACCACAGGTCATACAGTTCTCAGTGATAACAGGAGCCACAGATATCAACACAAGTCTCACTGATTGCTTGAGTGCCCTGAATCATGACCTGCCTCTTCGTCCCAACCCAGATCCAGGCGGTGCTCAGGACTTCAGCGGCCAGCTGGCCATTCATGTCAGCCGGTTCCTCAACACCCTCCACTCTCAAGATCTGTCTCTCTCCTCAGCTCACAAACCATTCTGCCTCTCCCTCTCTTCTACCCATCCACCTTGTACTCTCTCACCACATTAGTGCCCAAGTGCCGACCTGGGTCACAGGTGGTGCCTAGTTGAGCACTGACCAACCAAGCCATAGGAATAGCAGGGGGTTGTTTCCTTTCTTCTCTCCCATGCCGGGGCCCAGAGACCTCAATACTTTGACTAATGGTACCTGATTTCCGTCACCAGAGGAGCCAGGCAAGCTCCTGACTATTGTGGCCCCTACATACCCAGAAGTATGGACAAGGGAACGGTGCCATCTCTGTTCATCACCAATTCAGGCTTGGGTGGATGACCAATTCTCTTGGTTTCTGTGGAAACCGTCAAGTTGACACTCTAAATCAACAATACCGGCATCTTTGTGCTTACTTGTCATTTCGCTCTAGACTTTAAGGATGAGGAACAAATCAAAACTAGGCCATGAGTACTTCACTGGTAACTAAATGTTCTTGTTCTGGGAATGATACTGGGAACTGAGGGCTGATATCAACTATGTCATGAATGAACTTCCCTGATTAAGTTTGTGTTGGAAGCTTCAGGAAGAAAACTTGGTAGCAGGAAATGCTTTTTTTTTTCTTATCAATGCAGAACCTTTTTTTTTTTTTGATGTTCATTACCTGAACTTAACAATGAGCCACATTGCAGAGAACTGTGATTCTAGTACCTCTCTTACTCAATAGATTACAGAATATGAAACTCTGTGAAATAACAATTACAAAAAACTGTTCAAGTTTGTTATAATTAGAATGCAAGGAATTCTGATACAGACAATTGCTTAGAAACAGGAGGTCAATATTCAGACTTCCTTCAACTTTGTCAAACTCTAGTTGAATTGTTGACTGTGTATTTCTACAGAATGCTTGTACATTTTGTTCTGTGCGCAAGTCATGGGCTCCAAATATCCTCCACATGTTCTGACAGTACTTTTACTTTTGGTAGAAAAAGTTTTTGTCAGCAGTGATAGAACTTCAAATGTATTGAACACCTCTTCTTTACAATCAGAATTCTGTTCATAATTTTAGTATGTTATTGATGAACTCATTTTAAAACTTCATAGATTTAGGATAGCCTAAATCTATGGAATAATCTAAGTCATAGTAATACTAACCCTATCCTACCCACAAGAAAATATGTAGTAGTTTATGTGACTTTAGAATTCAAAGATTTATTTCTTTTATCTGTTTTTAGGTAGTAAAGATATTGGACCTGAACTCAAGTTTTTATACATGCCATTCAATGGTTTTAGCACTTAATTTGGTTTTTTAAAGCTTGAGTAGGAACTTATATAAAGCACAAACATATGTATTTAGATGAAAATACATATTGTGTACTACTTATAAGCAACTATGTGATATATGACATCTTAAGGAAGAATACTATTTCATATTCAGTGTCTAGGGAAGGTTTTATATTCTCATATATGAATGAACTTTATTGAAGTAAGGAATCAAATATGAGCTATACAACACAATGACATTTCCACACATGGAAACAATAGATAAAGCCTCTGAGAATTATTATTCTTGCTGACAAACTGCAAGATTTCATCACGAGATAATGAAAAATATTAGTCAATAAGGCCAGTGAGGTCATGTGGCACCTGGAAAATCTAATAGTAATTTTAGACCTTAGAATAAAACGGAAAGTCATTATAGTATTTTTATAGAGAAATTAGTCAACCCATCTCTAAAAGAATTTCTGACTGCTTGCTCCTAAACAAGTTGAAATTTCTCAGCCAGAATTGGATGCTATTGGACCATTCTAGGATAGGAAGGAGAAGGTCTGGAACATGAAAGAGAGAGGGTGAGTTGAAAAGAAACTGTATGATATGCAAACAATCTTCTTAATATCGGGGATTGCTTCCTAAAACCATTCTGCAGAAGGTAGTGTAATTCATTTTTCTAAATATATGAACATTAAAACTATTATAAAAGATGGCTGGAGAGATGACTCAGAGGTTCAGAGCCCTGGTTGTTTTTCCAGAGGTCCTGAATTCAATTCCCAGCAAACATATATATATATATATATATATATATATATATATATATATATATATATATATATATATATATAGTGGCTCACAACCATCTATAATGAGTAATGAGATCTGGTGCCCTCTTCTGGTATTCAGGCATATATGCAGATAGAACATTGTATACATAATAAATAAATGAATTAAATCTTTAAAAATATTATAAGAGGCTAAAAGTCAAAATTAACAAGAAAATTTCAGACCCTATCTGAAATCTAAGACCATGTGTCAATAAACTGAAAGAATGAAACTGTTCTAACAGAATATAAGAAGCCTAGCATTATGTCCAGACACGGCTCAACAATTTCATGTTCAAGAGGAACCTTTTCTGTCATTCTGTCAAGCTATACCTTTAACCATATCCACTCCTTTAGGACATTTATGAAGTTCAGATGTTGTGGAATGAACTTTGAGCACAATAAACACAAGTATCTTCCCAGCAATGCACATATGGATCCCTGGGTACAGTTGAAATTGTCTTCTAGATGTGGTGGTCCTAGCCAAGAGCTCTTCCCTCATCCGTCCTCATCTCTGTCCAACTCCAGTTCAGGATGATGCTAGTCAAAGTGTGACAAGTGTCACCTCCAGAAGACAGCCCTTCCAAAAGACCAGCAGGACATTTATACTGACCGTTCTACTTCTAACACCTGTTGGGCACTGGGTCTTACCCTCTAATACTTGGCAACATTAACGGAAATGCAGATGGGAACAATGGCAGGACAACCGGGAACCTGCCAATGGGCACAGCACCTTACTCTGCACTATTCTTTCCCCTGCCCACCTCCACCGCCTGGGAACAGCATCTGCTCAAAGAGCACGTCTAACAGTTCCAATCTAGAGGCCTGCTGCCATTTTTGTCTTCTATGAAATTTTTGTTGCCAAGGAAGACAGGATTACAGCTTTGTCTGACAGATTGAGATGGCGTGGTGTATTCTTGGTTATCAACATACTCATGTAGCGTGGGGTTTTAGATGGTGAATAATCACAGTATGGGGGCAAGCATGATACATACTGTGTAACCTCAATTGCCTAATGTATGTACACTTGCAGCATCCAGAGGGGCACAGCAAGCTGAGCTGCATGTGCCTGGGTGACTGTTCTTGGCTTCTTGTGTTTTGTTTCCTGTAATGCACATGCTACAAAATAAATAAAAGCTTCTTTTTAAAGTTTAAAAAAAAAGAAGCCTAGCATTGCATAGGGATTATCAGCTAATATGCTTCTAACAAAATGAGGCATGTAAATAATAAAGGATGAAATGAGAAAACTTGATTAAAAACAACAATATCTTAAAATGATGTTATGGGAAAGGCATCACATAATTATAAGAACATGTTAGAAAAAATTCTCCTCAATGTGTTTGCCACCGGATAGTTGGGAAATAAGAGTAACAATACAAAATTTAATCCAGGGCATAGAATAAATGGTAGAAGTGGAATGGTGAGAATATATAAGCAGATACAACCCTGGTGTTTCAGGATGAAGACATAATTAAAAGAATGTAAATTTGAGTGTCCTTCATTCACTCTGATTCTTACAATCACTCTGCCTCTTCTTCCATGGGATTCCCTGAGCTGTGAGGAGAGGGCTTCGATGGAGACTTTCAATTTAGACATATTTGTGGTAATGTCAGGCTTTGGGTTCTCTGCATTTTTTCCCAGTTCCTGCCAGAGGAAGCTTTTCTTACATTTACTAGATCTGTGAATATGGCATAATATCATTAGGAATCTTTTATTGACTTTTTTCATCTTTTCAGGCCAGTCTTGTTTGGTTATACTGGGTCTCTGGGTTACATAATCTAGTTCTGGTTCTTGGTTGCCCAAGTAGGATTGCATATTGTTCCTTCTGATGCCATGGACCAAGTCAAATCAGATATTTGTTGGTTACATTCACAAGTTCTGTGCTACCATTGCCGTAATGAATTTTGCAGGTAGGACAGATTGTATGTCAAAGGTTTTATGGCTGTCTTGGCATTCACATTTCTATTTTTTTCATCTGCAGAGTACCATTCCACACCAAAGACTCTAGAACATAGAGGAGAAGGCTCTATGTAGGCACCGGCTTAATTCCTCTATGTTCACTAAGTTGTGCGGATGCTGTCCTAGGATGTGAGACCCAATTGTCAGTTTGCAGAGAGTAACCCTTGGTCTTAGCATCAGCCTTGGTTGCTGGGGGATTTCCACGTGACTCCCTTGGCTAACAGTTCAATTGAATGAAACCCAGCCCCATATGGTTTTCTGGATCAAGAAAGCAAAGTAATATGAGCTTACAGAAAATGAACAGCTAGCATAGGACCTACATACATCTACTCTAGTTCTTCTGGGTATATATTATATCTACTAGTTTAGTATTTTTGTGGGACTTCTGATTATGAAAACAAATTGGTTTCTGACTCTTTTGCCTGTTTTTGTATCTCTTTTCCTCCTGTTATATTTGTATTCCAACTTTAACATGAAAGTTTTTGATTCTTCTTATTGCATTGTATATTGTCATATTTCTCAAGATCCATGACTCCACCACCACCACAAATACTAAAAAAACCTGAAAAGCTACTAAAAATAACCTGAAAAACTGTTTTCCATATTTTAATCCTGTAATATAAATTTTTGAAGTTATTCAGTAAATTAGCATACTACTTTTGTGTTAATGTATGGACATTTATTATCTTACATGCTTGATTGTTTTTGCCTTTATAATTCTGTATGAAAAAAGAAAAACATAAAAGCTAACTGTTCACATTTCTACTATGAAGTAAAAGTATTAAGAAAATCTTGCTAAACATGAGTGAATGTATAGAGGCATTACTTTATCTGAAATGTGAATACAAGCAGAAGTACTTAATTTTTTTTTAAATGTTTGGATCTGATGAATTAGTTCCAAAGCCCATACAATCTTGGGTGATGAACCAGCAAGGGTGCTTTCTGAAATAAGTTTTTCTTCCAAAAATAAAAGACTTTTTGAAGTTGTATATTTAACTATCAATGTTGAAAAATTAGAGCTACCACTATATGAACTAATCTTTATGTGAGTGGCAGTGTCTTATCTAATTTTCCTTGTTCACAGGTCCTACTTGAGATTCAATGCAGGTCATACAAGTCTAGATTGGATCAAATCCCTCAGCTTGAACTAACTTAACTCCTCAGGTTGACATTGGAATCCCTGCCTCTAGAAGCCTATGCTATTTTATCTCTCCCATTCTTTTTGCTTTGTAGATAGTTACTAGCCAAGCTATTTATCATATTTATAGGCACAGGTTTAAATTATTGATATAATTTTAAAAACACATGTTACAGGATGCAAGTTTCTTGAATAGTTTAAAATTTTCTATTCATTTACACTTTCTGTTGTGCCTTTTCAAATTGCAAGCATCATTTGATTGTGCCAATAAACATTTTATATAATCTTATCAATGATAGAAGATCATTCTTTGTGGTATACATATATGCAAGCATACTGTGACTTTTTGTGCATTTACATCTGTCTCTCTGCCAACACATATGCATGTATGCATTATGTAGGTTTTCTCAACAGATCAAAACAGATTTTGTTCACAACAAATCAAAGCACATTGTTATAAAGTATGTATAATTGAAAGCATTTCTGCTCTCTCAATTACTTCAGCTTTATGCTTTATCAAACCCCAAAATGTTTTCTATGGAAAGTAATTCTTTAATATCTGAATATGTTTCTCTGACTTATTGCCAGTATTTCATTTATTTACTTATTTGCTGTCCATTTAATATAAGTTTGCAATTTCTTGCTAAGGAGTTTAAGGTTTGCATCTTCCATGAAGTAAACAATATACAAAGAGGAATCTCTATTTACAAGATACAGAAAATTGTATCATATGTGTTGTGGGTGGGAGCAGAGAGAATGTGATTCTAGGCAGAAGGCCCAGCATGAGCTGGAAGGACATTCAGGAAACATATGTAGTTTGGTGTGATTGCAGTGTGGGGTACAGTTTGTTTTGACAAATGTGGAGAAGCATCTTATGTTCACTGTCTTCCATAAGGGCTAAGGATAAAGCGTACTTCTTGCACGTATCAAATGACAGATAACTGTACATTCCAGCTTTGAACCCAAGGACAGTCTGCATCTACAGTGACTGCATATACAAATGATGTTAAGACTTGTGTCTTCTGTATCAATTGACATCTCTCCTCTTTCTGTATGTTTTAAAATTAAATTACTATTGTTTATTTTAGTATATAAGTGTTTTGCTTATGTTCATGTTTGTACAACATGTACATATCTGGTAATCATAGAGGCCAGAATAGGATATTGAATCCGTTGAAGCTGGACTTACAGATGATTGGGTGTTGCAGGGGAACACCTTTTCCTTACAGGGAAAAGGACTTGGGTCTTCTCAAAGAGTGGTCAATATTTTTAACCTTGGAGCTATAACTTCAGGAATCCCATTTTTGCATATAAAAATATTTTCACCAACTTTATCACTGATATCAAAGATTTGATTAGTCAATCATATGAAAACACTTGAAGATTCTGTAAAAATATATTGAGATTCTGAAAATAAAAACAACAAAATTCATTAACAGGAATTAGAAGAGTCAGTATTGTTTATATGTCTATATCATCTACATGATGAACAGACTCCGCACCATTAATACTAAAATATCACAAAAATGACTGCCTAACCATGAGCTGAAAAAACACAGCAAAGATAGATATGCTAATGTCAGCAGAAGAAAACCTAGAAGACTTCCACTCTACACAAAGAATTTCAAGAAACTGAAGAATTTTGAGAGCAAGGAATATAGTCTTCCTCAGAGAAACCATAGGAACTGGTTATCCAAACTAAATCATCATCCATTAAAAAATACATATAGGCTAACATACAGACTAAGCAGGTTCCTTTATATGTACTTAGGAATATATATGTATAACCATATACACGTATGTATGTAGAAACAATTAATAAAAAAGAGGGCATGAAATTGAAAGATAGAAATAAAGGCTAGATGATAGCAATTGGAAGGAGGAAAGGGATATGGAAAACAATGTAACTATAATTTTAAAAAGGAAAAATGTAAATGATATATTTGACACAGATAGGGAGAAAATACCCTTAAATTCATACAAACCCTAAAAGTAAAACTATCACCATTTAAAACAATAGCAATTAAATAACAGCAACCGCTACATGAGTCCATTTCAGTGAGGTATGTATAATAGACAGCCTTACAGAAGCAAGCACTGTTTTTTTGCCAAGACTGGAGACATGGAGAGGAGTCGGTCACTGGGTACAAAACTACACTTATCCCAAACATCCAATCTCTAAAGAACTTCAGAATTCTTTAATAGGCCAGCAGGTCTATTGTGATAATTAGCAATACAATAGCTCAAATTTTACTGAAAGCTAGACATTGGATTAAGTAGTACCAAAAATAAAACCATTAAGAAACAAAGGGACAAAAGAAGCCTTGAAAATATTAGCAACTTTTATTGCCTTGTATTTGTCATGGTTGTTGGGCCATTTGTACGTCCAATCTCATCACGTTATGCATGGTAAATATATGCAATTATATACATATTGATTAAACCTCAAAAAGGTGTTAAAAAAATTTCTAGTAGAGATCAATTGCTCTTAAATAAAAAGTTTGCTGACAATGAATTTTCCTTGGTATTGACGTTTTCAAAGAAATAATTCCGTGAGCCTTGTGTACCTTATTATACATAGCACGCAGAGCTTGGGTTTATGCATGAGATGTTTATAATGTTGGTCTTTGCTAACGGTATATGCCAAGCTTTATTGAGGTATCTTGATGCCACAACTATATTTTTATTTTAGGATTTCAGGGAAATTTGAATGTGGTCTGTGCTTTCCCATTTTCACCTGCCTTGGAACATCCCCAAGTCTTTACTGAAAAAGTCTGCTAATAACATGGTATCCTGTATAAAGGAAAGAGAAAAGAAAAAGAATTCCAGAATGATTTGAATAAACAAGCATGCAAACTCAACCACATGTTCATTGAATTTTATTTTTCTTGCTATTTCTGAACTGTAAAAAATTCTAGGGGAGAGTCATGGATATAAAAGAAAAATGTATTCCTAACTTTTATTGTTTTCTTGCGAAATAACATTGCATTAAAAGCAGTTTTGTGAGTTATTGGAAGACACAGTAATACCCTTTTGCCAAATCTGGGCATTCACAGCTTCAAAAAGAGTGTAGAAAATATATTCAGAAACATGTTGTGTTTTCAGGTGAATGTGTGTGTAGTGCATGCTTCTGTGTTCTCGTGCAAATGTGTATAGATACATGTAGAGGCCAGAGGCAAACTCGAGTGTATATCCTGTGGAATTGTTCCTTGCTTTTTGAAACAGGGTCTCTTAGTACAATGTAGGGCTCATCCGTTAAGTTAGGCTTGACGGCCAGTATGTGCTATTATGTGCAGCATTTAATGTGCATACTAGGGAAGGAATTAAGGTCCTAATGGTTGTTCAGTAAGTATTTTATCAACATATTTACCTGCCGAGATCTCAACAAATAAACTTTGTTTTGTATTCCAATTATCAGGGACTTAAATTACAATCTTCTAGTATATTAAATACCAGAAAATAGGGTTGTTACCTACATCTCTGGAAAGGCACCAAAGCGATCAGATTTGTACTATGTCTGACTAAAAAACTACCTCAGTTTCCATCAAGAAACCTACCTCTCCCTGAGAACAACAAGAGAAGAACAGATTTTCTTCTCTGGTGTCATTCACTAAATTGGGAAGTTTCCAGGATACTATCTAAGTGCTAATGATTAGAAACTATTAGAAATAGTTTTCACTGAGTTCTCTTCCTGAAATTAGCTGTGAAAATAATTAACTATAAATAGAATGATATCACAGAAGTTAATGTAGGGTAGTTATTTGGAACTAGAAACCAATTCATCAAAGGTTAATGGACGATGAAATAAATTTCTTTGTGACTATAAAATCGTGAATGTTTATATTCAAATTTAAAGTAAATAATGTGTTACAATTACTTTTTTAAATTTTACAATTTTTTATGTCTTATATTAGGGAATACCTAATTTCCTTCCTTTTATTAATAATAGTGTTCTAGTATTAGATTCCTTTTTTCGTTCTTTTTCTTCATCCTTCTATCTTCTTTATTTTTTTGGTACGATAGCATTCTTATTTTTTGTCATAGAGACAATACTATTTGTGAATGTTTATAGTTTAATCCTTGATAGAGTTGTGTTTATATTTTGAATTTCTACAAAATTTCACTGAAGAGTGTCTCTTTTTAACAGGGGTGATGTATTACTGTAAAGATGATAGATAAGCAAATTAAGCAGTAAAATATTAGCAAAGCATAAGAAATTCTGTAATTCTACCTTTCTAATTTGAGAAGTTTACTGGGTTATAAGATTTAACTATTTAATTAAAATGACTAACAATATAAATCACTTCTGGAAATAAATGTAAGTAATTGAGCAAATATATGTGTGCATGAAAATCCAAAATTATAGAAAATAAATTAAAGTAAATTCATCACATGCTTAAAGAAAGCGCATTACTAGGTATGAATCTTAAGATAATGTCTATTCATTTTTTATTTTAAAGGAATCAGTGAGTGGAATTTAAGGTGGTAAGACTTCTGGAAGACGGAATGTCAATCCTAACATAATCTCCTTTCCACACCAGGTCATTTTTCCATCCTATATAGTGGTTATGGTATCTCTAAATTCAAATCTTCAGTGTCTGACTTGAAGGTTAAGGGCGAAGTCTCTTTTCTCAATGTTTTAGCCTTAGCTAAAATCTTTCCTCGAAGTATCATCTGTTGTTTTAGAGCCTCGTAGAGACAATAATTTCTATATATGCTTGCAACATCATCATCACATAGCCATTTCTAACACCTCTTCGAACCAAGAAATCTTATATTAAACTTCATTGTGTAAGTGCGTCAGAAATGATAACGTGTTCAGCTTCCAGGGATGTCACAAAAGGCAACAGGCTTTTTTTTTTGATGGAGGACATATGCCTTTGAAATTATAAAATCCAACAGAGAAAACAAGAATCACAACTATGATGCTGAATAGAAAACATACCAATAGGAAGAGCAGATTTGGTTTACAGACATTTGAATCTTCTCATGCAGGAATCAAAGACTTGCTTAGGTGAACATTTGGATAGGACTAGCACTTGAACTTCTCAAGTTTTTGTCTAAAGTATTAGACTTTTTTTTTTTAAAGAATCATGAGCTCAAAGATGATGCTGCTATATCTTCATAACACTGTTACATGGAGAGTCTATACATCCTAAGAGGTCTAACTATAGAAAACTTAATAGCTTATAGATAAAATTTTAGTACTATTACTATAAATCTGTTAGTTTGATAGTTGATTTCTCAGTTGTCACAACAAAGCAGAAGAAAGAACTCTCAAAAGGAACTCTTCAATGGGAGAAAAAGAGGGGAGAGAAATGGTAAGTGGAAAAATGGGGAAAATTACCATAAACAAATATGAAACTGTAAAGCAATAAAAAATAAACTAAAGGATATCAGGCTATCATATCTGTACTATATGTAAAGAATAGCTATACAATATTAATCATGTGGAATCAAATTTTATAGGTTAAGATAAAAACATTCATAGATATTTGTAGAGTATTTGGTAGATGTGTTAAAAGAAAACAAAACAAAAATAATGACCTTGTGCATGGAATTCTTTTGGAGGTAAAATAGGATATGCCAAAATAATAGAAATGGAAAATAGTTGGAACAAAATAATTGAAATCAAGTAGTTTGTAGAAAACTTAACAAGTTCAAAGTCCTCCCCACAAAAATGGAAGCACCTTACAATGTCTCAGAAGTATTGTAAAAAAAAAGTGTTCCCCCCCAAATCACAAAATTGCTAAAAATGAATAGATGTAACTCTTGGTATGGTATTATACAGAACGTATAAAAAAAATTTAGAATGTTCTCAAAAAGTAGTTTACCAACAGAATACACAATGGAAATTTTATTTCAAATTATAAGGACAAACTCTATAATGTTAAACTGTTTATTTTGGTCAATGGAAAAAAGTGACGAAGATAAAAAACTTCACATTATATAAAGTCCCCATAGACTCCAAGATCTATGTGCATTCTGATAATTAACAACTATTGATGATTTATTTTATAATATACTTATTCTATATTGCATATGAAATGTTGGATTTAAGGATGATTTTTTTCAAAGTTTATTAAATTATGAAAGTTTTCATTTCCGCCCCTCCTCCCAACACCCTCCCACTCCCTCCCTCCCCCTCCTCCTCTCTCTCCATCCCTAAGAGCAGTCAGGGCTTCCAGCCCTGTGGGAAGTTCGAGTTCCTCCCCTCTCCTTCCAGGTCCCAGAAGGTGAGTATCCAAACAGACTGGATCCCAAAAATCCAGTATATGCAGAGGAAACAAGTCCCAGTGTCATTGTCAGTGGCTTTCAGAAAGGCTCCAGGCCAGCACACATTCAGAGAATCCGGCCACATTCAGAAAATCTGGTTGGATCACATGCTCGTTCAGTCCCAGTCCAACTGACCTTGGTGAACTCTCATTAAATCAGTCCCCTTGTATCAGTGGGTGATCGCACCCCTCGCGGTCCTGAGTTTTTTCATGTTCATCCTCCTTCTGCCCCTCATTTGGACCATGGGGGGCTCAGTCCGGTCCTCCAATGTGGGTCTCCATCTTTATCGCCATCCATCGTCAGATGAAGGATCTATGGTGATAAGCAAAATCTTCATCAGTATGGTTATGGGCCAAGGCCGATTCAGGCACCCTCTCCTCTGTCTAGAGAACAGTCTGGGGATCTCTCCTTGGACATGGGATCCCATTTATAATCAAGTCTCCTGTAAACCCTAAAATGACTCCCTTAGTTGAGATATATTCTTCCCTGATCTCATATCCATCCTTCCTCCCTCCCCCCATCCCAGTTCACCTAGCTTTCCCCATTCCTCCCCTACTCCCTTCTCTCTAACCCTCTCCCCTTCCAACAACCCTGCCACCCCTCATGCACCCGAGGTTACCTGGGACTCTTGTCTATTTCCAATCTCCAGGCAGATAGCTACATGATTTTCAACAGGTTCACCTTCTTATTTAGCTTCTCTAGGATCACGAATAATAGGCTCAAAGACCTTTAATTATGGTTAGAATCCACATATGAGTGAATACATACCATATTCGTCTTTTTGGGTCAGGCTTACCTCACTCAGTAAAGTGTTTTCTATTTCCATCCATTTGCATGCAAAATTCAAGATGTCATTGTTTTTTACCGCTGAGTAGAACTCTAATGTGTATATGTTCCACACCTTTATTAACCATTCTTCTATTGAGGGGCACCTAGGTTGTTTCCAGGTTCTGGCTATTACAAATAGTGCTGCTATGAACATAGTTGAACAAATGCTTTTGTGGTATGATAGGGCATCTCTTGGGTATATTCCCAAGAGTAGAATTGCTGGGTCCTGAGGGAGGTTGACTCCCAGTTTCCTGAGAAACCGCCACACTGATTTCCACAGTGGTTGCACAAGTTTGCATTCCCACCAACAATGGATGAGTGTTCCCCTCATTCCACATCCAGTCTTCCTTGAATTTAATGAAAATAAAGACACAACATACTCAAATCTATGGGACACAATGAAAACAGTGCTAAGAGGAAAGTTCATAGCACTAAGTGCCCAATTAAAGAAAACGGAGAAAGCACACATTGGAGGCTTAACAGCACACCTGAAAGCTCTAGAAAAAAAAGAAGCAGACTTTCCCAGGTTGAGTAGAAGACTGGAAATAATCAAACTGAGGGCTGAAATCAACAAAATAGAAACACAGAAAACAATTCGAAAAATCAACGAAACAAAAAGTTGGTTCTTGGAGAAAATCAACATGATTGACAAACCCCTAGCCAAACTAATCAAATGTCAGAGAGAGAACACTCAAATAAATAAGATCAGAAATGAAAAGGGGGACATAACAACAGACACAGAGGAAATTCAGAGAATCATTAGATCTTACTACGAGAGTTTATATGCCACAAAGTTGGAAAATGTACAAGAAATGGATTGGTTTTTAGATAAATACCATTTACCAAAGTTAAATCAAGACCAAGTGAACAATCTAAATAGACCTGTTAGTCGCGAAGAATTAGAGGCTGTTATCAAAAACCTCCCCACCAAAAAAAGCCCAGGACCAGATGGTTTCAATGCAGAATTCTACCAGAACTTCCAGGAAGAGCTAATACCTATACTCCTTAATGTATTTCACAATATAGAAACAGAAGAATCATTGCCAAACTCTTTTTATGTAGCTACAGTTACCCTGATACCAAAACCACACAAAGACACAACCAAGAAAGAGAATTACAGGCCAATCTCACTCATGAACATTGACGCTAAAATACTCAATAAAATACTGGCAAACCGAATCCAAGAATACATTAGAAAAATTATCCATTATGATCAAGTGGGCTTCATCCCAGAGATGCAGGGCTGGTTCAACATATGCAAATCTATCAATGTAATCCATCATATAAATAAACTGAAAGAAAAAAAACCATATGATCATTTCATTGGATGCTGAAAAAGCATTTGACAAAATTCAACACCCCTTTATGATAAAGGTGTTGGAGAGATTGGGTATACGAGGATCATACCTAAATATAATAAAAGCAATATATAGTAAGCCGACAGCTAACATCAAATTGAACGGAGAGAAACTTAAGGATGATTTTTATAAAGGAAAATATAGTTGGCATCATTACTTGAAGTTACTTGATTACGTGATTATATTTTATTATCAATTTAAACTACATAGAGTTACCCTTATAGTTATACATATAGCATCAAGAATGAAGACTCGGCAAATCTACAAAGCCATATGATTTCTTACATTACTGGAGACGATTTTTACTGTAAATGAATTCTATTCCTACCCTTAGTCTTTCTTGACAGAGAAACAGACAATTTATTCTGAACCAAAGCAAAATGATGAAACAAAAACTCTTCTACCTCTAAAAAATAAATTATATATTATTGATATACTCTTTTAGGAAGCAAGTTGCAACTATTATTCCAATATGATAATCTAAATTAAAAATATATTATTGTAAAATAATATTTCTTTACTGTTTTCAGGAGAAATTCTCTATGCAATTTCAGGGAACATTTTTCATTGTTCTGGTCTTGTCTTAATGATCCAGAAATTTAAAAGGGTTATAACATATTCAATAAATTTATTCAGATCTTGAAATATTCAAGTAATGGAAACTATGCCTTTATAAAGCCCAGGAATGCTAGTCTTTGATTTTTTTTATGGTTTAGACTGCTTTATGACCTTCTCTCAATAAAACCTATAAAATTAAAATGACCATGCAAAGGTTTATGGAGCGCCTCTGACCCAGCCTGGTGAAGCTAATGGCTGCATGATTGCTTCCTGGATCTGGAGAAAGTAGCCTGAGGAGGGGTGGAGAGTTATTTTGCAAGAAATGGGCAGAAAGAAAGTCTGGTAAACCAATTTTGGGGGAAACCCATCATCTGTCAGCTGCACAAGGAAAGAAAAACTCTCCATTTTGCAAATTACATATCAAACATTCTAAATTATATATTAAATATGCCACAGCCATCATGACTTGAAGAAAAAATAATGAGAAAAATTGATAAGAATTTATATACAAAAAATCTCTCCCAAAGAATCACAAAATGGATAGATATAACTCTTGGCATGGTAGTATATAAAAAACATAAAATTAATAAAATGTTCTCAAAAATAGGTTACCAAGAGGCTATACAAGGGATATTTTGTTTTGAATTATAAAGACAATAATGTTAAACTATTAGTTTAAGTCACTAAAAAAATATGATAATAAAAATATTCACATTATGTGAATTCCCTATACTTTCCAAAGTAATTCCTTTCCTGAAATCATGAAGACCATATTGCTAAGACATCAATCAATTTACATAACTTGTTGCACTTCTTTTCTTGTGGTATAGAAAACAAGCTAGTAATACACATATTGAGTCATGAATTTACATTCTGTTTCTTATATTTTTCTTTAAAGGAAAATTACAATATTTGAATAATTGCTTTTAGAGAAATATGATCTATGTTCACATTCTATTTTCTCATTAATCAAGCTAAGCAGATTTTTTACTCTTCTCACATAAATAATCTAAAGTAAGAATATATATATATGTATATATATATATATATATATATATATATATATATATATATATACTTAAACATGAAACAAAATGACTGCCTTCACATGATAGAAACAGGACAACAGCTAACACACTAAGATGGACAAGGGTAAACTTGCAGACTTCAACCCTACACTTCATACCACAGGAATGGTATGAGTCAGAGAAATAGTTTTCCCCATAGAAGATTACACCAATTGGTTATCCAACACCAAACATTCAAACGTGAAAACATACATACAAATAACATTAGACAGACTGAGACTTACTGTTTGCGCTTCTGTATTTAGGAAACATATATACATATGTTTGTAACAACAATTAATGATAAAAGATGGAATAAATTTTAAATTAGCAAAGAGTACGGTATGGGAGAGTTTAGAGGGGGAAAAGAGAGAAGAAATATTAGTTTCAATATATAAAAGAAATATTTTTTAAATCAGTAATCGATGTGATTGATTTATAGTCACTGCTTGCGGTTTGCCTGCATAACATCTGAAATCGTAGAATTGATAAATTCAGGCAATGTCATATAAAAAATATTATAGCAGAAAGTACTTGTAAGTGATAAGCACACCTGAGTGATGAAATATTATCTCATGATATTTCTCTTTTACTTCATTAAGGAAAATCTCCCAAATAGTAGACTAATCAAATCAAAGAGGGTTTTGCCTTCACTTTTTCTTCTTTCCTTTAAAGATGAGATAGCTGCAGTGAGACCTGGAGCAGGACTGGTTGAGTACACAGCATTTATGATTCTCAAGGCTTTTGCATGAGACATCATCACGTGTCCTGCAAAATAACCCCATTTAAATAAAAAGGAGGTTGCAGTTATTTCAATTCAATGATACGTTTCTAAGGAAACAGAAAACTTTTCATGGGTACTTTTAGAAGATTCTCCTATAAATCATGATGCCTAGCATATGTCACATGCCTTCTCCGGGTGCAACAGAGGCTTAGATTGTGAAAATTAAGTGTTTTAACCTATATTTCTTGGCAAGGGAAGAAAGTAGAATATTCATGAAAATAACGATTTTATTATCTGAGCAGTATGATCGGTCAAACTGTTGGAAACATTGCTTTATCATCTAGTACAAATTTGGGAGATATCAATATCGTTCTATTTAAATAAACTACATTGAGCAGATCCGTTAGTTGATGTATATGAAATATATTTTTGTAAATACAAAAGTTATGAAACAATTATAAAAGAAAGTATTTCGTTTGTCTTACTTTGTTTTCATGATAAGGTGATAAATCATTCTGACAAATAACTTAAGGGAGCAGGTTTTTATTTTTCCACAGTATCCCGTTATGCCCCATAATGATAGGAAAATAAAAGCATCATGAGCTTGGAGCAGTTACTCACTTGAATCAGCAACAGGAGGAGAGCAATAAGTGAAAGAACGCATGCTCAATTCCCTTTTTACTTTCTTATAGTTCAGGATCCCTGTTAGGGAATTTTGTCACCAATGGTCAGCAGAGTCTCCACAGCATGTAACTGAGATAGCGATTCTCAGGCACACCCAGTTTCCTTTCCCAGGTTACTGTAATTTTTGTCAAGTTGATAGTTAACACTGACCATCATACCAATTGGAAGAAAACAAGGGTAATGCTAGAACTTTGGTCAATTTTTTAAAAATATTTTCTATTTATTTTTCTAAAAATATATTGTAATTCCTTTGCCTTTCCTCCTTTCAACCCCTCTCATTCACTCATCTCTGAAATTTCCTCTTGTGATTTATCTGTATGCATATATATATACATATATATATATACATACATACATACACACATGCATGAACATACATATACACACATGTGTATCTGGAAGCATGTGTGTATCTGTGTGCATGTGGTTTGTGTATGTGTGTATGTGTGTATGAAACTAAAATGGTACCTACACACATATGATCTTAGGTATAGGATCAACAACTGGGTCATCCAGTTGGTCCTTAAAGAAAAGCAATACCCTCGCTCTCAGAATCACCAGTTTCCCATAATTTGTTGTCTATGGTTGAAATTCTGTCAACTTCCTCCCACTCATCTTAGCATGTCCATTATTGTTGCTATTGTTTAAATCTTTTCACAGCAACCATGCTGCTGAGACTTCAAAGATGAGCTTCTCTGAGGTTTCCAAGAAACACAATCTCACCACAAACTTCTTGTTCAAGGGACTCATAAATATTTAGAATGCATTTAGGAATTATGCTAGTTTAGAAAAAAAAAAGTTGTAGGTTCTTCTTCAAGATCCATGACCTCACCAGCTCCAGGAAACTGTGTAGGCTTCTAACACGAGGCATTGTTTCTTTCCTGATGAGCAGGCCTTAAGTCCATTTGAAGTTCTATTGTCTACTGCCAAATGAGTGCCACAAATGCACCCTTAGGATCATCATGTCATGCGGGCCATTGTTGTGCTTCCCAAACATCATACCTGTGTGGAAAGAGTGAACGTTTCTGTTCCTTTGAAGTTTACGTTGAACCTTCCAGTGCAAAGCTAATCTTTACACAAGACAATTTCAGAAAAAGATTCAAATCTCAGGTCCTCTGAGAATCAAATCCAACTTCAATTCCTTGGCACCCATCTTTAACAGGTCATGATAGTCATGCTATTCAGTTGTACCAATTGGGGAGAGAATTGTTAACTCAGATGAGAAATTTCCAATTTTATATATATATATATATATATATATATATATATATATATATATATATATATATATGTGTGTGTGTGTGTGTGTGTGTGTGTGTAAATTATATATATTTTCAATTTATATATATGTATACAGAAACTTATTACATGTAATTCCAAGTATACAGACAGTAATATGAGGACCTATGACATTTTCAGACATTCCCATCATTGTTTTTCTCTCCTTCATGTGTACTTACCTCTCTAGCATGTGTCTCCTAGAAATGTGCTAGACTCATGAAACCTTTCCAACATGTTTGCTTAGCCTAAACATGACCTAAGCAAGGAGGACACACAAGTAGACATGCTAACCTGATAATGAGGAGATTTCACAGGCCTCTACCCTACAAGAAGAATTAGAGTCAACTAAGGAATGAGGTTCAGGTGAGGAATAGTCTTTCTCAGTGAAAACCCACTGCTTATTTATCCAGTTCCAAATGACAAGTACTGGAAATATATATGAAAAAGTAACATTATGTATATTATGTTATATTTCTACTGTTTTTATTTATTTATTTATTAAAAATTTCTACTTCCTCCCCGCCTCCCTTTTCCCTCCCCCTCTCCACCTCCCCCTCCCTCTCTAGTCTTAAGAGCAATCAGGGTTCCCTGCCCGGTGTGAAGTCCAAGGTCCTCCCCCCTCCATCCAGGTCTATAAAGGTGAGCATCCAAACAAACCAGGCTCCCACAAAGTCAGTCCATACAGTAGAATAAAAACCCAGTGCCATTGTCCTTGGCTTCTCAGTCAGCCTTCATTACCAGCCACATTCAGAGTGTCCATTTTGATCACATGCTCCATCACTCCCAGTCCAGCTGGCCTTGGTGAACTTATATTTCTATATTAGCAATATACCCCTCAACCGTCCCACAACCTTACATGAAACAACAATTAAAGTAAAAGAGACCATGAACTTGAAAAATTGGGTTAGGCTCTTGGGAGGTAGGTGCTAGGAAATAGTACATGATATAGTTACATTTCATCCAAAATTAATAGTTAAAATAAATACATTGTACTTGGATTCCTGAAATTACATGAAAACATATAATGAAAGGAGATATCAAATTTTTGGAGAGTTTGTAAATCTCGGTGTTTTTTGAGAAGGTGATAACACACCCATAATGAATATAAAGTATCTTTTGAAATCCCTAGACTGCTTATATCTCTATGTACTTGTCAATCCCTTACTACTTAAAGGGAATTTTAAAACATAGATTTGTCTAGGATAACTTACTCTAATAATCTTTTTGTATTGTGAGAAAATATTGGTCAATGGAAAAAAGTAAGTTAAGTGGGAGAGATGAATTGTGAAATTTCATATAAATTCCTTAAGGAGACAAAGACAGTATATATAGGAGTATTGACATCCATAATGATAATATCATTTAGTTGGAAAATTTTAGCAGACTTATAATTTTGTTCATGATGGATCATTCCATCAGTAATCTTACCAGAAAATGTATATTGGGAGTATTTTCATTTTCACACTGAAATCAATTGGAAGAATAAATACACTAAGACAGTTATTAAGGATCACCTTAATAAAGGATCACCTGCAAAACCTCTTAAAATAGAGTATTCTGGGCTGCAACTAGTATCTGGTTAAGTATGTCTGGTTCAAGCATATACATTTTTAAGAGCTACATTGTGATGCTGATATCAAGATGACTGTATGTTTCTCATGAGGGACAAGAACGCATTCCTTTTTTATTAGTGTCTTGCTGGAATCATTTGCTCATATATGCTATAAATTCTGCATATCTTAGAGGGAAGATAGCTGATCCCAATGAGACCATATAGCTCACATATTTGGTATACTTTTCTTTCATATCTACTACAACTGCTTTCTAATCTTTCTGAAGTTTTATTCCATTACTAAGAGAGAAAACATTTAGATTGGTAAGGTTTGGTTAATGGCACAAAGTATGTTGATTCATACTAAATGTCTTATACTAAATGATACACAAACATATACACATACTAAAGAGTGAGCACAAAGAAAAATGAGGAAAAGTAGGAAAGAGTAACCACGAAAACCATCGACTATGGAACACAAGTAATTGCAGACTAAACCATGGAATCATTATTTTTCTTTAGAAGTATAGTACTTAAATTTCCTTCGTATATACATCATGGCTTTCAATTTTGTGTTTGTATGGGATTCTCTCTCTCTCTCTCTCTCTCCCTCCCTCTCTCCCTCTCTCTCTCTATGTCCCTCCCTCCCTCTCTCTCTGTTTTATGTATCTTTTTCTGGGCTCTTTTCTTTCTGTTTTGTCCTATTCTGATTGTTCTAACTTATTATGTTATATTTATTTTAATATTATCCCTTAGATGCCTGTTTGATTTTAAGGAGAGACAGGGTGATGGGAAAGAACTGAGAGGAGGAATAGAGGGAGGAGATATTTTCAATAAAAAAGTTTAAAATTCAATAACAATTTGCAATTATTTTCCAATTTTTTAAGTAAAAGTCAAAGAAAATTAGTGCACATTGAATGTTTGTCCTATAAAAGTAAATGAGATAATCATGCATTTTACAAAACATAAATGCATCTTTTATTTAAAATTTAGAAAATGCTTATGGATATATTCTCTATACTAAAGTACACATATACTTAAGTCAACATATGAAAATGATTAAAAGAATATTTTTCTATGGTTTAAGTTTTAAGTTCATATGATATATTAAAATGCTATAGTGATTTGTATTTATTTTTCTTTAATTTTGAATGATCAATTTGGGATTACTGGAAATGAAAGAATCTGCTATAAGGTAAAAAATAAGATTTTGTACCCACTTACAAGTAGACGAAGTTAAGCAAGTTTAATTTCTATGTTTGGACATCTTTACAAAGTAAGAATTAATAATTTCTTCCATTTTTCACGAATATGCTTTTATCATAAAAATTGTTAGTAGTAATTTTATTTCAAACACCCTTTTTCATGATAAAACTATATGGATTACCTCACAACTCTCGATCACAACTTATAAATCGTATTTTACAGCTGCTTTTGTAGAATTACCTTTCGTGCTTCCACTGATACACAGAAAGATAATTATTGTTATTTGTTCTCAGTCTTGACAAAAAGTAAATGAAACTTAATTTGCCGTCTATGTACTTAGAAAAACTTGCTCAAAATAATATGGAGAAGAGAAAAAGGATGCAACACAAATCATTAATTCAAGGAATCCCAGAATATGAATGTATGGTAATGATTTATGGGACTCTACTGACCATGGACACACCCAGCCTCTGTTGATAGGGAAAATAAATAGCCCAATCTACTGCACAGTGAATTCCTGCCAGTTCTCAGCAGGGACCGTGGCTCTGTTTTGACGATTAAACAGCAAATAGTCACATCTGGAAATATGAAGGTCAAAGGTCATTTTCCTCATAAAACCTCACTAGTATGATTCATAATAACCCATAGCTGACCCTTTCAGGAATTGAAGGCTGCTGCTGATATTGCTGTATAAATATATTAAAACACAATTTTTATGCTCTGTTGTGATTTTATTTTGGTGGTGTGTTTTACTTAAGCAAATGGTACAGAATATCCAAAAAAGCAAAGGCTGAACCCATATGTTCAAGCTAAAAAGTATCTATTTTTGCTAAAATTCATTCCATTCTACATACGTTATAAAAACACTTGGCATACAAGGTTTGTTAAGTAAACTGTTTCCATATTCAACACTGATCTGGTACTTTTAATGTTCTTTCTTTGTTGGTAGTAGAATGTATTTCATTTATATTTTCAAACTTGCATGTTTTCAACAATATTTAAGAGAAGATTTTGAACCACCTCCCCCATCTCTGTCTTGTCTTACAGCCTCCTCTTTGATTAGGTTTTGTTTTTTTGATAAATATGGTACCACTGGGTAGCTCAGACTGGCTTCTAACTCACTCTGTTTCCCTGAATGACTTTAAATGACTCATTTTTCTGCTTCAACCTTTCCAAATTCTGACATGACAGGCCAAAGTCACTGTGTGTATTTCCATCATCTATCCCAAGATGATATTTGTGCCCTTATGTATGGGGAAACCTTAACTAATGCAACTATATTTTTTAAAGTAATTTTATTAAATTATAAAAGTTTCCATTTACGCCCCTCTTCCCAACACCCTCCTACTCCCCCCTCCCTCTCCTCCTCCCTCTTTGTCCCTAAGGGCAGTCAGGGTTTCCTGCCCTGTGAGAAGTTCAAGTTCCTCCCCCCTCCCTCCAGGTCCAGGAAGGTGAGTATCCAAACAGACTGGATCCCAAAAATCCAGTATATTCAGAGGAAACTAGTCCCAGTGTCATTGTCAATGGCTTCTCAGAAAGACTCCAGGCCAGCCACATTCAGAGAATCCGGCCACATTCAGAGAATCTGGTTGGATCACGTGCTCGTTCAGTTGCAGTCCAACTGGCCTTGGTAAACTCTCATTAGATCCGACCCTTGCAAATATATTTAAATAGAGGCGGGTCTAACAGCAGAAAAATTTAAGTGTAGATAAGTAGATAAGGGCAGGAAGGATAGGGCCATGGACCCAGTGGGTTAGTGGCCTCAGAATAAACAACGCGTGGGATCTCTCTGATTCTCACCACATAACTGATGTATATATAGCAGGCAATAAGAGCATTTCTTGCCCAAAACTGAAAATGCTGGTGCCCTGAATTTAGATTTCCAGACCTCCACAGATGCAGTGAGAGCCTAAGAGGCTAATAGTTGAAAAATTATGCTCCCAAAGCAGCATTTCACTTCATATGGCCCAGGTGTTGGGATAGTTGATGGGGAGTGGGTTGGGGAATAGGTTTGGGAATATACTGCTCACAACTGTACAACCAAGATAGATTTATAGATCTTATCATTCTTTTTTGACTACCTAAAATTATAAACTTTAAGTTTGTTTTCAAGTAATATTTGTAAAAGTCTGAAATGAAATCTTTGGGGTTTATGTGTGTAGTTCATTGGTAAAGAGTATATGGGAGTACTGGATTTGATCTCTGAGACTAGAGTAAATAAATTACAAATAAATAAATACCAGGTCTTGAGAGAATATAAATAAAAGCATCTTAAGTATTTCCTATATAAAATGATTCATGTGTAATTAGAATTCTGTTTTCCTTCTTCCCCTTTTTAAACAACATGTCCCCTTATGTGCCTCTTTCCAAGTTCGTCAATATAATTGTAAAATCTGTCAGATAGAAGTCAACTGCATCACTGACTTACAAAAATCTCAATGAAAAGTTTTAAATTACCGGATCTGCGAGCAGCGAAACTTTGAGAGTACAGAATAGTTCTAAGTGAGCAAATCAACTGTCATTGGCAAATCTGTGGGCTTATGATGTGGCTTTATCTTTCTCAGGTACTGATGGACACTTTGTGTACCTCGTCAGGGTACCAAGTAACTGATGGAAACTTATTAAAGTAAATATATCTTTGGGTTTTAACACTTTCCAAACCCATACCTTTAGTTATTTGAAATGCTTAACATTAAAACACACACACACACACACACACACACACACATTTAACATACATTTTAAACATTCATGGTGGTATATCTATATCAGCATGGAAGGTTTTTTTTTAAATCTAAATAGATCAGAGTGGATTCTTAAATGGTTGCTAATATTAGCTGTAACTCCTAAAGAACCTGTTAACAAACCTCAACTAAGTATGACAGTTGTCTTTAGTGAAATGGAGACACCTTCATTAGAAAGAAAGATTACAAGATATTATCACTATTCTTTGTTGTTTTTTATATTTTAGATTTATAATATAATCCCATAATTTACTCTTTCCCTCTCTTCCCTCCGTACCCTCCTATGTACCAGCCCTGCTGCATTCTTCAAATTCATTTCTTAAAGTGCTTTGTGAAGTGTGTGTATGTGTCTGTGTCTTTGTCTGTGTGTGTGTGTGTGTGTGTGTGTGAGAGAGAGAGAGAGAGAGAGAGAGAGAGAGAGAGAAAGAGAGAGAGTGTGGTGTGTGTGTGTGTGTGCATTCTTAAATACAGAACTGTAACTTGCTCACTGTATAATGTTATTTGTATGTATACATTTTTAGGGCAGAGACAATTGAGTTTCTCTTTCCCCAGGACAGGAGTGGTGTGAGCCCTTTTACAGCTCTCTGAATTTTTTAGTTGTCTAGAGCATTTATTGCTCTAACAGATTACAGTGCTGTAACATACATTTTTCCTTCCTAGAGCTAAATGCGTCTAGATTACCCTTTGATTGAGTTTTGTTGTTGAAAAGGGCATAAGGGTTCTATGATGAGATGATGATTCTCTTTAGTATATATCAGGTTCTTGTTGGTTAATATTTGGCAGTGGTTTGTCACAGCCTGAAAACCAATGTCCCTAGGTTTTGGTTTTGTTGTTTGTTTGTTTGTTTGTTTTTTGGATTTGGTATTTTGGGTTGTTTTCAGAGTTGTTGTATTTGGGGAGCAATAGGCAATGACAGGTGAGACAGTACTGAAATTAATCTAGGTTCTTTAAATGATATATTAAAACCCCAAATTTGAGAGGGAATTGGATTTAAGCTGGAATAAGAGACAATGCCAAAGGAGATTTAAGGCTGCTATTACATAAAAAAGCAGAAGGGCTCTAAAGTAGCTCAGGTGGTAGAGTGCTTTCCCAGCATGCATTATACTCAGAACTGCAGAAGCACAGAGCCAAGATCCCAGAAATAAAATGACCGTTTAATAAAATTAACATTCAAGTTAGAATGCTTTTGGCAAAACACATATACTTCATAATGCTTTATGGTTTACAATTAGACAATATTTTATCAGATACATCACTTTAAGATTACGTATTTTAAACTAGTAATAGCTTATTAAAATAGTTAAAGAATAAGGGAAAAACAAAAGACAATATAAATGGGACTATAGTGTTATTGAGAGAAAAGGGAATAGTTTTTCCTATCTCTTTCTCTCCCTGCTCTGCTGTGTGTCTCTCAGTCTTCTCTCTCTCTCTCTCTCTCTCTCTCTCTCTCTCTCTCTCTGTCTGTCTCCCCCCCCCTCTCTCTCAGTCTCTCTCTCTCTCTCTCTCTCTCTCTAGTGAAGGAGTGAAGCAATGTTTTTTTTATGTTTTATTATTCATTTGTTTTGGAATTTAAAAGGTGATTGAGTGTGTGTGTGTGTTTGAAAGCAGCTTTCTAAGCTCCCATTAGAAAAGGCTGATTTAGAAAGTCCCAGAAATTTGACTTTGTGTATCGCCTAACTTTTTTGAAAACTTTTTTTAACAATTCGTCTGTCCCTTTTTCTTTCTATTTTTCTGTTTATAACTTTCTGAGACTGCTGAATATTCATTTACTTTTAATCTGCCTTTTTGTATGCTACAGAATCAGTTCATCACTGGAATGTTCATTTCCTTCAGACTACTTAATTTATTTAAGAACTCCATGCACTGGAATGGTTATCATAAATAAACTCTTTAGAAAAAAGTCTTTTGATTATTATATGAGAAATATATATATGACTATATAATATAAATATTCTGATATATCTGATATATGTATTAAAATTTCTGCCTAATATTTGAGACCCACAATTTAATTTTGTGCTTGATTTATTTATGTAGTGTAAATCAATAGTAAAATCACACATTTTATGTTTTTTAAATAACAAATTTGTTTTACATAGACTGCTGCTGCATCTTGAATTTGGAAACACAATTATAATATTATGTCAGTGTTAAGAATGCATTTCCTGGTTAAGTTTGTACACCAAAAGTTTTTAGAGGTAAAGTTGGAAAGAATAAGGGTTGTTTAGATAATTTTAGAATTAAAACATATAGTGCTTCAGATAATCTTGAAGTTGTGGGAGTAGACGGAGTAAGAATATTAATGAAATCCAGATTGTTGCTTTGGTCTCTGTAGAAAGTTAAGCTTCTTTGGAAGACTCGGGGAGAGTTTTGGTTTTCTTATCTTCCCCCAGGATTAGTAGAAAAACCATATACTTGAGTAGTCATGAAGGGATCACAGCAGGTCTGATTATTTCCTGTTATTTGCCTACTTCCTTGTGCAAGGAGCTGTGCCCATCCTCTGACAACGCTTACATACACAGAAATTATCAACAAAGAAACATAAGCAGGGTCTTTCTTAGTGCTAATTTATCCACTACTTGTTTATTTTGTAAGTCATTTTCTAATGTCATCCATTTAATTATCCTTTAACTATGTATGATAACCTCTGTTTTCCTGATACTACAGTGTCTCCATTGTTCCCGTTTACATAAAAGAATTATGCTGGATGTAATAACAAAAGACATATATTAAAAACTTCAATAATTCTATTTTCTTTAACAGGCAAGAATAATTAATTATTTAAAATGCTGTTTTTATCAAATAAGTTTTTCTTAATTATCTGAAATCCATGAATTGATATGTTGTCCTTATTGTATAATCAGAATAAAGAAATACATGAACCTCATTTGGGAAATCTCGATTGTTTCTTAATTTATTGATAAACTAGCTACCAGTTATAAGACAATCTTCTAGGTACCAGACATATAGCTTTTACTGAAATGTTTATTTCATAGCCTCGTTCTAAGTAGTTACATGAAAAGAATCATAGACAACAGTAAGGACAGGAAGCATGAAAGTGTTAAGCTGAGGCTCATTAATAGCTGGACAATATGTCAATGTGGCATCAGGTGGTAAATTTTTGATACATTGAATTGATAAAATGGAGTGAGATTGGTATAGGTACATTTAACAGAGGACCAAAAGTATTTACAGATGCAGCATTATGTCTTCAATGATATAATCTTTGACTTCATGAGAAATTTGAGGTCTAGATTCAGTGTGACTTTATTTGGTTTGAAATTATATCATTCAAATATTTAAATAATATTCAGGTATTATTTAAAGCCATTCTCTAGCTTGTATGTGCTAAATTGTCTAGTTGGTTATATGGTTAGCAATGAGATCAGATGAACTTTCAGAAAAACGGCACAATGAATCTAGATTATAGATACAGAAAGTTTACACTAGGGGGTCTTCAGGATTGCACATGAAGTGTCATCCTACATAGTTCCTGCATTGAAGACAGTTCACAGATGGTAAATACTGACATTGAAAGGTGCGTAGGTCATAGGGGCTTAACACGCTATAAGTTCAGGTAGTTGGAGTAAGTGTGCCACTAATGGAATACCTTTGAACAATGTTTCATGTTCTCTGTGCTTTACATTCATCCCTGTGTCTTCGTGCTGGCTGTTGTGACAAGTAGCTTAACCTCTGCTGCTTTGGGTTTCTGGATTAACGTCATGAATTAAATATGCCTTATACCGAAACCTCTTTCTCTTTTAAACAGTTATCTCCTAGTATCTACTACACCATGGTGTCACAGTAGATATAGAAAAAAAATCCAAAAAGGCAGAAGGAAAACATCCAAAGAAAAAACTAAAAGACTAAAAGCATTAGTCTTGAGAAAAGAAAGTAAGTGATGTTGACTGTATTTGTGTGGTAAATAACAACAAAGTAAATAATTGGGTGATGTTCTGTGGTGTGTCCAGGAAGTTTCTCCATATCTTTTCTCTTCAAATTTTCACAAAACCATGAAAAACATTTTCATTCACTGCCTTTTAAAGTACCAAAGAAAGACTTAAGCAAATAATAATAATGAGTGCCAGGTCTCAAGGTCTCACGGCTGCATAAGAAGCTTATTAACGAAGAAGAGGTTTCTCCAATAGACAAGCTAGTTTCGCAACAATAAAAAGGTGTATCATATTACTTTATTCTATTAACCATGTAAAATATTTATATTGTCTTGTTTCCTGTCATATTGTTTAAAAGTCAAATAATCAATCATCTTTTATATAAGGATGCTAATATATCTTTGAGGACATAATATAATTCATTGAAGTAAAGTATTAATTGGTCAGCCTATTCTAATGTGTCCATATTTAACTAGCTGAAGATAGTCTCCCAAATTCACATGGGTTATAACCTTCCAGATCTCCTAATAATTTAGTGTTGAAAAAGACATTTAATCAAGGAAATGCTACAGACACATTATTGAGGTATTGTTCCCCCAAATTTGCATGCAATAGGGGCCATAGACAAATATAGGTATAGATAGTAGAACTCAGTGCTTAGTACAAGTGTCTAAATGTGTAGAGATGAGTAGTAGGCAATATGTACTGTGTAATTCCTGTTCACTAGTCAGTACAGTATGTGTATTTACTCTTTTAATATTCATAATCATAGGAACTACACCCTTTACTATATCAAATTACAGTAAGCTTTCAAATTTTAATTGTTATTTTTTTAATTTTGGAAATTTAATTTCCAAATTCATTTTCCACATTCATTTTCCTTAATATTCCTTTCTCCAAATAGTCTCATATGGCCTTTCTTGCCCTCTTTCTGATCAATTTCCTCATTGCTCATTAATTGTTGCTATTTGCACATGTGTACACATATATATCCCTAATTACATAACTACAACCTTATCAATGTATATATTAGTTGGATGCATTTTCAGGCCTAACCATTTGGTATTGGATAGAAACCTGGTGTGTTCTTCCCAGGGAAAAACTATTTCTTCTGCTCTCAATTTTCCTTAACTCTTTGTAATTCTTCTTAAGTCTCGTGAGTTTTCCCCATACATCTTAACATGTCTGTTGTTGTTCTTATTCAACACATGTCTTTGAGACGAAATGAATATAGTAGCTTGGTGTGTTCTTGGATGTCATTCTTTGTTGTTGTTGTTGTTGTTGTTGTTGTTGTTCCTATTTAGGAAGCCATACTGATGAGATTTTTATAGGTGTAGTTTCTGATGTTGCTAGTATACACAACCTCACAGAAGACTCTCTGAGTCTCTAGTTCCTATGGTTTTTCCTCCTCATCTTCAATGATGTTCATGAACTTTGGGTGTAGGAACTGTGTTGTAGATGTATCAGTTTTACCTAGGACACACAACTCCGCACATTGATTTTTTTCTGTCATGTTCTCCATCTTTTCCAGATAAGAAGGTTCTTGAATGAGGGGTGATGACTACTTATTTGTGGATATACTTCTTTTTATATTTATTTTGTAAATGAGAGCAAGACATAAAAGAGAATTAGAATACATGACTGATATCATACAACAGAGTTAAATTCAAAATCATTTTAGAAACACTGCTCTTTAGTGTTTATAATCTTAAGCCCTGATTAAATCATTGGTTTCTTTCTTTGAGAGTAAAGTGATATATTGTTCCTATTTGTACAGAATACAGCACCTTATTACAATAATGTACTGATACTTTATCAATTATAACAAAATAATTCATGTTTATGGAGACATGCATGAAAACATATCTTTTGTGCTATTATGAATAATGTGTATACCCCAGGAGAAAATTGGATCTGTATTATTTTAAAACAAAACTTAAACACTTGAGATATCTTTAATATACTTTACTGTTCTTTAAGAATGTTATGAGTCCGAGAAGATATCACATTTGGGAAAGTATTTCTTGCCCAATATGAGGACCTAAAATGAATCCTCATTGTCCTCATAAAGAACTGAGAAAGGAGCAAATACTTGTGTTCCTGCTGCTGAAAAGACTTAAACATGCAGACAGATAACTGGCTAATTGTCCAGCAGACATCATCAGGTGAGTAATGGACTACATTTCAATAACTAAAGTGGAAGATGCTTAGACTTCTACATATACATGCACATAAATGGGCAGAGACCTCCCCAAACACACATAAATATGATCACACCCTCCCACTATACAGTCACATGTAAAACTGATAATAATGAAATTAACAACACAGCCATTCATATATATATATATATATATATATATATATATATATATATATATATATATTTCTTGAATCATGAATCAGTGTGAGCTCTACTTTAATGTATTTTGGTGTCTTAGAGTCATCAGTCCTACCTTTCTTAAGGTACCAGTTTGTTCTTTATAGTGGTTTGTAAATTTTGAAATTTTTCTTGGTATTTCTCTTGTCTCTTTATTTGTTGCTGTTCATAGAAATTGTGAATATATTTTATTGTTTGACCTTAAGAAATATATGACCTAGTTTTCCTGCTTCTTGAATATTCTTATCTTTTCTAAAGTGGTATCTATTTATATTTGCTTCCTATCATATAACTCATAAACATTGAAATGAAAACACAATGAGAAAATGTCAAGGAAATGAAAATTAATGGTCTGTGATTCCAAGTTGGTGTGTGAAGTTGCCCAATGAACATAGAGCTATTTATAAAGAATGCTTAAATATCACAGCACAACATTCTACAATAGAATAATTACATGCTATATTTTTGGTGAATTGGAGAATGTGAGAAAATTTTTACTATCTTTGAAGGTCATGGTATCCCAATAATTTGTTATCTTTTTTAGCTTTCTTTTCTATTTTCACTTACGTTTTAAGAACAGTATATATTTTACTTATTGAATAGAAACTGAAAGACCTGTGTAGGAACATTGTGAAACAGTTATAGTATGATATTCTGTCATTAGAAAAATGTTTAAGTCTTAAATTCAAGCTGAGCATTATTATTGAATTTATATATTTCAGTTTTCACAGCAAATCTGTTGGGTGGGTGTTACTGTTTTATGCATAGAGAGACTTCCTGTGGGTACAGAAAACAAAGCCTGAGGAAAGATAGTGTCTGGTTATTTTTAAAAGTCAACTGTGAAAAATAGAAAAAAATATTATATTTTCTCAGTTTTCTTCCTTAAATAAAGATTGGTAATTGCATCTAGCAATCCTCCTGGCCACTGGACTATTCACTCAATCCTCATTCTATGAAGAAGGATGCTCTTCCAGTCTGAGCTTACAAATGAGAACAGTGATGCCTACAATATTATCTGGGGGGGTCTAAAAATTGAAAATGTCTTTCTTAACTTCTCTTCTGACTGAATATACTGTAATCATGGGTACATATAGAAAAACACTTCAACTTCCAGAGTGTTCTTGACATGTGATGTTTTACAGAGATTTGTTCATGCTTTCTGTAACAATTTGTTTCGCAGGTATATTCAAAGTACTTTCACAAATATATCTTTTATGAATATGTACTATGTAATTATTTTATATTTATAGAGAGGAAAGAGGGATCATATGAGCAAGGGGCATTAAGATCATGATGAGGAAAACCACAGAGACTGCTGACCTGTGCTAGTGAGAGCTCACCGACTCTGGACTGACAGCTGGGGAACCTTCATGGGACCAAACTAGGCCCTCTGAAAGTGGGTGATGGTTTTGTGGCTTGATCTATTGGGGGAGGGCTGACAGGAAGCATGAGTTTTTGTGTTTGTCCAGTTTTTATGACAAGGTTTCTCTGTAGGACAGTCTTTGTTGCCTGGAACTCTCTCTGTAGACCAGGCTGGTCTTGAACCCAGAGAAATCCACCTGCCCCTGCTTCTTGAGTGTTAGGTGCACAGATCACAAAATCTTTATAACACAGTTTTCTTCATATTTTATAGACATTACAGATAGTTGATCAGATGACATAATAAAGAGCACACTTTTGCAATGTTTTTTTTAAATAATGCTTTTATCTGTTTAACTTTCTGCACATATTTGAGAATGATAAATCACGTATATTCACCCTTAGGAATTGTTGTGTCTTCGTTCTTTTTCCTTTAACCTATTTCTTGTTTGTTTGTTTGTTTAGTGAGTGGTGTTCAAGTGCCACACCATTCCTTTAAGTGTCAGAGGACAGGTGTTGAGAGTCTCAAGGAGTCAAACTCAAGTCTTCAGTCTTGGAAGCAAGCTCCTTTCCCACTGAGCCATTTCATTGGCCTGGTGGCATGTACCTCTGTAAGTCAACTGCTTGTCCTGTAATGTGTGAGAGTTGTATTTCCTTTCCATCCATTCCTTTGCCTAAGTATTAGAGCCAGAGATATGTAAATATGTCCACGTTTTATTGTCTTACTGAGAGCACGAGTCAAGATTTTCTACTCGTTTGTATTTTCATCCCAGAATAAGCTTAAGTTCTTCCTAATAAGTGAGTTTCCATTTATTACTTATGTATTTATTTAAAATGAATCTTGGTGGACCTTCTTTGTGTGTTCTTTCCCTGTTTTCCCCATCCTCTTATTCATTCCTTAATTCTTACTCCCTCCATCTTATTTATTATATTATTTTTCCAGATTTCCTATGTCTCCAATCTTCCTCTTTTCCTGTTGTTGCTAATTTTCTATTTAAAAGAGAGAACATGCAGGATTTCACAACATGTTTGGACGTTTGATAAAGTTCTCTATTTTCTTGTACAATAAAGGACATTTAACTTTTCTATTTCAAGGAAATAAATAACAAGAACAGAATCAAAGCAAAAGTAGAAAGAGAAAGGAACAAAAATGAATTCTTCACAATTGCCTTTGGTAAGGAAAGCAGTCATAGGAAGAAGAAGACTTGATTATTTTAAAGTTACTCATATTATCAAAATTGTATTGTAAGATTTTTCAGTATGGAGCCATTCAGGTAGAAGTGTAGATATTCTAAAAAGACACACCGCTCTCATCAGTTAACTATTTTTTTTATTTATTTTTTTAAAGTAAATTTTATTAAATTATAAAAGTTTCCATTTCCGCCCCCTCTTCCCAACACCCTCCCACTCCCCCCACTCCCTCTCCTCCTCCCTCTTCGTCCCTTAGGGCAGTCAGGGTTTCCTGCCCTGTGGGAAGCTCCAGTTCCTTCCCCCTCCCTCCAGGTCCAGGAAGGTGAGTGTCCAAACAGACTGGATCCCCAAAATCCAGTATATGTAGAGGAAACAGGTCCCAGTATCATAGTCAATGGCTTTTCAGAAAGACATCGGGCCAGCCACAGTCAGAGAATCCGGCCAAATTCCGAGAATCTGGTTAGATCACCTCCTCGTCCAGTCCCAGTCCAACTGGCCTTGGTAAACTCTCATTAGATCCGTTCCCTTGTATCAGTGGGTGATAGCATCCCTCGCAGTACTGATTTCGTTTTTCATGTTCTTCCTCCTTCTGCTCCTCATTTGGACCTTGGCGGGCTCAGTCCGGTGCTCCAATGTGGGTCTCCGACTGTATCGCCGTCCTTCGCCAGATGAAGGATCTATGGTGAAAAGCAAAATATACATCAGTATGGTTATGGGCCACGGCCGATTCAGGCACCCTCTCCTCTGTCCAGAGAACAATCTGGGGGATCTCTCCTTGGACCTGGGATCCCATATATAATCAAGCCTCCTGTAAACCCTAAAATGACTCCCTTAGTTGAAATATATTCTTCCCTGATCCCATATTCATCCTTCCTCCCTCCCCCCCCCCATCCCAGGCCACCGAGCTTTCCCGTTCCTCCCCTACTCCCTTCTCTCTAACCCTCTCCCCTTCCATCAACCCTCCCACCCCCCCATGCACCCGAGGTTACCTGGGACTCTTGTCTATTTCCTACCTCCTGGTGGATAGCTAAATAATCTTCATCAGGTTCATCTTCTTATTTAGCTTCTCTAGGATCACGAATAATAGGCTCAAATACCTTTAATTATGGTTAGAATCCACTTATGAGTGAATACATACCGTGTTCCTCTTTTTGGGTCAGGCTTACCTCACTCAGTAAAGCGTTTTCTATTTCCATCCATTTGCATGCAAAATTCAAGATGTCATTGTTTTTTACCGCTGAGTAAAACTCTAATGTGTATATGTTCCACACCTTTTTAACCATTCTTCTATTGAGGGGCACCTAGGCTGATTCCAGGTTCTGGCTATTACAAATAGTGCTGCTATGAACATAGTTGAACAAATGCTTTTGTAGTATGTTAGGGAATCTTTAGGGTATATTCCCAAGAGTGGAATTGCTGGGTCCTGAGGGAGGTTGACTCCCAGTTTCCTGAGAAACCGCCACACTGATTTCCACAGTGGCTGCACGAGTTTGCATTCCCACCAACAATGGATGAGTGTTCCCCTCACCCTACATCCTCTCCAGCATAGGCTATCGTTGGTGTTTTTGACTTTAGCTATTCTGACAGGTGTAAGATGGTATCTCAAAGTGGTTTTGATTTGCATTTCCCTGATCGCTAAGGAGGTTGAGCATGACCTTAAGTGTCTTCTGGCCATTCGAAGTTCATCTGTTGTGAATTCTCTGTTAATTTCAGTACCCCATTTTTTAATTGGGTTAATTAGAGTTTTAGTGCCTAGTTTCTTGAGTTCTTTGTATATTTTGGAGACCAGACCTTTGTCTCATCAGTTAACTATTAAACAATGGACGGCACTCCAATATTTGAATTCCCCCAGGCAACTCACTCTGGAAAAAGGGGAAGGCTGGGACTTGGTAAGAGTAAGAGGGTAGCTTGTCTTCCAGAAAAAGATGTTACCCAGTTGTGACAACCTGTCAGACCACCTTGGAGGAGAGACCAGAGCACACGCAATGATTGATTAGTGATGTGTGGGACCACACATGAGGACTACTTAGTTATGCATGATCCTCATCTCGGTATTCAAGTAGATGGAAGACAGACTTGAGAGATCACTGGGCTCTTAATTTATTCCTTTTTCTTAATGTGGCCTTTTGAAAAAAAGTTTTCTTTAGGTCTTCTACTATTACTTGTTAACTTAATTAACCAATGGTTAGATTTGGCAATGAACCAAACTACTCAGGTAACAACTTTGGCAAGCATGGCCAGAAGATGAAACTCATTCAGAGTTTTAGTCATCCACAGCAACTTGACCCAAGATGACAGGGAATGGTTATGTAGTTAAGGAAGCTATTGGAGCCATTTTATTTCTTTTAGTTTTTAAATTCTTATCTTCCACATTTCTGCCAGCACCATATGCTTTTTATTTAAATGGAAACATGGTAATAGATCGAATTGAGGAAAGGGGTATTTTAGAATTTCATATTGGCTTATTCAATGCTGTGTGGCATTATACATTTTATTTGGGATTTTGCTTTCATACAGCGAAATTTGAAGGCACAACGGCTTTGCTTTTCTGCACCACAAAATGTTACAGATTGCTCTGTATAAAGGCATTTCTATTAGTTACGAACACCTGATTATGATAAAACACTATGAACCATCCCACTTCTTGTAGAGTTTATTTATCCTTAAGGTCCTAGAGGGTTAGAGTCTATAATACCAGGTAAAGGACAGGAGGTAACAAGCAGGCGTGACTGCTGGCCAATAGGATGAAAGTTCACATCTTAAACGACAAGCGTGGACCAGAGAGAAAACTGGGAGTGTACTGACGACCTAAGTTTTCAAAACCCATCCTCAATGCCAATCATTCCTAACAGACCACGCACCCCAAGGGTATCAAAACTGCAGCCCAAGTGGGTTTCAAGTATTCAAATACATGTGTCTGTAAGGGGCATTCTCATTAAAACTCGTACTCTTCCAGAAGGAAGTCAGGACCGCGAAGGGTGCGTTCACCCACTGTTATAAGTGGACTGATCTAATGGGAGCTCACCAAGGCCAGCTGGACTGGGACTAAACGAGCATGTGATCAAACAGGATTCTCTGAATGTGGCTGACATGGGGGATGACTGAGAAACCATTGACAATGGCACTGGGCCTTGTTTCGTCTGCATGGACTGGCTGTTTGGGATCCTGGTCTGTTTGGATGCTCACCTTCCTAGACCTGGAGGGAGGGGGGAGGAACTTGAACTTCCTACAGGGCAGGAAACCCTGACTGCTCTTGGGAATGGTGAGGGAGGAGGAGAGGGAGTGGGGGGAGCGGGAGGGTACTGGGAGGAGGGGAGGAAGTGAAAATTCTTTAAATAAATAAATAAGGAAAAAAATGAAAAAAAAGATTCATTAAATAGATACACAACCAAAAAAAAAAGAATTCTAAAATAGATTTTCTTCCAGAAAAAGGAATAAATCTCAACCACAAAGGAGACATATTTATTTATTTAATAGTTAATTCTATTTATGTTCTATGTGTAAGCAGTTTGTCTGCAACTATGTATGTGCACCACAAATGTGAAGCTCAATAGAGGGTGTCATATGTCCCTAGAACTGCAATTAAAGGCAGTTGTGAATTGCCACATGGATGTTTTGACTTGGGCCATGGTCTAAGCAAGGGGAAGAAGGATAAACTACTTCCATTCTTGTATATCACACACCCATCAGCATAGAAACCAGCAGAATGCAGAATTGAATTTCTCAGGACTCATGTGAGATCAACAAATCAAACATCGAAACAAAGGATTCATGAGAAACAGTTTATAGTGGTAATGCAAGTGGTTTGTGTCACTGTGCTCTTTGTTTTATTTTCTTTTGATTTAATTTTAACATTCTGTTTTATCCTAATAAACGATTCTTTTGTTATAAAAGCCATTACTTACTTTAAGTAAATTTTTTTCTTGATTGAATTTGCTTTTTCTTCATTTTTTTCTCATATTGAAAATGGATTGCTTTTTGTAGGGTGGTTGCTTTTACTGTGTCATTCTTAGGGTCTTCATTCCTATGTGTTAGTGTTCCTGGTAAGGAAGATACTCTTCGTACTACCTAAAGAAAAAGGTAAACCAACCCATTCTCAAAAGTTTGAAACAACTATGGTGTCCTCCTTACAAGTAATGCAATGTTGGTACAAAGCTTGTGGGAGTAACCAGCCAATACCTGATAATAGATATGTAAGATACACGATAAAATGTAATATAAAATTCAGAAACACTACTGAGCAGAATATTCCATAAAATTTCTCATATAGTTATGCTGTTTGGTCTCATACATCTGCCTTCAATTAGTTCAAAACTCAGACCTTACTATATATCTTGTAAACATGGAGATATTATATTTAGATGAAGCACCATCACTACATGTAGCAACAATTAACGGAAAAAAATAGGTTAGAAGGAAATCCCTGTCCATGTTTTGGAGGGATAAAACACAAGGGGATAAATATAATAATAAAAGAAAAGGAATAGTTAAAGCAAAACTAGTGATATAACAAAGAAAGAGCACCCTGAAGGACTAAAAGTAAACCTCCGTAGTTCAGAGTCAGTGATAATGCTGAAATTTAAAAAGAAAAATGTAGGCATGCTTTAAAATCCATTAAAATATCCATGAGAGTAATATCACCAGAACAAATTAAAACACGGTGCTTGCAATCCCTGTTAAAAAGTTTGCTTCACTTTGAATGTGTACTTTCATGTCACTAAAATTAGACAGAGACCCTCATATTTTGGGTGGTGGAATTTGTCTACGAATCACTCACTGATCTAGTAAATAGCTTGAAAAGAGACCCATATGATCAGTAGTTTTGGGCTATTGTAGAAGGTAAGTTCATTTTTGCCCTTTAATAGTAACACAAATATCTTATTCAAAGGGAAAGTGATTCAAATCCCATCCCCCCCAAAAGAAGACGCTTCTTCAGATGAATGATGGATTCTATGACTGTCCCAAGGTTCAGTAATAAACACAGAGTCATGAGCAAAATTTTCAGGACCTGGATTCACGCAATCTACAAATTGAAGCAAAGGAGGATAAGGAAACTAAGACTGATACAGATACTCAGAGGCACTCACCAAAATACACAGGTTAAAGCAGCTAGAGCCACCAGAAAGCGATTATAGGGTGACATAGGCTCTGAGCATTTCATAGAATAACTCCTCCCTTTACGCATAAGACCTTAGATCTGCCTGAGGTGGGCAGCCTTGACATCTGATGATATAGTTGACCTCTCCTTTTGACCTTCAGCTGGATGTTTGCTATCTTTCTGGTATCTTCCACTGTTGCCTCAACCTCTGCCACTGTCCTTAATGGCCTGAGCTTGGAAGAGTCCGAGAGGAAGTCATAATGTTTCAGCTGATCTATCTGCAATAAGAGATGCATACCACTTCCCAGTTTTCTTCCAGAGAAGTAAAACGAGGGGAGGATAATGTATTCGCTTGCTTATTTCATTTTTCAATAATACTATGCAGGTTAGAGTGTGCATGAATATAAGGCTTACTGTCATAATCCTACAACATAATCAGAATCTGAAACAATATTGAGGGTTTATGAATAAACTGTAATAGAGGAATAAAAATCCTGATCTTTCTGTTGGGCTGAGAAAAAACAAAGCCTTAATAAATTGTTGAATATCTGGACCACAAATCCGTCCTATACAGTGAGATCAGCCACAAATAAAATAAGTATCTAACTGTGAAGTGGGAGATAGCTGGACATATTTTTCAATTGCAAATTCTGTTGGTATGAGAAAATTCCGTAGCTTACCAGATGGATGATTTCCTATCATTCATGAGCAATCTGCAAATAAAAATTGAGAATACATAGACTTATATAATGCTTTTTAAAATAGATTGTTAGATAAGAGGAAAATAATTTAGCAAGGAACAAATACATATAATTGTTGAAAACAGGTCCTCCCTGATTCACTAATTGATCAAGAAGAGTAAAGTAAGCAGTATTTTATGGCTCTTATATTGTAAATAGATCCATTCCAAAGCTCTATCCTCTTGTGCTATATATAAAACCAGTAGGAGACATTTTAATGGGGAAAATAAGAAAGTTAAAGGAAATCAAGGATTTACATGATACACAAATGTTTCTTTTAGTCTGGATTCAAATAGCTGTAATTATTTTCTTGCCTCTGAAGATAATATATGAGAGTGTCCAATGCCAACTTTCTTTCTAGAGGTTTAAAGAGATTAAGTTGTAAATTGCAAATATCAAGCACAGCTCATGAGGCTGGAGAGGAATTGGTAGACAAATCTCATTTCCCTGTCATGTTCTTGCTTGCTTATGGAAACTAAGGAGTTTCAAAGGCTTTCCTAAATATTCATCAATAATTGGTGAGAATTATCAAATTACCCACCCCATGCTTCTTTGTGTTTTTCACACAATAGATGATATGTATCTAAAGGAGGCACCAGTCACAGTGCTGAGGCACTCAGTTCTGGCATTGTTATCGGTAGTAATGGTTTTATCTTCAACTTTTCCTGATTGTGTAAGAGAAGACTGTTCATTCTTGCCCGGCCTCCCAAACCCAAATAATCACACAGAAGCTATATTTATTACAACACTGTTTAGCCAATAGCGTAAGTGTATTTCAAGCTAACTCTTACATCTTAAATTAACATATTCCTATTAATCTATGTATCACCACGAGGCTGTGGCCTACTGGTAAGTTTCTGACTGGTGTGTGTCTCCTCAGGCAGCTATATGGCATCTCCTTGACTCTGCCCACTCTCTCTGTATATTTCTTCCAGCCTGAGTAGATTCTGCCATACCACAGAGCAAAGAAGCTTCTTTATTAACCAATAGTAATAAAACATATTTATTGCATACAGAGAAGAATACCACAATTGGGATAAATCTCTCCTTTTTTTTCTTTCTTTATCTCTTTCTTATGCCTCATTAACCAGTTTTCAAGTTTGATCATCTGGTTTATATTCATTCAAGGAATTAACTATCTCATCTTCATCCTCATCATCCTCAACAGTCCAAATTAATGCCCAAGCTGTCTAAAATTGAACAGGGATCTCTCCTCCATTTTATATGCCTTCTCAATATTCTTTTGAACTATGTCACTATCTTCTACCTCTAAATGATTTTTGCAAACCATGGTTTATAATCATAAACAACTTGCAAGCAGTCTACTAGTCATGATTTTTATACTGGTGCTCCTGTTTTCATTATAAAATAACATATGAGGTCCACATAAAACAACATCTTTCCTGGTTTCTTCAACATTATTTTCACTCTTCCTCTTTTGTGAGGGTCCCCACACTCTTATCTTGTAGCTGCCTTTAGGTCTCTGTCCAGGTGCCGCCTCTGTAGATGTTTTGGGACATGACAGAATGGAAACAAGAAATAGCAAGCCAAAGTCATGGGCAAGCAACACTTGAACAAACAAGCTACACTTGATAAGCAAGCCATACACAACAAAACCAGGCTTTTATTTTTATTCCGTAGTGGCACATAAAGAATTAACAACAGCCAACTATATTGAATTGTATAAGGTAAACTCATTCCTATCCTTGCAGGAGCACAAACAAATTCCAAGAACAACTCTGAATTTGAAGAAACAGAGGTCACAAGAATCTTGTGCTATTTTCCTTGAAGATTCCTCACCAGACACAGAATTCTCCTCATACAACTCCATTCCTGGACCATGTTCCATATTCTATCTTCAATTTTTAGGTAAAAAGGAAATTTACCAATATTTGGCTTGCTATAATACTGCTGATGTTAGAGAAATTTATCCATTTCATTTTCTGAAATTTCAAATTTGAATTCTTATACCACCAACTTTGAGAAGTTACAGATCAATAAAATTTTAAAATTTGGATGCTATTAAATTATTTTTGGAAAACATGATAAGTCTATATTTTAGTAATCACTTTTGGGTCATTTGCAAAATTTAACAAGACAGTAAATAAATAAAAAATGTAATTTCATCTTTTGTTTTCAAAGCAAGCATCTCATTTTGCAAATAACATACTTAAACATTAATTCTATGGGAAAGGAATGAAAAAATAATGAAATAATGAAAAATTTAATGACTTAAGTATTTAAATAAAATACTATTCTAGCATTCATGTTAATGCAGTGAGAATCATTTATATATCTGTCCCCTACAATATAACTAAAATAGTTCATGTACCTAAAAGTACAATAATATATTGTTGATTCCTGTCTGCTCAGCCCTAAAATAATCACACAGAAACTATATTATTTAAATCACTTGGCTCACTAGTTCTAGCTTTTTATAGGCTAACTCTTACATATTAATTTAACCCATATCCATTAATCTGTGCATCATTATGAGGTCGTGGCCTACCAGCAAATTTTCAGCATGTCTGTCTCTGATGGCGGTCCCATGGCTTCTCTCAAAATCTGCCTTCTTTCTCCCAGCATTCAGTTTAGTTTTTCCCACCTAGCTCTATTTTATCCTATCAGGTCAAGCCAGTTTTCTTTATTAATTAACCATTTGTATTCACAGCATATAGAAGGGAATTCCACATCAATAATACTTGCAAATAAAAGTGCAACAGAAAGGGAGATATACACACACACACACAAATATATACATTTCTTTTATTGACTTTAAAATTAATTTGAAACTAAATTAGAACATTTTTAAGGACAGAACTTAAATTTTGTATCATGTAAAGAATGGTAAAACTGATTTCCCATATTTCAGAATGCATAAAGAATAAAAGTCAATCAAAATCAGCGCAGAATTTATCTCACGCGTCCAATAATAATGTGAGATAATAGCAGCATGGAAATCTGCTGAAATATGAAGTACATCGAAAATCTCAAGTATTTAGTTCATTTTTCATTAACTCTAAATGTTCTCTAAAACAAAGTCTATCTGAAAGTTGAAAGTTAAAAAATATTTAACAGCAAAAAATTAGTTGGGGCACAGCAGACTTCACTACTCAATTTTCAAGACTGACCTCCGATAAACTTGATGCTCTTGAATGATTTTTTTTTTGTTTGCTATTATTTGGTTGGTTCTGTTTGTAGCATGTTGTATCTGGAAAAACATTCTTGAAGATATTTGACAGTAGAAAGTTTCAAATAGCTTAATTGTTTCCAAGGAAAGTTCTGGAACCACCTTTTCTGCAGGTGTTTATAAATAGAATTATATCAAATGTAATCCAATCAGAAGACAGACTGATGGATGAGATGCCCTCCTAGATTTGTCCATTCTGATAAATTTAACTTTACAGTAGCAAGTTGCTGTCCTGAATAAAATAATAGAGCATGGGAACATGATGAATCACAGGCAGGGTCGACATAGATGAAATGGAGCAGGTATTGCATTTGAAACCATTAATGTGATGAAAAGCCTGTAACATGGCAGTAGACAGGTATTTATTTCCATTTCACAATGTCAGATCTCAATTTATTTAATGACACATTTGTTAAAATATTAAATGGCTATAATTAATATGCCTTGCTAAATGATAGATGCTAGTGTATTTTAAAATTCTAGCATGTGAATGAGAATATTCAAAGTTTAAAACGAATGTCTCCAATATCTGCCTCATAAAGTCCAGAATATCGCTGGTTATAAGAAATTCAGCTAATTCTATCTGCAGTTTATAAAAATCAAGGGAAGACCAACCAATATTGTGGATGATTTATTCAGAATTGAATGTACTCTGTATCCAGACAACTTTGTAAAATTCTCAACCAATCTTGCTTTCTTATTTATTGTTCTGGTCTTCAATCAATTTGATGATTTTAATTTTCACAAAATATATTTCCTAACATCCTAGAAAGACTCCATCAATTTTAATAGGCACCTGAATTTATTGAAGAAAACTGAGAATAATCAATACAGATAGGTGTTCACTTCCTGAACTTCTCCTTCATTTTTTCATGTTGTGACTTTCTGATTGTGTAATCTCTCCATGGGTTCAGGCTCATGTATCTGAACACTTGGCCTTCAGCTGGAGGCCGGGTTTGGGGAGGTAGTGCAGTTTCGTTTAAAAAACGTATCACTGGGAGCAGGATTTGAAAGCATAGTCTTGCCCCACTTCCATATCTCCATCTGCTTTCTGTTTGCAATTTAAGAGGCTACACTTGGTAGCCTATATCTGTCATTAGGCCTCCTGTTTGTTGTCAAACCTTCTTGACTTGATGGTACCCTTAACCCTTTGGAACTATACTCCAGTTAAGCATCTTCATACGTCACTGCTGGACATGGTATTGTTCTCTCAGCAAGAGGAAAAAAAACTAACACATTTAATAATCTAGAAATACACCCAAAACAATTTCTTTTACTTAGTATTATGTGATAAATTATCTTTCCATTTGTTTATGGATGAGTAACAAGATTTTTTCTCTGTGTTAGTAAAATGTAAAGAAGATACACAGTCTCCATCACACTGCTATTATACCTTCCTGATCGATTGATCACATTAACCTTCATGTTTCAGACACCTCTTAGCTCCTAGTTACTACTTTCCGACTGTAAGTCAGATTATGTTGAGTTGAGACAAAACCTAAAATGTTATATAACACTTAATTTTATTTCTCTAACATTCTTCAAATAACCCAGATATTGAGAAGGAAAACAATTTGGTGATTGACAGGGGAATGATTATACTGGGGAGGAGAGAGGTGTGAATATTAAGGCAGAGAAGAGAGCATATTTGTGGTGATGAATTAGTCTGTATCGTTATTTAATGATGCTTATACAATATGCACATGCGATGAGTGTGTAGAGCCTTAGATACACATTAACATGGCTATAGCTTTAGTCTTTCCTATCACTTTATGAACTGTACTCTAATCCTCATGTTCACCAAGGCTGAGAGGCTCCCAACTTTTAAGAGTGTGTCCAGCTAGCAAAAACCCCAACAGACGATATGTGAAATCTTCTTTGGAGTATCAACCATTAGGTCATGTTTTCCAAGAAAACCAAGAACATTACAAGAAATTGCAATTTTGGCTTCTCTCTCAACTCCCCGCTAAGGCAAGTCTGTCTTACTGAAGATACCGTTCAATTCAGACACAGGAAACAGAGGCTACTGACCTGGAACCTTCTCACTGAGAATTAACTTTCATTGTACCAGAAAGCAATATGTAAGATTCCAAAGGAGGGCAGCGACTGACAGTCTTATCCAACTGTGATGCCTGTGGACCATAGTAATATACAGGATGCCATTGATAACCCTAAGTGTGTGGTAATGGTATGCATAGCTTGACAGTAACCAACAGCTTTGTAATCGGCTATAAGACCTGCTCAACAAGAGGGAAATCATGCTGGGACTGGAAATCTTACCAATTACCTGGGGCTATATGAGGTATGCATGTCAGAGAAGAACCTAGAAGAAATATCACTTTACTAAACCAGCATAATATCTAAGTGGTATTATACACACACACACACACACACACACACACACACACACATATATATATATATATATATATTTCATTATACCCACAGATAAATGTAGTTCTTTGTTGGTGTATATGGTGGGTACAATAAATAACCAGACCAGTTCAAGAACAACAGCTATAATTTAATAATTGAAAATGGGGGAACTCACGTTACAAGAGTAGGAGGTCCAAAATCCAAAATGGTTCGGCAAGCACCGCATAGAGAGAGAGAGCACGAGCTCTTCTGCATCCCCAGGTTTTTTTTTTACCTAGGCTCTAGGTGGCCACACCCTAACTAAATGTGATTTGTCAAAACTATCAGTTGATAATTTCTCAATAAGTCCTTGTCCCTTATCAAGAAAACTTTCTTTGAACAAATGGAGATGATTACAGGAAACCATGCCAAATCAAAACATAGAGCCATTGAGTATAGTCACAAAGGATATATCTACAAATCAGCTCCCATACCTACGTCTCAGGGGTATTATTGTCAAAGAAGGAACAGAAAGATTGAGTAACAGCCAGAAGAGCTTGTGAGGATGCTCCTCTTAATAATATCGGAAACTACATCCATGAAGTCCCACCAACACACCTGGTTAACCATAAATCTAATAAAGTACAACAACAATAACTATACTAATGTGGATGAGGAAGGTCAATGAGACCTCAGCCCTATACACACAACAATAAGCAACCAAGACAAGCTGGTAGTGGAAGAGATTATCATCTACAGAATTGAGCACACTAACAGCTTGTTGAATGTCAAAAGCCTAGCCCTGAAACCATACATAAATGTATCATTATACAGACTGAGTAGGCTTAAGTGTTCATTTAGAAATACTTATGAATATACTGGAAAATTAAAAGGCAGTGTCCATGAACAAACACATCTTTTTATCTGTCTGATGTGTTGTGGTGTAACCAAGGGGACATACACCAAAATGGTACAGACAGACGAAGTTTCTCAGAATTTGTTTGTCAATTTATCAATTATGGTAAGCTTGAGATAAATAAGCCACTTTAGAAAAAACTTATTTGGGAAACTGAATGAGGAAGGCAAAGATTTTCTCTGGACTACATTAACAACGACTATACATCTATGTGTATTTCCAAGAAAAGATGAAAACAGGTGTACTTACACTTGGAAATTAAACACTAGTCATACATATTCATATCCCAACATAGAAATTGGTGGCAAAAGATTGGTGCCTCAGGATCAAGTATTAGGTGGGATTCAAATATAAAGTTGGCTGTTTCGATGTCTCACAGATGCTAAATGGCTGAAGAGAACATATTGGAGAAGTTTCTGTGTTCATATGTGTGCACACAACACAGCTCTGTCTATCTGCTACCAGCTGTCATCAAAACCATCCATTTATTAAGGTGTCGGCCAGCTGGGAGGAAGCCTAGCCTAAGTTCATAAGCGTGATAAGCCATCTCTAGAACACATTTAAAATATGAGGCTAGTTAATTTAGTTTCCTATAAGCAGCTATTACCATAACTGGCAGAAAGTAATTTTTTTCTGCTCCAATTAAAGTAGCAACTTAAAACTTGGTGAGGACTCATATATCTTTAGGTATTTTTGGATCAGTATCTGCATGTTGCATATTATAACCAAAGGCATATCACTGATGCAAAAGCAAGTCTGACTGTAGAATGATCTTGGCAGTCATCAGCAACTGAAATTGAGAAAATGAATCTGAAAAGCATAGCATGATGAAGTTTATGGTGGATGGGTGATTTATTTTATAAAATCTAAACTTAATTCAAATTAATATTCTGAAGCACTTCCAAGTGCAGAAAGCTATAATTCAACAGAAGAAAAGAACAACCAAAGATTAAAAAATATTCACTCAAATTCACAATCCAAAATGATTGCAATGTGTTTATGCTTATTATTTAAAAGATTTTAAATATGTATGAATATAATGTAGTTATATAATTTCATATAAATTTAAACTACTTCTATACATAAATGTATATATTCATAAATATACACCTTACATATATACATTAAACATATATTATTAAACATATATTACATATATGTTTATATTATATATGTTTTAAACATAAATATATTTAAAAATTATTTTATTAGCATGCATTGCTTAAAAATAAAGTAATATAAAAAATAAAATAATAATACTGGATTGATAACATTTGTATTCATGTATTTAATTTATTCTGCTCATAATCATCTCTTATTACTTTCATTTCTTACTACTTCAAGGACTAGTCTTTGTATTTTCTCTTTTTTCATGTCTTATTCAATTCATTCCCTTAGAATCATGCAGAGGAGTACAGCTACACCACTTAAGAGTGCCTGTCTCTTAGTAGATCAACAATTAACTACTAACAGGTCTTAAAAAAATGGAGAGCATCTATACTCAAAAAGATGGCTTAATATATGGGATCAATGCGTTCTGGGTAATAATAACTACTTTGAGATTAAAAGAGCAACAGCAATGCCAGGACTCAGTATTTCAGAATATCCATAGAATACCACCACTTCCTCTGCCTCCAATGAGTATATTATTTATTTACTCTTTTATTTTACAACAGAGCTTTTCTTGTGTTATTGTCTCTGTGTCTGTGTGTGTGCATGTGTGTGTGTGTGCCTGCCTGTATGCATGTATGTATGTAACGGAAGTATAACAAATAAATGCTCAAAAGTAAAAATTAAGAAAAGTGAAACCAAAAATAAAGTCTGAAAAAGAGCAGATGAAATTAATATAGCATTAATATATTATATTCTGAATATAGCATGTTCAGAGTTTTATAATATTATGTAATATTTTTATCATTTTTATTAATGTGTGTATTTGCTTGTGTGTATGAGAATGTGAGTTCATAAGTCTTTGCCTGCCAGAAATTGCATAGCATCCTATGTAGATAGAATTAGAGCCTGTTGTCTGTTATCCACTGGGGTAATGGGCACTTTTGAAAATCCCTACACACTCAGCCTTCTCTTCATCTTGTTGGATTGTGCTCTACTAACTTTTATTAGACACCATAAATACACAATGAAAATTTAAAAATGCAAAAGTGAATTAGATCTCTGTTCTTCAGTCAAATGTGCAAATAAATAGAATTAAATTTGGAAATGTTCATTACAGTCAATGGTTTCAGAATCTTCATTCTTGGCCAGGCGACTATGCTTCTACTCAATAACATGGGTTGTTTCGGTGCATCAGACTGGATTGATTTGGTACATCCAAACACCTTGCCTCATATAGTCCCATAGGCAAAGAGAAAGCACTACAAATCTGGGGATAGTTTGCATGAGATTCCCCACATCATTTTCCTAGGCCTCTCCTTTTCTTCTATTACTGCTCAATAGCCCAGCAGATTGTGAACCTATTAGTGGATTTACCTATGTTGGTCAGAATTTTAATAATGTGATCATTTCCCTCACACTCCATCACTGCACAATGATGCCTTGAGGTTTGAGTCCTTAACACATGATCCTTTATGGGATACTTTGGAAGCCAACCATGATACAAAGTTAGTATCTTATATGTAAATTGTACATAGCCATTCATATAGAATTCAAGGAAAAAATTTTGAAGTTATATGTGAAATAAGGCTATATTTTTATGTAGACTTTTTAGAAGTGAACACATAGATAAAATTACATGTTATTCGAAGCTTCTATCATCTCAATCAAAACCAAAATTCTATATGTCCTGTGGGATGTCTGTAAAATGTATACCAGTATATGTAGTCTAACTCAAAAATGTCAGATTCTTTCCCCCCCAAAAAAATGTTATAGGGTGAACTTTTCCTGAAGTGGAACACTAAATAATTAGATCCATGGTGGTTTGGATTTAGGCCAGTCTTCAAATCCACTTAACCCCAAATGCAATTTAAAGATTGATTCTAATCTCCATATGAAACTACTTTTTATGGGAAAAAATGAATCAATATATCATTCTCAGTGATATAAAACTAGTTACTATTCTACTTCTTTGGAGCCTTTTGATTTTTGAATAGCGTTGCAAAAACTCTTGTTGAAGAGGTATATTACATTTTCTTTCTGCAAATACTCTGTTTTATCTACATTCGGTCATCCCTGAAAATACCTACATGGTCGCACTCCATTTAGACTATCATTTGCTATCAAGTAGGTGGAATGTATGCTTCCTTAGGTGACTCTGGGTTTATCTCTAGGACCAACCTCAGTGAGAAGAGACAATCTATACAGAGCTTTAAATGTGCTTGAATTTCTGGGTGATTGCCAGGAGAGGGAGTGGGGGGAGTGGGAGGGTAGTGGGAGGAGGGGCAGAAGTGGAAATTTTTATAAATTAATAAAAAATAATAAAAATATTTTAAAATAAATCTTAATTTATAAAAATAAATGAAGTATATTACAAAAACTTACAGCATTGAAGTTAAAGAAAGTTCTTTTACATTCATATTACCTTGTGATAATTTGTTCTATTAAAATTGAGAGGAGGGGATGACTTATGATTACTATGAAATGTAGATCAATGATAACAAAATTAATGAAATCTATAAGATGGGAAACATTTATATAGAGAACAATAAAGAAATGAAATTCCTAAAAGCAAAATATTGAGAAAATGGGTGTTTTGTGGAGTGCAAGGCATACCGAGTATTTGAGAATTAGATATTGTCTGCTCACTCTTTTGTAATGTAATACTTTTAACTAAAGTGGATTATTAAATGAATTCTTCATTAAAACACTCATTTATTATATTTTATTATTATCATCTTTATTATTCATAAAAGAATAAGATACAGAATAATGCAAAGTTGGAAAAGGAGTTCAGGGAGAAGACAACTCATAAGGAATATTATAATATAATCGAGACAGTCATAATGACAGCATTGAATAAACATGTGAAATGCTTCAACTCACAGCATTCCAGCAGAGTGAACTAGTGAATTGAGGTTATCTACAGACAGGTTCACCATCATGAGAGGAGGGTAGCCATGGGCACCTTTAGGATGCAATGGCCGAGATGCTGCATTACCGTGTGCCAGAGACGATTAGAAATGTCCAGAGACAGGGGAATCTATGTTTACTTCTCTTTCATCATTTACGTCAGAACGATTTTGCTTCAAAGTAGTTTCTTACTCCTAAGACAGAGTTGGCAACTGTTTCCAATGAGCAATGCTTCCATTTCCTGGGGGTTTTAGGAGGAAGTGTGAATCCATAGTGCATGCTAGTGTTCAGTGCATTTAAAACCATATTCATGGTCTAAGCACATTGGGTCTAAAGTTCCAATCAGCTCTTTATTCAGATGTCATGCAGTGAAATCCCAACAGATATAAACCATAACATCATTGAAAGATTTGTTAGAAAGGGCGGTTGTCTGCAGTTTTATTAATGTTGTCAGAATGCAGCATAAATATCCTCAGGCAACATGCCCATATCTCCACCTTTGCCAAGAAATCTTCCACGGATTTTAATTGATCAGACACTATTTATCTCAAGAGGAATCATGCAAAAGAGGACACTTCTAATGTTACTTTTATTTTGCCTGCTGACAAAAATCAGATTTAAATTTTAAGCATTCATTCAAATAAAATTGTCTTCCTTAAGCAATTCCTAGTTCTTTGAAGAATTTGTGTTTTTAGACTAGAGCTATAAAATGGGAGTGGGTGGACACCTCAATTTGTGGTGTTGAATTTGCAAAAAGTTGCATGGTGTTTTGTTTTGTGTTTTTCTTACATGAAATAAGAGTGAACAGTGAATGATTTATAAACAGGTATATTTCCATCTTTCTTAAGAGTGAAGAAAACAATTTATATTTCTTGTTCACCCAAGTGACATATATGATAAAATGGGATAAAGATTAAATCTAATACTATAGATGTAACGACACTTAATTGTGAGTTATCTTTGTAACATCTCTGGATTATATCCCCATCTGTATGTTAAAAGGCCTGGCATTAAACTGTTCATTATTTATTATTTGTGAATTTCCTCAGTTTACTGTTGTTGATATTTTTCCTATTAATTATATATCCTTAAAGAATTTCAATGGTGTAAATTTTACATTAAATAAACAACTTCTTGGAAGGTACAAGATAATGACTCTTCACAAACACACACATATGCATGTGATCTCATCCTCACCATTAATATAATGAACACATTCAGAACAGTGTCTTCTAGATCCAATTTAAATTCTGGTATTCCCACTTCTACCTCTCCTTAGCGAAGCATAGATTTTTATGTCACTGCATAAATTCATATTTTAGAATTTGGTACAAATGGAATAATAAAACCTAATCTAAATTGTCTGTTACTTTCTAGGTTGGCTTTGACATCCATTTTTTGTATAAATTAGTAAGTTAATGTTTTCTCCTTTGGTAGTTACTAAAGTAGTTTCTAGTTTTTTATTATCAAAAACATGCTGCTCTTAATATCCCTAGGAAAAATAATTTAATATATGTATGTCATACATCTTAAAACTGCTTAGCTGTGGAAGGTTGAATCATGTGACTTGTATTCAGATCATATACAAGGACTGATAAAATAGTTTCCAAAATAATGGTTTAATTTGACATAGCCCCAAAGGATGTATACTAGAAAAGTGTGAGCTTTAATTAAAATAATATTTCTTGAAATATCAAAATCATCACGTTTTTAAAGTGAAGCAATGGATTCAATTATAATTTTAAAAATACCATTGTAATGTTAATGTTAAGAAAATTAACATTCATAGACTGATAGGAAAGATTTTAATATTTTCTTCCAGATAACAAATTCTCAAAACTGAAAAAAAAAACACAAGACAAATAAAAGTAACACCGATATGAGTACTAAGCAAAAACTTGGCCAAAAGTCAAGATGACAACTTGACAGCTACATAGATTACAACTTCGCATAAATAATTTATTCTGCATTATTAACTTTCAAGCAATTTCAAATTCAAGCTAGAATCAGATTCCTTGGATGCATTAAAATGGCTGTGTTGAACGATCAACAATGCGAAAGCATCAAATGCTATTGCAGTGCTGGAGTCCCAGAAAGTTTTGTTCATACTTGTAACAAGTGCTTCAAGAGTATACAACATTTGTGGGAAGCTGCTGTAGGAATGGGCGCAAGTGTAAAAGTACGATTATATGACACAGTGCATTTGAACTTTCCTTTTGTCATGTTAAAATATGACCTGGATAACTTCTGAATGTTTATTGGGCCTTATGATATCAGAAAGATAAGGGACTGTAACAGACGGGAAGTATAGCAGCAAATGGTAGGTAGTAGCAGGACACATCATTTGAGTGCATACCTTCAATCTCAAGTAGGAATCAGAGCACTGACTGGAGGCACCGGCACTGTTTATTCTCAGTGCCTGACACCGGTGGGTGGTGCACTTCCATTAGCAAGGCTGCACCACCTAAAACTCTTTAAGGAGTGAAGTCAGTTAGGAATCAAGTATTGAAATACAAAAGGCTGTGAGGAACATTTCTCATTCAAACCACCTTACCCAACTACTCCACACCATGATATTTATTTAAAAGAAATAAAAATTCATAGTGGCACAAAAATTTTACTATTTGTGGCATATGTATTCAAAATTGTCCAATCCGAGAATAAAACAAATATTTTCCCAATGAATTTTGAAAAAGAAAATTGTTCTAGGCAACTATGTTGAGATACCTATGCCCACTGGATCATGGACCATTTTCTTTCTCTTACATCTTTCTCCCCTTTTCTTTGTGTACTTTGTAAATCTACATGAAAACCATTTCTAAATAAATGCCAACTTAGGTTCAAAACAAGTAAGTTAGGTAACCACTATATATTTATTCAATGAACTACAATTGTGTCATAGAAAGAAGAAATCCTCATGAATTTAAAATGTGTCAAACTAAGTTAATAAGTCAAATTGAATAACTACATATAAGAGTTTTCAACATATGTGATCTTCTAGAGAAGATTAAATTATTAGAAACAAAATAATAAGTGAACATAGTGTCAGAGGAGTAGGAAGGGTCTGATTAGCAGAACTCATAGTTTAAAGAGACCATCTAAATGTCTTGCTTCTTCTAGTGGTTTTTACCTGGCTTTGGGCATTTTCCAAATTCATAAATTGCATACCTTGAAGTTAGCTTTTACTATAGGGATATAAAAGATGAAGAAACTTATCAAGGTTTTTAAAAACAACATAAAAAAATATTTTCTGTTTCGTTTTCACACTTTGTCTTTATTAAGGTAAGCTTTTCATTTGAGGCCATGAATATATTTCAATTTTTATTTCCCAGAACTTTTTTCATTAATTGAGTATGTTATCTGACAATTTACTACATTTTGACTATTCTCTGCTTCAACCTCTATTATCTCCCTCTCAGGTCTATCAATCCACTTTCTCTAAGTTCTCAGGCATACATTTATGACCTATATCTACATACATATACATACATGTATACACACTTATATATGCATGTATACTCTATGTTTATAGTCAGAGGTATTTTTGTGTCTGTGGTTTTGAATCTATGTACAAGAGTCTTGTGGGCTTCAATGAATGTATAACTACAGAAAATGATTTTCACTCTTATTCCACACTCTGTCAATAGACATTGGTTCAGTAATAAGAGGTTGGATTCAATAAGACCTGCCCTCACTCATGACTAATTGTGAGTGGTCCTGTAAGAGGAGCTGCAGGTAACAATTGAAGTTTAAGGTATCAGCCCACTAGAAGGAAGCTCTCTATTGGATCAATCTCAGACTGGAAAGGTCCTGAGACCACAGACTCCAGAATGTCTTTTGTTTCTACTTTGCCTTTATATTTTTGCTGTTGCTGTCTTTATCTGGTATCTGGCATGACATGAATGGGTTCAGGGAGATCCCCATTACCTGAAATGTAGTGTGTTTATCTCATGGAAATATCCCATCCTACTGAGCATTTTTACCTGTGGATTATTATGAAGATGATTTCTACATAAGTTGTACTGTCTATTTGATAATAATAATGTTAGTTTAAATAGAGTCTCTAGGATAAAATATAAAACAGGGAAGTGTCACAGAGCTTGAACACATGAGTTTCTACTGAGGAGTCATGTAGATCACCGTTCAAGTTAATGATTAAGAAAAAGACTTTTCTCTACTTTTGAGTTCCAGTAGCCTAGCAAGCTTAAATTCTTTTAACTTTATGGTTGGGAGACGTTCACAGGTTTTAGAATAAATCACAGCAGAAATAAAGAGTTGAAAATAGCTCAAAGTTAGATTAAGATGCTTTTGTCAAATAGATTTGAGGTAAATATGAAACTAGTTAAGGTCAGGGAGCAAGAACAAAGCAGCCAATAATCATTAGCTGACATGCCTTTCTTGCTAGAATTTGGTTGATGATCAAAGGTGATGATTTATTCTTTATTCCAATTTATGCCCTCAATATCCTGCTATAAAAAAAAACTATTGGTGAGTGTGTATGCATCCTAAATATTTAAATTAACTGATTGGTTGATTTTCATTTATAAAAGTTTAGGTTTTGATACCTTTAAAATTCCTTATAAATCTACTTTTCAAGATAAATAATATAGTATTTGTTGTATTCTCTGGAACTGCAAATTGCAGCCTGCCAGTTAAAGATCTGACTGAGAAGAATAGCTTGCTTGGTCACATGGTTAATCTATAACAAGTTGCTTGAATATGAATGTAAGTGGGTTCATGAGATAATTTTTTTCACCTGTAATACATAGAATATTTAATTAGGTAAGGAATATGAAAACATGCTGTTTCTTGCTGTTCCCTTTGTATTTATTGCAGTCATTCACTTGAAAAACAAAATGTGATCACATTGTAATTCTGATATTGCTCAGAAAACTCTGTTGGGGTGCAAAACTACAGAAAAAAAAACACAGAAAGAACAGGAGAAGAAGAATAGAGAATAAAAAAGAAAATTATCAAGTGAGTGTGATTGTCTTTTTCCCTAACATTCTCAGACGTCAGATAGAAATGTCTTAGCACATGCCCCTCGCTGTGGATTCCTTTTGAGCCCGATGATGCTGGAAGCTGCCCCCTCCAAGGAGCGATAACTGATAGTGTAGGGTCTGACTTGTGAGGGTATGAGCTTCTGTGAATTTGACAGTAACAGTAGCTGCTATGAGTTCTTGGCTAATATGCCTGTATCCTGCTTAAATGGAGCACTTTCACCTCTTCTTTCTATTGCTTGGCTCTTGCATTCTTTCTACCTTTTCCTCCATAATATTTACTGAGTCTGAGAGGGAAAATATGAAAGTTTTGGTTAGGTCTGAGAATTCAGGATTCACTTATTTTTGTTATTTTTGGTATCCGCAAGCCTTTGCATTTGTTACAACTCATAGATATATGTGTGTTTTGCAAGTATTGCTCTACACGTAATGAAATGTGTACTCTTTGGGTATTTATGCTCATCCATTGTCCACTACATAGAAGTCATTCATTTTTTGGCTTATACACAAAATAATATTCCAATACATTTTAGCTATTTCATTGTGTGGTCTGGTACTTCAAATCCTATTTTTATGGGCATGTACTTGCCTAAATTTGCACTCTTTTAAAAACATATGTAAGTCTTATACTGAGATTAGTTAAGTCATTCTTGATTAAATGAGCCTAGACTAGTGTATTAAAATCTATCAGCATTCTATTGGTTTATTCATTTTCTTTTATTAATATTTTAATTTTTTATTCATTTAGTTATTTTACATTCTAGCAGCAGTCTCACCCCATCCTTCTTTTCAAATATCTTCCCTTTCCTACCCTGAATCCCCTACACTTTCTTCCCTATCCGAGAAAGAGCAGGTCTCCCAGGTGTATCAAGTTTCGGTAAAACTAAACACCTCCCCATGTATTAGTGCTGGGCAAGGCAACCCAGTATGAGAAGTATGATACTGAAAGTCAGCAAACAAGTCAGAGATAGGTCCTCTTTTTGCTATTAGGAGTCCCACAAGAGGATCAAGACACACAAGTGTCACATATATGGAGATGTGTCCCGTGTAGATCAGTCCCATGTAGGCTCCCTTGTTGTCAGATCTGTCTGTGCAGACCCTGTGAACCTAGGTCAGTTGATTGTGTGAGCCTTACTGTTGTGGAATATTATTTTAAAATGTGTTAAATTTGTTTATGATGTGGAATACTTTCTTAATGATGCAAAGATGTGCTGCATTCTTTCAGGATGCATTTATTTAACTCTGTAAAGCTGGGTTACTTTGCCAGTCTAAAACACCTGATCGGTCTAATAAAGAGCTAAATGGCGAATATCTAGGCAAGAGAGAAAGGATAGGTAGACCTTTAGACATGTAAAAAGAATAAATGGGAGAAGAGAATAATGGAGGAGTGATAAAAGGAGAAGGAAAGAAGGAAGTCAGGGGCCAGACCTCCAGGCACACAGTGAGCCACGGAGTAAGAAACAAGGAAAGATATATAGAATAAGTAAAAGGAAAAAGCCCAAAGGCAAAATGTAGTAGAAGAGAAATGAGTTAATTTATGGTAGAAAAACTGGCTAGAATTAAACCAAGTTAAGGCCTAGCATTTATAAAAACAAGTTTGTCTGTATTTATTTGGGAGCTGGGTGGCAGGCAATCAAAGAGCAAAGAGTAAAAACCAACCATCAAACAAAAAGCCAATAATACCATCCTGTGTTGTCTTTGACCCCTCTGGCTTCTACAGTCCTTCCTTCTCCTACTCAAGATTTCTGAACTCAGCCTAACATTTGACTGTTGGTTTCTTTATCTGCCTCCATCAGTTTCTGGATGGTGCCTCTCTGATGATAACTGCATCAGGCACCAATCTGGTCCAGAAGACAGCCTGTTCAGGCTACTTAGTCGCTTTTGCTAGGTATATAAGCTGGGTCATACTCATAGACACTCCTGGGATATCTCTTTTTAAGCATTTAAAAACAGTGTAAAGGAAATACTAATGCTGGTCACTTGGTACACATATAGTCACTGTAATATAAAGGATGTTTGGAGCTGGAGAACTGGTTTCTGAGTATAATTGTAGAGGGGGAAATCCAAAAAACTGACGTTTAAGTTGGTATCATGGATAGATAAATCAAAATTTAAAGATTATATTTTGACTCAGTTTTTATTTGTGAATTATTTTAGATAATGTGTGAACAAGATTAGCATTAAGGAAATTTAGTTTGAAAAATATTTAAGAAATCATAGCATACTTGACTTAAAGTGTTCAACAATAACTGAGAAAGTTTTGATTTAATCAATTTAAAACACATTTCAAAGAATTTGAGCTATTAATATCTGTCTTTATGCATGACATGTTCTAAATAATCCTATAAAACTTAATTTGAATGTAATTTCTGTGCAGTTCCAAATTAAACAATTTTCTGTGGACTGAACACAATGTCTGTTTTTCTTGTACTTAGTGCTATGCAGAAACCTGACCTCAACCCAAGAAAGATAGGATGTAGAATGTGTGATAATGGAGCAGAAATGCATGACCTCTCCTTGATATTTTGAAGGTTAATGGGATTTTTTCTTATTGAATGTTTGATGTCTTTTTATGAGAGAAGCTATATAAACATAAAATATTATTCTATCCAAAAGAGATTCATTAATGCTTTATTTCCCATTAATATTTGCCAAAAGCAGATTGGAATGATTCCGCAGACCGTTTGGCAGCCACTTACACCCTGTCAAAAACATTTCATGACGCAAGTGGATTCCATTTTCAGAGAAGCCAGTTAGAATGATAGCTATGATTAAAATATGGAACTGAAATGATTCTTAACATGGAAAATGTCTGCTAGAATTCCTATAATAATGTAAAACTGTGATGAAAATTGACAAACCTGGTTGCAATATAAAGTCACTAAAAAGAGCTGGTTATGTTTTCATAATGACTATATGCCATCTCATGAAATCCCTATATAGCAAAAGGAATTTCTTTAAATTTCATAGTGTATAATGCTGGTAATGAAGAATTTAGCAAGAAAAGACTTAAAAATTAGAAAGAAATTAAATGTCTCTAATTTCTCTAAGGAAATGCATGTGTGTCAATGTGTGTATATGTTGTTCTGCTTTTTTCTTGTTTTTGTTTTTTAAAGTAATATTTTAGGAAATTTTTGAGCATTCATACAATATAATTTAAGTACATTTACTCCTGTCTGATTTATGTCAATATCATGCATCTGTTCTTTTCATAGCTCTATAATACATCTTGAAATTAGGTACTGTGAAATCTCCAGAGAGTTCTTTTCTTGTTCAGGATTATTTTAGATATCATTGGTTTTTGTTTTTCCATATAAAGTTCAATCAGAAATGTTCTTTTAAGGTATGTAAAGAATTGTGTTGGAATTTAAACAGTGATTCTCCAAGATTTTGAATGTTTTGTGTAAAGAGATTTTTAGATGTAACATTTTCTTTTACCTATGTATTCATTTCTTCTATCACGTCATCACTGCCTGAGATTCTCTAATCCTTCTCTTGTATTCTATTTGTAAAGGTTTCCTCTGTAGTTCCTGTTCACCTATCTTGATTTTGAATTTCCAGAATTCCTTCAGTTTTTTTGATTCTTTCTCCATTTTCTAGTTTTGCACAGTTTTATTCATTTCCTTCAACTGTTCCTATTTTCCTTTAGATTTATTTATTTATTTATTTATTTTTAATTTCAATACTGCCTGGCCCTTTACCTCTAGCCTCTTATTTGCTAACTCTCACATCTTGTTTTAAGCCATATCTAATAATCTGTATATCACCACGAGGTCATGGCTTACCAGGAAAGATTCAGCATGTCTGACCTGGCAGCTCCATGGCAGCTATCTGACTCTTCTTTCTTCCTCCCAGAATTCAGTTCTGTCTTCTCCGCCTACCTAAGTTTTGTCCTTTCAGGCCAAGCAGTTTCTTTATTAATTAACCGATACTCACCTTCCTGGACCTGGAGGGAGGGGGGAGGAAATTGAACTTCCCACAGGGCAGGAAACCCTGACTGCCCTAAGGGACGAAGAGGGAGGAGGAGAGGGAGTGGGGGGAGTGGGAGGGTGTTGGGAAGAGGGGCAGAAATGGAAACTTTTATAATTTAATAAAATTCCTTTAGATTTATTATTAGGGATTTTATTTATTGCCTTTAGTGTTTTGTTTGTGTTTGTCAGGATTTCTTTAAGGAATTCTTTCATGCTGTGGAAACACATTCTGCTCCTTCAATCAAGAGCATTAAAGATACCCGCCCACTTGGGCATGGTCTCTTATACTGTAAATGCAGCTTTAAAGTGTGTGCTCCCTCCCTTCCTTCAAGCTCTTGCTTCCAATTGCTAGACTCTGTGCCTGTTTGTGCAGAAGACTGTTATATAGAACAGTGATCTGTAAGTTTTCCTTAAATAAATAACCCATTATTATTCATAATTCTGAACTAGTGTGGGATTATTTTGTGACTTCTGTCATCACTTTGATTTTCTCTTTCAGGAACTGTATCATCTTCAAATTGTTAGTTTTAAGGTATTTCCTTGTGTTTTAGCTATGTAGGAATCTTAAGAACTTGTGGTAGGATAGCTGCACACTAGTGGAGAGGTAGTCCCCTGGCTGTTATCAATTGTTATTTTTATGCTGGTGTCTAGGCATCTGGGTTTGGGATTATAGCCCCAGGTGCTGATTTCTGGCACTATCTTTGTTGTGTGTGTGTTTTTACCTAGGTTTTGGTCACCCCACTCTCCCCACCCTCCAGCTTGATTTCTGGAGAGTGTGATAGTTGAGAGTTCCTAGCCTGCTCAGTTTTTATGTTCACTGGGATTGACTGTTGGTGTTGGAGACTTCAATATTGTGATAAATTGGGGAGACAGAAATTGGACGATGTCTTTATGATCCTTTGGTCTCAGAAAGACTAAGAGACCATAACAAATTTTAAGCTTCAGAATTGGGAATGAAACTGGGATTGTTGGATCTCAAGAGCAGTAGGAGAGGTATGGGTCTGCCTTCAGTCTACTTGTTGGTATGGGAGCAATGACCCTTAGCTCATCAAGAGGTAATGGCTAGTGTTGGGATCTGGAACAAGGCAACAAGTTGCGGAAGGAAGCTTAGAAAGGGAAGATCTGTGGGAGTGACAGGAGATGAAACTTGGCACCAGGGAAGGCTGAAACAGGTGTTCTGCTGCAGGGCAGGGAATGAGACTGGGATATTGGAACTGATGGAACAGGAGAGAAGAGAAGGTCATCAGGCAACCTCCTAGCTGGATTTCTGGAAGGCTTGGCCATTAGCTACTCTATTGGTTCTAATATTTGTGCAATTTTATTAGAATTGTCACCAAAAAGAAACATATGTTGAAATTAGTGTTATTTTTTCTCTCTTTGGATCTTTATTCACACTATCCTATCAATAGTCTCCACGAAGGTGTGCCTACTCTTTATAAAGCTGAGAGGAATTGGCAACCACAATCACTCTTTCTTGCTGCCCTAATTTGAGGGGAAGCTTGTTTTAACCATGATTTAGATGTTAAAAATATAAAGAAACATCATTGAGCGTTTGTCAATCAAAATTAGGATTAAATTCTAATTTAAAGACATGAGAATGGTCATACTAGTAATATTGAAGTGGGAAGACACATATGCTACTGAGAAAAATTTACATTTAGTATCCCTTGGTGATACGAACATAACATTATACAGCAAGGTGAAAACAGGTTGGCAGTTCTTCAGAAAGTTAAATGTGGTATTGTTTTATGTGGTCTATAAGTTCTTCACCTTATCATAGACCCAAAGTAATTACATATATTCTCAAAGACTAGTAATGAATACTCACAGCACCACTATTTATAGCAGAAAAGGAAAAGACAAGAAACTAATACATCAATAGAAAAATACACCTTCAGTGGAACATTATTGAACCTTGTAATGAATGACTATGCCTACTGTAATGTGAATGAGCTTAAAACATGGTTATACTTGAAAGAAACCAGACACAAAGGCTACATTGTATGTGATGAACAATATATGAAATATACATGTACTTAAGTCATAAGAATCGGAATATTGGTGTTAATCAAAATGAGGTTATGGGTCCTGGGCTTGTAATAGGACCAAGGAATGAGAGTTGAAACAGTGGCATGTTTATACACCTTGTTTCTATAAAGGAGGATGAGAAACTGAGAGCAAGGATTAACTCATCATAAAACACCCAGATGCTAGAGAGATTCCCTCATGGTTAAAATACTAAACAGACAAGCAAGAACAGGTGTTTACATTTCCAGAGTGCACAGAAATTTCTTCTGGTTATGATAATCAGCTGTAATCCTAGCCTTAAAAAGTAGAGACGGATTCCTCAAAGTAAATATGGACAAGATTGTCCCTATCAGTGGATTCTCTGTTTTATAGACATTACCTCATACAGTAATGTGTAGAACAATGGAGAAACATTTTCATATTAAGCCCGGTCCGCCACATAAATGATTAACATATATAAGGACACTCATACATACACATATATTCTCACATATCAATAGTCATGAACATATGTGCACATCACATAACATATACACATGGAAAAAAATATACAGCTGAATAGGAAAATTTGCAGTAATAAATTATTAGCATACTACTCTTGAGAAACTGGATGAGAGATGAGGGTGTAAATAGGAGGCAGTAATAAAAGGATTTTAATGCTATTTTGAAAGGTGATGGAAATATACTAAAACTTAGTAGGAATGAATCTATAAATGGGAAATATTAGGTCATCATATTTTGTACCTCACTTATCTGTGGGTGGAGGGATGCCTCAGCAGTTAAGAATGCTTGCTGGTATTGAATCTAAAGTTCATACCGAAGGCATAGAATGGAGTTGCAAAAGAACAAAACAAATTATGGAACCTCGGAGATGACAGGTGACAAAATAGGTAGGTGGAAAGTAGTTGATTACAAATTTACCAACCAAAATAATTGTACAATGATGTGAATGCAATTAAAGAGTCATATCATTGCATTAAGATCACTTTACTATTCAATTTATCTGACATCTGTCAAAATAAAGAATTTAAAAGACAGTTATATGTTGAACATTCTATAGCAATTCAAGAGCATTCACATCTCTTTTATAATTTTATGAGCAAAGGACATATGAATAAAGTGAATCATGCAGATAAATAGGTATTTCTGATAATATAAACCAAGGATTGAATGGTTGAAATTTTACACTTTAGTACTTAAATACTAAAATGTATTTAGAAAGGTAATGTGGTTAAACTTTTATATTTTGAAGTAATTTAAGTTTTGTTTATGAGCATAATTTATATGAACTTGCATTTTCTACTATTAACAATTCTTGAATGTTAAATATTGTTCAATATGGTACACAATAAATAACTGAATATATGATTCTTCATCAATTTCTTTTTTCTATGTAGATATCTATATTCTGGTCAAATACTCTTTATAGGCAATTTCTAATGTGAAATTATTATATGTATTCATAAACTTCTGGTTGTTTCAAGAAGAATGCAAAGATAAGTTTAAAACGCCTTTTCTTAGTTTCAAATGCTGTAATGTCATTAGTGGAGATACATTCCATGGGAAATATGATGTTTAAAATTGAGTGTCAACTAGAAAGGATGTAGAAACACCTAGTAGACAAACCTGTGGTCTTGTCTCTTTCTAGGTTTGGTTAATGCATGTAACCACACCCTTCTTTATTATGGGTTGAAGTCCTAAGATTGAATATAAAGAAGAGAAGATGAGCTCCAGCTATTCATTCTTATATGCGTCCCAGTTGTGGAAGCAATGTGAATGGCTGCATCATATTCTGCTATTATGACTTTCCTGCCATGATGACTATACCCTTGAACTGTAAGCCAAAATAAACCTTCCTTAACGATGCTTTTCTCCAGCATCATTATTTCAGATTATTTATTTATTAAAAATTTCCACCTTTTCCCCGTCTCCCTTTTCCATCCCCCTCCCCTCCTCCCCCTCCCCATCCCCCTCCCTCTCTAGTCTTAAGAGCAGTCAGGGTTCCCTGCACCATGGGAAGTTCAAAGTCCACCCCTCCATACAGGTCTATAAAGGTGAGCATCCAAACAAACCAGTCACCCACAAAGTCAGTCCATGCAGTAGAATAAAAACCCAGTGCCATTGTCCTTGGCTTCTCAGTCAGCCTTCATTGCCAGTCACGTTCAGAGTGTCCATTTTGATCACATGCTCCATCACTCCCAGTCTAGCTGGCCTTGGTGAGCATCCATTAGATCAGTCCCACCATCTCAGTGGGTGGACACACCCCTCGTGATCCTGACTTCCTTGCTCATGTTCTCCCTCCTTCGGCTCCTTATTTGGACCTAGGGAGCTCAGTCCAGTGCCCCAATGTGGGTCTCTGTCTTTACCTCCATCTATCACCAGATGAAGGTTCTATGGTGATATTCAGGATATTCATCAGTATGGCTATGGGACAAGGCCAGTTCAGGCACCCTCTCCTCTGCTGCACAGGGAACAATCTGGGGATATCTCCTTCGACCTGGGAACCCCTCTAGAATCAAGTCTTTGGAGACCCTAAAATGGCTCCCTTAGTTGAGATATTTACTTCCCTGCTCCTATATCCATCCTTCTTCCATCCCACCCATCCCATTCCCCCAAGCTATCCCAAATCCTCCCCTCCTCCCTTCTCTCTATCCATCTCCCCTTACATCCTCCCCCAACTCCTCCCACCCCCCACCCCTCGTGCACCCAAGTTTGCCTGGCAATCTTGTCTACTTCCAATATCCAGAAGAATAACTATATGATTTTCTTCAGGTTCACCTTCTTATTTATCTTCTCTAGGATCTCGAATAATAGGCTCAAAGACCTTTAATTATGGCTAGAATCCACTTATGAGTAAGTACATACCATATTCCTCTTTTTGGGTCTGGGTTACCTCACTCAGTAAAGGGTTTTCTATTTCCATCCATTTGCATGCAACATTCAAGATGTCATTGTTTTTTTACCGCTGAGTAAAATTCTAATGTGTGTATGTTCCACACCTTCTTTAACCAGTCTTCTATTGAGGGCACCTAGGTTGTTTCCAGGTTCTGGCTATTACAAATAGTGCTGCTATGAATATAGTTGAACAAATACTTCTGTAGTATGATAGGGCATCTCTTGGGTATATTCCCAAGATGAATAACTGGGACCTCCTGAAACTGAGAAGCTTTTGTAAAGCAAAGGACACTGTCACTAAGACAAAAAGGCTACCTTCTGACTGGGAGAAGATCTTCACCAACCCTTATCAGACAAGGGTCTGATCTCCAAAATATAAAAAGAACTCAAGAAACTAGACACTAAAACTCTAATTAACACAATTAAAAAATGGGGTGCTGAATGAACAGAGAATTCTCAACAGAAGAACTTCGAATGGCCACAAGACACTTAAGGTCATGCTCATCCTCCTTAGCAATCAGGGAAATGCAAATCAAACCCACTTTGAAATACCATCTTACACCTGTCAGAATAGCTAAACTCAAAAACACCAATGATAGCCTATGCTGGAGAGGATGTGGAGTGAGGGGAACACTCATCCATTGTTGGTGGGAATGCAAACTTGTGCAGCCACTGTGGAAATAAGTTTCTCAGGAAACTGGGAGTCAACCTACCTTTTCTCCAATATCTTGTTACCAAACCTAGAAAGGAACTAACCCTGTGCTATTTATTTAAAAAAAAAAGAAACAATATAATTTACGTGTTTGATGTAGATTAGATGTGTTTTATTATTATTGCATTTATCTTCTCATTTGCCTAGCTGTATGGACAGTAGATTTAGATGTAAAACTGTAGCAATGTTTAGTAGACTAAATTTGATTTTACTGTTTGCAATTATGGAAAAAGGTTTTATTGGTTCTTTTCTGTTAGACATTTTGCAATGAATTTTTCCCAAAGATTCGTTGCTAAATATTTTATGTAAATACATCAATAAAGTTCCCCAATAACCACCTTTTTTGTGGGGGGAAGTGTGGCTAGTCTCACATATCATGAACAAATTGGCATCTTTATGTTCACAAAACAATAGTAAAGTCTGGACTAAAATTTGAGTCCATGTAATTAAATGCCCATTGTTTGTCATGTATCTATAAAGTCTCACAGGCAGGTGGATGCACTGGCTATGATTCTTGCTTAGAGAAACATTGGCTATGCTCACTGCTTTAATTTTCTAACTATATGATTGAAAAATTCACATAACCTTATGAATCTTCAATTTGTTTCTACACTAAATAAGTAAAATGACAATTACAATTATATTTTTGGCTACTGGGAAAATATATAGCATAAAATATGCAAATATATTGCCAAATGCCTAGAAATTAGTTATTTATGCTATTTGGTAATCACTGGTTTTGTTTGCATTTAAATTTACAAATAATAATGAATGCATTATAGTATGAGACACAACATTGTGCAATGGCTAAATCAACACTTCCTTGAAATGTGATGAAATAGATTGTTATAGAGTCTAGAATACACCCAATAGATGCTAATTAAGATGTCATAATAGTTTTATAGCTTGAAATAATTTCCAGTATACACAAAATGGATACTTCATATCTAAAAGGAAAGCGATACTATTTGGTTTTATAATTTATCCTTAGAGAGGAAAATCTCCAACCAAGATAATATGATCAAAACTAGATTCTGTCTCTCATATATATTCTATTACGGTGCCGAAACCTCTTAAAATTAATTTTCAGGAATTTTCACATACAGGAGAGTTTGCTTACTTTAGTCAACATGCTGTGCTAAAGTCATAATTATTATGTAGTTGAAATATTATATTCCTTTTTCAGCATGTACTTTCATGTCAAAAGTGTAAAAACAATAACCTCATTTGCAATTAAGCTTTTTTTCTTAACACCCTGTATTTTGTTGACTTGCGTCTAACATATCAATGGATATATAATTTTACTATGTTAAAATAATTTTACTATGTTAAAGATTCAAGTCAACATGAAATTGGATAATATATATTGTACCTAGAATAGTGTCTGATGCATTCTGAAGGTTAAACATGTCTTTAATCCTGACTTTTCTTTAAGCAAATTCTCTGGATTCAAAAAACAAAATGAAACACACAAACTGCCTGCCGGGTTCTTAAAACTAATAAATAAGACGGTCAGCATCATAATTTGGTTGAGAGAAAAATTTTAAGTGCCCTGTTGCAAGGGTATGATTTATTTGGCATTTTAATTTAATAGGTTATAACGAATTTTGGCTACCAATACTGCAATCTGCTTTTAAAAGTTTTACAACATTGCATAATGAAATCAGAGACTATGCTTTAATGAATTCTACTGTATACTTCATAATTTTGTAACGAGTTATGTTTTATTAATTTGAATCAGAGAAAATACTTAAATTTATATAGACTTATTTAATTAACTCTTTAAATATATTAAATGGCTGACTGATAAACTAGCTTCAACAGAACTATAAATATAGTTATACTTAAAAAATTTAATATCAAATATTAATGATTTTTGTCTTCAGGGAAAGGCTTTTTATAAAAATTATGAGTAAATTAATTTTTATAAATATTATGAGTAAATTATCTTTGAAATGATCAAACACTCTCAAATAAATTTGAGGAAAATTGTATGGACTTCATGATAGCAAAGATTCCATAGTTAAATTATTTTTTAAAAAAAACAATTCTTAATATAGCTATCGTATCCCCCAGTTGGAGCATTGTTGATACTGCTGCTATGTGCTTGAACACCTGTAATTTCAGGTCTTACTTAAAGGCACTGAAATGATTTTATTTCTATTTTTCTGAGTAAGTTCTGCAATATTTTTCCTGAATAGGTATACTAGTTGGCATTTGTGGTTTTGGGTGCATAGCCAAAATTCAGTTCTACAAATCAAGGTAAGAAATCTTTCCTAAATTTCCATTATTAATTTTGTAGGTTTTGGTATTGCATTAAAGTCTTTAATCAGTTTTGAGTTAACTTTTGTATATGATATGGGAATTTGATTTACCAACAAAGAAATATTTGATTTCTGTAGTCTCATTTATCTCTTTTTATTATATATTCTTAGGTAACATTGTAAAACACAAAAATGAGTAAAAGATATGACTTCCTTTATGAATCTTCTATTCTGTGTCATTATCTTCTTCTCTTTTTATTCTAGCACAAAAATTCTTCTTTAAGAAAATATTTGTAGAATATTAAGAAAAAATTATATCATGTATTTCCATAACTTTGAAAAATTTCTTAATTGTTCTTATGTTTAACTATTCTAATTTCCTGTTTTATACAAATTGTATTTTTTCCATTTCTGAGACAATGACATTGAAATGTAAGGTTTCTTAAAGGTAATATGGATATTTAGAAATATCAGTTCTCAGACCATGTGCATTAGCTGCCATTTTCATTAATTTATATATCCTTCCATTTCTTCCATTACTGTATCATAAATTTTATTGTACAGATATTTCACTTTATATCAGTTTCATTTTAATTCTACTGCAAAAAGGATAGTTTTATTTTCTAATTTACTGTTACACAATTGATTATATTTTGCAACTTTATTGAATTAATTTACTATATATCATTATAAGATATTCTATGGTGATTACATATTAATGCATAGACATATATAAATTTATGAAAGACATGCTAATTATAGAGACAATTTGACTCTTAACTCTCCATGTCTAGTTATATGTCTTTTATCTTATTTCCTTGTATAATTGTTCTATTTACTATCTTAGGTTTGTATTGGATAGAAATAATGAGCAGTCATTATCTTGTTTACTATAATTCGTAACTATTTCCTGCTTCCAGTTCTGCCATTATTCCTAGATGATCATGGTTTGGACAAGTTACACACACCTGCAAATACAAACCAAGACAGAATGTCATGCCATTCCCCCATGATTGATTCCATTCCTAAAACTGTGAGCTGAAACGATATCTTAAAGAGATCCCTCTGGAATGGGGAAATAGGAAAGATCTCCTGATAAAATTGGGATCATGGGGGTAGGGGGAAAGGGAGAGCAGAAGGGAAGGAGGAGGGGAGAAAGTGAGCGGGGAGGAGAAGTTGAGGGAATGGGATAGTCGACATGGGGGAAGATAGAGATTAGAGAAAGGAAAGAGATATCTGGATTGAGCGAGCCATTATGGGGCTAGAAAAAAAAAACCTGTCATCAGAGAAATTCCCAGGAATCCACAGAATGACTCCAGCTAAGATCCTAAGCAGTTTTGGAGAGGGTGCCCGAATTGGTCTTGCTCTACGCTCAGATTGACGAGTATCTTAAATATCTTCATAGAACCTTAATCTGGCTACTAATGGACACAGGGGAAGAGACCCAAGGAGGAGCACTGGACTGAACTCCAGAAGTCCATCCAGTTGAAGATGGGGAGGAATGAGAATATGAGCAAAAAGGTCAAGACCCTGATGGGTACACCCACTGAAAGAGCTTATCTGAGCTAATGGGAGCTCAACAACTCTGGCCAGACAGAGAAAGAACCAGCATAGAACTAAGCTGACCCCTCTGAATGTGGTTGACAGTTGTATGGCTGAGGCAGATTGTAGAACCACTGGTAGTGGCACCAGGGTTTGTCCCTACTGCTTGTACTGGCTTTTTGGAACCTATTCTCTTTGGATGAATACCTTGCTCAGCCTGGATATAATGGAAAGGGCCTTGGTCCGTCCTCGAAGCAGTGTGTCTTGCCTTCCCTGGGGAGTGGATAAGGGTGGAATGGGAAGAGAAGGAGGGAACTGGGGTTGGTATGTAAAATAAGAAAAGATAGTTTGTTTTCTTTTTTAAGAAATAAATTAAATTTAAAAAGAAAAAAATGATCTGAGTTTTCTTTGGGTGTTTGAAATAAATATTCTGTTTTAATAATTTTCAAAATCATTGCAATTAGCATGAAAATCTGATAGTAATGAATTAAAGAATACCTTTAAATACGTTTAAATCAAATCTAAAACCACAGAGACTGTAGAGTAGGATGGCTTATGAATCTATTTGTGTGTGAACCTAGAAGTACTCGAGAGGTAATATTGGATTACAGGGTTCCTTTAATTGACCTATGATGTGAATGTTCAATGATTTCCTTTTCATAAACCTATGCATGAATTTTTTAAATTTTTCTTAACATTGTTTTCATAAAATGCATGATAAGGCAGAGTCTAGAATTAGAAAATAAAAGACCTGAAAAATCTGGAACAGCATTGGCAAAACTAAGGATAACCTGAAAAATCAAGAAATCTTTATAAATTCTTAGGATGGGGGAGACATGAAAATGCATGAGAAAAATGCATGTTAAATGATGAAAGTACAGATAAACCTGATCAGAGAATGAATGAAAACATGATGCTCATAAAGCATTTTTTTTTCATGAGCTTTAAAAGGATTTGGCTAACTTTTTGCAACAATAGTAGTTTACGTAAAAACTGCTTGCAAATGACACTTATTCTACATTGTTGATCCACTGTGTCATCAAGGACGTGAGAGAAATTCAAATGTAAGAAATGATCCCAAGAGCAGCTTCAGAATGCTTGACATTTACATGTAAGTGGATTCTGAGAGGAAATTTGAGGTGTATAGGAAGAAAGAACACTATACATTTTATCCTCTCTTATTTACTGTTTGAATTAGCTTTAAGGAGTCCATTTGAGGAGTACTTGACTTTCATATTATGTCTTTTCTTAGCTGCCTTCCGTGTTTTGACCTTATCAGTCATTCTGGGTTATTTGGAAATGAAAAACACAAAGGAGAAGAATGTTTTAAGAATATCATTAATAGTGGGTGAACGCACCCTTCGCGGTCCTGACTTCCTTTTTCATGTTCTCCCTCCTTCTGCTCTTCATTTGGACCTTGGGGGCTCAGTCCAGTGCTCCAATGTGGGTCTCCATCTCTATCTCCATCCATTGTCGGATGAAGGTTCCCTCTGGTTCTGCCTTCCTTGCTCAGGTTCTCCCTCCCTCTGCTTCTCATTTGGACCTAGAGAGTTAAGTCCAGTTCCAATATGTGTCTCTGTCTCTATCTCCATCTTTTGCCAGATGCAGGTTTTTTGGTGACATGCAAAATATTCATCAGTATGGTTATGGGCCAAGGCCAGTTCAGGACCGCGAAGGGTGCGTTCACCCACTGATACAAGGGGACTGATCTAATGAGAGCTCACCAAGGCCAGATGGACTGGGACTGAACGAGCATGTGATCAAACCGGATTCTCTGAATGTGGCTGACATGGGGGCTGACTGAGAAGCCATTGACAATGGCATTGGGTCTTGTTTCGTCTGCATGTACTGACTTTTTGGGATCCTGGTCTGTTTGGATGCTCACCTTCCTGGACCTGGAGGGAGGAGGGAGGAACTTGGACTTCTCACAGGGCAGGAAACCCTGACTACTCTTGGGATTGGAGAAGGAGAAGGAGAGGGAGTGGGGGGAGCGGGAGGGTATTGGGAGGAGGGGAGGAAGGGGAAATTCTTATAAATAAATAAATAAGGAAAAAATGGAAAAAAGGATATCATTAATAATTATTTCTTATAACTTGTTGGTTATTTGTTTTAGGTTTTATGTTGCTCAGGCTGACCTCAATCTTGCTATATAGAAAAAAAAACAACCCTGAAGTCCTGATTGTTCTTCCTCTACTTCCATAGGATAACACCAAACCTTGCTATGGAGTGCTGCATTTTTTTAAGAAGAAAACTTCTGTTGGGAATCTTTCTTTTGTACTGCTTCTTTCAGAGAATCTGAGAGGCATTGTGTTGCTAAATTGAAGTATTCACTCTCAATTTAAGCATCTTTAGGATAAAATATGACTTTGGAAATAAATAGTAGGCAACTTGCTAAATTATGAACTGAGATATCTGAAATTTTTGGCTCCTTGAAACAGAGTTTCTCTGTGTAACAGTCTTGGATGTCCTGGACTTACTCTGGACGTATCTATTTTAATATTAACTCAATTGGAAGCTCCTTGTTGTCATAGACTACCCATTAATGACACCATCTGTATGGAGAAGTTACAATAAGTCTTAAAATAATAATAGTTATTTTCTACAATATTTATTTAAATATTATATTCTGAAGTGTTTGGTATTAAAACTTATCTCACTTTTATAATGCTTAAAAAGAGTTCACACTTTTTCTCCCTTGACATATAAGTGGAAAATTATGGAAAACATACTTAAATACAGTAGATTGGATTCTGGTTAAGTTTGATGGATTGCAGTCAAGTAGAAAAATCATAAGGCAATTCTATTATCTTCTAATAAGAAAATATATCTTCATGAGTATAGAGTAAATAAAATAATAAGAATACATATTATAGACTTTCTATCCAATATCAATATATTTTCTCTCAATTTTTTTTAAAATGAAGAGGACCACCAGAGTTCTTTGCAGACAGAGAAGAAATTGATGTCTCTGTGGGTGCAAAAGTATCTGCCATATGATTGATTCCAGAAATAACTAATAATAACAATATAGCACAAACCCACTTCATCCTAAACATTGTTCTTATAATGTTTCCATTTCTCATGCTAAATACAGTGCATAAATACATGATGTTATAATATTTAGATATTACGTGCTTAGATTTGATTCTCACACATAGATATAAAATAACTAAGATATATTGACTAAAGGTTTTAAATCTCCAATGCAGCAAGATTAGGGTCCAGTTAGCATTTATTTCTGGCATAAACTAGAAGATAGTATTGTTTTTGATAATGCATATTATTTATTTTAAAATTAAAACACTACTTTTTGAAAGAATTTTATTTCTGTACTTAGGCATGCATATACAACCTTAGAGATACAAACGTCATAAGACATAAATTCAATAAAACTCTGGTAGAAAGACAGTACAAGACATGAAAAATTCCCAGTTGAGGTTTGGTTTGAGAAGTCCAAGAGGCTCCAAAAATAATAAAGGTAACTGCCATTGCCCTTGACTGCTTCCCAAACACTGAATGTAAATCTCTCTTTCTAAAGATACCACACATTTTGGATTAAAACAGTGTCTGATCTGAAATACTTCTCCCTGGAAACTCACTTTCACAGTATGGAAAGGTGATGCCCAGGCTTCCAAGGTGAAAAAATGGTCAATAATTCTGCCCAGCTATGATGCCTGTGAGCCACATAAATGACCAACAAAACAAGATGCTTCTAAAGGTATAGTATTTACACTCACATCTTGGTAATCAACAACTGTGTAACCAGATGTGAAACCCACTCATAAGGAGAAAAATCATGCTTTTCATGAAAACCCAGTATGACCCATCACTTGTGAGATCATAGATCTTAGATCATCTATTAGCTTTATTTTTCTATGCCAGTATAATTTCTAACTCTGTACTGTATAGTTATCCTCATGCAAAAAGATGTGTAGATCTATTATCCTTCATCAAATAAGCTTCTTTTTCCAGCAAACAGAGCCCTTTATAGAAAGAAACAAGATTAAAACTTAAGAGAACTAACTTTGGGGGTGTCAGATATCATAATAAATCTACACCAAAAGGAGGACAGAAATACTGTTTTAGCCAGAAGGTCAAGGAACTGCTGAGATATTGTGTCACCAAGACATGACAGGGAAGCAATGACCTAAATAAAATTTGAAGCATCAGTTGTGTTGCCAATGTGTATGGAGGAAGATCTCACATGGTCTCCAAACTAGATAAAGAATTAAAGGGAATTAATCACTTCTGTGACATTATTCAACTCTTCCAGAATTAAGTACTCTAATTGGTTATTCAATGCCAAATTATCAGCTCTAAAATCATATACATACAAGCAATACGAAGTAACCATAGCATGTTGTATTTATATACTTATCAGCTCATAAGGTGCATGCACAGATATACACATACATCACATATGCAAAAATATGTAACTTATTACAATTATTAAACAGTGTTTATTAAAGACAAATAAGTCATAAACTTGAAGCAACCCAATATAAGCAAAGGTGTCCCAAGAAGAATACTAAACTGCACAACAATAGCACACTCAGAGATTCTAGCTCAGATTAGCACTTTGTTTCCATACTTTCCTGTCTCGACTACCAAAGTTTTCTTTCTCTATCCCACCCTATCCAGTTGTCTGTTCTTCCTGTTCCCTTAGCTCTTAAGAGAATTATAATCATACTACAATTCTCAAACCCGGTGAGGTCAGGTCAACAGGAGGCCTCAAGGAGGAAGCTTGCATCTCCCTGAAATGGAGAAATAGAATACATTTTGCAGCAGGATTAGGAGCAGGTGGAAAAGGGAATTTATGAATAAGTTCAAGTCATGTTTGTCTTTCTGGGTCTGGGTTATCTCACTCAGGATAACTTTTTTCTAATTGTATTCGTAACATCCATTTTCATGATGCTATTTCGTGTTAACAGCTGAGTAATACTCCATTGTGTTAATGTACCACATTCTTTTTATATAGTTCAGTTACGGGACATCAAGAATTTTTTCAGGTTCTGGATAATATAAGTAAAGCTGATATAAACATAGATGATCAAGTGTCCTTATTGTAGGATGGTAATAGTTACAACAATGTATATTATATTATCTGTGTCTATTTTGAAGGGTATTGTTTCCATGATTTTTCTCAGCCAAATTTAGTTTGCATATAGGACAACTGACTTCTTGAAGTGCTAATGAACTTTTAGAAGACCCGCAACAATTTTCTGGGATCACTTATGTATACTATCGTATCATCTACAAATAACAATGCTTTGACTTATTTTCCAATTTGTATCTTCTTTATCTCCTTCAGTTGTTTTACTATCATAACTAGAACATCAAGTACTATATTGAATACAGGTGGAGAGATGTGGACAGCCTTGTCTTATTCCTAATTTTAGAGGATTTTCTTTGAGTTTCTTTTCATTTAATTTGAAATTGGTTATTGGCTTGCTGTAAATTAGTTTTATTATGTTTAGGTATTTCCCTTGTATCCCTAATCTCTCCACGTTATTCACCATGAAGGAGTGTTGGATTTTATCAAAGTTTCCTTCAGCGTCTATGAGATAACCATGTGTTATTTTTAAACTTTCAATTTGTTTATATTAAAGGCTACATTAACAAATTTTTATTAGTTGAATGCTTCCTGAAACTTTGAGATGAAGCAGACTTGATAGTGGTAGATGATCTTTTTTATGTGTTCTTGGATTTAGTTTGCAAGTATTTAATTGAGTATTTTTGCATTTGTGTGTTGGTGTACAAAAGAGTTCCACAATAGCCTGGAATAGACTATAACAAAGGTTTATTTATCTGGGGATAAACTCACAGAAAGTGTAGCATTCCACCGTCTTTTGTCTGCACTGGAAACTAGAACTAGAATCCGGCAGCCAAGGGACCCATGCATACTTTTCATCTCCATTTATAGTACATGAGCTCTTGCCAAAAATCAACTGATATTTTAAAGGTTGTTGACTGAAGGAATTCCCATAGCATCTCCCCTTTTGTCTAAATAAGAGAGTTGTAAACCATATATATGTATGGTTTACATATATACTTCAACAAAAGTACCATAAGAGACAAAGATGGGTATGGGGAGAAGTATAATTTTTGGAAAATAGTTTGAATAAGAGTAGTCTCTAAATTTTATTTTCCTTCTGTTCCATATCTAGTGGCTCCTGATATGAGATAGAGATTCTGACTTTTTCTTTTAACAACATGTCTAACTTCAAAGCCAGATTTAAGAGTCATGATGGAGAAAACTAAACTGAGTGCTTGGAGAAAGCAGGTGGAGTCAAGAGACGCCATGTAGCCACCTGGAACAGAGATCCTGGACTATTTTCTTAAGTCACAGACACGTGGCAATACACAGATTAATAGAAATGGGTTAATTAAGATGTAAGAGTTAGCCAATTAGTAGCTAGAGCTAATAGATCAAGCAGTGATTTAATTAATACAGTTTCTGTGTGTTTATTTTGGGGCTGAGCAGCCAGGAACAAACAAGCGGGCTCCTACAACAAGGTGAGACCTTAGGTGTGTAATTTCTGACACTTCTGAGAGACAAAAAAAATCCTGCCCTTCTGTGAGACAATGGTTTTATCCTATAAACATTTGTTTCTTTTACTTGTTTAATAAAATGCTGCTTTGCCAGTAGCCAGGCAGGAAGTATAGGCAGGGACTGCCATGCAGGGAGTAGAGGCTGGGCAATGAGAGCAGGAGAATTCTGGGAAGAGGATTATGCAGTCTGCAGTAGTGACTCAGCCACAGAGGTAGCAAGATTTGACTGCCTCACTGAAAAAGAACCTGGCAGGACAAAAAAACCTCAGTCAACACTGTTCCTTGGACTGACACAACCTTTCTGGCTCTCTCTTTTATAATGATCACGGAGCCTTAAATTTGAATGTTGCATTGTAGATATTTTCTCTGCAACAGGGATAAATAGCTCTAACTTTTGTTAGGATGTATGTTTTTGTAATTATCTCCCTCTGCTGCAAGGAGAAGTTTCTTTGGTAAGGGGTAAGAACGACACTTATTTTTGGATACAAACACAAATATAAACACGGTTCTGTATGATGCTTGTTTAGGAAAGTCTATTTGGTACATTCTCCTCTATGATTTATGACTCCACTAGCCCTGGCTAGTCAGCTAGGTACAAGGCATTGTTTTCCTTCTGTTGAAAGTATCTTAATTCCAACTAAAGAGTCGTTGGTTACTGACAAGATATGCATGTCGCTACAGTACCCTTAGGATTATAGTTCTGTGCTGTTTACTATTGTGGTTCATAGGCACCATAGGTGTATAGAACTCTTGATTTATATCCTCCTTTGAAGCTTGTATGGTGCTTTCTAGTCACAGAGAAGAGAGTCTTCAGGGAGGCATTGTGCAATTCAGCCCCAGCTCACGGGCCTCTGGGCCTTGTGTCTGACAAGTATGGTCTTTAGTAATAAAAATTTACTTTCATCTCTGGAGAGGAATACCAACAGATCATAATGTTTTGGAACTCTCCTCATAAACCCAAAAAACAGCTCAAAAGAAGGTTTGTCATGCTTAGTGTTGTGTTTTTATGTGTCAGTGTCCATGGGACATTTTCATTTGATGTGTATACATATATTTATATTAATGACTTACTTGTGCTATAGGCATTTTTAAGTTGTTGGCATTATAGTTCTTTTTAATATTTTCAGACATCCTTACTCTTATTTTACTTTCTTCCATTCTTCAGTATTCCCCTCCCTTCACTCTAAATTATATCCCACTTTTTATTTTTTTCTTTCCCATCACTAGTACACTATTATCCCTGTCTCTGTTTGTTGGTCTCCTAAGCCTCCTTTTCCTGCCATCAACAATAGTTATTTTTGCTTTCCTAGTTTCTGTAGTTACTCCAGGTCATGTATTGACATATGAAAAAAAAAACTATGCAATGATTGTCTCTCTGGGTCTTTGCCTCACTAGAATATTTTTAAAATACATGTGTACAATTTTAAATTAATTTTATATTCTCTGTCTTTAAGCAATGTCCAAAATAATAGTACCAATAGAATTTTACTTATGTTTTCAAGACCTAGAATGGGAATAGTAAGAACATTTCTGTGCATGAGCTATTTACCATGTGGTCAAATTTAATTTGAAATATTAAGCCATCAATATTGTTAAGCCAGTCAATTTTAGTGGAAGGCCAACTTTTGGATTTTATTGTATTTTAGTTCTTACATGTAGAATTAGATTTCATTTTGAGCCTTTTATTGTTTTTCTAATTTCCCGTATAATTTTGATAAAAATTTAGTATAGTTTAATAGTAATAATTACACATAATTAATTTGAAATTAAAAGTAAGATTAATCACTGATAGGACACAATCCACCGCCCTAGGCAAATATACTGATTTAGATATTAAGCACACAAAGCAATTTCAGGTATCTACCATATACTTATCTGCAAACAAAAAAAATTGGAGTGGAATTTTACCAGAAGCTGAATTCAAAGTAACTAGGAGCTGTTTAAAACATACACACCTGGGTTCTCAAATTTTATCTGTCTGTTTCTACCAAAATGAAACTGAGAATTTGTTCACAGGAGCCTATAAACTGAACCACAGTCTTATAAAAAATACAACATAAAAATTAGGCATCTGTGTATCTGGAACTCAAGCTGCCTTTAAAAATTAAAATCAATGCTTAAATTGCCTCTAAAGTAAATGGGAAATAAGTCTTTGGCTGCAAGTTTTATGTGGTCAGGGACCTTCTGCAGGTGGGCTGTTGAATTATCCAGTCACTTTGCGTGAAGCTGGACATGTTTAAAATGAATCCTGAATGTGCAACATTAAAATGATATGACTTGACTCCTTGCTTGGGTGATTACTTGATGTATTCACTAACAATTTTCTCTAACAGAAAAGTTAAATAATCCTATGCATAATTCATAAGTTGGCTACTGTAGCTACATTCACCTTAAACTTGAATTTTTGTCTAAATAATGGTAACCATCAAATTATGAAGAACAAATTGACTGGATAAAGTCATTTTTTAATATAGCTACCTATTTACCTACTGATCTGCCTGTCACCTATTCATAATATCTATTGTCTAAAGTTTCAGTTCCATTGAAATACTTGAAAAGATATTCAGAGAAATGACTACAGGAACAAAAAGGTAATACCCCTTCTCCATTATAATTTATATCCTGCATTAATTTTTATATGACTATGAGTGCAAGTTTTGTGGTATTGGTGTACAGTTGTTTCCTATTTATTACCATTTTAAATACTTTCAAAGAAGGTAAACCAGAGCTAATTGAAAATTATGAGAAAACAATCAAGGAGCTCTCTTGAATAATCTTCACAGGAAAAAGTGCTGTGCCCCTTATATGTCTCATGCTAAGTGCCCCCTCAATGTCTTGTCCTTTCTAAGTACAGTCTTTGTGAAGACACTGTGGCATAAAGGAACAAGGTCTTTGTCAAGGTACCTTACCTCTGATCTCTGTCTTGTGTATTGAAGGAGAGAATAACAACCAATCTAGAAATCATATCCACAACTGTGTCAACACCTTGATCTTTCTCATTTCACCTTCCACAACTTTGCGATGTAAAAGATTGCTAAGATATCATCTTTCTGACAGCACATCCAAGCCCTAAATCAGGGTTTGCATCCACCTTCAGAAGTCATGGAAAGAGTTGGAGAATGAAGGATTACGTATCAATCATCAATATGGTTGTCAGACCTGCTGTTTGAAACGAATGGAACAACATTCAAATAAAATCCTTCAATGCCATAATGAGGTCAGAATAACAATGATAAAATTCAGAAGAAAATGGAAGATAAAGTTCCCCATGTCTTCTATTGTTTGTGACATTAATGAAGTGGTTGGAGATACAATGACCATGGCCTTTGGTTTGACAGAGTCCTGAGATCAGTAGGTTCTTTTTAAGTAGAGTGAATCAGTGGAGAAATCAGGAGAGTCTTCTAGGGAAAAGCATTTGAGAGTTTTAGTCCATGAACAGGGCCAGAATTATATCAGCTAAGTGTGACCAATAGTCAATTATCTTAACACAGTCTTCGTTGTCTTGTGCGTTACATTTATTGGGAACATTTGAACAGTCCGGTATATTGTACATCTGATTGAAGTTATGTTAAAACAGAACATATCACTGCTTTTTTTCAGTAATCACTAGCAACAGTTTTATCCAGCTAAACACTGAACTGGTAGCACTTGGTAACAAAATGTCTTCTTGCTTCTGTGAGATCATACAAAACTGTCCCAGAGAAAAATGATTGACACAAGAAAATTACATCAAAATCTTATGTTGAAGTTTATTGTGTACATTCAGAGAGAAAAATCCACATATAATTGTAGACTATGATATTTTTAGGAAAACTAAATTTAGGACATATCCCAATACTGAATATCCACAAAACAATGAGAAAACAATATTAAGATAAATGAAACAAGCAAACAAAGACAGATATTGGATTTTTTGTCTCAAGGGTCATGTAATTATGTATATCAAAAGAAAATCAGGTATGTACATCTACAATATTAAAGCAGAAATGAGTGAAAGAGAAAAACTAACAAAAGAAAGAAAGGGATGAGAAGAGATGAATTGGAAGGAGTGAATGCAGTCAAAGTCCTTGAAATTGTCTATATAAAAGCCATCAGTTTGCCCAAGGAATATACACCAAAGAGAAACAAAATAAAATAATCATAAAACAATTGCAGGATAATTGAATGAGGTTTTGCATGAGTTATGAATAAGAGATAACAAAAAATATCTCAACTCATTACAATACTTAAGACTTAGGTTCAACACACAAAAGTTTGACGAATAATGTCTAATTATTGATATAACATGAAACTCAATGCAACCACATACACATAAATAAGCAAATGTAATTTATGTATTTCTATAATATTTGATATTTTGCCATATATATGGATGTATGATAATGATCAACAAACACATTGAATGAAGTAATGTGTGTTCAAAGTAAAAAGGATGGTATACTTGATGTTCTTAGCTTTGATCAAAGTTACGTTCCCTATGTAGTTAGTAAACCTTAGGCATGTGACTTAAATCATGGAGGAAATATTGTCTAATGAATGAGGCAATCTTTTTAAAACAATGTATTGACCTAGCTCCCAAAGTCCAGTTAAAAAGAGGGAGGAGTGAGAATACGAGCAAAGAGATCAAGGCCATGATGGGGATATCCACTGAAACAGCTTACCTGAGCTAATGGAAGTTTTTCAATTCCTGCCTGACACCGAGAGAACTGGCATGGGCCCTCTTAATGTGGGTAACAGTTGTATGGCTGGGGCAAATTGTGGGGTCACTGGCAATGAGACCAGGATTTATCCCTACTGCTGGTTCTGCCTTTTGGAACTCATTCTCTCTTGAGGAATTCTTTGCTCAGTCTAGATAGCATAGGGAAGAACTTGGTCCAGTCTCAAAGCAATGTGCTGGACTTTGCTGGCTCCTCATAGGAAGGAAACCTTATCATCTCTGAGGAGTGGATGGGGGCATAGGATGGGGATTGAGAGGAGGGAAGGAGCAGAGAGCAGGAGGAGGCAAGTGAGTGGGAAATGGATTTTGCATGTAAAATGAGAAAAGATAGTTTTTTAAAAAATAAATTAAAATAAAAAGCAATATATTGTATTTTAAATTTTACATTAATTAGTTTTAATCACAATATTTTCCCCATAACTGTGTACATGCTGTGCATATGTGCCCTTAATTGAAGTATGAAATGGGCAGTAAATTCTTCTAAAGGTATCAGAGGTATTAAATTTCTACCAACACATGTAAACTTACCTAAATATTGAAATAGGGAAAAATTCAGTGACACTCTTTTTCCATACACTGTTTATTTTTTCTGCACAAAACAAACAAGCAAAAAAACAAAGACAAAAACCTATAGAACAGATGAGGCAGTCATTGAGGGAAAAAACAATCTCTTTTTACTCTCTATTAGAAAATCAACTCAGTTTTAGCTATCAATTTTCTTTACGATCTACCACTTAACAAATGGTAATCAAAGAAGCAGTATGCCAACTTTACATAACTCATACTGTGTGTGATTGCTGAAATGGTCATATTAATAAAAGAACAGTGTAGCTATCTTTGGAAAATAAGATATAACAATCATCAAGTCTGGGTTGTATTGTTTTATAATCTGATAAGTTTGTTCCCATCAGCTTAGCCAATATACAATTATAGAGGCTCTTATACTTTCTCTATTCTAGAAGTTAGTGATACAAATAGAAAAGGACATCATAGAGTGAAACAAGAGCCACCAGCAGATAAATATTTTAAAAAAAAAACATGGAAACAAATCCTACCAGGTACCAGATAATGAGTGACTCTCAAGAATTAAAGTAGACTGATGTAATTGATAGGAATGGATTTATTACGTAGCATAAGTGGCTACCATGAAAAGAATGAGTGAATAAGATCTAAAGCAGCGACCACAGGTAAAGGGATGTTGTACTTAGCTGTAGAAGGCAGTAATTTGACTCAAGTTCAGAGGAGCAAAAAGGAAATGCCCTGAAATACCAAAGATGTAATTTAGGATAGTATTATTCTTGTATTCTGTAATGGGACCTAGAAAGGATAGATATCAGAAGAACTTTGGCTATTTATTTATTGACTTATTTACTTATTTTTAGATTTTGGTTTCAAATATTTAATTACAGTACTGAGAAAGATCAATGGTAGGGAGTTTTAAAGGACAAAATTTGGGGGCTCCTTTGAGTTAAGTGCATTACTTTTTGAAAAACCATTTCCTTTCTTTGATGCAGAAGGTGTGGAGAAAGCCGGAGCTACCAGAATGGATAGAGACACAGGTGTTTATGTTTTGGGTAATTATAATCATTAGGAACCCCATTGCAGCTGCACTACTACTTACAATGAATTTGTCTTTTACATCATAAAATATCCTTATCATTGAGACTAAAAATTCTAGAGACTTCCTTGTCACTTTAAGGGACTCTGTATCATTAAGCACATGAAATCTGCTGCAGTGCTGTTCAAAAGCTTAGGCTGCCAAATTTAAAAAAAAAAATGGTTTCATGGATGAATTAAAACAAAAGAACATTTTTGCCGTAATCATAGTGCTCTCTTTCGTTTCTGAGAAAGTAATTTTCTAGCTGTAAGGAATGCCACTTGGTGATGTTCTCGGGTGTATTTTTTGTTTGCTTGTTATTTGACTTTGTTCCATTTAGAATGGGAAGTTAAGATAAATAAAATACATGTCTCTGGTCAAACCCCAGGAAACAGAACATTTAAAGCAATAACTCTATTCTCAAAGGAGTCTGGAAAGTTTGGCTTTTCAAGCTGATACTTTATGTTCCTCCTTGGTACCAAGAGCTGCCCACATAGAGTTGTGCTTCTCTGCCAGAGGATGAGATCACATCTAAGCCCCCGCCCGCCCCCATGAAAGGCTTACTTATACTTTTGTTAAGATTTTGCATGGGAAGAACCTCTCGCTTGTTTTCTGCTGAGTCTGAATTAGATTTAGACTCACCAATTCCAGAATCTGCAGGTGGTAAATGTACACATGTGAGAACACCTGGATAGACAGAGGTTAGGGGTGGAAACAGAATTTGACACTCAGAAATGTTCTTAGCACACCACACCACATGATTTGAAACACATGTTACACAATGCAGTGTCTGGAAAATTATGCACTGATAATTGAGACTTCATTGTGTGACATTTTGTATTCTTTTAATTAGAGTCATAGGCACAAGAGCTAAGTTATATGACTGTTTTCTAAATAAGCAGGAGATTGATTAATCATTTATACTTTCATCTGTTAATCTGTTTTGAATTGTGCAGAAAAAGAACAATAAAAACTTGCTCCAGCTTCTTCAAGCATCAAGTACACATGGAATATATTTCAATGGCATTTCCTTTATAAATGTCAAGTTCTTGATATGTATAATATCTATGTTGTGTTATGAAGATAATACCCCATTATATTTAGTGGGTACTCAAAGGACTTATTAATTGAACATATTATCTTACAAGTATGTCAATTTCTCTTCTCTCACTTCTGAATTTCTTGTGTCACTGGGGGTAATGATATATGCTTGGGGATTGTTATTCAGATATACATAAAAATTTTAACTTTGCCTTCAAATCTTCCCTAAAGAAAATATTTTACTTAAGATTATTAAAACCAAAGTTTAATCTTCCTATTTATTCCATATAATTTACTAAATAGCTGGGGAGATGGCTACACAGAAAATAGTGTTTTCTGTTCTGTCTTGAGGAAAGGAGTTTCTACATCAGAACCTATATAGAAAAATACACAAAATCTTTATCACCAACTTCTAGAAATCCACCACTCTATTTTGTCCTCCATGGGAACACACAAATACACACACACTCACTCAAACACATAAATAGTAAAAGTGATTTTCTTTTTGTAAAATGATTCACCATATGAAAAAAGGCAGTAATTGTTGAAGGCTCTAGAGAAATATCAGTAAATGAACAAAGAGCTGTGTTACATATGATCAGGGACAAAAGAACAAATGTTTCAATTTAAAACATTTAAAATAAGTAAAATATTACACACATTATAAGGCGCAGTATTTTAAATAAAAAATAAATTAATGGAAAATTAGTCTGAAGTTATTTGGTATGAGAAGATAGTTGAAGAATGCATGTTTACAAGTTTAGCATTATTCAATTTTTTATTAGAAAAATATTAAAAGAAAGCAAGAGATTTTGTGGTAAGTTATGTGGGAATGAATCTTTTCAGAAAGTAGAGGAATTAGCATTCTTAGAACAGAGCAGAGAGGTATGTGACTGGGAAGAATAGTGATGGGGGTTTATCAGAATGTTTACAAACTGAGTAGAGCATAGATCCTGTAAAACCATCTGAAGCACTATAAAACTTTAGGTTTTATTCAACTTGCAATGCAAATTATTTTTTCTTTAAAGGTAAGGCCCTAGCATTCGAGGGATGGTTGAATTTTCGTATCCTCCACTGACATAACAAACTCCTACATTTTCTTTGAGTACCTCTTCTCCATAAAATACATGATTTACTAAGGTTTTTGATTTATTTATTGCTCTTTGTTCAATAGAGCCTACCAACATGGTAACAATATAATAGAGTTGCATGAATGTGATAATATTCTACCCTGTTCCCAGATAGTGATAACCCTTTGAACTATATCTTATGAAAGTGGACAGGGTGTACAGAGTCTGTGTGAAGACTATAAAGGTGAATGATATTTTCTTTCTAAGATAATTGTGAATACTTCTGATTCTTCTTGTTAAGAAGTGGAGAAAAGATTTGTTAGATCGATGGTTACAAACCAAGCACTTGACACTTGTATCTATTTGTTGTAACAAATAATCCACACCTGACACAGTGCCATCCGTTGGGGTTAATTCTATAGCGAAAATTGTAATAGGTCTAAGTATGAGTCATGTGTTTTAATAGCAGCAAAACTGCTGGATTCAAAGGAGATATGAAGGGTCTCTAGAACCACATATCTTCTTTCAGCTCTTCTCTGGGGTTGCCTTCATAGTCGGAATGTTCCTATATGTGCTGTACTTTCAGGACAGTTATTATTAAAAGAAAGAAAACAAAAACAGCATACTACCAATGATTTAATATTTACCTTCAATTATATACTCAAAGAGTAGGTGAAGAACTGTAAGATTATCTATTATATCATTTGGACCACTGCGATCTAAGTACTTGCCTTGTATTGCTGTGTCCTCATTCCTAAAAACATACATTCTCTGTGTGTGTGTGTGTGTGTGTGCATGTATGTGTTTCTGTGTGTGCGTATGTGTGTGCGCACACATGTGCATGCGACAAGCCACGATCCTCAATTACTCTTTATCCTTTTTTTGTGAAATAGTGACTTTAGCTAAACCTATCTTGTTGATTCAGCTTGCCTGGCTTACTCTCAGACCACAAGCATATTACTCTCTCTCTCCCTTCTGTCTGGATTACAGACACATACTGCCACATCAGCTTTTGTATGGTGGCTGGACCTTAAATTTGGCATCTGAGCTATATCTCCTCGGACCTTGTTAAGTTACTCATCTAAAAACTGAGACATGTCTGAGAAAGATTCCATGTTTTAATTGGGTGAGCTTGCTCTAGAATCTTAATTCTCATCTTGTGGTTTCTTTTTCTTATTCTCCCCGTGATTTACTTGTTGGTTGTATGTAACTTACCCTATGCCCTGTTTAATATATAAACCCATTCTGTACTTGACTAAGAAGCTTCAACATCTGTGAAACGCATAACACTGTGCCATTACAGTTTCCAGGGCCTGTCAGTAGTCTATATATCTTACTTGACAGGATTCTCATTGCCAACCACACAGTTGGTGATTCAACAACAAATTCCACTTCCACAATGACTTCCTAAGACAACAGTTCATGGAAATTCTTCAGTCAGAATCTCTAGAGGATAGAATCCAAGATGTCAGTTCACCTGAGTATTTTACTAGGAAAAAAACTATTCTGATTAGTAAGGGAAGAGAGATAGAGCAAGGGTAAAATGACATGTCTTGGTTTCAAATAAGCCCTTACTTCCCCTGATTGATTGATTATTGATTACCAGGATCACAGGTATAGGACAACAACTCCAAATTGCACAAAGACTTAAAAAAAGGGATTGGGCTTTTTTTTCCCCCTCTGCATTGGTATTCATAAACTACCTCTCTGGGTAGAGCATAATTTTGATACATCCACTCCCATAACTTGAGTCAGGGAAGTTCTTAGATAAATGTCAGTCCTGCTTCAAGTAGCCAAAACTCCTGACATGTGGGGTAGCAATTATCTCTCTACTGCTTAGGGTGTCAGTACAGAAAAGACCAGAAGGAGGCACATGAACCAGGGCATGGATAATTGGGAGTGAGTGAAGCAACAGATTTACTTTTAGACATAACCTTTAGGAAAGTTCCATTTGACATTCACATAGAAATGCAAGTACTCAGTTTAACATAGGATTTAAAAGTGAGCCCCTCTCCTGAAACCAAACTAACAAGGCTCTAAGAATTTTCTGTGTGTATCATAAAGAGATAAAATTCTAATATTACTCATGTTCATGTCCTACTTATTGTGCTAGTATTGTCTGTGTGTTTATCTGACACTCTAGTGCTTTTGCTATTGTGAGACTTATTGACTGTCATTGTTTCTTGTTACATTTGCCTATGTTGTGCCAGCGCTGTGTTTCTGCTTGTCTTTTAATTATGATTATCTATGTTCTCTTCTCTCAGTTGTTTTGTAGCTTATCATGTATTAATAACTAACAAGTTTCATTAAATTAGTATGAAACCAATCAATTCAATACAGCCTGAAAAGTCTGGGTGACCCTAGTGCTATAGCAAAGGAATTCTAGGTAGAAAAGGTAGAAGACTCACTTCAAAGACAGAGAGAGAAAGAGAAAGAGAGAGAGAGAGAGAGAGAGAGAGAGAGAGAGAGAGAGAGAGAGAGAAAGAGAGCGCACTAAGTAAAGTCTATAGAGAAAGAAAGGAGAAAGGCGGGGAACAAATGCTAAACTGACGTAACATCATATACTGCATTTTCATGTGATACACAGTTTTCAACATATTACATTTTTACAGTATTTATATTACAATATAATTTTACTCTCATGTTAGAATATAAATTCCACAGGTTTTATTTGTTCTCATTAACCTAGTATCTGTTACACAGGAAAACCTCTAAAAAGTGTTGTTGATTGCCTAATCACGTAGAGTACACCTTTTTTATAGGCAGAAATCTAGTTAATTATATCATATAAACTAAGTTTTTCAATCAATGCTTTACATTATCTTGGGAGGTTTGTATTGTAAGAACTGCTTTTGAATTCAGAAGTGTTTAGGAACCTTAGTGTTTTAGACATATAATTTAGGCATAATTTATGATAAATCAATGTGTTAATAAATCACGTTTCTTATACTTTAAAAGTATTTATGTATGTATCAATATGTTTAGATTATTTATATTTTATATACATAGATAGTGGAGTGTAATTATAAAATTTATAAATTTGACAAAAGGTTATTGAATGGTCATAGTTCTATTAATCTTTATTAGTAAGTGTAATCAATTCTTTTATTGGTTTCTTAATTTATGGAGAAGAGAAATGATGTGATTCATTTAGCTCTAATATAATCAAAAATTAATATTTGTTAGTATTCTTTTTGAACTTTACATTATTTTACATAGATTAATTTCAAACAAAGTATATTATTATCCATGATATTTGATCAAAGGAAACAAAATATTCTTTTAATAGTAATCTTCAAAATTATTAATTGTTCATTTATAAATTTCCTTTTTGAATTAATTAATAAATATAGTATAAACTAATAAATGCAGCACTGACTCATAGCAAAGAATTAATAAGAAAAAAAACAAAAATGAATTGGTATGATTTGTAAAGTGACAATAATTGACATAAAAAGTGTAGGATTTTATAAAATTGAGATATGGTCAGATTTTTAATTTAAAATAGGTAAAAAACACTACCTTGTAAATAGACATATTCTGCATGATATAGCAATCTCTTAATAAATCAATAACAGCAAACAAATGGGAAGAAGTCAAAACTTGGTGATGTACTCTAAATTTCTTCTAAACACCCCTATATTCGATGAAAAGTTCTCTTTACTTCATCAAACTCCATTTGAAGATCTGTATTTGACATTTGCTAGTTTCTGGCTGACTTGTGCCTAGCATATAGTTGTGAAGAATATTGATGAGAGAAAAGAGACAGGGTTCTAAATAAGCTACCACTGAACCATAAGTGTATAAGTTCTGAAAATAAACAAAGATTTGTTTTCTGTTGGTGAAGATCGTTGACCATTTGTTAGGGGCGAGTGATTCCAGAGTTTCAAAGGGATTGTTTTTTAAGAGATCCTTGATATTAAAAAGTAGAAAAATAGAATTGTATATAAAAAAACTTTCATAAGGTAAAAAATATTGCATAACTATATTTACAATAATAGATCATGCTTTTAAGTCTGATAAAACTTCTTCTGCAAAACAAAGCTTCAAACATTGTCCTCTTTGTTTTCTTTTTGAAATGTATCTGTCTTGTGCCTGACTAAAGTAAAATGAAGTGAATTATTCCCCATAACATGTAACTAAAGGATGTGGGACATGGTTTTTCAATGGCGTCTTCAAAATTATTAGTATGTCATTCTTGAATATCTTATTTGAATAATACTTTAATAATTCACCAAATAACTCTTCTCTAAGGAGTCTCATCCTCTCTTGATAATTATTGATCAAGGATCCTGATCCATCTGCCTTTGGAGATGGAGCCTAAGCATGTCCCTACTCTTTAGAACATCCACTCATATACTCTTGCCAGTGAACTCCGTCATAGAAATATATGCGATCCCTTAAGAAACTGAAGTCAGAGTTTTCTTTGTGTCATCAAAGCGTAAAAAAAACCAAAAAACAAGCAAAAAAAACACAAACAAACAAACAAACAAACAAAAAAACTAAAATCAGTTTCATACTTAGGATCCAGAAATTTTTTTAGAAAAGAAAAAAATTCAATAAAAAAAATCTTTTAAGTGTAGCCAAAATCCATAGATTCAATTTCTTATTTCTTGTTTGGAAAATTTCTGAATCCCCCTATATGGATTAGCAAATTAATTTTAAAATAAAAATGGATTCAATTTTGAAGAACTTAGATACTTTTCCCCTGTTTACTAAATGCACATTAGTCCTAACAAATGCCATAAATTATGTATTAAGGATGGGACCATGATTTTTGCTAAGATTATGTAATATCCATAAAAAGAATATTCTACCTAGGTAGACAAGGAATTGAAAATCATGAGAAACAGTGAAATCAAAAGAAAACCAAACTTCATATATATGGGAGCCACACAACGAGAAGACACATGAGTGTTTGAAAATGATTATACTTACCTTTAAAAACATATTTTAAAAGAGAAGATTGATGTGACGGAAGAAAAAGTGAATTATGAAACCTAGCTAAGTCTTCTGCAAAATGATAGTTCCCACATTCTGTTTGTTATCATCGTTTTTCGTATGTGGTTTGTTTGAAGATCCATTTAATGGTCTAGAAACATGGTGAAAAGAAACTGAAAATTTGCGAGGGAAATGACTTAAAACCTGGCTAAAATAATGAAAATTTGGGGATATGTGTGAAGTGTTGTTTCTTTTAGTGGTCTGAAACACAGATGGTTCAGCTGGGTAGCTCCATCCAAAAGGAGTTTAATAAGAGTGTTTGTGGAAACTCCAAGAAATTTCACCATGCAGTCAGCCATAGTTAGAGCCTATTAACATACCTAACTAGAAATCATGAAATGATACCACTTACTCTTCAGAGTAAGAAGAACGTATAAAAAAATACAAGTTCACAAGAAATTTGACATGCCATCACGGTTATGTGGAAAGCGTTTAGGAAACATAAGTTGAAAAAGAATGTAGAATATATGATTATCTATAAATTTTCTAGTTTATTTATAATCTACGAGTGATCCTTCTTGTCTAAGCATGACTGTACAATAAAAAAGGAGAAATCAGTGATATATTTCATTGAGTCCAGCCTCTTTAATGGGCTCAGTGTATTGAAGACAGGTGGATAGTCATAGTAAGATGATTTGCGCAAGTTTCCGCAGAAACCTGGTATTTAGAACCTTTCTGATTAAAGAGACAATGTAACTAACTACTTCATGCTGCTGTCACTATGCCTTCCAATATGATAGCCTTTATTCTTATAAAACCTTCTATCAGTAAATCTCCCTACTAGGCATTTGGCCCAATCAATGAAAAATGATATGTAAGACTTTGCTCAACTAATCTTATATATACATAAAATATTATATATTCTAGATTATATATTATAGAATTTCTATATATTCTATAATATATATTATATAATATAAAGATGATTATTCCTGTATCTATGGAGTGTAGTTAGATATGGAAATGCCGATTTAAATGATTCAGTGGAAAAAGAGAAATTCATAAAACTGATCTTTTTCTTTTGGACAATAGTGAAATATACATTTATAACACCCAGTGAGTGAATCAATGTGACTATTTTAGTTATACTAATTATGATTATGTACACATGACCTCTTTTTACAGAAGTTTTGAGGGAAAAGGGAATACCATAATATTTCATTTGTTCTGCTCAAAAGCATTTATTAACCTGATGTATGTATACTCATTTAAATATATTGTATACATGGATGATTCTTTTTAATCACCAAGACTCTGATCATTTAACTAACTGAATTATACATGCGTATTTGTGATAATTATCCAGTGAGAAAGTAGAAGATAATATTATTTTCAAAGTTGTTTAGTAATCTAAAACCATCTTCATTGGTCATCTATTTCATTTCCTGTACATTAAATGACCAAAAAAGTCTAAGTTGCTTTTTTTTTTAAATTTATGTCCTCTTCATATAAGTTATGGTTGTGTAGACTTGCATTTTTGTAAGACACTTAACAGTAGGAGTGGGACTCTCCATGACTCCTTTTTCTGATCTTGGGACACATTCCTTCCTGTGTTGCTTCATCCAAATTTGATAGAAAGACATGTGCCTAGTCTTATTGTAACTTGTAATGCCATGTTTGATAGACACACCTGGAAGGCCTGTCCTTTTCTAAAGTGATGCTGAGGAGAAAAAATGGATCTGGGTGAGAGTTCAGGTTGGGGAGACGGATTGGGAGAAGAAGAGGGAAAATGGCTGTCAAAATGTAATGTATGAAATAAGAGTAAATAAAGAAATAAAATTTAAAACTTAAGGCTATCAGTACACAATTATACTGTAATTTTCTTAATAATTGGAATATTTGTTTTAGAACTATATTTACTCAGGACACATGTATTTTTATTTATATTTATTATACAATTTCTATCTATCTATTAATCTTTCTATCTATCTATCAATCTAATCTATCTATTATCTATCTATCATCTATCTATCTATCTATCTATCTATCTATCTATCTATCTATCTGTCCTCAGGCGTGAACTTAGACATCATGCAATTTCTCACATGCAATGAATAGGGTGTCATTTTTAGTTTTTGAAACAAATCTTTTGTCATTCACCTGATTTGATGGTTACTCCTCATTATCAACTTGTCAGGATTCAGCATCACAATGGAAATAACACATCTAGATATGTGTATGAGGATATATCCAGAAAGGCATGAATGAAGAACAATGACTCAACCTAAACTTGCAGAACAAAATTTCATGAGTTGGCATTCCCAACTGATTGGAAAGGGGCAGAGAATTGAGTATCAGTACCCATTTCTCTCTGCATTCATACTGAAGACACGTTGTGTCTACATGCAACTGCCAATATCTCTTCCCCATTATATATGTGTTGCTCCCATAAGATGCTTCTAGTTAGGTAATTGATGTGTGCAAAAATAAACCTACCATCCTTGGTATGTATATGTACAGAAAAATATTAATAAAGACTTGCTTGAGTTTTCTTCCTTTATTAAATCAGAGCTTATTTTGATGAAGTGAAAAAAATTGATAAATATATTTATAATAATAATTATGAGCTACAATTTTAAGTTAAAGTAGAAAACATAATAAATGTGATGGCTAAAACAGAATATATATATATATATATATATATATATATATATTACAAATTTAGAAGCCATTGACCAATGATATTCATTACATGCAGTCATTTCATATTCATACTGAAGAAAATACAAAGCAACAAATTTAAAAAGGGTTTTTTACATAAAATAAGCACATTGGTCATACATGAGATTGTGAAAAAAATGTTTCTATCTCAGGTTGAAATCATCAGGTTGGACTTTTTGGAGGGATTATTTTCATGTCTCAAATATATTTCAGCTACTGGGTAACTGCCAGGTCATGAATATTTATAGATTATTTACTAGCTTCTCATGCAAGATAAACTATGAAGGATTTTATGGACTGAAAATTTCATTTTCTGTGAGTCCCAGTTGCATACTTCTTAAGAAAGGAGTAATGGCTAATTGCAATCACAACCTGCAAAGGCCTAAAAGTGAATTTCATTTATGAAATCATCAAAAAAGAAAGTGATTAAAGTATGAAAGTATATTTTGTCATAATATTTACATAATATATTTGCATTCTTTTGTTGTGACTTAAAAAAAGGCTTTTATTTTATTCTTACTTCCTACATTTTTTAATTAATTAGTTAATTAATTAAAAATTTCCACCTCCTCCCTGCCTCCCTTTTCCCTTCCCCTCCCCACCTCACCCTCCCTCTCTAGTCCTAAGAGCAGTCAGGGTTCCCTATCCTGTGGGAAGTTCAAGGTCCTCTCCCCTCCATCCACGTCTATAAAGGTGAGCATTCAAACAAACCAGGCTCCCACAAAGTCAGTCCATGCAATAGAATAAAAACCCAGTGCCATTGTCCTTGGCTTCTCAGTCAGTCCTCATTGTCAGCCACATTCAGAGTGTCCAGTTTGATCACATGTTCCATCACTCCCATCACATGCTGGACTGGGAGTGATGGAGCATGTGATCTACATTTTTTTTAAAAAAAATAGAAAGTTACTATATAGTCCAGGCTGGGTTATACTGCCTGTGTTTTCCCTCATCTAAGATCAGGGATTTCTGATAGAAATTAGACCTCCTTAAGCAATTTAAAATATTTTTTCTACTAACATATGTTCGGAGACTGTTGATGATTTACACAAAGAAGAAACAATTCATTTCATCCTTTTCTTTTAGTTTTATGTTTAAGTGAGCCATTTAAGTACTTACAATAATTTCTTTAAAATTATAAAAGGATATTTACAAATTTACATTTTAAATATGTGGTAGTAAAATGTTTTAAATGCTGTGAAATCAAGTTGATAAAGTGACAAAATCATTGTCAAATATGCCCTTTTTAACATTAGAAAATTTCACAGGGAAAAATTAACATCTATATCAAATAGGAGCACGGCTAGATCACCTCTGGGTCAAAGAGAAACTAAAGGATGTGTTTTGATATAAGAGTAAGAGTCATTTGCAATTGCTTTTGTTTCTTGCCCATCACGAATTACAAGCCTCATCAACAGTGGTGGATATGTATTGAAATGATGTTAAGGATTTCAGTGGAAAGAGGGTAATGGCATAGGTATATCTGCCAAGGCAAAATGAGAAAGTTTAAGGATTTCTGGACAATTCATTGCTCACCATGCCTTACAAAGAGGCAAGTCACAGCAACCATGGGTATACAATGTGTTTCTTTCCATTTGTTTAGACACCTTAAATAAAGTAGATAAAACTAAGGCGTGATAATGACAGAATAGCTAGAACAGGATAGATGCAAGAGGAAAAAATGTACACAAAAGTCTACGTATAATACGGATGAATAAAAGCAAGTCGGAATAGGTGAGGAAAGGATTTAAAATCATTCTTCAGTTGTACTGAATACATCCTTACAGGCATACAATTCTAAACATCATACAACACTGAAACACTTTATGATCCTAAGACCAAACACTATGTTCTGCAGAATACCCTCTCTAGCTTCTTCGCCCCCAATAACTGCTGCTCTCTTTTCCGGCTTTATATTTATGAATAGCCCTAAGTCCTCTTATATCTCTGATTGTGAAGTATTTACCTTTCTGTGACTGACTGATTTCACGTGCTTGTTGTAGTACATTCCGGAATTTCTCCTTTCTAAAATATTGGATAATATTTTAGTGAATGTGTATACTGTATTTTTCTTAGCTACTCATCTCTAAGTACTTATTTGGATTTTTCAAGCTTGTTTCTCGAATTTTGTAGACATTATGGATCTCCTTTATGCAATTCAGTAAACAAAAATATCTTCAACACTTTATGTATCCTTTGTGTACATTTTCCGAAATGGAACTAAAGAGACATACAGAAATTCTCTACATAATTTTTAAATCATTGTGATATTTTCCAGAATGTTTTTATCATTTTACATTTCTAAAACATTGTTTACAGACTCCAATGATTTTTTCTCATTAAAACTTATTTTCTGTCTTATTTCTTTCACAGTGACCATGAATGTGGCGCTAAGCTGTTAATGAACTAAACATTAATTGGCACTACCTAGTCATGTGCATTACTTACCTTCTTTCTGTATTTGTTTGCTCTTCCTATAGTGTGGAAGAAAGCTCATGGAACTTCCCATGTTGCTGAGACTGTTGAGACACTCATGGAACTTCCCATGTTGCTGAGACACTTTCTTTATGTGCTGCATATTAAGAGAGTACTCAAAGAGTGGTTTGAGGGAATCTCCTATCTTATGATGTGCTGTTTTTTTATTAACAGTATCTTATAACACACACAAAAACTTAAATATTCTTGAAATCCAGCTTGCTTTTAAAGTTTTTCTTAGTCTGTTCCTTTGATGTCTGTCTCATCCACAGATAGATCCAGTGATATTATAACTTTGCCCCTTCACTTTCTTCCAACATTTATGTTCTAGAAATTACATATAAAATAAGGATTAAGTTTGATTTATTTTTTATTTATGTGTAGTTCAGTGACAGGTAATACTTCATTCTTTAGCATGTATATTTCCTAATTAATACCTGTCTTGTTTGTCTTTGCAGCCTTGCATCTATAAGATAAGATGTTATTATTTTCTTTCAGTTTGAGTATTATGGCTAGAAAAATCATGACTAATTTTTTCAACTACTCTGCCTATTACTTTAAGTACTTTGCAAAGTAAAAACTAGTAAAAGTGATGATCCATGTCAAATTCTTCCATCCTTGTGATATATCTTTTAGTCCTCAACTTTTGTGGCCACTGTGGGTGATTTTTACTTTCTATTATACTAAGTGTGTTTCAAGTTTGTTTTCTTTGTGTATATGTGCTCATGTGCTCACACACATGTAAATCTGGTTAGGCATGGGTATGAATGGTATGTATTCATCGGGAGGTCAGAGGTCAATATCAGGAGTCTTCTTCAAGCATGTTGCCCACCCTTTCCTATTTCTCTTAGGTAGGGCCTCTCAGTGAACCTGGAGCTCACTGATTCTCCTTGAATCTCTGCATGGTGAACACTCGGGTCCCTTGATTTTGCACTGCCGTTCTTGAAGGACAGGTTCTGGTTACTATATCTGACTTTTACAATCTGTGATTGCTGGGGATCAAATTCAGGGTCCTTTTTCCTGCTTGCACTCTTTCAAATGAGGTATCTTCACATCTAAGATTGTTTACTTTTGTTCATGGTATGCAGATGTTATTATCATAAAAGGGGATGCATATTTTTAGATTTTTTTCTACAATGTAAATATAAGTACTCCTCCATTTCTTTATTTTAATGTGAAAACTTCACATTTTTATTTTTAGACTACTCGTGCATTCCAGGAATAAAATCTAGTTTGTTCCAGTATGGTGTGGGAAGTCGTTCTGTCTACGTGTTACTTTTATTGGTTAATAAAGAATTTAACAGAGTAAAATCAGGCTGAAAGATGTGTGTGTGTGTGTGTGTGTGTGTGTGTGTGTGTGTATATATATATATATATATAGAGAGAGAGAGAGAGTAGGCAGAGTCAGAGTGAAACTAAGCAGCCGCCATCGGAGACAGTTTCCACTGGAGCTCACCAAAATTTTGCCGGTAAGCCATGACCTCGTGGTGATGCACATATTAATGGAGATGGGTTAGTTTAGGATATAAGAGGTAGCTAGCAATCAGTTTAAGCTATTGGCTAAATAGTATTGCACATAATATAGTTTCTGTGTGATTATTTCTGGTCAGGGTGGCCAGGACACGAGTCTGGGAAGCCAGGAAATAAACTAGTGGCGGCTTTACCCAACACTGGTATATGTGATCTTTTTATTCACTGTTGAAATTGGTTGCCTAGTATTTTGTGTTTTAGTTTTTGCATCATCGTTTCTGTGGAACTTTGATCTCCAGTTGGTTTTCGTTCCCACTACTATAATGGCCTAACCTGGATACTCTGCAAATGGTAGCCACAGTTAAATAACTTGTGAAGTGTGTTCTCTCTTCCACTTGGAAACCTGAAAAGTTGGTTCCTTTTCTTTAAAAGTTGAAACAATTTAACTGTGAAGTTATAATATCAATTGATTCTTTATTTGTTGGACATTTTCATTATTCAGTTAATATTACCCATACTTCCTATTACAGTCTCAGCATTTTCTAGGAATTAGTTCATTTCATTTTATTTTATTAGACAATTTTACAGCATAATTTTTATTTTATAAAATTTTACAGCATAATTTTTGATACTTTTCCTCTGACCTTTGAATTTCTATAGAGTTATGACCATATTTATCCTTACCAATTACAACTTCTATCCCTCATTTACGTGAGTCTACAAGGTATGGTGACATATGTCATAAACCTAGAACCTGAGGTAGCAGAAGACCAAGACCAAGGTCCAGAAATCCAGAGACCAAGGTCAGCATGGTCTAATTAGCAAAAGTCTGTGATAGGAAAACATGGAGCACTGCCATAGTTCAGAGTGTAGTGTAACCATAAAACGTGTGAGGTCCTGTATTCTACCACCTGTACTCTAAACCTAAAAAAAATAAAAATTAAAACAGTATAATTTTGGTTCTAGTTGTCAATTGTAAATTTTCTGGTTTTGTTAAAAACAGGAATTCAGTAAGAAACTATGTTTTAATTTTCCATAAAACCTGAAATTTGATATCTGAAATAACTGTTAATTATATTTCAAGAGTAATTTACTTTATATATAAAACCATAAACAAATACATTCAGTTCAAATATTGTGAAATTAAGAAATTATTTAAATCACATTGCAGTTTTCCTTTTGTGTTTATTAATTGGAGTATGTGTTTGTGCTAAGAAAAAATAAGTCCTCTTTTTCTACTTAACTTCTAAAACTTCTTATTGTAATACAAGATTTACAAATGTGTCAACATGAAAAGAAGGTTCTTTAAACAAGTAGAGCTTACTTTGTTGTTTATTGATGTATTTGATTACAACTATGTTATATATAATATATATATTTGACTATCCTCTTTGCAAAATATTCAATATATGAATTGTGTTTTAATTCTGAACATTTTTAGAGATAAAAATATGTCCATATCCACAGTGCCATCTGAGTAAGGATTTGCTCTAATTTAATTTCTGTGATTTAGAAAAATATCCTGATGAATAACAATTCTAGTGGAAAAGGATTCATTCAGTTTACAATGGTATAAAGTCCATAACTGGGGATCAATAATGCAGGTAATTCCATCATATCAATCGTTGAGAACAGAGAGGAATGCAGACATTAAAGCCATTTTTGTACCTGTTTCTTTCCTTGTTCTTCACTAACTCACTTTCTCTTTTACTCCCAGGAATCCTTACATACCACATGGTGCTTCCCACAATGGGCATAATAGGCCAAACTGATCTACATAATTTTCATTAAGACGTTCTCCAGGCTAATTCTAGTTGTACTGAGTTGGAGTTTTAATCAAACAACTGCAAGCAAATATCTTTGAACATGAAATTTATTTTTTGTTCCAATAGCACCATAAGTACTCACCTAGAAGGAATTATACACAATAATTTTACCAATTTTATGGATAAGTAATGAAGCTGTGTAGGACATGTATTGTGATTTTGTGTGAATGATTTATCATGCATGGATAGCATGTGAACACATTTTTAGTGCTAAGCTGTATTGCCACAGCATGTTTGGAGGTCAGTGGGAAATTGTAGTGTTGGTCTTTGCCTTTAACTTAGTTTGTGATGGAGTACGATGTTGTTTACTGCTGTGTATACCAACCAAGCTCAATGAATATTTCTCAAAATTTTTCTGTCTCTACCACTCACCATGCTATAGAACACAGGAATTACAGACATGAGCTATTGAACTTGGCTTGATATTAGAACTTAGAACTTGACATCAGTCCCTCAACATTTTCATGGAGCTTTACCCAGTGGGTCATCTTCTTAACTTGAACTAAACTTTATGGTGTCAAATTTTCTCCCTTTGGTGTCATACTGATGTTACAGCATTAAAGATACTGAAAGATTTCACAGCAGGGATTTTTGAAGGATATATCAACTTGTATAACATAATTATTATATAAATGTATATCTGTTGCATGGATATTTTATAGATATGGAAGTGAGTATACTTTTAATTCAACATTATTTTATAAAATAGTACTCCATTTTTATGATTAACACACAAACACTGATATACACACAATAATATGTTGTGTACATATATATTTAAGGATCCCATTCATTAGAACAAGCTAATTATTTTTTTAGCTACAGCATTTAGTAATGAAGTATCTATAAGTTCTTTTCATATAAAATGGTGACTCTCAACTTTTGGTTTCTACCCTTTGATAGTTGATCAACCCCTTTATAGGGGATCTACTAAGACCTCCAAAAGAGACAGCTATTTACATTATGACTCATAACACATTAATGTGTAATGGTATGTTTTGACCTTACAGCATTTGTAATTTTATTTTGGTAAAATTGCATTATTTTCATTTTATTAACTTAAATTAGTAAACATATACCAGTGAAATATGGAATAGTAGTATTTTTTAATATATCCAAAAGTCATAGGAATAGATGTTTGTCTTCTGAGTTTCACATAAGGGTATCTATTTTGTTTTCACTTGTTATTGCAACTTTCTTATTATTTTATTTTTTGTCAATAGAGTTGTACATGTATTCATGAAATATGACCATATTCACCTGCTATTCCTTATATATTACTACCAAAATATCCACTCCCCACTTTATGCCTTCCTTTTTAGCTTATAACTAATTAAATTTAATTACTCTCACCCATACATGCATCAGTATGGCACAAGACATTAGAACATAAGAAATCAACCAGTGGTCATAGGCTCAACAACAATAAATAATTCTTCATGCATAACTGCCATGAGTTCCTGAATGTATGGGACGTTGTATCAGGAATATGACATTTGCGAGCATCTCTCCCCAACTTCTGACTCTTGCTTTTCTTCCTCTCTTCTTTTTCAGTGGAACCTGAGCTCTTTCCTGGAGGGAGGAAAGAGGGTGATGAACATTTTTCAATTTGAGAAAGGAGTCTCTTATTCGTAACAATTTAAAGAGCTTACATCTTTCCTTGATTGTTGTACACTGCAAAAACCATTTTTCTCTGACCTGGGTAGTAGCAGTTCAGTTCTATGGGCATAAACAAATATTCAGAAGTCAATTTAACAACTTGACCATTCAGCAAAATAACAATAGCCAGTTATACCCTAGAGCCTATGACCTCACCACCCATATGCTTTTAATCTAATATTACAGTGCCAGACTTGAAATTCCATTCTCTGTGAAATCCCTAAGTGTAATCTCAAAATTGTTAGTTATGCCATAAAAGTCAAGCCACTATGATGCCAGTGGGCACATCTTGCCTGGAATATCAGTATTGTGACATTCAGGCTCTAATGCTGAGCATGATCATTGTTTTTTTTTTTCTCTACTAAAAGATTTCAAAATTCTTCCTGTCCTATAGGAGCTATTCAGTGGGAAGGGAGTTTCCTGGTTCATTTGAGATTGATTTCTTCATGTCTTATTACCAAAATGTGTGTTGTCATCAACAATAAGTTCTTACCCTGTGTTTATGGTAGTAACCAAAGGCAAAGACCATAGCCTGTATGTTTTTGGTGTAGTATGGGCCTCCATCGCGATAAAGCAGTATAGCAAGTGTTCCATGTCTTATATAGAGATTTTTATTAATAACCTATTTTTATGGGAGTGACATTTTCCACCCATGCATGATACTTTTATCGTAACATTTCATTTAAAGTGATACAATGACATTAGTTTGCTAACTAGTAAGTTTTCACAAGGCTCTTTCATAAATCTCAAAGTTTTGTTAGCTCACTGAATATTCCTTTCTCTTCCCAGGTCCCTGCTTAATAATCAGGTCTTCAGTGCACTTCTTATTCTTTCATATCACCTGTATTGTTAAAAATAAAAGATTAGAAGTTGAGCAATGGGAGTGGAATGTCTCAATCAGGAAGAGAAATGGGACTGTGTGGGGAGTTATGGATGGTGGAAAAGGCTATCCAAAAGGAGGGGTATATAAAAGTCAGATGGAAGATTGCCATCTCACAACCCAGTTGAAAACATAATTGGGTGAACTGAGGAGACATGTGATATGTAGTTTTTATTGTTATTTGTCTATTTGTTATTGCTATTATTTACAAGGTCTTTTGCCAGTTGAGGATGAATCACCATACCACTTTAAGACTAACAAAAAATTTGTTTATAGGTCAAGACTTTTATTATATTTTCAACATTCTGCTACATATAAGAGAGAATTATTCAATTATTTTCAGGGGAAACCACCCTTGAGTTTGGAACATTGCTATTGCTTTTGCTCTGATGAAAGTACTCTGAAATTTCTGACCTGTAGATACCACGTCCCTAGCCATGTATTTCCTCTGTTCATGGCCTTATCAAGATGCGGTAATGAGAATTCACAAGCAAAGAAGGCAAAGAAGTTATAGACAAATGGCTTTGACTTTATATTTTTCCCAAATCTACTACATCCTGTCTCTGTTGGTGCTATAGTACTCCAAAGTCTTCAATTATTTTGATTTGGCTTTGTAATCAGTTTAATTATGGATATTGATTTATAGAAAATATTAATTATAAGTGGATTCATTATAAGTGGAGGTAGAAGTGCCCATTATCTTTTAATTTAATATTGTTTGCTTATTTTCATAGTTAAAGATGAAATTTACTTTCAGAGTTTCAAACTTGAGCTCAGATGTTATTTTACATATAACAACATAAATGTTATTTAATTTCATGACATTTCAATTTGTAATTCTGTAAGTTAGAAAATTATCTATGACACACACTTATTGTGAGGATTAACTAAATCCATATATAAATTGCTTGAGGCACTGGTTCCTTTACTCCTTTAGAGTAACAAAATTCAGAAATTTAATTTAGTTCTCGCAGCATGTATTAATCAGGGATGATAACCCCACGTCTTGCATAATTACTAACCTTGCTGTTAATACAAAAATATCTTCTCAAGTTGTCCATGCATGTGTGGAAGAAACTATAAAATACATCAGAAAAGAAAAAAGGACAAATTCAGAAATATCACAGAGAATTTGCCTTCCACTCACACAGATACTGGCTGAACATATTGGCAGCTCGGCAAATAAGTACGGATAGTCCTACCTGATGCAGCCACTTAAGGTACCATCTCTAATAAGTCACAATTGTGTAGAAGTGGAGCTCTAATTACTTGAATGCCTCCCTTCAGCACAAACTGGTTCCTGAAATATCTTTGGAATTGGCTCATTGACTACACTCAGTGCTCTGCTAAGAAAAAATGCCAAGGAAGAATTGGCTGCTAAGCAAATTGTAGTTTGATTACTTTTTTTTTTACAGAAATGTTTATTGAGTTTAAACCCTTTAAATAGTTTCTTTTTTACAACAAAATGCAAGTGTTAGTAAAAGAAAAAAATACATCTACCTGCAGATATTCAGCATCTGTGAGGCATTGGTTTTCTCATCCTATTTTGATTCCTTCCTATAGAATTTATGCTTGTTATGAGCTTATTGAATTGACAGCTTGAATTGTGTTAGAGATGTTAAGTGATTAATGCTCATGTCCCCTGTAATATCTGTATTCCAAAATATGCCCTGTCCCCAAATAGGACATCTTCTGATTACAAAGAGATGGAAGACCCTCAATGTATGTTTTGTGAGTAGAGCATCTTAGATGAAACTCAAATACAGTGAAGATGAGGCTTAAATTATTTGAATACATAGTGAGATTCATGGAGATCAATAATACACCCCCTCCACGTTTTATGTCTATGCACAAATTTTAAGATGAATAGATACGGACTGGAAAATTAATATAGCTTTTAAGTTTGTGGCACGGTGCTTAGCTAGTACCAATAACACTGAGTTCTCTGACTTTGTGGTAGGAGGGTATGCATAATGACTTTTTGTGGGAGAGCAGTTTGTTCCACATGAAACTGCATGATGGAGTCATGGAAGTTTAAAGACTCTCAACCAAATGTATCCTAGATACAAATTCCTTGAGCCGGAGGAATGAACCATGATTTCAGAAGCAACAAACAAAACAATGGATAAGTAAAAAATGTATTAAGCTTCACAATTCATCAAGGAAAAGAAGCTTGAAAGTGACTTCCTTGAGGTCACTTGAAAATGTTCCAAAAGAAAATCATCTTGAAACACTTACAAGGTACATACACCCAGTTTCTAATGCTGTCAATTTAAATAACACAATCACTGTTCCAAAAGAATAATTAGAGAAACAAATCAACCACATATATTTTGCTTCCTTGGAGAGTTTCCAGCTGAAAACCAATCTAAGCTTCACAAAGTAAGAGCATTTAACTTGCAAGAAATCTCATAATTTGGCCTCACGTTTTTAAATTGAACATTTTCTTATAATAATTTAAGAGTCTCTAGGAGCTAAAATTAAAAAAAATGATCAAAAGTAAATTTTAAAAAGACGGTGGATTTCTTGGTAGATAGAACTGTGGTTCAGTCATCAACCAAAATGAGCACACCTCTCAATATTACCAGATTAATAAGGATGGTAAAACCGATTTGTTATCATGCTAAATGGGTAATCATAAGTAACACTTCCTACTGATAGCTCTAGACCAGGCCTGTAACTACAACTCGACTTTATCAGTCTTTCTGTATGCCATACTCACCCCCTCCTGTTACAGAGAGAGGTCTGGGTAAGGAGACAAGTTTTATTTAGTGAATACAGAAAGCTTCCACAAGCAAAGATAATTCCTTAGGAGTGTGCCACCAGCTCAGTTCTCATGGTGCCTTTGGATAGCTGTAGGGGAAAGATAATTCCTGTTGCCTTGAAATTGAATTAGAAGGCATCTTCTTATGAACTTTTTGAAACCTATTTCCTAAGGTGGATAGCTTTCCCAGCCTTGATGCAAGGGAGAGGAGCTTGGTCAAGCCATAACCAAGCAATGCTTTCTTGATTCTCATAGTACGCCATACCCCTTCCGAATGGAGGTGGTGGGGGAACAGTAGGAGAGAAAGTGGGGAAACTGTGACTGGCATGTAAAACAAAGTTTAAAAGTCATTTTAGTACCCATACATGTGCAGAAAATGCCTAAGCAAAATAAGCGTAGAAATAGCCATCAGAGAGAATACAGAAATGTTGGGGTAGGCTGCTTGTTAATTTTTCTGGCTGCCCAGACTCCTGAAATAATCACACAGAAACTTTGTTATTTGCAATACTGTTTGGCTAATAGCTTAATCCTATTTCAGGATAACTCTTATATTTTAAACTGACCCATCTCCATTAATCTGTGTATTGTCATTTGGCTGTGGCTTACCAGGTAAAGTTCTGTCTGGCTTCTGTCTCTTGACTCCACCTTCTTCCTTTCAAGCCTATGTACATTTACCTAACACTGTGACCCATTTAAAGGTCTTTTGTTTTTATTATCTGAATCTGTAATTATTTTCTGACCAAAAACATCTCTTCATTTCATTTTTTTTAAGCAGACATGGCTAGACCCAGTCCAACATGGAGGAATCATATTTACTGCCTCTGAGATTGCCCAGTTGGAGCCATACTCACCGCCTCAACTCAGGGAAGCACCGTGCAACATATAAACCCCCCCCCCCTTTTTTTTTAAAATTTGAGTAAAGGTAACTATGCCATGCAAAGCACAGCCTAGAAATATCTCTGTGTATGATAGCAAGAATCCACCATACTCTCCTGCTTTGGCACGCCTAGTAGACCTGTTTCTGTTGCCTTCCCAGGAAGGGAACTCTGAACCATGGGCATGGTCTCAGCTACTTTTCTCTCAACTCTGAGTGGGCACACAAGCACCCAGACCCACAAATGCCATTTAAATGCTCGTTCTCCTGAAAAAGCCAAAACAGATTGTTCTGCCATTATGAAACCACACTTTTTTTTTTTTATGCTTTTCTGCTACCACTGAATCAGGAAGACCTCTCTTAAAAGAGCTGCGGCTGCCTGCCAGCAAAGTGCTGGCTACCAAGAAACTGCACTTAACTCTTCCTTTTTGCCTAATTTTTTTTCAAGCTCTCTCAGGTTTTAAGTGGATTTAGTTGCCCCACGTTGGGGCCAATTAGTTGTAGGAAGGCCATTTGAGTGTTCCCAGCTGCTCAGACCTGAAATAACCACATAGAAACTGAAAGCAAAATTGTATGTGTGTTTTTGTATATAGGCCTATCACACAAAACAGGTAAGTTTATGAAAATAATTTCAAGGTAGCTTCAGACATTTATTCATGACCAGTGACTATTATCTTCATTTTGGAGATTTTATATTCTACTACACCCTGAGAAGAAAAATGGCAGAATAGTTTTATTCCTAAATTCAAATCCTGTTGCTAAATGTCAGCACCTGTATATCCTAAAGTGAGTCCCTTATTCCCTGTTATCCCTTATTGTCTATTTTCTAATAAAAAGACAATTTCTTTTGCTGCATTGTTAAATTGAGGGGAATAATAAGTGTGATATCATAAGCCTCAGTACTGGCTCTTAGGGTAAGCACTATAGCCTGCTGGTAAACATTGAAGGACATGGTATCATTGGAAATTCTTATAAAAGGGAATATTTATTGTTTTGTTAATATATATTTGTATGTGTGTATCTGTGTGTGTGTGTGTACTATTTTAACATTTGCCCTTAATACAAAGTGAAAAAGGATGCCAGTAAAATCTAAAGCATCACCGACAACATGAATTTGCAGTCTATGCGAGGACACTCTATGGACAAATTTGTTACATATAATCGGATACAAACTGACAAAGTAATTATGATGTGCAGACCACACTCTTCCTCCATTCCTTTTATTGCTATAATGCATATAGGAAAAAATAATGGAAAGTCAAGTAGCAGTGAGACACACATTTAATCCCACCACTCACTTGGAAAGCATAGGCAGGTATATTGCTATGAGTTCTAAACCTGTCTGGTTTACAGAGCAGGTTCTAGGACACCCAAGGCTACACAGAGAAACCCATCTTGGAAAAACAAAATAAAACAAAAGAAAACATCTAAAAAGGAATGTGAATGGAACATTTGAGGACCCAAGTCCCTTTTTCCACAAATATATTTTGTGGAACATTGAAAACATTTATTTTCAATGAAATTTCTAAGAATATAAAAAAATATTATGAGGGGATTATGTAAATTGTTTAAGGCAGAAGAATAGAAGTTAAAGCACAAGGGATATCATTCTGTCTTAAAAGAAACTACTGGGGGCTGGAGAGATGGCTCAGAGGTTAAGAGAACTGACTGCTGTTCTGGAGGTCCTGAGTTCAATTCCCAGCAACCACATGATGGCTCACACCCATCTGTAATGAGATCTGGTGCCCAGAACACTATATACTAATAAATAAATTTAAAAAAAAACAAAAAACAAAATACAGAAAAAAAACTACTGGCTGTTTTGAAAGCCAGGCCTGTGTCTAAGCTCCTTCACATGCAGTACAAGAGACAAGAGTGGTCATTTATTCCACAACAGGACAGTTATCTATTTATCTATCTATATCTATCTATCTATCTATCTATCTATCTATCTATCTATCTATCTATCTATCTATCTATTTTTATATCTATATCTATATATTAGTTATAATTAAAGTACATTAACACATCTTTTCTAAACACAGCACATTTGAGTTTTTTGCAAGTATTGTTTTAGACTTCATATGATTCCAAACACATTTTTCAGTTATAACAGTATTCTAAATTATATATTTCCTTCTTCCATGAAACGTGCCACGGGAAATACTTTCTTTGCTTTCTTTCTTTTTAACAACCCTAAATAACAGCTCTGAAAGTTGGCTGAGGAAAAGTCTCTCAATTTACTGAAACATTCCTTAGCTCCCTGCCTGTTCTTGGACAATGTAATGTCAGTGAAGATTTGGAAAGCTAACATTTTTAATTATTCCTTTACAAAAAGTTATACAATTTCAAAAAGAGATTAGACATTAATAATAAAATGGAAAGTTATTTTGAAGAGTATCCTTACATCAATTATCCTTTTTGTCTTACAGGAGATCTGTCAATCCATGCCTCTGCTTTGCTCTACGTGTCGATAGATGTGGCTGCAAAGATAAGGCCACCCACAGCAAAGATTTGTTTTCTCTCTCCATCTGTTTGGCATGCACTGTGTCGATTTTGAAAAAAAAAATTCTGCCCTCAGTGGAACAGAATGTTTGGTAATACATCTATCATATTTTTTTGATTTATCTCTGAGTCATTTTGTCCATATGCCTACCAGGATTGTGAGCTCACAAAAAGGCTTCAGAAATGGAATCGTCTTCACAAAAACAAAGATGAGAGTTAATGAAAACATTGTATTTGTCATGAAATTGTTCCTTAAATACCAATTAGCAGTGGGGGTATGTGACCAACTTGGAGAGGCAGAAGGCATTGCTACGATCACTGTCTAATCAGGGCAGCGTTCCTCGAGTGGGGGTGTTTACCTGTGCCTGTGAATGAGTAATTCAAACAGTGTTGTGGAAGAATATTCAGCCTCATGAAATGTTTGTATCTGCAATGCCAGGTTGAGGGAATCTGATTTAATTACATGCTGTTTCCTTTCAAGTACATTTGAAACTTATGTTCGTGATTAATTTTCAATAATAATTTAGCATCAGATGAATCTTTGAAAGGTGGACTAGGAGTGTATATATAATTCAGAAATGACTTAAACCTATATATTCATTGATGCACCAAAGTTTTTGCCTTTTTTTGTTTTTAGTGGTTTCTTTCTTTCATCACTGGTATTTAATTACTGTACTTACATTGAAATTCATCATATGTAGCCTTGGTATAGATTTATATTGCTGCTTCTAGTTGTATTACTATTATTAAGTATCAAATATTCTCATTACATGATCTTGATAAGAAACTAGAGTATACAAAAATAAGCCCAACTCTTCTAATTACTTAAATTCCATTTAAAATTTCCAAGAATACTAAAAGGGCTTTTTAACAATACTTGTTACTTCTCTGTCACTGTAACCTAGCATGACTGATACATGATTTTATCTGTTTAAGACATAATTGTAAGTTTCTTGGTAGCAGAACCTCTTAAATTAATGCTTCTGGAACTTCCAAAGTACTTCCCCAAGTGTCTTTTATTCTGTAAGTACATGATAATGGGCAGGTGATGTCACTGTGAAATTAGCTGAATCTTTAGAAGTAGACATTATCAAGCTCTACCACACTCATTCTGCTTTGGTTTCAAGCAACTTTCTTTCTTCACCTGAAAGAATGATTTTCGACAAAGACTCTCTTGAGCTCCCATCTAAAATTTAATCAGCTCTAGGAAGAAAGTTAATGGGCTCCCTTTTCTCTCTCTGCCTCATTTTAAGCATTCATTTCTATGTACACAACAGGAAAAGATAAATTTGAAATGTTTAGTATTGTAGCTCAGTCTGAATGTACTTTTTTCAAGTGGTTTAGCAATTCACTACATTTCCAACTTAACTTCCTATCAAGTCGTATGATTACATGGCAGTGTTTTCTAAAAGCTTCTCTATATGATTAGAAATTGGAAGTAGATAATATAAACTCAAGGCTGGTTAAGTCACTTTCCTTTGTGTGTATTTCAATATATGTTCATTTCTCGTAAAAATCTTTGCACAAATTTAGGTGCCATTAAATACATGTGCTTGTGTTGAGATAATTTTGAACTGAATTTATGTATTATTTTTATATGTGACTTTTAATATATTTAACATCCCCTCAAATTGTACCATTCTGCATTTCTCCTACTAAAACACTTATTATGTCTCTACAGGCCTCAACTTTATCCATACCCCAATTATAAGCATGATATAGCATCAAAACTTTATCCTATTGATCAAAACTCAGTCTCATTGAAATATTGCACATAGGATTTATATTAATGCAAGATATTTCCGTCTGTCAGTGCCCTGAACCTATTTTTTGATTTTTGATTTTAAAAAATTGAACAATACCTCAGATTCATAATTCCAGAATTCATTTTCTCTAAGATGATTTCTTTATTTCACAAAAATTTGGTAGTTGGGCTTGATTTTATTATTAACAGTATCTTAATACAGAAACTAATATAGATAGTGAACATGCCTTTAATTTCTATCTGAAAGGAACTGACGGTTATTTATACATTTGCATATATACATACCGATAACAGTTATCATATATGTTTGTCATATGAGCCAGGAAATTACAGGTTCTTGATTTCTTATTCAAGATTGAATTAAGGTCCACAAAGATGGCAAAGTGTTAAGGAAGTGTCATTTACAGCAAGCTGTAGTCAGGTACACTGCCAATGATGACAGGGAACCATGTAAGTGACAAAACTCAAGGACCCTCGTTTATTTCCAGAGTATCCTCTTTACTTGGTTCATGAAGAATGGTTGTTTGCTAAAAATCAGAGTACAGGCAGTTCTCTGGTTTAATTGAGACCTTTGAATTAGTTAGGGTTTGATGACTGTCATGACCCTTCTCCTGTAGCATCAGATTTTAGTTACATATACACAGAACTGTGTGCAAACATAAGACAGTAAAAGTAGAGATTCTCCTTAAACCTGGATAAACAATTATACTTTATTGCTCATGAGCCCAAATCATCTCACTGCCCATCCAACATGTGTTCAAATCAAAATGGGACTTTATATGGGGCTTTAAAGAAGTAACTCATTTAATTTGTTTATGTCAGATACATAAAGTGTGAGTCTATGCAGGTGAGGGTTCCAATGCTAATTATTTTCTTAGTTCTATCTTACAAAGATGAGTGAATGTTTAGCACAAGTCTAACAGAGTCACAGATGCCTACTTGCTCCTTTTGCTTGCTTGACTCAGCAGAATTTAGGACGCAATTTTAAACATCTAAATTTCTTGTTCCTATCAAATATATTTCAAAATATATATAATCATATAATTAAATATAAGATATAAAGAATTAGTGGTTATTCAAGTGGGATAAAGGCATTATCTTTTTTCAAAACCAAATAGCACTGAAATAGTAGAATAATCTTAAATTAACATGAAGTTAGAGAAAATTCCAAGTTTGTTACAGTGGATAAAATTGTATGCATATTTTAACTAGAACAGTCTAGGATGAAAGAGACAGACCCATGTCAAATAATGTGAACTATTGTCATGCATTGAAACAGTAGGTTGGAAGATGGAGAATCTGGAAGATTTTATCATGTAACTTTAGGATAAATTGGTTGTTTCTACTTCGTAGGAAAACATAGTTTAATTCTTGAACAGAAAAGGGAGATATGTGAAACTGGAACACATGACATAAAATCCATGAAGAACTGATAATAGTTAAAAAAAAGAAAAGAAAAAAATAATCATCAGAAAGCTTCCTCTTGCAGCAGGTGGGAATGAATGAAGAGACCCACAGTCAGACAATGCACAGAGAGTGAGAGAGCTTGTACCTCTCAGCCTTAATAGAATGTCTTCAATCAATCCCTCCCTTCATGGTTTAAGAAATCCTGTGAAAGAGGAAGCAAAAAAAATGCTGTAGGAAATTCTACAGACAGTAGCTTTTACGTTACCTGCCCACTTGGGCATGGCCTCCTATGTTTCTGCCCTCTATGACGATCTGAACTATCTTGACCAAGAATATAGTACTTTATTAACATATGGAAATTATTATATTACTATTGAACAAAATTATGGAATGATACTATATTATTTTTGTAACTACATTTAAAGATATTTTTCCTCTAGATGTATACAATTTACTTACTAGAAAAAATCTTCATCTCATTGTTTTAGACCACATTATGACTTATAATGCATTTAAATTGTTGAGTGAAGCATTTAAAGCTAATTACACATAATTTATATTTTAATTATGAAACTAAGAAATGATCTAAGTAATTATTATGCTTATTTCCAGGTACTAATAATGGGAATGATTGAAATATTTAATTTATGATTACAAAACTCAAATGTTGAACAAACATGGGTGAACTACATTTTTTATGAGCCAAAATCTGTAACAATGCATTATGATAAATATATCTTTTACATACAATGAGACTATAACTTTTTCTGAACTTCACAGCCAGAGTTCACAGCCAGAGTTAACAGTACAATGTTAGATCACTTAAAAAATAAAACTGTTATCCTTCTACACACTTGGCCCATTCATTTAATCTGCCTGTAAGAGTACAGGCAACATTCAGTCTTACTCATTGGATTTCCCATGTAATTCCCTTTTACAACCTAAGATAATGTACACCTATAATCTTAAATTGTATACTCTCTCTTGTCGCTGACAATACATATGAACAACGCATATAAATTTGTAAATGTGTTATAGTATTCATTTGATGAAAAGTTAAAATAAGCTGAAAGTAACTTTATAAAATAAATATCCACTATAAATTCTGGAAGCAGGATCCTCATATTGTTTGGTAGTACTGTTAGATTAAATTATACAAAGGGGAAAATTTTGATTTTTGTCCTTAAAGTGGCACTGACACGTAATTATTGACTCTGATTCTATTATTAATATTTTTGAATCTATATAAAAGCTTTATATGTTCAATTCATATGACATATTTACACTATTAACAAAAAAAGGCTATGCACAAGTTCATTCAAGTATCATTCACAATAGCTAGAAAAAAGAAACAGCACAGAAGTCTAGAATAGGTAAACAGATGATAAGTTCATTTAAATCTGTTTGCCTCCAAAAAGGATTTGCTTGTATTTGGAGACGAAGGCATGGAAATGGAGGATGTATGTCAGATAAAAATCATGTGATCTTACTTGTTTGATTAAAATAAAAAGTTGAAGTTTGAGATGTGCTCAGTAGAATACTACCCATTAACCACAGCCAGGGAAACCTGAGAGGAGGGACAGCCAGGAGGGAGACTGAGACTTAGGAACACAGCTGGATAGCTCGAATAATTTCTAATTATCTCTTTCACAGCAAGGTAACTGTGATTGACAATATGCAATTGAATATTCTGAACAACTACTACAGAGGATTTTTAATATTTACAGCACAGAGAAGTATTTATTTGTGAGGTGAGAGGAAATATCATCTATCAAAATGTGATCATTCATTCAACATTTTATACATTTTAAAATATTGCATTACTCTGCACAAATAATATAATTATATATAAATCAAAACAAAATACTTGTAGAAGCGGCAATCCTGACTCAGTACTTCTGTCACAGAAGTTTTTGTTTTGGATCTGGAAATTAAATATTACAAAAGAATTATTGATTTTATGTCACCTCAAATAATTTGTAAAATATTCTAAGTCTACTTAAACACCAATGAATTCGTGTCAATAATATGCAATAAATCAGAAAATCTCCTGTGAATAAAAATTTTTCAATCACTACTCCAAATTATGTTTTATCTCAGTAATTCTCCAGTTTTAGTTTTATACTTTAAAAACTTACTTTGAAGTATCTTAATCCTTTAATTCTGGGGATCAGAGCTTGTGAAATCCTATGGGGCGAATGCACATATGGCAAACACCAGACTTAATGTTAGACTGTAAATCACTTTTAGAATTATTTAAATATCCCATGTAAATCTACCTAGCTGCACATACTGAATTTGTGCTTTTAGTCTATAAAAACATAATTCCAATGCTCTGACATTTATTCATTTTTCATGACATGTCGCTGTTATTCAACACTTAATTTACAGGTCTGAGCACAAACACATGGGCTTGCAGATGTTCGATTCTTCCATACCGATCTCTAATTGAATGTTAATGAAAGAAGAAAGAAAGAATTATGAGCTATTTAATTTAGACTTTTTTTGCATAAATATTGTTATTAAAGTGCATGAAACTTTCTAAGGGTTTTAGCCTCAACTCTTATATATTCTCATTAAATTTGGAATGTCTATATAATCCATGAAAAGAGAAAGATAGGTAGGAAGAGGTAAGGAACTCTTAAGGGATCGGGGATAGTAAATACAAGTGATTAGAAAAGAAAATTGGGATCAATGGGTAAGGAACATTAAAGGGAGATATCCAGCATTAGGGCAGAATGTGAGGTGAAGGAGAGATAACTAATATAAGGGTATTATAAAATGTCATATGGAAATATATATAGTATAGGCTTCTTCACATCTACAAGGGTTTGATTGTAGTTACCTATACAGGGAAGTGTTTTCTCCATTAAAATATAGGCTTCCAAATCAGGTGTCCAATGCATGGTATGGGATATCTCCTATTTACTTGTTGGCCAGAGGTTTGGCAGAAGACCTCCAAATTGTACAAAATATTTCCACTGCTTTGGTTTACAGTCCTAACTTAAAAACTACACCCTCCAGGAGAAGATGCAACTCCCATTGGCTATAGGACATGGAGAAAACCAGTTATTAATTATTGCCTATTTCTTCTACACTATCAAGCTTCCATACTACTGGGAAATGTTATCTTGGCTGCAGAGGGCCTCTTCAAAAATATAAACCAGCTATTAACTCCAATGAAGGCCACCCTGGTAAGAAATGCCATGGGTTATGTTATGGGTTATCCAATTAATTTCTGATTGGATTTAGGCCACAATCTAAAGCATAGTTAATAAAAACTGAGAGACAGAAATTGGGGTCCAACCTGAAGATTCAAAAAGCAAACCAACCAGCCACTGACTTTTACCTTGACCTTAGACTGAAATGGCAATCCTGCCTCCAGGAATATCAGAATGAGACTGTGTCCGAGAGCTGTCTCCTCTCACTATATAATCCTCTCTAGGGCTGTGATTAAAGGCATACACCAGTGGGATTAAAGGCATGCACCACTTTGTTTCTATTTCAACTAGTGTGGCTACTGGGATTAAAGGTGTGTGTTACCACTGACTTGTCTGTATGACTGACCTGTGGGGCTGTTTTACTCTCTGACCCCAGGTAAGTTTATTGATTAGAATACACATGAAATGTCACTACAAAGAACCTATAGTTGGTAAGTTCAGAAACATCAAGTGTGAAATTAACATTATTATTATTCTAAAATGACATAGTCTCAAACTCAGCTCAAAATTAGCATCTGAATATCTAAAATGTAGCTCTCAAACTTCATCAGAGAAGTTTCTTTGTGCAGTGAACAAGGTTAAGACAATACCCCTCAACTGGTCAAAGTGCATAGACTGTGTGCTGAGGAGTGCTCAACCTCAATAGGACAGCTATATCACACTACACTGAGACTCAGAAGACATTATGGAAAACAGGATGGAAACACTGAAAAGCCAGAGATCAGTGACACCCAGAGTAGAAAGTATATTCTAGAAATGACAAGACCATTCCACCCACAAATGTGCAACAACTAATGACTTTCTGTACCAGATCTTTGCAAAGACCAACGTAGCCAACATTCTAAGATGGAGGAAAAACAAGTTAATGAGCACCCACCACTAATTGAGAAGTTATGGACAGCTGATGGCTTCAGGGAGGAGGAGATTGAGTGTTTTTTAAGGAAAGAGCCTCTGGCAGCTGCTTCAGTGATTGGCCCCATATGCAGTCATAGATTAGCAACACAAGCTAAAGACTATGGTTATTTAAGTAAAAGAGGACCTTTAATTGGATGGGCAGGGAGACACGTATGGGAAAAGTTATGAGATGTTTTAATGAATATAATCAAAATAGTCTTTTTTACATTTTCAAAAATTAAAAAACTAAAATGGCAAATGTAAAAGACTATTGTAAATCTTTATAGCCATTCATTCATAAATAATATGCGGATATACATTTTTAGGTATGCAGATACGCTGAATTAGTGAATTAAGCATTAAATAAAATTAATTCAAAGAAAATAAGTTGTAGGTAGTATGTTAGTAATAGTTACTAATCAACCTGCTGCCTTCTTACAGATCACTCATAAACTACTTTCACTACTCTAGTATTAGCACTCTAGTCTAAAGGTTGAATTAATTGATCATCTATTACTTCTCTGCTCCCATACTGAAGAACATCTCAGTACACCAAAGTCATGATTTGATTCATAATATTGGAAAGATACTGAATAAAAATTTTCTCAATTTCAAAATTAATGAGCAAATTAGAGAGAAAAGAAATAGGGAAGCTCAGAGGGAGATGTAGCACTAATAATAAAAATCTAGAGACAGGTATTAGGGGTCGAAGTGAAGATCAGAAAAACAAAGCAGTCAAACCACTAGAGAACTCTTACCTCTACAAAATCTTCAGCCTGAAAGAGAGCAAGGTCCTGTCTCCTCCAGTCTTATATTCCTCTCTAGTGATGGGATTAGAGACGTACACCACCACCGCCTAGCCTCTATGGCTAACTAGTGGGTGCTGAAATTAAAGGTGTGTGCCACCACTGCCTGGCCTATATGGCTGACTAGTATGGCTGTTTTGCATTCTGATCTTTAGACAGATTTTATTTATTAAATTACAAATAAAATATCACTACAGAGAGAAGGAAATTAATTCTAATTAATTGCTCTTAATTTACTGGATCTATATGCACACTTGCAAATTAGAATAGTTTTCAAAGTTTGCAACTGATAAATAGATATGGGATTTAGTACAAAAATACATTTAGGAAGCATGTATGCAATGCAGAATAAGCTAGTAACATTGAGTCCCCTAGAAAGCTATAGCTTTCCATATTCCACCCTCTTAAGTTTTATTATTATCTAATTTGTTTTCTTCATTATTCTATTGATCAGTTACTTTGTTATAGTAATTGCACACTCGTGATTAGATACTTTTGACATGTAGATGTAACCTGAAATGAAACTGCTTCAAGCAATATCACACTCAATGTCACCTTATTTCCACCTATAACAATTTGAAACTCAGTTTCCAATGTTCACATGTAGATTTTGAAAGGATGATACTTACCTACATCATCACCAAGTATTCAAATATTGGTGATAAGATCATTATACACTATACATGCAAAAATCTCTTAGCACAGTAGAGACTCAACCATGATGCAGACTTTATAGACTTCAGCCATCTTTTAATGGTTCATTTTGGTTCTCTACTCTACTAGCAATACTTATTACCAATTCAACATGGCCATGCTTTCTGTCAATATATATTAGTTTATATTTTATACAATTTTGAATAGAGAAACATGCAATGACTAAAACTGGAACATTAGTCTACTTTCAGAAAACATTACATTTAAGTAGAAAACAAACTAACATGAGTGACTCTAAAATGTGTAGCATAAAACGTAATAAGGGATATGCAAGTAAAAAAAAATATGAGTTTTAGAAATGACTTTGGAATTTTTTTCCTTATTTATTTATTTAAAGAATTTCCACTTCCTCCCCTCCTCCCAATACCCTCCCACTCCCCCCACTCCCTCTCCTCCTCCCTCACCATTCCCAAGAGCAGTCAGAGTTTCCTGCCCTGTGGGAAATCCAAGTTCTTCCCCCCTCCCTCCAGGTCCATGAAGGTGAGCATCCAAACACGCCAGGATCCCCAAAAGCCAGTCCATGCAGACAAACAAGACCCAGTGCCATTGTCAATGGCTTCTCAGTCAGCCCCCATGTCAGCCACATTCAGAGAATCCGGTTTGATCACATGCTCGTTCAGTCCCAGTCCAGCTGGCCTTGGTGAGCTCTCATTAGATCAGTCCCCTTGTATCAGTGGGTGAACGCACCCTTCGCGGTCCTGACTTCCTTTTTCATGTTCTCCTTCCTTCTGCTCTTCATTTGGACCTTGGGGGCTCAGTCCAGTGCTCCAATGTGGATCTCCGTCTCTATCTCCATCCATCCTCGGATGAAGGCCTCCTCTGATTTTGCTTTTCTTGCTCACGATCTCCCTCCCTCTGCTTCTCATTTGGATCTACGTAGTTAAGTCCAGTGTTCCAATATGTGTCTCTGTCTCTATCTCCATCCATCGACATATGAAGGTTCTATGGTGATATTCAGGATATTCATCAGTATGGCTATGGGACAAGGCCAGTTCAGGCACCCTCTCCTCTGCTGCCCAGAGTACAATCTGGGGACCTCTCCTTGGGCCTTGGAACCCCTTCAGAATCAAGTCTCTTGCAAACCCTAAAATGGCTCCCTTAGTTGAGATATAAACTTCCCTGCTCCCATAACCATTCTTCCTCTCCCCACCCCCATTCCCCCAAGCCATCCCCAATCCTCCCCCTCTCCCCTCTCCCTAACCATCTTCCCTTACTTCCATCCCCCCACCCCCGTGCACCCAAGTTTGCCTGGCAATCTTGTCTACTTCTAATATCAAGGAGAATAACTATATAATTTTCTTCAGGTTCACCTTCTTATTTAGCTTCTCTAGGATCACAAATTATAGACTCAAAGACCTTTAACTATGGCTAGAACCCACTTATGAGTGAGTACATACCATATTCCTCTTTCATCTTACACCTGTCAGAATAGCTAAACTCAAAAACACCAATGATAGCCTATGCTGGAGAGGATGTGGAGTGAGGGGAACACTCATCCATTGTTGGTGGGAATGCAAACTTGTGCAGCCACTGTGGAAATCAGTGTGGCGGTTTCTCAGGAAACTGGGAGTCAACCTCTCTCAGGACCCAGCAATTCCACTCTTGGAAATATACCCAAGAGATTCCCTAACATACCACAAAAGCATTTGTTCCACTATGTTCATAGCAGCACTATTTGTAATAGCCAGAACCTGGAAACAACCTAGGTGCCCCTCAATAGAAGAATGGTTAAAAAAGGTGTGGAACATATACACATTAGAGTTTTACTCAGCAGTAAAAAACAATGACTTTGGAATTTTGAAAGATAGTTAAGCATCTGACTGGGTGAGATCTATCATACAAGAAGAGTTTTAGAAAGTTGGGTTGGAGATAAATTAGAATACACAATGTGTAGAAACGCACAGGCTTGATAAAACAGTTACAATGTACTCTTGACAGTAGCCCACACCATGTCAAAGCAAGAAAGAAATACTATTAAAGCATTGCTGGCAGCGTAAGCCTGGCTTTATAAAGCAATAATGTATCTAGTAAGCATATCATTTAGAGCATTACAGTGTTAGAGCACCTCAGGACTAGAAGTATCTGAGGTGATTACACACAGAGCAGCACGGTGTACCCATGAGATAGAGCTAACAAGATTCTCCATCCTTAAGACATGGTTCAGAGAAAATAAAGACTGCTGCTTATATAAGGGTTTGCACTGAGCAGTTGTATATATTTGTCCCATTTATTGAGATAGAAATCGCTGATTAAGAAAAGAGACCCAGAGCCAAACATTAGGCAGAGCTCAGGGAACCCCTCAGAAGAAGGAGAGGAATAATTGTTGGGTCTCGAGGGGTCATGGTCACCACAAGAACACTGCCCGCAGAATCAACAGAACAGGGCTCATAGGGGCTCACAAGGATTGATGCAGCTTCTAGCAAAGCTTGTGGATTTTGTTGGAACAGCAAGAGTATGTGTCTCTGACTCTTTTGCCTATTCTTGGAATCCATTTTCTCCTACTGTGTTCTTTTGTTCTTTTACTTTAGACCCACCTTAGTATGCCAAAATGTTGTTTTCTTTCTTTTAAATGCCTAGCCCTAGTTTTGCTTGTTTCTTACCAGCTTTCTTAACTTAAATTATCCCACTTACCCTTTGCCTCTATACTATTTCCTTTTCTTACTTCTGTGTATCTTTCTCTCACTGTTATTCCGTGGCTGGGTGTCTGACCCCTAGTGTACTCCTCTCCTTTTCTCGTTCCTTTTACTCTTCAGATTTTTCCTTCTATTTATCCTCTCTGCCTGCCAGTCCCACCCAGTTTTTGTCCTGCATCAGTATTGTCCTTTCAGTTCTTTAGTAGACCATCAGGCAAAGAATGACAGCTTCACAAAGTTAAACAAATGAAGTCTAAACAAAAGCAACACATCTTTGCATCATTAAAAGAAATGTTCCACAGCATAAACAAAAGGAACACACATTAAGAGAATATTTCACAACACTGGTTTGTCTGTGAGGGCAAAGCAGTACTGGGAGTACTTCTCTTTTCTGAAGAGAAACTGAGAAGCAGCGGATATAGGGGAGAAGGTATATGAGAGAGGACGGCAAAGACAAGAGGGAGGCAGGGTTGTGATCGGATATATTGTATGAAAGAAAAATAAAGAAAAAGGAAAAGAAATAATATTCAGAAGACAGAAACAAACCAATGCTTGACCTTATCTGTCATTATGAAAATACATGAAATTAATTGCATATTTGAGTGTGGAGCTCAGAGAAATTGAGACTGTGGTTGATCCCAAATGGTAAATTAATTTCTGATTACAATGCAGAAATAAAAAAAACTGGTGACTGTAGTGCATTCCTTTACTCTCAGCACTCAGGACTCAAAGGCAAGCAGATCTCTACATGTTGAGTCCAGGCTGGGCTACAGAGTGAGTTCTAGGAAGCTAGAGCTACGCAGTGAAACCATGTCTCATAAAAGCAAAATGAGAAAGAATGAAGGGATAATAGGTCCTGGTTCTGAGCCCATGGCACTGAATGATGCATTGATGTCAAGCAGAAGAGGTAAATCCTGCAAATGTCACTAAGAAGGAAATTAGGAAAAAACAGTGTAGTGCTGAAAATAAGATTAAAATTGACTTTAAAAGAAAAAAAAAAGAAGAAGACCTGAGACAATCCTGCACACTGACGTTAGGAACTTCTGGAAATAAACACTCCATTCAACATTAGTAACATCTAAATATATACAAGAATCCATTCATTAAGAAGACATCAAAAATAATAAAGAAAGATGCAGAGGCATATCACATATGTTTTTAAGACCTTTGGAGAAAGACTTGCATGCTAATTCTGATTTTGCCCCCAAGTACATTTGTTGATGCTATTATTTTTCTCACAGTACTAACCTTGTCAGCAACAGACATTTTATCCTTGTAAATAGCAGTCAATTAAATTTATACTGATCTTCCCATCAAATTATCTAAGGAGTTGCCAGTATTGTTAATGTTACAGCAAATGTGGATAACTGGAAGTACCTCTACAGAGGATTAGTTATCCACAGTTACTTTCTATGATGGCATCTTGGCACTGGACATTCAAGAAGCTATGTCTTCCTTGGAGATATGTCTTCCTTGGGATCTACCTGCAAACACTGGATAAATATCTGAAATGCTTAACAGCTGACAGTAATAGGGGAACGTTTTTTGGGGGGTATGCATGGATATGAAGAAGTCAGTAGGTACAATGTTTCACTCTTTCCTTTGTCTACTGCTAATCTGTAGAAATGTATCTCAGACCTGCATAAAATTATACTGGGGCACTGTGTCAGCTCATAAATGTCATCATTTGTGTTTCCTCATTTTGTGAAAATTCAGGTCCTTACTCCCTTCACTTCTTTATATTTGAAACAATCATGTCTTCATGATACAGCATTAAAACTTGGCTTCGAAAACTGTATACTTGGTTATATAAATAATAGGACTGAAAAAGAAGTTATGAAAATGTTGACCTTTTTCTACCCCTCTGCATATGCATGCTACCAAAATACAAAGTTGAAATTCTGCCTCAACTCTGCTCATGTCCAATCTGGAAACCCCTCCCCTTATGCTGCTTCCGAGGATTGACAATGCAAATTGTACGTCATTTGGTTATATTAGGCAATTGTTCTACTGTCCTTATTTTCAACATTGTTGCTTGACAAAAAAAAAAAAAGAAAACCAAACCAAATGAAACAAACAACAATAAATGAATAAATAAATAAATACCCTCGAATTACGAAGCAAGAGCCTTAAAAAAAAGATTTACTTGTACTTGTGTTCAGAAAAATCTGGAAAGCCTGATGCTTTGGTTGCTGTCCTCATTCATATAATAACGAGATTACATCTTATTATGGAAACCTCTGGATGTCCCTGTCATACTGATCTGCACTTGCTTAAGATTATAATAACAGTTTGACTACAGGTACGCACTTAACGTTTACAGTTTTTCATTCCCATTGTCCGCTCATTGATTAAAAAGGTTTTTATTTTCAACTTCAACTGTGATCTTAAACCTGACCCACAGAGCATATGATACATACTGAAACTGTATGTGGGTCGCATACAGGAGTTTTTGACAGCTAAGTTTATGGATAGAAATTAAGCTGTTGTCTTTGGTGTCTCTGTAGCAGAAGGAAACTGTTGTTTCATGTTGCTTTTGAGAGGCACACAATTTTAACTCCATGATCACTTTATGAGACATAGGATAATATTAATACATGTCACACTATAATTTATTTTTGTCATAACATGAACAATCAATAAATGATCACATTTCAGTCTCTGAACGCATCTTAGATTTCCCTGTCTTAAAAGAGTCTTGAGTCTTTGGGAGCATGCTTGAACCATAGCTACAAAAACTTTATATTAGGGTTTATAAAACAGCATAATGAGAAAAACATAGACTATTTCAAGTATATTAAAATCATTTCAGCATGGTTGATTGCACTATTCCAGTCTGTTTGATTTATGTAAAGTTTTAATTTAACCATTTTAAGGACAGTATGCCTCTGCAAAGTTCATTCATAGAAAGCATGCAAGTAATAGTAGAATAGATTTATTGTGCAGAACTTTTAAATAACTGGTGACAAATAACAGAAAAATGAAATTAGATGTCTCCACTTATATTTTATTAAATTTTTCATTTTAAACATCACACTGATTCCTCAAAACAATATAAAGGGCTGTAAAATTTCTGTAACTTTTATGATCTAACTTAAAATGAGAACTTTTTACTATGTTAAATAAAATCTGCCAGATTGAGCTGCAAATTCATTACGCTTTAACCCATAAAACTCTACTACTAAGCATGTTCTGTCAAATGTCCCCATTCATCCTGCACACTACACATCCTGCATTCATCTTGTATAAGACACAATAAAGAAATTACTCCATACTTCTGACTTTGACTATGAGCCACCAATTTGGAATATCCTGTTATATAAAGAATACAATATAGCAAGAGAGAAGGGTAATTAGAGACAGAAATATAATTAATTGACTGAGCATATCTTATCTGATACTGTATGAATTCTGATAACACTTAGCAGTAATACATAGTGAATTTTACTGCTTTCAAAGTTATTTTGAGATAATTATGGATTCATAAGACTTACTACAATACTCTGAAAACTGATACTGAGAATGACTACATACTATGCATTATTACACCAGGACTGATATTTTGTATATCACCAGAATGTCTAGAAATTTGACATTTTAAACAACTGGCAAATTTATTTACATTTAGTTAATCCTCTGTGAATAATTTGTTGGAATGTGAATACATAACATAGTTCTATGCATTTTTGCATCTACCACCACATTTAACACATTAAACAGTCCTCTCCCAAATATTTTTCTGCTACCATGTTTTATGTCTAGCAACATCCTTTTACGTTCTCAACCCTTGATCTCTTAGAAGGCAATAATCTTTTCTTAATCATTATAATTTCTTTTGACAACACTGTAAAAGGAAGAAGACACAGTGTGTGTTCTTTTAGGTTGTTGTAATTACTTTTATTTATTTGTGATAAATGTAGTTAGTTGTTACTTAATAATTATAAACGCTATTTTAAATGGTAAAATAATAGTTTGCTTATCTGCCAATATTTTTATTCAATATTTTTTAGCACTATAAATCAAGCTGAAAGCTGACATGAGCAGTCATGGGCAGGATTTTCTATAAGCATACACTGTAATTACCTGGGATAGATGTCCCAGAATTCAGTCGATATGTTTTACTGAAAGAACACATTTATTTTCATGAGATAGTAGATATAGCTGTTCTTCTCAGAAGAGTTGTACAAGTTTACTTCTACACTGTCAGTTTACTACATAGTCAGGATTGGTCATTATCATCTCTTTTTTTTTTTAAGATTTAGACCTTCTGACTAGTGATGTTTAACTGAAGTCTTTACTTGTATTTATCTGATGAGTAATGATATTAAACCTATTTGCATGTGATTACTTGATACTATTATCTTCTCTTCAAAGAAATACCATGCCATGTCTCTGTCTCTTTCAATTTGTTTTTTTTTTCTTCAGAGTCTTACATATTTTCCCTGAATTCAGAGTAGTAGAAATCAAGTAGCTTCTTGGTCATACAGTCTGGTATTTAATTGGCCTTTTCCATAATCCCACTGCCCCAAGGACTGGCAAAGTTTATGGGTGAACTGAGACTCACACAATAGCTGCCTGGGAGACATAACGAAATAGCAATCTAACCAACATGGGTTTTGTTAGAGACAGATTATTGTGTTTGACATCTGTTCTCATTGTCGTTAACAAAGGTGTATAACCTTTGGGACCAGATCTTGGAAAGCCAAAGTGACTGCTACAGAGGCTTTCAAGGGTATGTATATTTCTTTCCCTGAAAGAGTTTCCTGATTCCTGATCTGTTGAACATGAATATGTGATGATCTAGCTTTTACCACCTTAGATAGGGATCCCTTGGATACAAAGCCTTCCATGTTATGGCAGAATGTCACAACATGTATTCCCAAATAAGTTGCTTCTATCAGATGGTTTTTCCCACTATAAGATGAAGAAGCTTTTAGTGATATTATGAATGGAGCAGAAGAATGGTCGTCAAAGCAGTAAATTATTGATAATTTTTCAATAAGTATCTTTATTTAATTAAAAAGTATTTTGTCATACTAAAAACAGGTACTGTGGACATGTATGTGTTTTATTAACTTCTGTTACAGAAACTCCGTATGTGGACAGTTACTCAACTGTCTGTGTCTATGGAGAAAGATCACTGGAAGATCTTAGCTATTGCTTTGTTCCATACATATTTAATAAAAGTTTATTTAAATAGTTTTGTGCTCTCATATACAAATATAACACAGGTTGTTTATAAAATTTGAATGAGATTGGTGGTTTTCAGTAACTTGTTGTTTCTAATACCAAAAGCGTAATTTCTTAAAATTATCATATTAAATATTTTGTAGATTAGCATTACTTTTAGTGAAAATGTTAATATTTTAACTGAAGTTGTCAGATATGATTTGATATGTTTTATGACCAAAATGTCATTTATCTGTTGGAGGTAATGTTGTTTTGTATCTTGTCTCATGAAATGACTATGCAATAAATCAAAATCTTAATATCTCTACCTTTGAAATAGTTATCTGTATCACTAGAACAATTATGTGGTAATATTTGAAAATGATTTTCAAGAAATATCAATTTTTATAGCATTGCATTTATTTTTAACTCTTTCATTAAACCGATAAATGTTTCACAGACAGGGGTTGGGATACACTCATTGCAAAGAGTCTCAAAATGTAGTAAGAGGCAGAAAATGGACAGAGAGCAAGATGCTGCAATTTGCCATAGACTTGGCAGTGACTCCATGGTCTAGGGATCTTTGTTCTGGGACACCATCACATCAAAACAAACTTGTTCATAATTATAGTGCTTTAAAACAATAACCACTTGATTATGGCTCCTAAAAATGCACAGGGACATTCTTTTGCTCCAAGTAATGTCAACTGTGGTTATTTGGTGATTACCTGCTAACAGATGTCTTAATATGGTAAAAACTGCAGCTTCATTTTATCAGGGATGACTAATGGCAGGATAGAGCTTGTGCCACACTTTCTCAGGGACTCCCAACTTTTACATTGACTAGAGAATCTGACAACATTGTCTATCGGCTTCAAATTCAAATGAGCTAAGCAAAAGTTTGGGACTATTTATTATAAAGTCTATATTCTATTCTACAATACTGATAGAAGAAGAAGCAGAATGTCCTAGGGTCATGTAATTATTTACCAACATTTTTCTTACCATCATTCAGACATCACTAATCATTGCTAAGACCTTTGCATATTCAAGAGTCTTATGATATTCCCTCATATGCACACGCATATATGTGTGTGTGTGTGTGTTTTTCTATACTTGTAAAGAGGTATGTACCAATTAATCCTCAAACATTATCAAATTATTTCTCTTATAAAAAAATGTGATTGCTTGGGACAGGCTCCATCAATGAATGGCTTGCCGTAGAGTATGATGACTTTGTAGCTCTAAGATACCTAATAATGAGCCATGCACTGGTACTTGTTCCTACAATCGAAGTAATAGGTGGAGCTGGAATCTGTTGTGGAGCAATCCTTTTCTACATTATGAATATGTATTACTCTCATTTGTTAATAAAATGCTAACTGGCCAGTAGCCGAGCAGAAAGAATAGATGGGACTACCAAAGTAAGGATGATGGGAAGGAGAAGGGCATAGAGAGGAGTCACCTTCCAGACACAGAAGAAGCAGGAGATGAAAGTGTCATGCTAATAAAGGTACTGCCATTTTGGGAGAGCATACATAAGGAATACAGGTTAACTTAAAAGGTTAGAGTTAGCTAGTAATAAGCATATTGACCAAACATTTGTAAGTAATATTAAGCCTCTGCAAGGTATTTGGAAACAGGCCGGCAGGAGAGAAACCTCTGCTTAAAGAATCCATGGGGCTTGTTTGCAAGATAGGATGGCTCAACAGAATTGGTAAGCACCAAGTTAAATTAAAGACCCTGTCCCACAGAATAAGGTGGGGGAGCAATTGAGTTAGGCACCTGGCATAAATCCCTCATCTTTTATTGCACAGACCCCTCAATTCTATTTCTGTTCACATATGCTCGCAAAAATACATCCTTCTACACACACAAAATTTTGAAATCTCTTGACAAAGAAATGTAATATTTCTCTAAAATATATTAGATTCATTTGTTTAAATATTTCACAAAATTTATTTTATAAGGTAACAAAATTTTAATTCTATTTCTTAAAAGTGAATAGTCTTAGTTTGCAATAAGCTTTTATGTTATTTTAGGGGTAATTGTGACAAAATTAAATATTTCTCAAATTCATATCTTGTTTGCTGTTATTTTTGAACAAACAGATGAAATGAAACCACTCTATGACAACCTCTCAGCAAATCTGATAGACTAAGCAAATTGCTTTTATGACATTTAAATAAAATTAACTGAAATATTACAGAAAACACCACATTCTTCTTTCCCTCGTTATTCTTTGCAAATTTTATGAGATTTAAAAAATATTTCTGACCAGGTGGTGGTATCATTTGTCTTTAGCTATAGAAGGTGAGAATCGGAGGTAATTGGATCTCTGTTCTATAGAGTGAGTTCCAGGACAGCCAGAGCTGTTACACAAAGAAACCCTATCCTGAAAACAAAACAAAAAAAAATAAAAAATAAAGGTTTTCCTTTTTCCCAAAAGTTATATTTTTTTATTATCTATCCTCTCAAAATTCTCAAAATAACAGAAGAAGAAGCTAACATAGATTGATTCCATGGGGGAGATTTAATAGTTAGAATTAAGTCCAATTTACTATGGTGAAAGTAACTTCAATATTTGTGCATGTTAACTATATTTTGAGCTAAGTAGTATGTTTCTCATTATCACTATAATATATAAATATTAAAACAGATCCTTTAAATATACAATACTATACAGTGACAGTGGATTCTGCGATTTAAGACTTTGGAATAAAAACAATTCTATAATAAAACCATATAATATTGATACATAGACTTCATTATTCTTTTCTATTTTTCTCCTTTGATTTCCTTCTATGATTTCTGTCTGTTTGGGGGTTTCTTTTTGATTGATGGAAAAGGTCCAGCCCACTGAACAGGCCAGAAATAGCAAGTTAATAAGTGGCATTAATCCAAGGCTTCAGTTTTAGTTCCTGCCTCGAATTTCAGCCTTCAACTACCACAGTGGACTGTGATCTATGATATATATCTGTCAGATATGTTCTATTCTTACCATGCTGCTTTGGTCATGTTGTTTCTAACACAGTAGCAGAAATTCAAAAACGAGTTCCTTTTTCCATTATACCATACCCTGCAGAAACATTTCATACACATTATAATGCATTCAGCTTTCTAAAAATTATAGTACAAGAATATTGATTTATTTTTCTAGATTAGTTGCTGAAATCTTTTAAAACTAACTAATCTTCAGTGGTCTGTAACACAGACAACAGAGCCAACCTTTTCAATGGGCAGGTGGAAGGCATTAACTTGAGATTAGGACCAAAAGATTATAAACTCACTGGCAATTTTCAATTTATTTTATTATTTCTGATCCTTCATTTCCAGAAGACTGCATTCCATCAAAGACTTCAGGGCCTTTTATGGTGGGAATGTTTTAGCATAGATTTATTTGTAAGACTTGCAGGGATTGAGTTTTAATTGTTCTTTTAAAACTAGTGTACTGCGGCTGCTGTTTTCTCGCTTTAGTTCAATAAATCCATATGTTCAATTTCCCAGATGCATGGTCTGCCATTTTAATTCATAAAAATGATTTCTCATTGACCCTGTGTAAAAACCCACATAAACACAGTAAATAGTAAATTATATTAACTTTGGGGGATGTTTGTTTTATATTAGAGACTACTAAAATTTTAAATTTAGTGTTGGAAGAAACACACTCTAAGTTTTAGTATCAATAATCTCAACATTATTTAGAAGCTTTGAAAACATCAAAAAATGATCATTTTTTGATTTTTATATTACATGCATTAACTCAATCACTGACACTCAGTTCATTCTTACAGAGCTTGAATGAAAGCAATAAAATACCCAGAGTATAAGAAAAATGGAATTTACACTATTTTGATATAATAAAAGGGTGTGGAATGACATCCAAGTAGTTTCTATATTTTATTGAATATATGGGAAAATACGAGTGTTATTATCTGGTGCGGGAGAATTATCTGTATTCTGTCAATCATGTATTTAAATAAAACGCTGATTGGCCAGGCAGGAAGTATAGGTGGGAAGACCAGACAGGAAGTAGAGGTGGTGCAATGAGAACAGGAGAATTCTGGGAAGCAGGAAGCTCCCTCCGCCATTCCTGTGCAGACCACTGAAGAGGCAACATGTGAGCTGCCACACTGAGAAAGGTATTGAGCCTTGTGGCTAACATAGATAATGATAATGGATTAATGTAAGTTACAAGGACTAATAAGAAGCTTGACCTAATGGGTCAATCAGTTTATAATCTTATGGAGTCCTGTGTGTGATTTTTCTTTGGGACTTGCTGGCTGTGGGGTACTGGGTGGTACAGAAACCCCAACAAGCCGGCCCTCGTGTTACAATTATCAGAGTTCTCACACAACATTTCCTTAAAATTAGGCATACTGCTCAACAAAGTTGATCAACAATAATTAGTACATCAACAAAAATTAAGTAATAGACATATTGATTTCATTGCAATATGTTAGATTTATGTTGTAGTTGGTTAATTTCAAATAACCTAAAATACATTTCATCTTGATTCATCAGGCAATGATAGACTTTATTTTATTCAGTCTACATATACATGCATATATAGTGTATATACATACATATACATATCTATGACTATATAAACATATGCATACATGTATATAGATATGCTTACAACCACTTTCCATGTGCATCCTATACAATTAAAATTGTCTGATCATGAAACAGTGATCAGTTGAGTTTTGAATATAATCATACTGATACTAAGAGTATATTAAAATTTATAACTGAAAGCAAGTAAATATGATGTAATTTGAAAATCAGTCTCTGGCTTGTGGACCCAAACCTTTTTGCTCATGTAAAGTATTTTAGGAAGAAATATAGGCCATGGGCGAACAACTGCTCCTACATGAAAGTTGTCGATAATTATGAATGGAAACTTCTTGGTCACTGAATCATTGCCAAGTAGGAGTCACTGTCAATAGTAAATTAAGTGGCTTTTAGTATTTTAATTCTTCAGATTCATAATATGATTTTCATATTACTCCAAGAAATGTGAGCTTTAAGAAAGTGATGATAGTTGGATGAGTTTTTACATCTTTCTCAGCTTTAAAATGAAGCTTTCAATTGTTAAGAAGTAGTTATTTCTAATTCCAAAGGATTTACTCATGAGTTACATTGTGAATATAAATAAGAAAACATAGCATTCCATAAGAAATTCTAATGGATATTATAAGAGAACTTTATTTATGATTAATATCATTTTTTAAATTGTACAGCTTTATAAATTCTGCCCCCAAACATTCGATTAAATGTCTGTATTCTTTCTCCCATTTCTTTGTTATTTCTAAGTCTTTGGAAATCTAGATGCATTCACGACTACAGTTTTGGATGGACTTCTTTCTTTTGAGTCTCTTGAAACTTTTTGATAAACCATAATCCAAACACATTCAACAAAATCATCTTAGATGAAAATAATATAATAGCATGAGGCTTAAGACAGTGAGAAACAATCTTCTCACACATTGCTATATGTGACAGCCAGGACCATACCACCACAGAAGCCTTCGCCTAGAGTGGAGCATAAATCAAAGCAAGCTGTGGAAACAGCTTTCCAAATACTATTTTCTACAGTCAACACAACACTACAACAGGAAAAGATGTCAGCCTTGAGTGTGACCGCACTCAGTATTTCAAAAGAAAATACACATAGCTGCCCACTAGAGATGCCCACATCTTTCCCCTGGTACACATATATCTACTCCCTTCTGATGGCACAGTTGGTGAAGATTAAAGACAGTGTTGACTGATCATTCACTGACTCAATGAAGTTTACGTTAAACTGAAATGTTAGGATATCGGCTGCAGTCCTCTGATATTTGTGTCTTTCTTTTGCAATGATGCTCATCTACCTAGCAACAATTTTGAATTTGTAATGCTTTAGAATTTTGGAGGGGGTAATTTACAGGAGTTAAAAATGCCCCTGCATTATAACCAGATATGTTTATTTCATATGAGACATTTTAGAGCTAATGATACTTTGTTGGGGGAAGGCACTTGTTTTTTTCCAGACACCTGGCTACCTTAGACCCAATATAATCTCACAGAAACCATATCATTTAAATCACTGCTTGGTCCATTAGCTCTAGCTTCTTATTGACTGATTCTTACATATTAATTTAACCCATTTCTATTAATCTGTATCTCACCATGAGGTTGTGGCCTACCAGCAAAGTTTCAGCACATCTGTTTCCAGCAGCGTCTCCATGACATCTCACTGACTCTGCTCTTCTTTCTCCCAGCATTCAGCCTAGCTCTCCCTGCCTACATAAGTTCTGTCTTGCTATAGGTCAAGAAGTTTCTTTATTAACGGTAATCATAGCAGACAGAGGGGAGACCCATATAAATACTTTATTTATACATTTATCTTATAATTTCTTAGGAATTCTACACTTTTATTTAGGTCTGCCCTGCCTTACCAACTACATTAGATAATGGGTGATAAAATAATTTCTCTTTCTCTTAGCTCCAAACTCATTTACAGACTATAGAGCACATTTACCATCTAGGAATAAAACTCAGAGTTTATGTAATAGTTGTGATATTTTAACTTGGTACTTAAAACTTCTTGCCTAAACAAAATATTAAACACATAGCCATCAGTGTTTTAACACTGGCATCTCGCAGCATTCTTTTGCGATGTCTTAAACTTAATGTAATCGACAACCACTTCTCTTAGTAATATGTCTCAAACTTTGAACGACAAGAGTCCAAGGAAATGAGTACTACGTGAAGTGTACAATTTATTTTAATTACACACGGCCAGTAAATTTTCTTTGAGAACAAAATTACACTGAGGCAAAGTCTGAAGTGTGTAGCTTTGGTGAGAATCAGAAAAGTTCGAGTGACACAGAGCATAAAGTGAAGAAGGATGTCTGCTGAGAAGCTGGGCTTTCTCTCTACTCAGATTTGAGGTTGGTAATCTGTGACATAGGATATGGTAATTATCACAAAAATATGTGCCTGGGGATGGTGAAGGGAGATTGTGTCTACGAAGCAGGAGCTATAAGAAAACTGCAGGTTGATCATGGTACACAGCAGAATAGACAAGATTATGTATCAATTCCATTCTCACACTGATATTTGTGTTGAAAGACATCTTTCTATAGAAGTGAGTCCAGGCCAATGAGAAAGCCTAGAAATGCAGGCATATTATACTCCCTGGTATTATTCATGACCCTTATATCTACCTATTAGGAACTCCTTTGCTTGACTCCTTTACTTCTATACCTATTAGACAATACCAGTGCCAACATGATGTATTGATTTATAATGGAAGAGAAGAATGGAAAATTCTCATCATGCTAATATTGTAATGTGATTATTACTCTACCAAGTGCTGAATTCACATATAATTACATCACATTCCTCTTTCCCTTTCCTCCCTTCTTCACCTCCCCAAATCCTTTCTTGAACTCATTCCATGTCTCCCTTCACTCACAAACTGATGCTCTTTTATTCTTTGATAATACTTTTAATAAATGCATAAGTATGCACAAATATTTAATTACAACATGCCTAGTTCATTTCTGGTACTTTGTTTTGTTTTTGTGTGTAGGTATGTATGATTTCATAGCTTTTTACTGGGTAACTAATTAGGGCTCTAATCTTTTTTCTTTGGGAAAAGGTAATTCCTCTTCTCTCTGCAGTCACCAGGGTGCCGGTATTTCTTGTCTAGAGCTATGATTCTGTGAGTTGCTCTTCCTTTGGAATGAGCATGTCTATTCATCATATCATGGTTCATATTTTGCTTCACCTATTTCTGGTATTCTAGCTCTAACATCTTTCCAAACCTCCTTTTCATAATTTTCTCTGAAACACCAATTCTGGAGCTGCGATGTAGACATATACAATGGGATATGTTTCACGATGATCCATTGATCTCTTCTTAAGGTCCAGCTGTGGTTTTCTGTTATGGTCTTCATTTTCTGGGAAAAGAAGCTTCCTTGATGAGGGGTGGTATGTACACTTCCCTGCGAGTGTAAGGACCAGATTGAGAATGTAGTTCGGAATTCTTCTGGTCTAGTATTGTGACAGTAATAGATTCTTTTCTAAATGCCATGACTTCACTAGTCCTGAGAATTTGATGAGGACCAGGCATTTTTTTCTTTCTTTGAGTAGACCCTAAGTTCAATTAGACAGCTGTTGATTACCACCAATATCTAGTGTCACTTACTGTAGCTTTACAGATATCTGGCCATTCTGATCATTGCTATTCTTCCAAGATTTGAAGCTGATTAGTATTATTACAACACATTCACAGTCATTATTCAGCTATTGACTTGTCATTCATGCATTTAATGTCATTTCCTGTTGATAATGAGATCTACATTTTATGTAACAATGCATTATGCAGATACCATAGAGACAAATACTTCTTTCTGAAAGAAATTTTAATAACAGCCATTTCCATATGTAATGGAGTGGATTTTTTTTTCATTTCAATAAAACCCTGCTGCAGAATGGAGATACAGTTTTCATTACATTAAAAATTCTTTACATCATTTCTCTGTACCATAATTTAGGAATTTCTGCGTGATTTATCTCCTTAAAATTTATGCCACATAGGAAGAGATTTAAAAAAAGAAGGCAAGAAAAGAGAGTGCTATAGTATCTGCGTTATCACTGCCCATCTTTAATGACTGCCTGTAGAGCACAGAAATCAAAGCAATGTGTTTGATGACACGTCATTACTAACAGAAGATGCTTTGTATTTAGCTTTGTGAAAGGGAACTCTAGACCATACTTGGGGATATTGACTGATTGCAGGAAAAATGATGAATGATACATAATTGCCTATTTAGATTTTTTGCCACAGTGAGTACAGAATTTGATTTGGATAAATTTTCAGCAAATAGACATCTGGTTTCTTTGAGTATGTGAAATAAGTTTCATTTCTCTTCTTCAGCGTTCCCTAAATATAAAATCATCGCAAGAACAGATTTTTTAATGAAAACTTGCAATGATTTATTGCTGAAAAATATTTATTTTCCAAGTTGTTATTTGTACTCAAAGTAATTGTGAAACAAATATACAATTTTATTCAGACCATAAAAATTTAACACATATTTTTGTAGTTAGTATTTCATGTAAAATACTTAACAAATTAAATTTATTAAACTTACTATTGTTTTCCAAGACTATAAAATCATGAAGTAATTATTCCATATATGAAAATGCACATTTTTATTTGATTTTCAAGCATTTTAGTGAATCCATAGCTTACAATGATGTTCTGGCTATGAACTAGAGTCAAGCAGAAGCTTTACCATTCATCAGCCATGGTAAAATTTTTAGTGACAAAGTCTCTATTAACAGCTGTACATATGGTATCCACACCCTCTGGTCTTCTCTCTGTGAGACAAAGATTTGGATTACAGTGAACTCACTAATAGATCAAGTTGAAGTTGAACTCACAGGATTCCACCTGTCTTTGCCTGCTGAATAATGTGGTCAAAGTTGTGTGGCACCATACTTAGTTTAGTATATTCTTCCTTAATCTTGTATAGTTCTCCTTGCTCTTTAGCTGTTGGAATTTCTCAACATTTTAACAGAGAAATGAAAGAAGGCATGGCATCATCCATCCAACTTAATAATTTATGTTATCTGATTATAAGTTATGTATAACTTAAATATTTATTAAAAACATAATATTTACATAAGCATAAACAGACTTAACATGACATACAAAATTCTAAATATGTTAATGGTTAAGTGACTTTATTAGTTAATACTGATTATAATAATTTAAATAGACAATGCATTCCCAATTAAATAACCCACACCATTCTTCACGGAAATAGAAAAGAATCTTCTAAGATTCATGAAACCAGATAAGACCAAGATAAATAAAGAAACCCTGATCAAAATTAATATTGGAAAGACTGCCATTCTAAACTTCAAGCTATGTTATAAAATTAAGTAATAAAAAATTATTTCATCAGTGGCACCATAGCAGACATGTATACCAATGGAACAAAATAAAAAAAAACAAACAGGACAACTTGAAATTATAGGCATCTAATATTTGGCCAAGAGTCAAAAAGCATATACTGGAGAACTGACAACATATGCAATAAGCAGTGCTGAAACACTGTGTGTATCCAAAAGAATGAAATAGGAAGATAAATATGCATTCCAACTGGATCAAAGACCCCAATTATAAATCTGAAACATTAAAACTACTGGAAAAATGATAGGCGATGCTGTATAAGATTTAGGTTCAGGAAAGGAATTTCTGAACAGGATTCCATTGCCAAGGACAATTAGAACCTCATGAAACCAAACATTTTCCCTACAGCTAAGTCAACAATTAAGGGAAGAAGAAACACACAGAATATGGGAGATTCTTTGCCAGTTACAACTTATGTATCTGTTGGCAGATTAAAATCCAGAATATAGAAAGAACAACAACCAAAATAAACAAAACAAAACAAAGAGTCAGGGAAATAAATGACCAAATTATAAATGGCCTAGGGATTTTAGCAGAGAGTTCTCAATAGAAAAAAAAAGAATATGCCTAAATGCTTCAAAAAAAGTATTCATCCTCCCTAGCAGTTTTAAATACTCAAATTAGAACAATGTTGAATTGTCATCTTTACTCACTAAAAATGACAAGAATCAACAAAATAGCTTACTTCAAATGTTGGTATGATGTGTGGAAATCCTTATTCGTGGTTGATGGGAACACAAATTAGTGCAGCTACTATGGGAAAAAGTTTGGATATTCTTAAGAAACCAAAAATAAATTTACTATATGATTCAGCTATACCAGTGATTGGCATATACCCATAACTTTCAACATTCTATTTCACAGAAACAAGCTTAGTCATGTTGTAGGAGGCCACGTGTTTTTTCCCGGGTGTTCAGCCCCAAATAGCCACACTGAAACTGCATTAGTTAAATCACTGCTTGACCTATTAGCTCTAACTTCTTATTGACTAGCTTTTATATCTGAATTTAACCTATTTCCCTTATTTTATATTTTACCACAAGGTTTGTGGCCTACCAACAAGATTCCAGCTGGCAGCTTGTATCTTTTACCTCTGGTGGCTACATGACATCTCCTGATTCTGCCTTTTTTCTCCTAGCATTCAGTTTAGTTTTCCCCATCCAGATCTGTTCTGCCCTGTGATAGGCCCAAAGGCCCTGTATGCAGGTAATCACTGCATACAGAGGGGAATTCTACATCAAGTAACTTACTTAGAATAGCCAGTAAATAGATAGAATATAAATATTTTTTCCATGTGTAGTAATCATTTATATGTTTCTCTTTAAAACTGATGAGAATGAGACATTTTGAGAATAACTCAATTAAAATTTTGAAATAATAATAATAAATCAGTTTTTTTCTATCAAGGCCTAGAGTAATGATTGAATAATGATAGAGTATTTCCTAGAGGAATGAGGCTATGTTTAATAAAAGTAGAATCCTCCCTGGATAGGCAAGCTTATATTTTTTTCTGGACACTTTTTAAATTACTAAATTGTGTTAATTTTTCAAGTGTTTATAAAAAAGATAAAGTTTAAGTATGAGGAACAACCCGAGCCAACTGGGCTTGAGGCATGGCTCAGCCATTAAATGCTAGGCTCACAACCAAAAAAAAAATCCCTCTTAATACATGAATTATAATTATAATGTGATACACATACTAAATAAATGCTCTTAAGGTACAATGAAAAATTAAATCATGAAACAGGCAGGTAAATCTTAAAAAAAGATTATATACAGTGAAGTAACACAGACAGAAAACACCATATGAATTCTTACTCGATTAATCCATAGCCCCTTGCTCCAAATATTCAGATGTAAGTATACAATATGGAGTAACCATAGAAACCAGGGGAGTATAAGGAGAATCATTTTCCCTCAGGAATGAATCTTTATTTACTATATAATATAAAATGCTGAGTCATTAAACAGAATGTGTACCCAAACATCAAAAATGTACTCTGCACACTGTATTTACATATTTGTGCATATATGTGTATGAGAGAGAGAAAAGAGAGAGAGATTGTAGAAGAAATAGATATCAATGTGAGAGTGACCAACATTGAAGTTATTTTAAGGAGGGGGTTTGAGATAGGCTGCCGTGAGACAAGAGAAGTAGAAAGTGATGTAATTAAATTTCTATTAAAATCTGTGAAAATAAAATGAATGAATGGCAATGTAAATAATAAAGGAAAAGAAAATTTAATCATAAATGTGCCCCATGGCTCATTTTATAATGCTTGTCCACTTTATGCTGATTCTATTTTAGGATCCTTTGTAACTTTCAGTTCGCAAAAGTAAGTTGGCAGATGGTCATTTAGTGTGCCCTTTGGAGATTACTCTACCCTGTTCAGGCTTTACTCTCTGTTTTGTGAATTGTCATGATGTGAATTGTCCATTTCAAATTTTTCCATGGTCATTGACTTTGCTGCTCTCCTTGCTTCCCTACCACAATAAACTAACACCATCTGGAAGTGTGAGACAAAATTAACTTTTTTACATCACATTGTTTTCCATCAAGATAGGTTGAAAGTAACATATTACATTTGGAATTTGCAGATTTCCCTAAACAATGTTATCGGTCATTATCAAAACTTAAACATAATCTTCTATAGGATACATATTCAAAAAACTTTCTTTTGTTTGTATTTGCACTACCTACATTTAATTCCGAAAAAAATCTACTGTGTTCAGGTCTGGAGACATGATTTAGCAGGTAAGAGCTCTTGCTTCTCTTGAAAGGATCTGAGTTCAATTCCCAGCACCTACATGGCAGGTCACAACTACCTATCATTACAATTCTAAACATTTGACGCTTTCTACAGGCATCTTGTTGGTAATGTACACGTATTGTTCCTTTACATACATGGAGGCACATTCCACCACACCCACATACATACACTAACATATAAATATATCTTTTTAAAATTCTTATACACAACTCTCAGGATATCTTCTCTAATTAACACCAAAATTGAAGGAAAACAAGACAAAACAAGCAAAATAACACCAATCTTTATTTCATAATGTAAATTCCATGACCTGGATTGATAATTTGTTTACAGCCCAAGGTATGTTGTAGGAATGTTTTCTTCAAGTGTTATACACATTGTTTTGTTGATTTTTCTAAACTTAGGGTTTTCTTATTACAATGGCCTAATTACTTCACTAATTCATCAGATCCAATGGGAAAATTATGCAAATTAAGTTTTCATTCAACATACTTTACCAATCCCTTTCACAAAAGCATTGTTTTATTACATCTTGAAAACTGCTGATGGTGAGGTTTGGTTCTTGGAGGTAGCAAATGGATAACTCTATCTTGTAATATGATCTATCAGTTTGTGTCTCGTTAGTAGAGAATTGTGACCATTAATTAATGTTTTTTAATTGAATGATGCATAACTACACCTGTCATTTACCTACGTATGCTCTCTTTCCTTAAACATCTTTGAATGAAATGTGCTAGAAGTTTTTTTTTTTTCATCTTGAGTAAGTCTAACTAACCCTCCCTTCAGATCTTAGCATTCCTTTCAGTATTCCCTGTGGAGCTGACCTTGAGGCTATAACTTCCGTAAATCTGTTTTTGTCTTGAGACATTTAGTAGAGTCAGAAGTAATGAATGTCTACCACAAGTCAGTGTTTGAGGAACACAAAATAGAAGTTGGACATCAGAACTCACAGTGATTATGACAACATACCTAAGTTCAACATCAACTCAATCCTGAAAAAATTCATCATGGGAGGATAATAGCATAAAGCTTCATGAAACTGAACAATTATTGACTATTGGTAGTTGCTGGAATTCAGTCATTTTTGAGCCAGGGGATGCTTAAACACCCAAGAGTATATATACAGTACATATTGAATTTGGTGAGTTTTCAAAATAAAGAATTTTTTTGGAGAAATCTTGTTAAAGTTACCCTTTATAAATCAACTTTTTATTAACTTACAAACAAGTGAACAATGTTCTTTGAGGTGATTTACAACTATGCACTCATTCGGTATTTATACTGTACACTCATTATTTTTCAAAATTAACTGACTTCTAAGACAGACATAATCAATCTTATAATGCTTTGGATATCAGCTGTATTTGATTCTTACAACCTCAGCTGAATGCACAGCTTTGGTTCTCCCACATTCCCTGTTTTGCCTCTGTAAATACTGCATACTTCTGACTCAGAAAAATGTGTGGTACATTTTAGATGGGGTGATCAGGTCTTAGACAATGAAAGCAGAGAGGTTTTGAGAAGCAGTGCTCAGCCACTAACATGCAGACAAAAAATAATTTGGAATCATGTGAATATAGAGAGACAATATCTGATTGTAGCTTTGCATTGTTAGTCAGTAAGAGAAAAAGTAATACTTTTTCACTTATGAGACGCCTGAAAAATTTTGATTAATATGAAATTTATTCATTCCATTATGTTTTGATTTTTGATTTGCTGTTCATTATATACAGAGGAAGGATTTGTTCAGAACTGATTCTATTCTTAGATTTGATTCTCTGAATTTAGATTTATTTTATATAGAAACACAAGACCATGAATCTACTTAATACATCAGACCTATTCTTGAATAAACAAAATGAAGAGTTGGTCTTTTTATGTGTCACTACCATATAAAAACATGGGAATGAAAACTTTGGTATATAATGAAGGTAACAGTGAATTTGGGAGGATATGGGAGTGGTGGGTAAAAATGTTCAAATGCAGAGTATGAAATTCTCAACAAAAAATAATTAAAATATTTAAAGGAATTGAGAGAAGACATAAGATACACTAAACAGATACACTAAGCCATTTCACTTCTGCTTGTGAGTCTATTTCAAGCATCTTCCTAGCCCATAACATAAAAATGAATGAATTTAACATCAATATTCCCAGAGATTATTTGCTGCAAAAAGAATTAACTAGAATTAGAAAACACCATTTTTAAATGATTGAAGGACCCCAAATGAATTTTTTATGAGCAACACACTGGTCAAAGAATGGAGAGAATAGTTAAGGCACAGAAGATATTTTGAAAAAAATATAGAAAGAGCCATTACAGGTTGGGGGAGAGAGAGGAAGAGAGACAAATGCCACTATGTGTAAGAGACATACAGAACAACATATAGACAGGCAAAGTATTTCTATTTTGAATGTAACTTCTAGTTTCTATATTATATGAGTGTAAAAATCTCATAGACTTAGAATAAAAATAGATTTGGAGACTTAGAAAACCAAAAAAATATAATTTACTACATTTTTGAAAAATAAAAGTTAATATACAGATTTTATTAAATGAACATTTTTTCCTTTGAGATTTGTGCACTCATATAATGCAAAAACTAGAGGCTCAAAAAAGTTTTTCAAAAATTATTATCTTATCAAGATAACCAAGGCTACAATAATCTAGCAGACATAATTTATAATTTTGAAATTTCTATTCTAAGGAACGTTAGAATAATATAATTGTGATTCTCTTTTAGAAGACAGAACACTAGGAAGGCACAGAGGCTATGGGCATTGGAAAAATACAGATATTGCATGTGAAGACTGAATAAAATTAAGCTAGTAATAAAGAAGTTATTTGAAACACTGTAGAAATATATGTTATATTAGTATAAACTTATTTTTAAAAGTAAAACACAAATTAATAAATCATACATATTATTTATTTAATGTGTTATATGTGTCCTCTACCCAAGCTAAATTTTTAAATGTTTATATCCTTATTGATCTTTATCATTTTATGAGTTATTAATAAATGGAAATAATATTTTATCACACATTTTTAAAATCTGTATCTGGTATCATTTTACTTTTTGCCCATTAGAAGTGCTAAAACTTGTAATGGTTCCTTACCTTAATTTTATTTGGACAAATATATTTTATCTAAAACATTTGCTCTGACAATTGTATTACTACAAAACAGTGGCTTAGTGGTATTCTTAGTGTTACCAGATTACACCCTTTATTATGCTTTTTTAGTTGTTTGTATTGAGCTATATATATTCCCTGCTCCCCTCTTTTCCTCTCCCTTCCCCTTCAAACTTCTCCCATAGTCTCCATGCTCCCAATTTATAAGAAAATCTGGTCTTTTTCTACATTCCATGTTTATTAGATTCATGTATGTCTCTCTTTGGGTCCTCATTGTTGTCTAGAACTCTGGGATTGTGAATTGTAGGCTACTTTTTTGCTTTATGTCTAAGTACTTATAATATTTGTCTTGCTGGATCTGAGTTACCTCACTCAATATGATATTTTCTAGCTCCATCCATTTGCCCACAAATTTCATATGTCATTACTTTTTTCGGCTGTGTAGTACTCTATTGTGAAAATATATCAAATTTTCCTTATCCATTCTTTGGTCCAGGGGCATTTAGGTTGTTTCCAGGTTATGGCTATGACAAACAATGATGCTATAAACATAATTGAGCACAAGTCCTTGTGATATGATTGAGCATCTTTTGGGTATGTACCCAAAAGTGGTATTGATTTGAAACAATGGTCTTATAACCTGTAAGATTTGTCAGTTGTATTGCTTTAATAAAATGCTGATCAGCCAGTAGCCAGGCAGAAAGTATAGATGGGGCAACCAAAAGAAGTGACTTCTGAGAAGAGGAAAATGTAAGTCTGAAGTCCTCACCCAGATGCAGAGGAATCAAGATGAGAATGCCTCACCGATAATGGTACCAAGACACGTGGCTAACACAGACAGGAATTATGGGACAGTAAGATATAAGAATTCATTAATAAGTAAGCTTGAGCCAAGCAGTTCATAATTAATAAACATTTAATGCCTCTGTGTGCTTCTTTGGGACTGAATGGCTATGGGACCAGGTGGGAAAGAATCTTTGTCAACATGATATATCTGGGTCTTGAGGTAGGTAGTTTCCTAACTTTCTGAGAAATTGCCATACTTAAATCCAAAGAAGGTGTACCAGTTTGCACTCCCACCATCAATGGAGGGAGTGTTCCCATTGTCCCACATCCTCTCCAGTATAATTGGTCATCAGTGTTTATGATCTTGACCATTCTTTACAGGTGTAAGATAGAAATTCAGAGCTGTTTTAATTTGTATTTCTCTGTCGGCTACGGATGTTGAGCATTTCATTAAGTGTCTTTCAGTCATTTTAGATTCTTCTGCTGAGCTTTCTCTGTTCAGGTCTGTACTCCATTTTTTATAGGATTTTTAATTCTTTTGATAACAAATTTCTTGAGTTCTTTGTATATTTTGGAGATCAGACCTCTGACAGATGTGGGGTTGGTGAAGATCTTTTCCCATTCTGTAGGCGGCCATTTTGTCTTGTTGACCATGTCCTTTGCTGTACAGGAGTTTCTCAGTTTCAGGAAAACCATTTATTAATTTTTTTTCTCAGTGTCTATGCTACTGGGTTATATTTAGGAAGTGGTCTCCTGTGTCAATGCATCCAAATATACTTCCCACTTACTCTTTTATGAGGTTCAGTGTGGTTGGTGTTATGTTTAAGGCCTTTGATCCATTTGGACTTAAATTTTGTGCATGGGGATATATATGGATCTATTTTCATTCTTCTACATGCTGATATCCAGTTATGCCATGAGCATTTGTTGAATACGATTTCTTTTTACAATTTTATATTATTTTGTCAAAAATCAAGTGTTCATAAGTGTATGGATTAATATTTGAGCCTTTTGATTTGGTTCCATTGGTTCTGCTTCCTGTATTTATGCCAATACCAGACTGTTTTCAGTGTGCAGCTCTGTAGTACAGTTTGAAGTCAAGTACTGTGATATCTCCAGAGGTTGTTTTAAAGTGCAGGATCATTTTAGCTATCCTGAGTTTTTTTTTTTTTTTTGGTTTTCCATATTAGTTGAGTATTGTTTTTTTTTTTGAGACATATGAAGAATTTTACTGGGATTTTGATAGGCATTGCATTGAATTGTTAGATTGCTTTTGTAAGGTTACCATTTTTACTATGTTAATTCTACCTACCCAAGAGCATGAAATATCTTTTCATTTTCTGATGTCTTCTTCAATTTCTTTTTTCAAAGACTTAAAGTTCTTATCATATAGGTTTTCCACTTGTTTGGTTAGAGTTGCTTCAAGGTATTTTATGTTATTTGTGGCTATAGTGAAGGATGATGTTTCTCTGATTTCTTGCTCAATCCATTTATCATCTATGTAAAAGGAGGGTTACTGAATTTTTTGAGTTAATCCTGTACACTGCTACATTACTGAAGGTGTTTATGAGTTGTAGAAGTTCCTTGGTAGAGTTTTTTGGGTCCTTTATGTAAACTATAATATCATCAGCAAATAGTGAGAGTTTGGCTTCTTCTCTTCTCATTTGTATTCCCTTGATATTCTCTGTTGTCTTATTGCTTTAGCTAGCACATCAAGTACTACACTGAATAGATATGGAGAGAGTGGACAAGCTAGTATTGTTACTGATTTCAGTGGAATCACTTTGAGTTTCTCTCCATTTAGTTTGATGTTGGCTGCTGGCTTGCTCTATATTGTTTTTATTATGTTTCGGTATGTTCCTTGTATTCCTGATCTCTCCAAGACCTTTATCATGAAGGGATGTTATATTTTGTCAAAGGCTTTTTCAGCATCTAATGAGATGATCGCATGTGTTTTTTTTTTTAAGTTTGTTTATATGGTGGGCTACATTCACAGATTTTTGTATGTTGAATCATTCCTGTATCTCTGGACAATTTTTCTGATGTGTTCTTGGATTTGTTTTGCCAGTATTTTATTGAGTATTTTTGCTTCAATGTTCATGAAGGAGATTGGTCTGTAATTCTCTTTCTTAGTAATGTCTTTCTGTGGTTTGAGTATCAGGGTAATTCTAGCCTCATCAAAAGATTTTGACACTTTTATAATTTAAAAAAGAAAGAGTTTGACAATGTTCCTTCTGCTTCTATTGTGTGGAACAATTTGAGGAATATTGGTATTCGTTCTCTGGATTGGGCCTACTCCCTCAGTGGTGGATCCCTCAGTTTGTGTTTTCTTTATTGTCTCTTTTTCGGTTTTCAAGTCTTGAATCATTTCTTTCATCTGTTTGATTGCTTTTTCTTGGTTTTCTTTAAGGAATTTGTTGATTTTTTTTTGGGGGGGATAATTCTTTGAGGGACTTTTTCATTTTCTCTTCAAGGGTCTTAAACATTCTCCTAAAGTTATTTTTTTAGGTCATTTTCTTCTGGTTCATCTATATTTGGTTTTTCAAGACTTGCTGTTGTAGGACCACTAATTTTTCTTGGTGCCATGCTTCTCTTTGTGTTGTTGATTGTATTCTTACCATGTATAACAATCTTTCCCTCTGGTTGGTGTGTTTGGGGCTATATCTCTGGTGATCAATCTTCCAGGTGCCAGTGCATCCAAGGCTCAGATGGTTATTCTCGTGGTGTGATGGAGGAGGGTTAACTGTCTATGTGTTACTTTCATTGGTTAATAAAGAAACTGCCTTGGCTTTTGATAGGACAGCAGCTTAGATAGGTGGAGTAGACAGAACAGAATGCTGGGAGGAAGAAGGCGATGAGGTAGTCGCCATGACTCTCCTCTCTGAGACAGCTGCAGGTTAGAATCCTCCTGGTAAGCCACCACCTCATGGTGCTCCACAGATTATTAGAAATGGGTTAGATCAATATGTAAGAGTTACCTAATAAGAGGCTACAGATAATGGGCCAAGCAGTGTTTAAAAGAATACAGTTTCTGTGTAATCATTTTGGATAAAGCTAGCTGGGACCAGGTGGCAGGATACAATCCGCTGTTCCATCAACAGTGGTGCAGTCAGGTCCATGATGCCAGTCACCCTGGAGGTCACTCAGCACTCTCTAGTGTTACTCTGCAATCCCAGGAGTCATTCAACCTCACACTCATGAAGGTTGCTTGCTTGGGGATGCTCCTGCAGTGGTCACTGCATTGGGTCTCCTTCAGCAGAGGTTGCTTACTCAGGACTCTTCCAGCAGAAGTCCCTGGCTTGGATCTATTCTGGCAAAGGTCTCTGGCACAGGCCTGCTCCCTTGAAAGTTGCTCTCTTGTACTTGCTGCTATGAAGGTAGCTGCCTCCAGCCTGCTTCAGCTGAGGTAGTTGGCTCAGGCCTGCTCTTGAAGAGGTTTCTGGCTCAGGCTTGTGTCCAGAGACATCCCTGGCTTGGGCCCAGTCCCACAGAGGTCTCTGGCTTGGGCCTGCTCCTTTGGCAGTCACTCACTTGTACCTGTTCCTGTGGAGGTCACTGCCCCAGGCCTACTCTGGAGGAGGTTCCTGGATTAAGCTTTCAGTATGTTTTTGTGCTATTATTGTGTATACAACTTCTACATAACTCATAAATAGTTTTAAATATGTATGTATTCATCTTAAGATCCTTTTACACCCTGTCAGCTTTGGTGGAAGGATGTTTTCAGTTTTAGAACTTGGACTGCATCCATATAAAAGCTTGTGTATCACTTATCATGCTTCTTTTTCATATTCACTGAAGGTAGGTTCTCCTTTCCAGGACAAAACCTCAAAACTTTGTGCTCATATTTATTCTTTCCAAGATAGCATGCTTATTCACCTTTTTAGTAAATTAAAAGCTTATTATATTCATATTTATAGTTGTGTTCAGGTACCATAACTATAGATTAGTGTGTGCTTAACTTTTTATGTATTATAATAAGAATTAATACATGTAAACCTATAGGTATGATCATCTTTGCCATAGGAGCAAGTCACTAAATAAACTCAAAGTTAAGGGAAGCTTATTGAACAGAAAGGAAATCAGAAGTTTGAGGAGATCATCTCAAGTGTTGTCAAACTACATACCATGATATCTCTCAATCTAACTTTCTTCTCTTGAAACACGAATAACAGGATGCTCAGTTTCTTTTTTATTTTAATATATATAGTGATCCCTTCTTTTACTTTTGTTTAAACAAATTATTTTTTATCAAATACATTTGTTATGACAATTCTATTTTCATTTAGTTAAGGTAGGAGTATTTTTGCTACAATGATCAGATTCTTCTTTTTCCACATGGATTTTTGTGCAACTATTTAAAATAATTTAAATATTTAATTTAAAATGTAAGATACTTGAATAATTTATATTACTTAAAGAATTATTTGAGTAATTCAAAATAAAAGTTTACATGTTAATGCTTATTTATTTTCAGAAACTAAATTGAAATTGTATATCTATTCTATCCTTAATTTAAATGTCTTTTTATTGAGATAATAAATATTACTATGTGTTTATTTTTCTATATTTAAGGAAGAATGATAGTTTCATAATAAAATATCATGAAAATTACTCCAAATATACATTCAATAGGGTTTGGCACTCCAAGTAATCAATATATTCATCAAGCATTAATCAAGTTTCTTCAAAAATTCACTGGGGAGGGAAACACAAATGATAATACTTGTGCTTGAAAATACATATCCAGAGCTTTCAAATAGGTTATTACATATATATTATATAACTTGCTGTTAAAGAAAGCACAGTAGTATAAGGATAATGGAGACTAGGTGTGTGTATAATTTCCAAAAGTAGAAATCACTGTTAAGTAATTGACTTTTCTTAATAATGACTACATTTTCTTAATAAAGTTTTACTTATAAAATATATACATAACAATTAAACAATACAGTACTGCAATTTTAAGTGCCTTAATTTTTGTTAATTTTGCAAACAAAAAGTAGCAAAGTACAAAGTTATCACACACCACATACACACATACCCAGACAAAACATACACAAGAGTAACCTTTGTATATATTATTTACAAGAATACTGACAAACAAATTTGGCATAAATAAAATTCCATCCACTATAACATCAAAAATTTCTTGGAAACCGTTTACCCAACTGAATGAATGGCTTCCACAATGAAAACATTAAGACGCTGAACAAATAATTCAAAAAGATAGAAGAGGGAAAGACTTCCCATACCTATGGAATGGTTCCATTAATACTGTAAAAAATGACCCTACTATGAAAACAATTTAAATATTCAATGAACTTCCTGTCAAGATTCCAAAGTAAGTTTAAAATATCTTAAAATTCCTGGAGATGTAAGCAAGGCACTAGAGAAACTGCATAGAATAAACTTAGACCCACTGAATATGAGGGGCAGTTGTAAAGCTTGGATAGTCTGCGGGGCCACTGGCAGTGGGACCAGGACTTACAATGGCATCTAGGACCACATTCTTTTTGGAGGGATACCTTGCTCAGCCTAGATATAGGGAAGAGGTCTTGTTACCTCAAAGTGAGGTGTCAAACTTTGCTGACTTCCCATGGGAGAAGATGGGAAGCTGGGGTGGGAGGACAGTGGAGGAAGCAGGAGGAGGGGAGGGTTTGGGGACAGGGATAACTATGTAAAATAAGAAAATATTGTATTAAAATCTTAGTAAAAAAGAAAAGAAGTACAGCTAAATTAAATAGATGGCAAAAATGGAATAGACAATATAGAGGTAGACTTATGAGTTAAAATCCTTTTAAGATGGAGAATCATTTTTAAATTGAGACTATGAGAATTCCCAAGAATATGTCATCAGTATCATTAGTAGATATTTTTAAATGTTGGTAAACTGAGGCAAAGACTGATGCACCTTAGAAGACTTTTCACTCAGTTGAATGCCCACTTTCAATCTCAAAGAATATAATTGAAAAGGAGAAGAAATCAAATCTTGAATCATCTATGAAGATTTGCAGAGGCAGTAATAATCTTACCGTCACCTAAGTACCAGAGAATGATATTAGCCTCGCTGAAACTTGGAAACAGAGCCAAGGACATAATAGCTGATATTTGATAGATTTACCATAAATGTTTGTGGCATCCCTTTGTTCTGAACTAGAAGCACCGATTTGCTGGATATTTCTGTCAAACTAAATGATGCAAAGTATTTTCCTTGTTATGAAGGAATAAGGAGTGGAATGAAATTTTTAGCGTTTCCTCCGTGAAAATTTAAACAGATATCAGCTGACACAGAATAAAGCAGTTCACTAGTTCCTATTTCAACTGTCAAACCTAATGCTTTTAATTCTTCATTTAAAATATAAAGTAAAACAAAGACAAACTTCCTAGATAGCAATTATGTAGTTTACAGTATTTATTTAATAGAATATCTTTAAAGTAAATATTAAGTATAATATTGAAAATACTATAAATTTGAAATATTTTCAAAAATACTTGATACAATTGGTTGTTTAATGTTGGTTTCTTCAGTCTTATTTTTAGTGAAATAGTAAAATTTGTATAGTGAAATAAAGGGCATCAAAGAGTTCCTAATATTATCACTGTTAAAGAAAGAAAATATATAAGTAAATCTAAGTATGTTTCTAATTAGCAAAGCTTTGGCCAAGTGATTTAGCAGGACTTATCCTCAGGGTCATGTCCATGAATTTAGACAATACTCTTCTCTGTTCCATAACTTTAAATAAACATTTACATATATTAGTTTTTCAAATATATTATATATTTTCAAATATATGTTATATATATATATATAATAGTGTACTTAAAATATATGTCTTCTTTTATTTCTTGTTTGTTATTATTAGCACTCTAATATTGCTTTAACTATATTTTATTCTTTCTCTATTTTCCTTTTCTCTCTGTGTGTATGTGTGTTTCTGTGTATGCACTTATGTGCAGGTATTTGCAAAGCCAGAAGAGGGTATCAGATCCCCTGGAGCTAGAGTTATAGGAGGTAGAGAGCCAACCAAAATTGGTGCTGGGAACAGAACTTTGATCATTTGAAAGGGCAGTAATGACTCTTAACCACTGAATATTGGTTGTTTGTTACTATTTACTCTTTTATTCTTTCCAAATAATAAGCACACAGAGACTTATTATTACTTACAAATATCTGTGCAGCCTTAGCTTGACTTATTTATAATCAGCTTTTCTAGACTTAAATTATTCAATATACCATTTTCTTTGGGATTTTTCTTTTTCTTGCTTCTGTAATCTTACTTTCACTCTTACTCTTTGGCTGGCTGGCTAGACCCTTCTTTATTTTAACTCCTTGTTCTCTTGCTCCTCAGTCCCAGATTTCTCTTGCTATTTATTATCTCTGCCTGGAAGTAATGTTGTTTCTCTCTCCTTCCTAGTTATTGGCCACTCAGCCCTTTATTACACCAATCAGGTGTTTTAAGCAAGCAAGGGACCATAGTTTTACAGAGTTAAACAAATGCAACATAAAAAAATGCAACACAATTTTGCATCATTAAATAAATGTTCCCCCGCATAAACAAATGAAACACACCTGAAAATAATATTCCACAACAACTGAAAATTTTCTTTATTCCCATCTAAGAAGACTTTTCAGTGTATTGTAGTATAAACCTGAGAGAAAATATTTTACTATGTTAATATTTGAAACTTTTATTCTACAAGAGTCAGTATGTCAATGCTGCATTCACTTGTTAAAAGAGGAAAATATATTTTTCACTGAAACATTTTTCTTTACTTCTTTTAATTTAATTACACTTTGGCAATGTTACATATTCATGTCTTTTTTTTCCTTTTTTTTCTCCAAAGTTTATTAAATTATAAAAGTTTCCATTTCGGCCCCTCCTCCAAACATCCTCCCACTCCCCTCACTCCCCCTCCCCCTCCCTCTCCATCCCTAAGGGCAGTCAGGGTTTCCTGCCCTGTGGGAAGTTCAAGTTCCTCCCCCCTCCCTCCAGGTCCAGGAAGGTGAGTATCCAAAAAGACTCAAAAATCCAGTATATGCAGAGGAAACAAGTCCCAGTGTCATTGTCCATGGCTTTTCAGAAAGACTCCGGGCCAGCCACATTCAGAGAATCCGGCCACATTCAGAGAATCTGGTTGGATCACGTGCTCGTTCAATCCCAGTCCAACTGGCCTTGGTGAACTCTCATTAGATCAGTCCCCTTGTATCAGTGGGTGATCGCACCCCTGATTTCCTTTTTCATGTTCTTCCTCCTTCTGCTCCTCATTTGGACCTTGAGGGGCTCAGTCCGGTGCTCCAATGTGGTTCTCCGTCTGTATCACCATCCATCGTCAGATGAAGGTTCCCTCTGGTCTTGCCTTCTTTGCTCACATTTTCTTTCCTTCTGCTTCTCGTTTGGACCTACGGAGTTAAGTCCAGGGTTCCAATGTGGGTCTCTGTCTCTATCTCTATCCATCGCCAGATGAAGGTTCTATGGTGATAAGCAAAATATTCATCAGTATGGTTATAGGCCAAGGCCAGTTCAGTCACCCTCTCCTCTGTTCAGAGAACAATCTGGGGATCTCTCCTTGGACCTGGGATCCCATTTATAATCAAGTCTCTTGTAAACCCTAAAATGACTACCTTAGTTGAGATATATTCTTCCCTGATCCCATATCCATCCTTCCTCCCTCCCCCCCATCCCAGTCCCCTGAGCTTTCCCCATTCCTCCCCTAGTCCCTTCTCTCTAACCCTCTCCCCTTCCAACAACCATCCCACCCCCCTCCCCCATGCACCCGATGTTACCTGGGACTCTTGTCTATTTCCAAACTCCAGGAGGATAACTACATGATTTTCTTCAGGTTCACCTTATTTAGCTTCTCTAGGATCACGAATAATAACCTCAAAGACCTTTAATTATGGCTAGAATCCACTTATGAGTGAATACATACCATATTCCTCTTTTTGGGTCTGGCTTACCTCCCTCAGTAAAGCGTTTTCTATGTCCATCCATTTGCATGAAAAATTCAAGATGTCATTGTTTTTTACCGCTGAGTAAAACTCTAGTGTATATATGTTCCACACCTTCTTTAACCATTCTTCTATTGAGGGGCACCTAGGTTGTTTCCAGGTTCTGGCTATTACAAATAGTGCTGCTATGAACATAGTTGAACAAATGCTTTTGTAGTATGTTAGGGCATCTCTTGGGTATATTCCCAAGAGTGGAATTGCTGGGTCCTGAGGGACGTTGACTCCCAGTTTCCTGAGAAACCGCCACACTGATTTCCACAGTGACTGCACAAGTTTGCATTCCCACCAACAATGGATGAGAGTTCCCCTCTCTCCACATCCTCTCCTGTCTTAAAAAGTAAGGGAATGAGTGTGACATATCGTTCATCCTAGGAAAGGAAAATGAGAAAAGACTGGTTGAGAAATGAAACAGAAAGATCAAGTGGGAAGTGAAAGTAAAGTATGGGATGAAGGAGGGAAAACAGCTAAAATTAAGGGCAATTTTGGGGGGAGTCATATGGAAATCTAACTAATAGAAGCATCATAAAATATATACTTTTATGGAGAAGACCTAAATGAAATTACTAAACAATGGGGGAGGCAGAGTCTCAACTGTTCATCTGTTATCACCATATTAAGCTTACAGTACTGGATTTGGGTTACATTTAATTTAATTGGTGGCCAAATGGTCTCCATGGCAATTCTCAAACAGCACATTCTATTGTCAAGACTCAGTTGCTCTCCAGAAATGAAAAGATTCTACTGAGAGAGAAAATAGTATTATAACTCAATGAAAGTGGAGATGTTGAGTCAGTGTGTATCATGAGTTTTAACTGGTCTTCATAATAAACACCTGGAGTCAGGTATTGGAGAAAATGCTGAAAGATCAGAGAAACGAAGGAGCAAAATGCAGTTTCTTTACTTAATCAACTAACCAGCTAAAAAGAGACTGCGTTTCTGCCTCTTCTTGTCTTTCTGTCCAGCCATTCTACTTCCTGTCTGTCTGTAGAGACCTCCAGACTTCTACGGTTTTCTAGTGGCCAGCTCTGCACTCTGATCTTCAGGCAAGCTGTGTTAACAAGATTCCACCAAGTGGCTACATAGAGCCCTCACCCCTATATCCCAGTGTCTGTGAATGGTACTCTGCACTCTATCAAAAGAGAAACTAAAACACCAAGCCAGCCACAAACCCCTCCTCTACAATGCCGTACTGCCTGCAAGATATACTAGAGCAAAGGCGGTAGAAAGGTTGTGGGAGTTATCAACCAATAACTATTTTGACCTAAAACCAATTCCACAAGATGGAGCCCATGGCCAGACATTGTTAGCATAACCAAGAACCTGAAAGTAGATAGCCCAGGGACATATGATAAAAGCAACTAAGATTGGTATAAAAGAAAAAGTTGTAAAAGAAAATGATTCCAAATGGCATTCTCCTCTTCTCATAGATCAGGGCCTTGTTCAAACACCATCACAAAAACTTTCTTCTATAGTAAACAGGAACAAATATAGAGATGCATAGACAGACATTACACAGAGAGTGAGATTGTTGGGAACACTCAGACCTAATGGGAAATCTTTATTAAATTTTTCCCCTCAGTGTCCAGGGAACCTCTAGACTATAGAAAGACTATAATAAGAACCAGAAGGAAGAAGAGACAAGAAAGGTAGTCCCTCTGAATCAACATGAACAAAGCTCATATGAGCACAGAAACTTAAGGAAAATATGCAAGACCTGCGTGGGTCTTTACTAGGTTCCCTTCATATTTATTATGTGTAGTATGAGGGCCGGCTTGTTGGGGTTTCTATCCCGCCTGGTATCCCACAGCAGGCAAATCCCAAATAAAATCACACACAGGACTCCATAAGATTATAAAGCTGATTGGCCCATTAGGTCAGGCTACTTATTAGCTCTTATAACTTCTGTTACCCCATTATCCTTATCTACATTAGCCACATGGCTCCGTACCTTTCTCAACTGGGCAAGTTACATGCTGCCTCTTCAGTGGTCTGCGCAGGAATGGCGGAGAGTTCTTCCTCCTCTCTAGCCTTCTCCTATTCTCATTGCCCTGCCTCTACTTCCTGTCTGGTTGACTCGCCTAGGCTTCCTGCCTGGCCAATCAGCGTTTTATTAAAATACATGATTGACAGAACACAGACAATTCTCCCGCACCAATTATGGTTTCCAGTTTAGTGTTTCTGTGGGATTCCTGGGTGTTCAGATGCGTGAGTCTCTCACTCTTGTGCCCTCTCCTGGGATCTTTTAATTCTATTGTTTTTTTTTGCATTTCTTTCTTTTTCTATTTTATATTTTTTTATTTTTTCTTCTATTGGTTTTTCTTGTCCAACTTTATTGGGATACATTACCTTAATCTTATATTTTATTTTGCTATATTTTCTAAAAAATGAATTTTGAATGAAAACCTAGTGCTTTTGGTAAAAGTTAACTCAACTGTCACTTATACCTGCTGGAAGAGGAAAAATTAGTTTTTTCCAATAAAGTCACATGGGTATATCAACACCTGCAGGGCAGGTCTCCTGTTCAAGAGTAGTTGATTAACATATAATTGACTAAACAGTTTTTTTGTGTGTGTTTTTATTTGGTTAAATTTGATGTTTCCTCCTTTTCTTTCTTTCTTTCTTTTTTTTTTGATTGTGTGTGGTTTTATTTTATCTTCTTGGTTTTGATGTTTTGTTGTGTTGGATTATCATTTGCTTTTTGAGAAAGAACAAAGTTGAATGGCTATGGTGGGAGAGGGGATCTGGTAGGACCTGGGGGAAGAATGGGATCAAATATATCTTAAATCTTAAAACATGTTATCTAAATCTTTTAAAAAAATGTTTTAAGTAATAAAAAAAGAAAACACACAAATGAGTCTCTAATACTCGTGAAAATGAAACAGCTGGATCAAAGGTACCTCCCACAGAGCACATGTGTGCAGCACGTTCCTTTTATTCTCTGGTATTTTCTCAACTCTGTCTTTTTCAGCTAGAAACAAAGCAGTTCATTACTACATACTGATAAAATGAGGTTGATAACTACTGAAAGTATGCTGAATGATTTAAAGGGAAAACTAGTATCTGGAAAAACAAAAAAGAACATGTCAGAACAAGAAGGCAGACCAAGAGATGTTTCAGAGATATATTTAACCAAGTATACTTTTGGGGAAAGAAGTTTCTTGGTTTAATACAATCCTTGAAGAGCAAACTAACATGTTTACATTGAAACTCAACTCAGTGTACATGTCGTTTCTTTCAAGAAGTTGGGTTCTAGAGATAGACTACATGTGCTAACTTAAGGGCATAAGGAAGACTCTGGGCTGGAATTCATCATAGATAATATGGAAGTCTTTGAGATATTAAAAATCTCTAGCCCTAGCTGACGGACATTGGGGGAGCCTTTATTTCTTCAAACAATGAAAGGATTAGACTGTTAGGTGTCTCTAAACCCTCGTGTTGAGAGTTTAGGGATCCCTTATTGTAAAGGTCGTTTAGATCATTATATCTTGTCCTGGTTGTAGTAACTTGATATGGCCTGAGTTAAAAGATAAAGCAAATCACCAGGCTATTAAGGACTTACAATTCCCAGCTTTCTGGATGGAAGGACAAGTTTTATGTCTATTCCTTTGAGTAGACAGCCCTGTGTACTTAGTCATTCTGGTTTCCCTGTAGATCTCTGTGCACAAGGGCATTTGTACTGTGCTCCTACCGCACAGTTAGACATGATATTGTAAAGAGACCAAGAACCACTGGCAAGAAAGATCAAATATTGGCTCATTATGACACCCTCATTTTTACTCACTAGCTTCTTTAAAGAACTTATTTACATGCTAGAGTATTTGTTACAGTAAACTGTGTACATTTTAGTGAACTTTCTGGGTGTTTTATTGTATATTTACATACCTTGTAAATATTAAGAAGAGAATGACAGAATGAGAGAAAAAAAGAAAGCTGTTATTTTCTAGAAATATTTTCTGCCTTCCACGTTTTAATAATATGACCATGAAGTTCCCAGCATGTGAAAGTGATTAACATATGAAGAGATGAAAGATTTGTGATGCTAATTCGTTTATTTTTTATTAGTACACATTGTTTTCATGCATTCAAATACCTTAATATGCCACAGAAAGACAAAGGAACATTATGTCTTAAACTGGTGTCTAGGGAACTAGAAATGAAAGTCAACATAAGAAAAGAAATTGCTTGTGTGATTATGGGCAGTTTAAGAACAAGTAAATCATTTTCTTTATTAGGTAAGAACCCCATATTTTGGAGATCACAGGTATATGAATATCAAGGCTCTTTGGGGCTTGCTACAATTACAGAGATCGCTTGCATGATTAAATCCTGCAGAAAAAGTCAACATAGGGACAGTGATAATTCTATTGGTGAGAAAAATATGAAAACAAGTGTTTGGCCATTCTGTCCTAATAAGAGGAGCTGTTGAATGTAGGCCTCTTCGAGTGCAATATAGACAGATGGGGGGTGAATGCAATCCTGAGACGGGTTGAAATGGAAGCACAGGAGGAAATAATAAAAGTGGAGAGGTGAGATCAAATAAGAAACCTGTGTTTTATGTGTATGTAATGGGGTAAGGATACTCATATGTATGTTGGCAGTTTGCAATCATGGATGAGTATGAACGGAGTTAGCATCCAGTGTCTTCTTCATTTACTCTATATCTTATTTTGTGAGACAGCCTCTCTCACTAAACAAGTAGATTACCAACTGGGTAGCAAGCATGGATGCACATATTTTTGCCTCCCCAGGTCTGGACATACAGACACAAGCCAATCTTTTGTGTATATGCTGGTAATCTGACTCCAAGGCCATGATTTAATAACTGTATATGCAAAAATAGCATGTTTATATATATGTCATAGATTAGAAGTATGATGATCAGGGAAGGGTGTCAACTAACCACCCAGTAGCCCAAATGCATTTGATTCAAAATGTTAATTATACAAACATCCAGATGTGTCATTAGATATTAGTTCTGAAGAATCATAAACTTTTTTACTCATTTGCACCCACATCTAGAGGGTACTATTACTTATACTGCACACTCAAGAGATGTATTTTATTACCTTGATAGAAAGCAATAAGACACTTGAACATATTTTCCCTATAAAGAACCAGATCCTTCATTAGGTCAAGTTTTAGCCTCAAGGCTAAGTGCTATTGCTTAGCAAAATACTTTCCACATTTTACTGAGTTACTGAGATGTAATCCAACTGCCTCTATATTATGTTATTTAGGATTCAGATGTACTAAATATGGAACAAATAAAAAATACCATTTGTCCAATTCTCCAGGAACATTATGACAGAACTCTCGGGGCAAAAAATGTAAAATAATTTTACTAGTGGAAAACCAATGCCACTGTAACAACCTTCATTTGTTAGGTGCGTGAATCAGCAAGTAATGCAAACACCTTTAAACGGTGATTGTAAAATATGACTGTTTCCTACCAGTGTTATACTGTGAGCACATAATTACTATTTGGAAATATAACTGAGGGTCGTAGGTACAACTGGGAAATGAGGCTGAGACATTAGTGAATCTCACGGTATAAGCCATTACTTATTAACAAAATATGTTAACACAACTTAACTAATGTATTATGTGCCTATTTTTTATTCTGTAAAACCGATTATCTATTTGAACATATATCCTTGACAATCAAAATATCTGTTAGCCGTTGTCATTTTATTTTAAAAGTACATAAACACTTATTACAAAGTTTTAATTGTATGTTATATTTTATTATTATTGTTAAAATGACTAAAGTAAGAAAAGGAAAATTTAATTTAAATCCACCTCCATTTACTTTTTTCATGAAGATTGCAAATGTCATTTCAGGGTCTATGAATATCAGTGTCTACAATAATCTAATGAGCTTTATAGATTACACAAAATAAACACAAAGCCATTTGATTCACCATAGTTCATTCAATACTGAACAATTCATAGAATCTGTTGTACAGCATATTTTAACAGATTATGTTTACAGAACTATTCAAATGCAGAAAATTTCACTGAGTAAATATTCTCATATTTGTCTCCTCCTCTACCAACACAGAGTGACTTCTATTATTAATATCTTGCATTACAATATGGCTTATTTGCTAGAGATGATGAAAAAAATCTTCATCATATAAGTCTATAGTCTTTACTAAGGTTTATTTTGTTTTTGCATTGTAAAACTTTATTACTATTGGTTCTGCAAAATGGTTCAGCAGATGAAGGTACTTGCTGCCAGCCTGGAACCTAAATGAATACCATCCCTTAGCTCCATTTGGTAGGAGGGGACAACGAACATCTACTCTTTGTCCTCAGATTTTCGCAGGTTAAGACATGACTATACTCTTACGTGCACACATGCTAGAAAAGCAAACAAAGACATAAGTAAATCCCATGCAAGGTGTAGATAATAATAGACTGCTTAGTGCTGGAGCCTAAATGGAGCATAAATACCTCACTTCTTCCTCACAAGGCAAGGGACTATTGCAGAAGAAGTGACAGAAAAATTGTAAGAATCAGAGACAGTGGATGAGTGGAGTTCTTATGGGACACATTTAGGCACCCCACAAATCAGTTTACAGTTTATGTGGTATCATGCAAGTCCCAGAAAACCAAATATAACATGGAGAGTGAACTTTGATACACAATTCCACCCCATGATTTGATACACAATGTCATGAAGCTTTTGACAACTTTTATCTATGAAGAGAGAGAGACTTGTATGTCAGCAATGCTCCAATAGAAGATCACACATTCAAGAATACTTGAAAAGCACAAATTGATCTTAATAGTTTAGAGAAAAGACAGAAAACTATAGACCTGCATCTAGAAGGACAGGTGAGTATTTGATATCCCAGGTAGAGATTTGTGCTCTTTAGACCCTAAGTCATGTCCCTTCTCCACCCACAGCATCCCTAGAAACCAGGCAGCAGAACCCTCTCCTTCCAACCAACCCCCACGGCACCTATGACCATAGGACTCAATGGCTCTACCTGCACCTGGAAGGAGGGATAAGTGTATGGTATCCAACTAGAGATCTCTGCTTTCTAGACCTTAGACCCAGCCTCTCCCACACCCCCAGGGACCAGGCAGCAACACGCTTTCTCATTAAGCATCCCCCATGGCACCAGTGACCACTGCACCCAACAGCACCACCTCTACCTGGAGGAACAGTAACACTGGAGTCACAGGCCCTAACTGTACCCAGAGGAAGAGACCATAACTGCACTCAGAGAAAGAGCAACCACCAGAACCACAGCTACTACATGTACTTATAGGAGGAAGAGATGGGTAGAGCACAGTATAATAATATATTCAACAAGGTGAAACGCAATAAAAACACCTAAGGAAAGTAATTGAAGAACATATCAGAAAATGGAAAAATCCCCATGCTCTTGAATAGGTAATACTTACATAGTACAAATGGTAATCCAAAAGCAATCTCCAGATTTAGTGCATTGCCAATTTTATTGTTTCCTTCCCTTAAACTAAATAATAATTGAACACTTACTATATTCTAAGAACACATCATAGGTTCATTTTTTGAGTTTGTGTATGAGCATGTGACAAAAAAACAAATTTCATTTGCTAAAAGAAGTTATTTGGAGTTAATTCTACTATTTTTATGTTACAAGAAAAAGAAAAAAGTCACCATTTTTTCTTGGCAGTATTCTTGTTTCTGAAAAGAATTTGGCTCTTAGCTTTCTATCTATATCAATTTAATAACAATAAAACATAAAATATAACCAGAATTGTCAAACACAGAATGTTGCCAAATATGACATCTTAATAGCAAACCTGCATAAGAAGATCATAAAATATTCATATTTCCTTATTTGAATCATATTTCATTGTCTATCTATGTGACTTAGGTTATGAATTATAAGAGGACAAAATTTACCAAAACAATGCAATTTATGCAATGTTTTTAGGAGGAATAAACACAAATTTTCCAACATTCAAATGATGTGGTTATCTTCTTTACTCATAAACATCTATTCAGATACAGTAGTCCTATTTATATACTTTATAATTATATTCTTTTACTGATCTATGAATTTATAATGCAAAATTATATTTTTAAATGTGTTCTGCCATTTGACTTAATGTATGTTCATTATGATATTTCCCTTTTATAGGTGAAATAAAATCAGTTTATGAACAACATATGTACATATGTACATGAATCAGTGGTTCAATAGATTACCAAGTATAATTTTCAATGTTCACACTCTGTAGCCTCTTTTTACTTGTCATAGATGCCCCAGTGAAAATGAGGATCGTATCAGATTTGCTAAGATCCTGTCATATCCTATGTCATGTTCACAATGTTTTTAGTTCATTAAAGGTATTTAAGGTACAGTTATGATCCAGATGGTAAGTTACTGAAAGAACAAAAGAAATAAAAAAGATAGGAGATGATAGCTCCTAGTTATGTTGAAGGAGACAGGGCATCTCAGAAAGTCTTGAGTGAATGTGACCCTGACTGTGGTGGGTCATGTGGGAGGAGGAGAAGAGAGAAGGGTTAAAGGGGAAACAGTTGCAGCAATCAAAAGGGCAAATGTACAAAATGGGCAAGTAACCAAAATGTCTGGATTATATAGGGAAGAGCAGGCAAGGTCCTTGTGCTGGGTTGAGGGTAAGGAGCACAGTATGTAAACCAGGACGACACTGTAACAGTTAAGGCATGAGGGATGCTAAGAAAACCTGGTAAGTACATTCACCTCAGCATTTGTCTCAGAGTTTGACTTAACAGTCACTAGAAACAAAATTATTGAACAAAGATAAAGTTCTTCCCTGTAGTTCCACTAAACAGAATAGAATATCAACATATTATAAGCAGTACATTTTATATAAGCCTAAGCAAGTTTGTTGAATAAGAAATTACCTCAAAAAGTTATTTTAATATAACAATAAATTAAACAAAGTGGTACAAGCCCTTGACAATGAAAACTTTAAAATACTAAACAAAGTAAGGATAAATAGTTAATTGGAAAATATTCCATTCTGCTAGAATGGCAGAATCGGCACTGATAAAGAGAAAAAAAAAGGATTAACAATAATACATTACAGATAGAAAGTAATCTCCATCAAAGTACCAATGACATTCTTCATAGACATAGGGTGAAAGTTATCCTAATGTTAATATGAAAACATGGAAACATATAAGATCGTGGTGAACCAATACAATGCCGAAGAGGAAAAGAACAGACAAAAGCATCACATCTCAAATTCCATGTTCCAGTGTGGAAGCAGTTTGATGAAGGTTTATAGGCTTAGAGAACAAAGAAAGACACAATTCAAAATGAATTTATAATACACCATAAAACAAGGAAGATGGGGGAAGCTTTCCTTCAAGTTTTCCTTCAAGGTAGTTTGATGACATTCTTAGCTTTTTTTTCATAGAAGTTAGTGAATTACAAATTTTGTAGGTTCCAAAAGTTTTTATCTTTTGTCACAGACTGTTAGTTCTGAGACAGAGGTGGCTAAAGAAGGGCTGTTGAGGGGTTGTGAGGCCTTGAAACTAGCCAAGGTATGGTAAATAGCCTCTGGGCCTGGAATATTCCAATTTCTGCACAGCACTGCGATTCTAATCAATCAGACTTTGCAGACATGGCTTTTTCCCAGGAATTCTTATTCAGAGCTCCAAGGGAGGAGGTGGAAAAGTAATTGAGAATATTGAAAAGCAAGATTACTGGTTGTAAATGGGTACACCCATGGGGGTGGGGGTAAGGCAAGGAGGAGAAACAAACAAAAGGCAATGTGTACGTAAATTCTTGGTGGAAACCTATTGCTTTGTAAAATAACTTTAAAATTAATTTAAATTTGAAATGATATTTTAAAAGTCATTCCATTCCAGAAATGTGTGATCTGATGTCATTTTGAGAGCATAATAAAGAAAATAGAATAGACCTGGATGGGGGGAGAAGGACCTTGGAATTCCCACAGGGCAGGGAACCCTGACTGGAGAGGGTAGGGGAGTGAGGGGAGTGAGAGGGAAATGGGAGGAGGTGGAAATTTTTAATAAATAAATAATTTTTTTTTAAAAAAAAAACTTTGTTATACCTGGTCAGTAATTGGATTTTATACTAGCTCCTATAACAAACCCATATACTGATGAATCTAAAGTTTAACTTTTTCCCACAAAATGTTCTTAATTAATGAAAGATGAGAAGGAAGTATATATCAGATACCATATTGAAAATCCCCATTCCCACACTGTAATCAAAATTTTTACGCCTATTTTCCCTCAAAAGATGCATTTCTTTATCTGCGAATATTTTAAATCTAGAAATCTACTTGATATACAAAGTGAAAGATTTTATTTTTTTCACAGCCATAAAAATATTATATTATTTACTTAGATTAATTTTAGTCTACCTACCTTTAAAAATGAGAACTAAATATTCTACAAGCATAATTAATGGCACTTAGTTCATTCAAAATATATTTTGACATTTATGTTTTCTCTCTGTATAACTACCAAGTTTTATCTGTACATTAGTTCTATAGGGTTAATACATTAGTAAGTCTATTAGAGTAATAAAAATAAAAAGAAACATGCAAATATCAAACTCCCTAAAATTTCACGTCAGAACTTATGTGCATATAAGAGTTTCTATATGTTTTATTTTAGAATGTTTAGAGAAACAGGTTCTAACTCATAGTTTTGATGTTTAAGTAAATTATCTTTTCTCTATAGATTTAAATGTATCTAACATTCAAAACATATTTTCAATTATACCCTAACTCAGGTGTTCATTGCATGTTTCCATAACCCAAAAGAATGGCCCATTACATTTTATTAGACTGACTTAGCGTTTTGCTACTAACCTCTCAGCAGGAATCGTGCCTATAATGAATTTTATCTCAAGAATGCTGCGCAATTTCTAGAAAACAGTCATTACATTCAGAGGGGGTGACTGATTGTGTAATATCCAAAGAAGTGAAAATAATTGAATGCCTAGAAATTTGGGGTATACATATTGCTTATGTGATCTTAAGTAATTAAAGAAGTTGGAATATTTTTCCATTTATTAAAACTAGACTCTTTCATCATACAATATATCCTGATTATAAAATAATAAGATATTATTACTTATAAAAATAAAATATTCAAGTTGGCCATGGAAACCTAGCAATAGGAAAAGAGACCTGAGATCAGGCAGAAGAGTCAGAGACCCACTGTTCTCACCGTTAAGAGTCCCATAATAATTCTAAGCTAATAGCTATAGTTTATACACAGAGCACCTGGTGCTCACCCATCTAAACCTTGTGTTTGCTGCTTCAGTCTCTATGAGCTGTTATGTGGCTTACTTGGTTCATTCAGAGGGCCTTGTTCTCCTGGTATCCTCTATCCCTCTGTCTTTTAAGCACTTTCTGCCTGCTCTTCTTTCTTAAGATCTTCTTTCTTAAGATCTTCTGTGTGATCCCCTGAGATTTGGGGGAAGTGATTTGATAGAATCCTCTCATTTAGACTCTCCATGTCTGGCTGTGGGTCTCTATATGTGCTCCCATCTGTTGCTGGAGGAAATCTTTCTGTTGATGACTGGCTACTTGTCTCTGTCTCTTGGTAACCCTGCAGTGTTGCTTATGGGTTCTTTCTTGTGCAATGGACTATTAGACAAATAAGACATTGATTAGCTATTCCCGGAAGTTTTGTGCCACTATCGCCCTAGCATATTTTTCAGACAGGAAATATTTTAGGTCAAAGGTTTTGTGGCTGGGTTGATTTCCATATTTTGCTATTGCAGCCTGTAGAGTACATTCACTCTTCAAAGACTCCTGAATACATAGATGAAGGCTCCTTGTAGGTACCAGCTCAACTTCTCCATGTTCAGTGAGGTAAGTGGATGATTTCCTTAGCAATGGGGCTCCACTGTCAGTTTGGAGAGATCAATCCTTTGTCTCAGTGGCAATGTTCGTGTTTGCAGATTTGCAGGAGGCACCATTGAATGCAACCAAGTCTGGTCACTGGAGGCTTGCCTGATGACAAAAGACAGGCTGTTGAGACTTCATGTCCCACATTAATAGTCCTCATTAGGATCACGTTCCTAGATTGCAGGGAGTTTCCATTGCACTAGCTTTCCATTCCTACCCACAGAATTCCTCAGTTCCATCCGTCTCATTTCACACTCTCACTCCCAGCACCTCATCCCCCTGTTCCTGGCCCACCTGCCAACAGTGTGCTCTTAAAATCTCTCCTACTTCCCCCTCCCAGGGAGATCCATGAGCTCCTCCCAAGACTACTCATCTTTAACTAACTTCTCTGGATGAACAGGTTGTAGCTTGATCATCAATTACTTAATGGTTACTCTCCACATGTAAGTAGAGTACACACCATATGTATCTTTCTTTCTGGGTTTAGGGTGAAATCACTTAGGATGATGTGATATTTTCTAGTTCCATCCCTTTGCCTGAAAGTTTCATGATATCATTTTATTTTTGAGGAGTTAAGTAATTCCCTTTTGTGTAAATGAACCACATTTTCTTTCTCCATTCTTCTGCTGAAGGACAGCTAGGTGTTTCCAGTTTCTGGATATTATGAATAAACTTGTGATGAACATGGTTGAGCAAATGTACTTGTGAGACAGTGGAGCATTCTTTGTGTATCAGCCCAATGTTGGCAGAAGTTTCTGTCCTGCCAGGAGCTCTCAAATAAACACACTGAGGCTTATATTAATTTCAAACACTTGGCCAAAACTCAGGCTTGTTACTAACTAACTCTTACATTTTAAATTAACCCATATTTCTTGTCTATGCTTTGATATGTGACTAGATAAACTTTCTCAGTATGGCATGCCCATTCTTCTTCCCTCTGCATCTGCTGACATCTCCTCTGATGTCATTCTTTTTCATCCTTTGTTTGGTTGTCCCACCTATACTTCCTGCCTGGCTACTGCCCAATCAGCTTATTACTAACAATGAAAACAATACATTTTCTCAGTGTACAGGATTGTTCTAAAGCAGTCTAAGAGTAGTCTAGCTAGATATCAAGAGAGATCTACTCTCAACTTTCTGAGGCACTGCCATCCTAATTTTCAAAGTGTCTGCGCAAGTTTGCATGCTCACTGGCAATGGAAAAGTGTTCTTTTTGCTCTACAGACTTTGCCAGCATGGGAGGCCACTTGTGTTATCAATATTAGACCTTTTGATCGGTATTAATTGTAATCTCAAAGTAGTTTTGATTTATATTTACCTGGTAGCTAAGGATATTGAACATTTCTTTAAGTGTTTGCAGGTAGTTTGAATTTCTCTATTTATAATTCTCTGTTTAGATCTGTAACACACTTTTAAGCTGGATTATGTGGGGTTTTCCTTTGATATCAAGTTTCTTGACTTAATTTTATATTTTGGCTATTAGTTATCTATCAGTTGTGGAGTTAATTAATAATAAAAATTTCTGTCCTATAGGCTGGCTCTTTATCTTTTTAAATATGTCCTTTGACTTATGGAAATGTATTTGAGCATTTGACAATATACTCATATTTCATGAGAAATAGGTCTATAAGATGTTGACAATTGTTAAAGTGTTAAATATTCAAGTTAGTTTTAATTGTACATTTTTAATTTGACATTTTGATTCAAGTGTTTAATTTACATTCACTGAAGCAAAACAAGCTCTAAGTCCCTAAAGTTTGTGTTATGAGAGGGAAACTTTGAGCATACTTTTCATGTAGGACAGATAGAGTTCAGGAAAATAAATAAACTGGGTATGTACATGTTTGTGTGTGTCTTTGTGTGTATGTGTGTGTGTGTAAGTGTGTGTGGTGTCTGTATGCATGTACAAGAATGCCAAGACAAGGATGGCAGGATGTAGGCTAGTTTAATGACTCGGTGATGATGCCAAGTGTTTAAAAGCATTCAGCATTCAATTTTAGAAATCAGTTTTAATTTTCTATTCATTGAAGTTAATTTTGTCATCGATTCCTTCTTCCTTAAACCTCTTCAACATTCTGATTATTCCAGATAGCTAAACTATTCCTATTTCATCTCTGCAAAATTTAATTAAGTCAATGTAGTTTATGAATAGAATTTCAAAAATCCAAGTTCATATATGGACAACCATGACTTACAGTGATTTTCTGTCTTGAAAAATCACATTTTAATGTGAAACAGCTTAAATTATACATTTATGTGATGCACCTAACATGCCAAATGCCATAGATTAACCACATGGTGCATGAGCATTTCATTTGGCAAACAATATTCTTATCTGACTGACTGTGTGTTGTCATTCCATGCTGCTGCCAGAATAGACTATAACTATATAAGAATGTTAGCATGTTTTATAACTTAAAGTATTTTGAATTACAATTTTTCTTTATTTACATCACCAGACGTACTTAGCTATATGCATTAGTTACTTTTCTCATCATCACAGCTACATATCTGAGAAGAAGCAATATCAGGCTGGAAAGAAACATTCTGGCTTGGAGTTTGAGTAAATAAAGTCCATTATAGCTGTAACTGGATGTTGGCACGAACAATTTACATCAGTTGTAGCATAGGATGTTTGCTCACATCTCTGTGGAAACAGAAAGCTGGAAATGTCGAGTCTCATCTCCCTTCCTTCTTTCCATTTTATTCAGTCCTGGAGTCAGTACATGGCATTCATCTGCCAAAATTCAGAATACTCTTTTCCACGCAATTAATCTTTTATAACAATATCCTCACAAGTGTACTCAAGTACATTCCTCACTAATACATCTCCCATTTGTTAAGCCAACCAAGTTAAACAACATAAAGTAACCACTGAAAATCCACCCCCTAGTCACCTTGACATCCAAACATTTTATTTTAAACCACATTACTATGTAAAAATTAAATATAGTTCAATCAAAAAACATCCTCTTTTCTTATGTATATAAATATTCCATCAACTATTCCTTCCCCTATGAATTTCTAACTCCTATGAAGAAAACATATTATGTACATTGCTACTGTACTTGCAGGTAGAGATAAAATTTTCATTGCTAAACTATGCAGAGTATATGCAGTAGATACTCAGAGTTTTCCCATCTATCTTTACATTTATGAAGATCTCTTTTCTTGTTTGGTCCATGATGAGACATTACTGGCCAATACATACACTCATTCTATTTCGGTAGCTTCCTCAACCTCAAATAAACCAAACAGTTTCAATGATCAGATGTTTCTTTGATGACAATTAGGGAGTCATCAGTCATAGCTGACCATAAGGCACACATTCTTAATTCAAAATATCACAGGAACACCCATTTGCTTCACTCTGAAACTTCACAAATGAGGGTTCCATCTTCTATATTCTCTCAGCATTATCTTCCAAGTCTGTGGAACAGTTCACTAAGCTCTCAGCACTCTCAGGCTTTCCTAGATCAAAACTGCAAATGCTTTCACAGTCCTGTTTAGAAAAACCATGTTCTTTTCTGTCACAGTAACACCTGAATCCTTGGCACCAACTTCTGTTATAGTTAAGTTTATACTGCTGGGATAAAACAGGAATCAAAACCCACTTTGGTGCCAGGTATGGTGGTACATGCCTTTAATCTAAGCATTTTGTGACAGACAGATAGATCTCTCTATGAGTTCAAGGTTAGCCTTGTCTATACAGAGAGTTTCAGAAGTCAGGGCTTTATAGAAAGTCCTTGACTAAACTCACTAATTAGCTAAATTAATGATGATGATGTTGATAAATATTTGGGAGAGAGACAATTTTGCTTTTTACTATTTAGTCTATAATTAGTCACCGAGGGAAGCTAGAGCTATTGTTCAAAGCAAGAACAGGAGGCAGGAACTGATACAAAGACCACACAGGAATACTACTTACTGCCTAGCCCTTATTGGTCACTCTGCTTTCATATGCATCCCAGGACAATCTGTTCAGTGGTGGTACAAGCCATAGAGAGCTGAATGTTTGCACATCAATCATTAATCAAGAAAATACCCTAAAGACTTATGTACAGGTCAATCTGATGGAGGCAATTTCACAACTGATTCTCCTCTTCCCAGATAAATCGAGGCTGTGTCAAACTGACAAATAATAACAAGAATATACATGGAATATGTATTGTAACAGGACACAATTTCATGTGTGTGTGTGTATTATGAAACTTTTATGTTCTTACAATTCAGTTACATGGATTTCATATTTCTATTTCAAATTCAAATTCATATGAAGTCTATTGGGTTCTTTTATGTTGTATAACTCCAGTATGAATTAAATGAAGCAATGTCTCAAGAAAGACTTTATCTGCTGTACTTCTCTTCAGATGAGAAAAAGTTATATTTGCATGTTAAGGTCATCTCAAATGGTCTTTCTATAAAATATCTGTAATTAGTGCAATGGAGCAGGAAGCTTTTGCGCTCAGTCCTGCGGCTCATTTGTGACCTTTCATACTAAAAGTTTTAGTTGGAGCATTTAATTCTTTCATTCTATATATAATTATGAGGGGATTTTGACATTTTAACACCTTTTTATATCACATTACTGCTGGGGTTTTTTGTTTGAGAAGAAAATGTGATTTGAAAATTAAAAATCCTTTCAAAAGACAAAAAGAAAATACTAAACTTTCTGTGGGATTTCTGCCATAATTCCCATGGTTAATCGATTTTCACAGAATATAAGGACATTCTAGATTTGGGTTTTCAGAATCATAGGCCTGAGTATTTCAAAAATGATGAATATTTGGGCAGACGTCCCCAAGTAGAAATCAACAGTGAACCTGACAATTTTGAAATTCATATGAATGCCTTATCTGACTCATGTACTTGCATAAACTTGACCCCATGACTTTTCCAAGCAATACTAAAACAAAAAAATCATGTGAGGTTATATGTTTTTCATTGTTCAAAGTGTATTTTACATAATGAATAAACTTTGAACAAATTCAAATTGCATCATGCAAATAGCTACATAAAGGAAATATGTTCATATGCAGAGTCAGTTTCCTTCCCTCTTTCTTTGATGCCATGCCAAGGCAGATTAGGAAAGAAACAGCAGATATATCTCACAGTTGAGGATATGGCCCATTATGACAGCAAAACACAAACAGCTCACCTTATCACATCAACAATCAGTAAATAGAGAGGAATAAATTGCATGTCATACTCAGCTACCTTTCTTCAGATTTTTAGATTTATTTCAGGTTCCCCTGCCCAAAGACTTGCACCATCTCCAGAAAGGTGGGTGTTCCCATATCAATTAACCTAATAAGGTAAATTCCCTGCTGATAGGACCAAAGGCACATTTTCAGATGACTGTAGATTCTGTCAAGTTGACAATAATCCCAAGTTAATAACAAATATCCAAGCTGATAACCATCCCCACTACCTCCCATTGGTTACACAAATATCTGTAGTACTCTGTCTGAAATAAGATAATTTATTTTGGCTAAAATTATGAGGCATTCTATGATCAGGTGGAAATGGTGTTTGTGGCCCTCTTGTTGGGTATTCCATTTGTGGGTGGAGAGAAACAGTACATCATGGCATTGATATTTTGCACATAAAACTGCACAAAAGCTTAGAAATAAACAAAGGAAGGAGAACCTGAGGTCGTATAACACTCTAACCCTCTTAAAGACCAAGATCTCAGTGCATAAGGTCTCCTACTGACTTCTTCCTCTTGGAACATCTCATCATTTCTCAGGAGTAACTATACACTGGTGACCCAGTCACTATCACATGTATGTTTGGGGGCTGTTTCACATCCAAGCTATGTTTCTATGTTGTTGTGATAAACATTATGACTAAAATCAATCTGGAGATGAAAGATTTTATTTCACCCACATGAAAGGAAGTCAGGGAAAGAACTCAAGACCTGGATGCAGGACTGAAGTTGAGACCTTGGGGAAACACTATTTACTAGCATATTATTAAGGTACTCACTTTTTTCTGAAACACCCCAAATAGTGTATATGGAGGCGCCTCATTTGTTTCCCAGCCTCCCAGACCCAAATAATAACATGGAAACCATATTAATTGCATCACTGCTTGTCCTATTATCCTTTGGCTTTTTGTTGATCAGCTTTTAGACCTTAAATTAATGCATTTTTATTAATCTATGTATAACCATGAGGAGCACTTTTAAAACGGTAAGCAATTTGGCTGCAGCAGTCCTGGTTGCTGACTCCACATCTCTCAGCCTTTCAATATGGAGGAGGTACATTTACCACCTGCTCTGGGAATACCTAGCTTGAGCTGTTTTCACTACTTCAACTCTGGGAAGGAACATGCAGCACATAAACCCTTTTAATCTGAGTAAAAACTAAATCTGCCATGCAGTTTACTGCTTGACCTGGAAATGTCTCTGTATATATTGACAGTATTCTGCCATGCTCTCCTGCCTGTCCACGCCTAGCAGACCAGATCCAGCAGTTGGCAGGCAGAGAGTGCCGAGCTGCTGGCATGCACTCAACTACTTTCCTACTTTCCTTCTAACCCTGAGCTGGTATTCACCGATCCGTGGCCAAAGTGGGTGACAGGCCATGTGTGTTAGCCCCAGTTGTTCAGAAGCCATTTTGTAGACAGAGGCAGCTCGTTCATTTCCCAGCTCTACAATCCACTTTGTTCTCAGCATTTCTGCCTTCAAGAAATCTACTGGGGTGCTTCATTTTAAGCTCCACTTATAGAATTCAAGCAAATTTACCAAAATTTCACACAGACACACAATCAAACACACACACACACAGGCACACACACATACACACAGACACACAAAATACAAACCAAAATTAGGTGCTTTGTAGCAGCAGACCGTTTTATGGTACCAATTTCTGTATAGTTACATTTCTGTTACTGTGATAAAATACCACGAATAAAACAACTTATGGAAGAATTTATCTGAACTTATTAGTCCAGAGAATTGGAGTCCTTAATGGCCATCATAACAAGCAGCATTTCCTCCAGTAAATGGCACAACCTGAACAGAGCCATCAACTGGGGGACCAAGTGTTCAAATGCCTACGCCTATGCGGGACATTTTTCATTCAAATAAGGCATATGATATCAAGGAGAAACACTTGGGTTTCACAGCATTGGTATGGAGGAGAAAAGAAAAACACAAAGGGAAGAAACAGTGAAATAATTTCATTCAAATTACATTCAAGATGTTATAGTGTCGCTCACTTTTGTGTGTGGGCTCAAATTTTCTGGGATCTTTTTATAGTTTTTAATTGGTATTAAGGGAACTGTGAATCAAGAAAAGGAAGGTCAAGATTGCTCTTGTGCAAGCTTAATAAAAACCTGTCGGGCCATATCTGCAGTTTCTGTTCTAGAAAGGCTGGGATAGGAGGAATACTTTAGTCAAGGAATTCTAGAACAGCCTGAATAAGAGGCAATGATATGTGAGTCTGATGTATCAATAATCTCAAATTTGAGCTTTTACATTTTAGAAACGGTTTGCTGAGAATAAGACTATAAAACAGAAAAACACTGTGGAGCTTTTGTCAAACACCTGAAACTGATTATCCATTTTATAACAACAAACGTTAGAGGTCAAATCTAAATGCTCAACCATTTCAGGAAAAAACAGCTTCTACTAGAGTAAAGCAGAGTTCTAGTAACTATAAGAAAATAAGAATCAACAGTTTTCAACTAGATAGATAGATAATTGATTGATAGATAGATAGATAGATAATTGATACGTAGCTAGAGAGATAGATGATATTTATAAAAAGAGATAGGTAGATAAATGAAAGACATAAATATAGAAATAGATTATAGGTAGAGACTATAAAAGAGCAGACAGACAGACAGATAGATAGATCCTGTGCCATGAAAGAAATCATTCTAAGTAAAATAACTACAGAGAGAAAGCTGGAGATGTTTGCATGGTTTTAAGCACAGTCCATCTAGTAGTTGAGTCTTCCTAAACTCCAGAAATCTTTAAGTCATTTACAATCACTTACTGGGATATGCAGCTGAAGCTTTCAAACAGCCATATCCATGCAAATTTCTATGGAAATTTATTTTCTGCCGATTTCCACCCAATAGCAGCCAATGGTATCTTACTAAGTACCAGGATTTTCATATTATATATCCATATCCTGTGTGTGTTTATATATATATATATATATTATTAATTAAGATGTGAGTGATATATTATAAGCAATATTAACAGTTATTATTTACTTATCTGATCTATATCACTCACCTCAGTCACATAAAATATTCTCTATTTGGTATTTACTATTTTTACTTCAAGATGATATTAGAAAAACCTACTAAGAATGGCTAATAATTTCTGCTGGTATCTCATTCAATAAATCTTAAAAACATATTTAAAAGTGCTTTAAGTCTTTCAATTCAATGTATTGTCTTTCTTAAATACAGAAAAAAATTAAATAAAATATTTCAGTGGAATATAGTCAACAAATCTTACCAGTCAAGATTTATTTCTTCAAGATATTATATGTGTACAAGAAGCTCAGATCTGGAAGTTATATTAAGATATAACAAGTATTAAAATCCTAATGAGATTCATAGGCAAATAAAGTAGTAGAAACAATATATAAGCATATCCTTCTTGACAAAAATGAGTTGCTACTATCATCTGGGAAAAATACAATATAGAAATTTTAACTAAATTGTGAGAGAGACATGCCCCATTGAAATTTGAAAGGTAATATGCAATCACTATTATCTTGGAAGGTACAGAGAACAGCAATAGGTGCCTAACCTTGTGAACTTGGCTCAGGATTTTAAGCTCCTGCCCATCACCATCAAGAATACAGGGACTGGGCCTGAGTTTCCCACAGATACTCCCTCCTAGACATAGAATATCTTCATAGGCTACAAACATTGGCTCATAAACTCTTATTCTAATGATATTCTAATGCTTCTGAGAACCTCCAGGAAAGATTTACATATGAAACCACATCTCCATATTCCAGCTACTTATTTTATTGAATTTAGGTCAAATACCCGTAATACACAATTTCCAGAATTTCTTTGCCATTTATTGTAAGGAAAGGATTTGAGGTTTTTAAAGATTAGTTTCTTTAATGGGAAATTAACGATTTTCAGAAATCTTAATTGTCTTAAAAATTTAAGGTGAATGTACTTTACGGTGCTTTGCAATACATTGTTAAATTACCTAAGAAAAAAGTCATTGTTCAAGGAATCTAAACATGTGTTTCTAACTAAACTGATTACTGTACAAGCTTCACAAACTACAACAATAAAAAATTTCTTGAATTCATAGAATAATTGGCCAAAATTGTCCCCTGGGTCAGAAACCACAGCTGTGCGTAGACATTAAGCCAAAATATGAGGCAAGAAGAACAGATAGCAGCAAATAAGTCTGTCATTTTGTGTTGAATGAGATGAGAATTCTTGAATGTTTCCCTTCTCTTCTTTCTTCCATTCATGGACTTCTACACTCAGTCAATGAGTAATGAGTTGCTATTTCCTAGAATTTCATTTTCCGTTCCTATTTCCCTTACACTCTCTCATCATAGTTCTTCAAGATGTCTACTTGCATCCTTGACACATGTCACCCTGCGTTTGGAGGAAAACCAGGGCAGCAAATACAATTCTCCTGACACAAGGCTACCATTAAAGCTGATAGGACTACTTCTTTTACTTTAAAAAGAAAAAGCTTTTTATTGCTAAGATTTATCTTTACTTTTATTTACATGTGTGTGTTCCACATGTGGACCTGCACCTGAATAGGACAGGAGAGCATTTTTGTGTCCCCTAGAGATGCAGAGAGTTATAGATGGTTGTAATCTGCCTGACATGGGAGTCAGAAACTAAACTCAGGTTACACAGAGGAACCAAAAGCACTCTTAACCACTTGCCAATCTCTCCAGTCTCTTGGTCTATGTCTGAATTTGGATATTCTAGGCCTTTATTCTCCCACCCCTTCTTTTCTTTTTCTTTTCTTTCTCCTCCTCTTCCCCTCTCTCTTTCTCTCTCTCTCTCTCACACATAACACTATCTTTCTCTTTATCTGTCTCAAAATAGTACATCATATTCTTGTCTCATTTTCCACCCACTTACAATTTTATTCTTATATATATGCAAATGCACTTTCAGTGATGAGTTGATTGAAAATTTGCTTAAGTAGTAGTCAAACTAAAATGGCTTCTCTTTTTCTTATTATTTGCCAAAGAGGCCTGCACTTTTCTTAGGTGAGTAGATCCGTTAAAAGGGAGTGAGAGGAACTGGAAAAGGGGGATGGAGGGGAAACTTTGGTCAGGGTGTATTTTATGAGAGAAGTATCTAGTTTCAATAAAAATTAATAACTTACCAAAGCAATCTGCTCATACTTTTCCCTTGTGTTTATTGTTCCTGCCCCTTGATTCTTCATGAAACATTTCTCTTCTTCATTTCGAGGTGTTTCACCAAATATGCCTTCATCAACTACTTGCATATTTTTTTTTCTGCTCACTATGCTCTTCCGTCTGGTTAATTTATGTGTGGGTAGATGCTCCCTTCAGTATCCAAGACTCCTGACACCTCAGCATTAATTTTTTGTACTTTTCTCTTAACGATTCATGTGTGTATAGAGGCTTGTGTGCCTGCCTGTGTTTGGAGGCCAGGATGGACCCCAGGTATCACCCTTAGGAATGCCATGTATACATTTTGAAATCAGGCCTCTTAGTGACTTGGACCTTACCAATTAGGATAGGCTGGATAGCCCGCTATCTCAAAAAAAAAAATGCTTTCATTTCTACTACTCTACAGTTCAGAATTCATCTTACAAGCATTAAATACTTATATGTGGTCAGGTGTGGCGGCACACACCTTTAATCTCAGTAGTTGGGAAGCAAAGACAGGAAGCAAAAACTTGAATCTCCAAGTTTGAAGCCGAGTCTACTGAGCGAGTTCCAGGACTGTTACACAGAGTCCTAGCGCTGTTACACAGAGAGACCCTGTATTGAAAAACAAACAAATAAAAAAAAAAAACAAGCAAAAAAATTAAAATGAATAAATAAAATAAATAAATACACATATGTGTGACTACAGAAAAATGTTTTATTTTTCTTATGTTCTTCACTTTGAATTTCAGCATTCAGTAATACTGAGTTATGTAAATAAGGAAGCACTTTTCACTCTATAACTTGGGTTGTTCAATTGAAAAGAGAGTTTTCCAACACACATTTCCCACTGAGAAATTATCAAACAAATTAACTGGGATTTAAATAAAAATATGCTTTCGCAAAACAAGAAAAGCCTAATCTGAATAAATTATCTCTTTCTCTGACATTTTAAAAGCAGTGTTAACCTTAAAGAAATTACAATAGTTGAGTTTCAGTGTACAAATGTGGGGACCATTTTTCTAGCATATGATATATCACAGAGATCTTTGCTATATGAAGTTATGAGACAGTAGATGAGACAAGAATCATCTGAGGTGATGAAAACAATTAATAGGGCTAACTTTACCACATTTTCTTGAGATTGATAAGGAAAGTGATATAAAGTAATCCATTTCAGAGTGAAAAGACAGGAAAATTAGATAGTGAATACTTTATAATTCTTGCTATATAAAACCTTCAAAATTTCACTTAAGAGATGACAGATACAAAAGGCTTGACAAAACAAAGCATATTATAAATTCTCAACCTAACAAAAGCGAACCAAATTGATTTATTTTCTGTTTTAAAAGGAAAACATTTTGTAAATTGGGCCTTGATGTGAGAGGTTCAATTTCTACCCAGGGGAAGCTGCTTATTGTACTCCTTACAGAAGATAGCACACCAAGGAAATAATTACCTTCATCAAGGTAATGGGAATTGAAGTGAGACTTGATAACAGAAATGGAGATATGATTCAGAAATTGAAATTTGAAAATGCTAATTTAAAAAGTACAAGATATTGTCAAGATGCATGTAAGTCCATTCTACCAAGAAGAGTGGATATTACAGTTTGGTGTTAAGAAGAAGCATTTTAGGAAGAAGGACAGAGAATGTAAGCAACAGATTGTGGGGCAGGCAATGAAATCTGTTGATGGAAGATGAAGAATGAGCCTGCTTTTAAAAGAAGTAGATAATCGAAGATTACTAAGAATGAAAGGAGCAAAGACTGGGTATAAAAGTCAGAAATGGACCACTTTCTTGGGTTCCTGAACTTAACATTTTAAGGAAGAGGCAGTGATTATTTGGTCTAGAGTAGATGGAAAAGAAAAGGCAGAGGAAGGTGTTTCTTAATTGGAAGTGATATTTATCCTTTCCTTAAAATATATGCCATGCCAGCTGTGTGTCAGGTAATGTATTAGTATTTTTCTAATTAAAAATTTAAAGGGGAAATAATCCCTTTCCCCATTATCAGGGAGCGTGTTTTCTAAAGTATTCTGAACATGAAGACATTAAAGTTGGAATACTGTCGAAGAAAATTATGTATATGAGATAAATAACATTTCAAAGAGCCAATGTCTAATTAATGAAAACGTGACAGAGTAAAAGGGTGGATGACTTCAAAGAAATTGATGGTCCTTGGGTCCAGGTTGAATGGCATATAATGTAATTTAAAGACAAAAGTTTAAAAACATAGAGCTGTTTACATAAGATTTAAAGTTACTCTCATTCTTTTTCAAATAGAATTGTAGATAATTTGATAACAAAATAAAACATTTTAATTCATTTGACAATCTCAGGATAAGTGCTGAAAAGCTAGTTTATTAGGTGGAATGAATAGTAAAGACATCTTTTGGATTTCAGGGAATTGAAGATTATCTTGAATCACAATTCCATTACGGAAACATAAAATGAAGAAGCTTAGGAATGAAAATAAGTACTTTTGTTGAATGTTTTTGGTATTTTTGAGTCAACTGGCTGTTTGGGCTAGAGTGGCTGGCCAGAAAGCACCTGGGATTCAGATCTCTGCGTCTACAAATCGGAGTTTGCAATCTAATGCAGCTGTACCTAATTTTAGACATAGAGGGTGTTGACAATGGTTGCTCGGGTACTCATCTTTCAGAGGAAGTGCTCCTACCCACTGAGCTCCAATAAGCAGGTTTTTTTTCCCCCTAAGTTACATTTTAGAAACCTGGGAGATCAATCTTTTCATTCTATGGGAAGTAATTAATTAAGTAATACAGTGTCATTATTTTATTATTACTGTTTTCAATTACTTTCACACAACTTATCTAATTAATATTCATCTTTATTACTTCATACAGAAGTTTCTGTTACATCAAAATGTACAATATACATATAAATAGTAAATGAAAGAATTGAATAATTTCTGACATTCGCTATGTTCTTTCAGAGAAGTATATTTAGGTGGAACTGTTTCTAGCAACATATTGCTGTGCGGCATTTATTTATTACAAATTCACTAGCAGCCTGTTAAACATATTAATGACTGCAGAGCATGTGAAGTGTGATGCACAAAGAAGACCAAAGCCAAGGAAGGCCATCTGGTTATTCAGAGACATATTTCGCCCGATGATATTACCTTAGTAACATCTTATTGGCACACTGTCTAAACATCTAAGCCTCAGATTTAAAATTTGGTATTGTGCCCACTTATAGTAGCTCCATCTTTCAAATGTGAAGATATAATTGGGAAACATACAGTGTGAAATAAAATCAATAACTTCTTGGGTTTATCTATTGCAAATGAGAATATTTATTTGTTGTTAAACTTAAATGTTTTGTTGTTTAACATTTATTGTTTAATTCTTTCCTCGGTAATTGTTAATAAATTATGTTAGGTGCAATAAAGTAAAAAGAACCTTCAAGAATAAAGGTGTCCTTTGATTAATAGATGGTATAAACAAGTTAATATAATAGACCATAAAATGAATGTTTTAATGGTGTGCAGAGTAAAAATGAGACTTACAGAAGCCATACAATCTATTATTGATCATTAGAAAGAAATACACATCAAGCAAAACAATGTATGCCTGATAATTTAAGAATACAATGAGTAGAAGACTAGAGAAATGTACATAGAAGATCTATTATAAGTAAACCACAAAATCAATTACAATAAGTTTAAGGTAATAGGTAAAAATTTCTTATCATACTGCTAAACAAAATAATACAAAGTACTAAATTATCTTCGTAAGAATACAGGATTGCAAAACATTTGGAAAAGCTAGTTACAATCATTAGGTCTTTGGGGGGGGTCTCCCCAACCTCAAGAAAAAGCTTGAAAAGTCCTTGTTTTAGTGAATGCCATTCTCTCATGTTAAAGAAGAAGCGGCCAACTCCTGGGTAGACACAGTTTCCATTAACGTATATTTTTTTTTCTTACTTTATCACAGCAATGTCAAGGAAGGTTTTCCAGTGGTTGAACATGGTGTTGTATGCTACAGGTACAATAAGTTTTGAAATAGTTTCATAAATTTGGTATCATGTAGCAACTTCATTTTTTATTTTCAATTTACAAGAGAGCATGTCTGTAAGTACATCTGTGTTAAAATACCAAATTAGGATAAATTTAAAGTTAAATTTACAAGAGAACATGTCTGTATGTAAATCTGTGTTAAAATACCAAATTAGGATGAATTCAAAGTTAAACTGAACATTAAGTAGAAATAAAATTAAAATATCTTTTCATAAGCAAACTCTTTTAGTAAGAGATGTTGATACTCACTCAAAGGCAACGTAAAAAACAAACCTAGTATTCCTTGTTGATCTGATTTAAAAGTTACTTAAAATTTTTCTATTTTATTACTAAAATTAAAATCTATTTTATTTTGTGTTCCAGTTTTATTATGTCATTTATAAGTACTCATTATCATGTACACTTTAATGTTTCTCATCTGGTTAAGCCAATGATAGTGATCTGCTATGTACAATGCACCTCATTAAATTACATAACTTAAAAGTTTAAAATTACAAAGAGAATAAAATTAATTCCTTAACAATCTCCCACGAATAAATATTTTGAAGTAATTTAAATTAGATTAATTCAAAACCGATTCATCAGTAAAATTACTAAGATGATTACCAGCCATTATTTCATGCATTTTCTTGACAAGTCTTATCTCTGTGAATAACTGAACATAGGCCTTTGTAGAATTCTCTAGAGGCTAAGCAAGGGAGGGAGTCATGTTCAAATTCATTCTAGTGTGTGTGATGAAATTAATATCTGTATGTACCTAGCTATTCTCAAACTTGAGGCTGATATGAAACTGAAGATTCCTGCAAATAGGTTGCATATAGTCACTTATTAGAGGGGCAATTATGCACAAAATGTTTCTCCTTTCCTGCAATTAAATTATCAATATGAAACATTAATTTACCAGAGATAATTTGTATGATGACCATGAATACTAATAAGTACACAGAATAAACATATGAACATATTATATTATTTAATTTATGGAAACCATTCCATTTTTTCTAATGACTACTAAATACTATACTGCCTTGCAAAAGCCTATAAAACATGATTTGTTCCACAAGTTTCCCTGGAACTACTAACGAAGTTAGACTTTAAACATAATTCCAAATATTTACTGATATGATTTTAAAAATGATCAAGCAATATTAAAGACACAGTGAGAGAAAAATTATTGGAAGTTAGTGAAAAAAATTTTATGAACGAAATGAAAACAGAAGTGGAGATTGAATAGCTAAATAGAACACTTTCGAAGAAAAATCAAAGGAAGAGGCATGTTTCGTATCTTGAATTTAAAAACAATTGGGAAAAAATGAATGCTTCATGTTATTTTGATTGTTGCTCAGAGAGAAACAAGTAATTATGAAGGCGAAATGATTGTTGATGAGGGTAGCTTACTGAAGAGGTTTGGTGGGCATTACAAGAAAGCCCACAGATAGACTGCATCTGAACACTTTTTCTTTGACAAAGTGTCTCTAGCCCTTCTGGATTCACTCATCCCGTTTCACACAGAGATAGATGTATACCCAGATGAAAGGGAATTTTATTTTTGCATAGCTTACTATCATACAACCATATTTCCCCATGAGTCAAAGGGTGCTGAAAGTTTCCGTATCCGGCACTAAATTGCAATGTTTATTGTGTCTGTGATGGAGATACCATTGACAAATTAAAAGAAGGCAGGCAAGGACAGTGAGATGACTCAGCAGGAAAAATTGTGTGTCACCAAGTCTGACAACTTGAATTAAGTTCCCAAGACTCACATGGTGGGAGGTGAGAGTTGACTTCCACAAGTGGCTTTCACACACACACACACACACACACACACACACACACACAACTTATTCATTAATTAATTTAAAAACTAAAGTAAAATTTTAGTCATATATTTCTGACTTTCTCATGGTAAGAACAATAGAGAATATGCTGTATTGTTCTTGTGACAAAAAGTCTAAGCATGTGGTAAAAAGATGCATCACACATATTTTAAATATGTTTTAGTTGTTAGTATTATACATAGCTTATACAATTACACATAACTGTGAATAAAAGGTTGTGACATATTTGAAAAAATAAAGGCTATTACATCATTTTTAATTTTTTTTATTTAAAAGATTTTCTTTCCATTATACATACCCACCACAGTCCCCTTCTCTCTCCCCTCCTCCCACTCTTCCCACACTTCCTCCCCACACAAATACCCCCATCCACTCTTCAGAAAGTGTAAGGCCTTCCATGGAAACTCAATAAAGTCTGGCATATCACATCGAGGCAGACAAAACCCCTCTACTATTTTTCAATAGTCATTTACATTTATTTTCATAAGTTTTGTCCTAAGAGTTTTGGAGAAGGGCTGGTTGCAAGCACATTTTCCTCCATAGTGACTGGTGATCCAATGCCCTTTTCTTGCCTTTGTAGGCATCTACTCTCCTGTGCACATGCTCACACATGGACACAGATAAAGGCACATTCTTTAAAAACCAATGCAATAAATAAATATTAATTTATTTTTTTTAAAGAGCTGTAAAGAAAATCTGGAGGGTGGAGAAATAAGTTTTTGAAATGTAGTTTTCTGCTGGAGCCATTGCCATGTATTAACTCTTTTAGCCCAATTAGACAAAGCCCTAATAAATGTTTATCAAATATTGAGAGAATCAAAAATATAAAAAATAATGATGTTCCATAAATTGGTCAGATAATCTAAAAAAAGAAAATGTTAAGGAGAATCAATGAAAGTAACAATTTAGTGTACAAATATTTGGAATTCAGATGTTTTTATTTGTACTTAACTACTTAGTCAAATAGAAGGGGGAAATGTGCAAATTGCTCAGAATTGTATACTGAACACAAGCATTGAATGCTAAATTACCAATACTTTAAATTAGATTAAACTCATTATCTAATTTGTGCTTGGGGGGGTCCCCATTTTTTATCATCAGTCATTTCACATGCCAAGTGACCAGCGTGGAGAAAACCATCTCTTTTTATCAAGAGGCATTCAGCGTGTCTTGGCATTCTAAAATATGTGTTCTCTGCCTCCTTCTTTCCAAGAATGGATTTTCATTGTGGGTATAAATTGCCAAATTGAGTGTTAACCTGGGCTATTTATTCAGGTAAAAAAGCCTGCTTAAGTCTGTTCCCACTGGGATGAGAGATCTGAACTAGTCTGAACTCTTCTTTGACAAGAAAAGAGTACAAGTAATTGTAAATCATGCTTGCAATGAAGAGCTTGCCAGTGTTTGTTTGCTGAATGTCTTTACCCACAGGAAACGTTTGTATTCATGACTGAGGTCCTGTTACACCTCAGAGGCAGATGACCTAAGTATAGTTAGGCTACCCCCCCCTGCTGAGCCTGGAAGACAACCACTATCCATCTTCCCTGGGGCTCACATTTCTTACACAGATCCTGCAAAAGTCAGGGCCTCTAGATGGCTAAGAAAGATAACAACATGCCTGAGAACTAGCAAGAAAGTTTCGAAGGAAAGATTTACATCTACAATGGTAGAGAACAGGATTTTATGTATCTGAAGACAAAACAAAACAAAAACAAACAAACAAACCAAAAAAACAAAAACCAAAAACAAACAAAACAACAACAACAACAAAGCTAAGGCAGAGCAATGATCAAGGGATGCTGAAACCCTCAGGATTCAAGTTGTACTTCACAATGCCAATACTGAAAAATCTGTAAGTCTCCAGGTCTTGGGGGGATGGAGCACGTTAAGGAACTGTTCCATTTCTTTCAGAGAATTAGACCACTGGTTGTAGGATTCAGGCATTCTGTTGCCTTTCTCTTTGCAGAATGCATTCAGGCTAGCCCAGTGTCCTATGGCTGCTACTTCACTACAAAGACCACAAGAAGGTACAAAAGGTCCCTTTAAGAGATAAACACTCTATTGCATCTTCTGGTACTGGTCAGGTTCCCTTGTTGGTCAGGGACTTCACTGACAGAACGCCTACCTTTCCTCAGGCAGGTTATTGAAACATAGGCACTCCCTCCTTCGGGGTTGCGCATACAGCCCAGGCCCAGCGTGCAAGGCAGCTGAGCTGGGGAAATTTTATGGTCCCAGGGGGAAGGAGGAAATATAGGACAGTGTACCTGGATGGAAGATGGGATGGCAGGCGGGAGAGCTTAGCAGGGTGGAGCCACCACTGCAGGGTGACCTGAGGGTATAGGGGGTCGGGGAAAGTCTGACCTCTTCCTCGCCAGGCTCCTGCCGTGGGCCAGAAGCAAATTCACCCCTCCGATGGCTGTCTGCTAGAAGTCAATGCCCCTTGCTGGTCAGGAATGTCGCTGAGCTGACACAGGCCTACCTGTCCTCAGGTAGGCTTTTAAAACACAGGAACTGCCTCCTGCCAGGATGTGCCTACAGCCCAGGCCCAATGATAGCCTATGATGGAGAGGACATAGAGAGAGGGGAACTCTCATCCATTATTGGTGGGAATGCAAACTTGAGCAACCACTGTGGAAATCAGAGTGGCGGTTTCTCAGGAAACTGGGAGTCAACGTCCCTCAAGACCCAGCAATTCCACTCTTGGGAATATACCTGAGCGATGCCCTATCATACCACAAAAGCATTTGTTCAACTATGTTCATAGCTGCACTATTTGTAATAGCCAGAACATGGAAACAACCTAGGTGCCCCTCAATAGAAGAATGGTTAAAAAAAAGGCGTGGAACATATACACATTAGAGTTTTACTCAACGGTAAAAAACAATGACATCTTGAATTTTGCATGCAAATGGATGGACATAGAAAACGCTTTACTGAGTGAGGTAACCCAGACCCAAAAAGAGGAATATGGTATGTATTCACTCATAAGTGGCTTCTAGCCATAATTAAAGGTCTTTGAGCCTATTATTCGTGATCCTAGAGAAGCTAAATAAGAAGGTGAACCTGAAGAAAATCATGTAGTTATCCTCCTGGAGATTGGAAGTAGACAAGAGTGCCAGGCAACCTCGGGTGCATTGGGGGGGTGGGGGGGTTGTTGGAAGGGGAGAGGGTTAGAGAGAAGGGACTAGGGGAGGAATGGGGGAAAGCTGGGGGATTGGGATGGGTGGAGGGAGGAAGGATGGATATGGGAGCAGGGAAGTATATATCTCAACTAAGGGAGTCATTTTAGGGTTTACAAGAGACTTGATTATAAAGGGGATCCCAGGTCCAAGGAGAGATTCCCAGATTGTTCTCTGGACAGAGGAGAGGGTGCCTGAACCGGCCTTGGCCCATAACCATACTGATGAATATTTTGCATATCACCATAGAACCTTCATCTGGCAATGGATGGAGATTGAGACAGAGACCCACATTGGAACCCTGGACTTAACTCCGTAGGTCCAAACGAGAAGCAGAAGGAAAGAGAACGTGAGCAAAGAAGGCAAGACCAGAGGGAACCTTCACCCATTGATGGATGGAGATTGAGACAGAGACCCACATTGTAGCACTGGACTGAGCCCCCAAGGTCTAAATGAGAGGCAGAAGGAGGGAGAACATGGACAAGAAAGGCAGGACCATGAGGAGTGCGTTCACCCACTGATACAAGGGGACTGATCTAATGAGAGTTCACCAAGACCAGTTGGACTGGAACTGAACGAGCACTTGATCCAACCAGATTCTCTGAATGTGGCTGGCATGGGGTCTTTCTGAATAGCCATTGACAATGACACTGGGACTTGTTTCCTCTGCATATACTGGATTTTTGGGATCTCTGTTTTTTGGGATGTCTGTTTGGATGCTCACCTTCCTGGATCTGGAGGGAGGGGGGTGGAACTTGAACTTCCCACAGGGCAGGAAACCCTGACTGCTCTTAGGGATGGAGAGGGAGGAGGAGAGGGAGTGGGGGGAGTGGGAGGGTGTTGGGAGGAGGGGCGGAAATGGAAACTTTTATAAATTAGTAAACTTTTATAAATAAAAAAAGAGATAAGCGCTACCTAATCCTGCCCTTTCCCACTGTTCTGAAGAGGCAAGCAGCTCTTGCTCTCTCTCTTTCTCTCTCTCTCTCTCTCTTTCTGTCTCTCTCTCTCTCTCTCTCTCTCTCTCTCTCATTCTCTCTTCCCTCCCCCATTGCCTTTATCTCAATAAAGCTCCCCATTTAAGTTCTACCTTCTTGTGTGTTTGTCTCTTGCCCACTGTGAGTGCTCTTACCCACCAAGCACCCATCCCACAGAATCATTACATTGGTGCCAGTATTAGTAGAGAGGTAAAACTCCTTTGAGACCTCTTTAGCTCACTCACCTCTGTTCTAAAAACAACTTAAATTGACTGCCTAACAACTCTTCTGATTGCAAAATTGTAGGGAACCTTTCTAACTTCTGTTAGCAAGTGGATAAATGGTAGAAGTTAGAACGCATGAGCAGGCATCATCTTGGCTAAGAACAAGTCAGATGGTTTTAACCATCATCCTTACTAAGGGCAGCAAAGTGACCGTCTCCATCTTGTTTAAGGTTAAAAGAGGTACTTTACCACTGTCTTAACCAAGGGCAAGACAGATAGGTCAGATGACCTATTACCATCTTTACTAAGGATGTTCTTTGCCTGATTCTCTCCTTTCACTTATGTATTTGTCTCTAATTCCCTCTTGCACTGACTCTGTTGCATGTGGGGTGTTTGCACAGTGGCATGTTTTTTGGTAGGACCTGCCAGAACCCCCACTTCCCATAGGAACCCCACCCACCTGCTCCACCTGCTGTAGATCTGCTCTCTTCCACCTGCAACAAATCTGCTTTGTGACATTGATTTAATGTAAGTATGCATGCATGTGATTTATATTTAACCCTATTCCTGTGAATGTAAGCTGTTTTAACTCTCTCGCTCTGTGTCTCTTTCTGTTTGTGTGTGTGTAACTGTTATTTAAGGACAAATGCTTTAAGTATCATAATGAACTATGGTCATTGTTTCTCCTCCTTAAAAAAAAGAAGTCTCAAATAAGTTAATTTGGTATATACTTTTACATGATTATAAAAATATGTGGTTTAATCTGGTACAACATACTGTGTATGTGATTTAACTCTGCTTTAAAGTATGTACTATATACTGACAAAAAATTTAATGTTATAAAGATCTATTTCAGATTTTAAAAAAAAAAAACCTAACTTAAAAACTTTCATCACTCACCCTTTCCTGTAAGCTGTTAACAAGGCCTTCAATATTGTCAGTTTTTTGGGATAAGCTTCTATTATAAAAGGAAATTTTTCTTTACTTCTTTGTGTTTCACAAGCATAAATTGGGCCTGCTAAGTTAAAACATGTTACAGTCAAGCTGGAGGACTCTGGATAAAGCATTCCTCCACAACCTGTCAGCCTGGATCAAGATCTCCAGATAGATACTGTACTAGTGTCAATGTAGCCATAAATCAGAAATAATCAGTAGACAGTCTTCAAATGTTCAGAGATCTAGAGAAGAAGGTATTTAAAACATTTAAATAAAAAGGTTTTCATAATATAAAGGCAGGTCACCTCATGACATCACCCCTATTTCCTCCATAGAAGATGGATGGTAACAGAAGAGCCTCCACCAAGAGCTTGCATCATAAGTAAAAGCATTCGCCACTGAGTGCTTCTCACCTCAACTGCTTCTCACCTCAACTGCGAAGACCCAATTCAGACTGTGGACACAGGACAGTGGAATTGACTCCCTCATATTGCCTAGACAATAGGTAGGCTTGTCTTTCTACAAACTCCTAATCCAGAGGATCTAACAACAAAAGACTGACATTGCCCTCAGAGATCATAGAGGACGCTTAGGATTGGCTGTCTGAGCAGACATCCAGTAAGCCTCTGACACTTTTAACCATTAAATCAGGTAAAATTTATCCTTCTCAAGATCTCTAATGCAGTTTGGGTACTGGTTTTGAAGCTTATATGCAACAAAAAAGGCTTCAATTGCCTTCTCAGTTCTCTGTGGAAAAGTTCAGGTCACTGGGCTCGTTTCCTAAGACACAATTTACCTCATTACCAGATTCAGAAAAGCGTTACTCACAAAACACATTTCAGTATAACTTCTTGCCATTCCTTTGCATTTTTTTTAACATGCAAAGCTTAAGCTGTGAGGATCTAAGAACGTTTTAGGGTCTAAGAAGGTGATTTAAGATGTACAAATGCATGTTACAAAGGACTAAGGATAAATAGTTTGAGTGCAGACAAAGGCAAGTGATTTGAGATGTTTAAAAGACTAAAACATATTTTAAATTTCTCTCTCTCACACACACTATGCTACTGTTAAAATAGAACTCCGAAGTTCACAGTCTTAACATCAATCAATGAAATTCTGATAAGCCTTTAATTTAGCCCTGGAAGAGTATTACCACTATCATCAAGCCACAAGCTTTTTCTTGTTCCCTTTGGTAGTTTCCTAACTATAGAGCTCAAAAATACTTTCATTGTGCAAAAGACATCTGTCACACTCATTCCTGACATGAATATACTGATATGTCTACAATGGAAATTTCAATAGATTAAAAACAGTGAGAATGCTAATGTTTCTACAACCTATGTTTTCACAAACCCAAAGAATTCTTGTAAGTTACAGGAAGTTGATTTGGTTTCATCTCAAGTCAGGTGCATCCCTCCCTCTCTAACCATCTTAAGCCTCCCTACCTTTCCCTGGTCCTGACACCCCTCTTTCTCAGATACCAGGACATAAGGAAAAATGTTTTCCCTAAATTTAACCTTGTCTTATGCTCTACCAACATCTTGCCAGGTAAAGAGGCGCTGGATAGTTCCACACAGCCTGGACTGAAGCAAAACAAACAGCTACCCCAGGACATGGCCAGCACCCAGATTTCTCAGGTCCAAGATTTTGACACCCACAAATCCGCAGAAAGCAATCTTGAGAACCTGGAGGCTACATGACTGCCCCACCTGCTATCCCCTTTTATTTTCCCACACTATAAGAAAAAGGTAGGAATATTAGGATTCAGTCTTTATGCAGTCCTGTTAACCTAGCAGGATGCAATCAGGCAGTACTCTGGTCATCCTAGGGTCACACAAAAGGTCCCTTTAAGAGATAAGCTTCACTCATTCCCACTCGTTCTTTCCCACTGTTCTTCTGATCAGGTCTCTGCCTCTCTCTCTCTCTTTCCCTGCCCCACAATTAAATAGGATCTTGTTAAGTGATCCAAGATATCACCAAATTCATTAAGCACTGTCTCTGCTCCTATAGTACAAGACTTGTTTGTATGAGACACCATGGCCAGTTGTTTTGTTCTCTTTAATAGTATATGGTTACATTACTCATTTTCATCCTTTCTTTTTTTCTTCCTTCTCTTCTTCTTTATCATTCTCTCTCTCTTTTCTTGTCTGTGAGACAAGGCTATGGAGGGAGATACTATCCTTCTCAATTCTAACGACTTTCCTCCCTTACCTATTTGTCCTGTGATGGTATGGGTGAGGAACAGTTACCTTCTCCCATATCCAAGTCCGGGGCAGGTGTGAATGCTGGCCCTGTAGTCATAAGAGGGGGAGAGCCAAGCCTGTTAGTGCAGGTGTGAGTGTGCTGGCCCCGAAGTTGTAGGCATGGGACAGCTATCCCCATTTCACATCTGGAGAACCAGTCCTACAGCTGCCCAGGCCAGACCCAAGCATATGACTAGGCCCAGCCCATCGTCTACCTCATCTATCATCTACTGGAGCACATGAAAGATCTGACCTGCAGTCCCAAAGTTATAGATCTCCCCGACAAAGGGCAACATCAGGATATCCAAGAGCAGCTCTCAATGACGCCAGCATCCATGGAGAAGTAGAAATCAGAGTCCTTGAACCAGGCCAAAGTCTCTTTGCAATGAACACCTGCAAGTAAGGACGGATAGACAGAGAGGTTTATGGAATGACTCACTGTGTCACACTGAAGCTCCCATGACCACCCTTTAAGTTTGCCCTCATTTTATTTTATTTTATTTATTTACCTTTTTTCCTCGTAGATTATGTTTATTTTGGGGTGTGCAGGGATGAAGGGTGGATGCAAAGGGTTGGGGAAATGAATGAGATCAAGCTACATGGTATAAAAGAAATAAACAAACCAATTAATTAATTAAAAAAGAAAAGAATTTTCAGGGACTGCACTCAAGCGGTAAGGCGTCTCTATCCATAGCCCAATTCATAGGGCATAAAACACGTGCAGAGATCTGTGAGAGAAGAGGAACTCAGGGACCATACTTTCTTGGGCTCTCTCCATATCTTCCTGTTTTCTCTGTGTTCTCCTCCCCTGCTTTCCAGTCTGCATTTGTGGGTCTCCTGACTTAGTTAGGCAATACCAGGCTAGCATATTTAGTGCTTTTGTGCAGTGAGTGGAGGAGACACATCTCTGAGATAAACGAGCTGGGATACTTGTTTCTATGGCTGAAAAACCATTCTATGTATGAGAAAAGAAAACAATTACAACTGAGAAATGATTTGTAATGGGACAAAGAAAGTGAGGTTTAATAATGAATGTAGTCATTTAGAAAACCATTGAAATGGACATTATATTTAATATGTTATCCACTATGTAAACAAAATATATATGAATTAATGTAGAGATGCTAATGAACTGTATATTATGATTGTGTCAATATATGACAAATGTATATGCCATATATTGACTTATTCCAATTTCAGAGAAAATTAACAATAATTCATTCTTTAATTAAATCAATTGTTTCCCAAAATCTATGTATAATTTCACATCAGTTTTTTTTCAAAACTGTCCCAATCTTTCTAGTGTCTAACAGTACTTCTTTTTAAGTGACAATTATACAAAATGATAATAATCTCAAATGCAGAGAAGAGTAAGCAAAACATCTTTACAAATGAAGAGGGTAATGGTTTGCTGCATTTTAAAATAATACTAATCAGATGCTTGTGAATCAGTGATATTATATAACCCAATCATGCACTTGAAAATATTCCAGAATAATCAAATAATTTCTTTTGTGGGCATCCATCTGTTTCTCAAACCCATTTAATCCTTAACTTTTCACCAAGTTTCAGCTTCCTGGCTGGTACATTTTCACCAGAGATGAAAAGGCAGACTGTTACTTTTGCAGTCAGGTTGGACCCAGAGTTTGCATGAATCTGACTCACTCTTGAGCACCCATTTGATCCATGGGGTGAGTTGTTTTCCAAACCTCGGAATTTCCATTTTGTGTTAGTTAATCAAGATTTAATACAGATTAAGAGGGTAGGTGGGGTTGCAGAGGTAGGTCATTCAACATAGGCTTAGAGTGTGAGCATGAGACATGACTTAAATCTTTCATTGCCTACCCACGATATAAACAAGCCAGGTGTGGGTACAAGCATATGTAATTCCAGTTCTGGGGAGGCAGATTCTGGTAGATCTCTGCGACGTGATTGCCATCCAGTCTGGTCTAGTTGACAAACTCTAGGTTGATTGAGAGACCCCGTCTTCGGGAACAAGACTTAAAAAGACAGTTGACTTTTACTTCTGACCTCTGCGGTACACTTGTACACACATGGGAATGTGTTCATGTGTATGAGTGCATACCCACATACATATACAATAACATATACACACATACACATACTTACAAGGAGAGTTTGTGCATACATGCCTATGTTCACATAAATACACATCCACATCCAAATAAATGAAAAACAACATTTATAACACGCTTGACATGACAAACACAATCAAAGAAACTTCATGTTGCTTGTAAAATTAAAGATGTCATAATTAATTATCTGTTCATTGAAGCTTAAATGATTTAAATCAAATTGAATGTTTCTCATGAAGTACGGTTTTATGTTGCCTGCTTTCATACTCTTAAAATATCTTTAGTTGTTATAAAGGAGTTATATGAATATTGAAATTGTCTTTATTATGAAAACTGAAGCTTTCTATTTAAATGGTTAGACAGACCACCATTGTACATTGTCATTACACTTAAAGCACAAAAAACAAACACCTCCTACAGACAGAACAATATGAAGCACATTCCAATAATCACCATTGTTTGAAATAGAAAATGTCTCTTATTTTCACTAGGGCACGTATAGTAATGTCTTAAAATTCCATCTCATTGGTCAGAAATTTTACCTTCAGACTTTGGAGAAACTAAGAATTTGTCCATCTTTAAAACAGGGAAGATAAAACATATTGCTCTTCAAGTCCATGTTTAACAACAGCTCTCAGTGTGGAGGAGTATGAGTGGAAAGGTTGGTGGGATTATAGGAGAAAAAAGAATTCAGGAGAAATAAATAAAATTTGAGAAATTCATCAAAACTTTAAAATCTGTCAGTTCTTTTTATATGATTAGCAACTATGATCCAATATTGAAAACACTCTCTCTGGAGTCTACCAGGATCTTTGCTGTTGAGTGTCATCTGTATGACATTTAATTAAACATACTGGTTATTCTTGAATACTAAAACTTAAATTTTGAAAAATTGTTGAGAATAATATTATAATGACATGTCTAATGATTGGTGTAATTAACAATAAACATAGCTTTAAGCCAAGTATGAGGTCTAAAGCTTTTACTCATCTACGAGTTTTAGGTCAGGCAAGTGTTCACAGACAGATTTTTGTCTCAAAAATTTTGACGCGTTTTAAAATAATAATAATAATCAGATGCTTGTGAACCACTGATATTGCATAACCCAATCAGGCACTTGAAAATATTCCAACATAATCAGATAATTTCTTTTGTGGGTTTAGGCACATTAGGGCTTAATTGTGACTTGTTAAAAACATTACGCAGGACAAACGTTATAAACGGAGCAAGTAACCAATATATATGTGTTAATACAAGTTCAAAGATGTTTCTCTGTTGTCGTATGCAGGGATAATTGTCTCCTACAGTTATAGATAATGGATAAGAGAGTCCTTCAGCTTGGACTACACCTTAGGTTTATAGCTTTTATTCCCATATGGTATGTTTCAGCTCACATGCCTTTCTCTTGATCAACATTTTGTTTGTGTTCACACAAGTCACTTAAAACTGGTCATTTCTGGCGTGTTGCGCTTGAAGATGGGTAGATCACAAAACTCAGACTGCCTTTGATCCATTATTTTCCTCCAGATAACCCGCTGTTAAAGCATGTCACGCGTCCTAGGCAATTTTCGCTTAGTGTGAAAATTCTGGAAAATGATTTTTCACTAAAAGAATATAGGAGTGACTTGAAGGTAGTGGCTTTTCACTGTTGCACACGTATTCATGTGCAAGGCATGGGAGTTCATTAGGCAACTGAACTGTGATCATTACTAGAAGAGACTAAATGAAACAACTTTCAGCATTTTAAACCCAAGGAGAAGGAGACAGTTTCCAAACAGTGTTAGATAGATTAATACTACTTACTTTCAAGAAAAGAAAAAAAATGTCCATGTTCATATGTGTGCGTGTGTGCGTGTGTGTGTGTATGTGTGTGTGTGTGTGTGTCTGAAAGAGAGAGAGTTTTGACATAGATCTTGTGAAAAAGACCAGGCATTATCAGACTACATCGCAGGCACATTTGAAGAAAGTTTCATGTTCTCTATTCTGCCTCCATCTGATGATAGTCTTAAATGTCACTGTGAATATTTGTCAACTCTACACATAATAATATATTGCAACACTGCCTCAGGTTAAACCAGTGTGTCATTCAGCAAAAAATACACTGTCAATAAAGTATTACAATGTCGCTCAGCTGAGATTCTGTGTGAAGGGATTTCTATTCAGGCCATAAATTAAATCTTAGAAAGATAAGGTAGGGCAGCAAGCTAAAATGTGTTACAGCTACCATAAAGTCAGTAAACAACATATCTAACTTCTGAGTGCTCCATATGAGATACTCCACATTTGGTTCTGATATCATCAGTGGATAGGTGACTGAATGAACGCATGGGAAATAAGAGGTTAGCCTCTGGAATATTTGCTCATTCTCGGTTTCTAATGCATTTGGTTCCATTAGGAACTTCACCAGTGAGGGCTTTTCATGGTGGTCCAGATACTCTGTTAAGCCCTGTCCTCCTGAAAAGAAATGTGTCTGCACTGCATGTCTACCGTCAGCCTTCCTTTCCAAAGAGCTTCTTTTGTGGCGTTGTATGGATAACAATTGTGGGAAGAAAATCTCCCAGACTGTTAATGCTGTTTTTAAGAGGAAGAGAAATTAGATTTTTTTAAGATATATTTTTATCATTATCTATGTGCATATGTGTGTGGCTGCCTGAGTACATTTGTCAAGGTGTCTGTAGAGGAGGTCACCAGATCTGTTGGACTGGAATTGCATGCAATCCTGGGGTACCCAAGAAGGGGTCTGTGAACTGAACTTGGAACCTCTGTAAGAGCCACAAGGGTACTTAACTGACAAGCTATCTCTCTATAACAATTTAATATAAGATGTGTAATAGAAAATGTTTTATGGAATTCCTTTTCAAAAGGGAAAAAGTAGTATGCCAGTGGTTTAAAGTCCACCCTTATAGAAGAGAAGGGGGTTCACTGTCAGAAGTCTATAGAGATATTAGAAAGCGCTGTGATGTGGATCTGTGAAAGGTGAGCAGGACTAACTTATCCTGGATCCTTGAGGTCATCTGAGGGGTAAGACAAGGCTGGGTTTCCAGGTTGAAACAAATGTAGCTGACAAGTTGAAGAAGCGTTATGTCTGTCAGGACACGGTGAAGAACAGGACCAAGCAGTAGGAAATACTTTTCTTCCGGCAGACTCTCAGGCACCCTCTAGCATCTCATTTGGCATAGACTAACAGAGAGTCATCTGGCAGGTCACATGCGATGGATTGTCACAGTCACCACATCTCAGAGAAATGAAGAGACATGTGAGGTTTCTGCAGAGATAAGAGAGAAGCTTGGTGTAGATCAGGAGGAACACTGTGTGAACAAACTCAGGAACAAAGCACAGAGTTGGTATTTTAATCCAGGAAGTCTGATGGGACTCATTTGTACAGTGTTAGATAATTAATTTGTTTCTTTTCTTGTAAAGAACATTTTTTTAACTGAAAGAATTCAAAAATTATGTTCCATCTTCTCTTCTTCTTCTTCTTCTTCTGCTTCTGCTTCTGCTTCTGCTTCTGCTTCTGCTTCTGCTTCTGCTTCTGCTTCTGCTTCTTCTTCTTCTTCTTCTTCTTCTTCTTCTTCTTCTTCTTCTTCTTCTTCTTCTTCTTCTCTCTTTCTCTCTTTCTCTCTTTCCCTCTGTCCCTGTCTCTCCCTCTCTCCCTCCTTCAAAATTTTTCTCTCTTCCAATTCAACAACTGCTTGATCATAGCCTTCTTTACCACAATAGGGTGAATGTTTCCTCTATCTAAAATTAGAACTAGTGACAAAAACAACCTAACAAATTATTGTAACCAAACACAGCATGAACCCTTTAAATCATGAAAATATAAGAGTAATAAATCTTCAAACAGTGACAATGGATATGGATTGCAGTAGATGTCAATTAATGTGTGCATGTGTTTGTATGTTTGGTTTGCAGTTGGTAGTGCTGTGCTATGGGCTGTGAAATCATGGAGAGGCCTACACAAGCGATAGAAGTAAGTAGAGTCTTGTGTTTCAAGTTCAGTACCGAATTTCCACCTGGTTCTTTGATCCTGTCATTTCACGATGGAACTGCCTCTGCCACCTGAAACTGCCAACATGTGGCACTGAGTTAATTGACTATTGACTGTACCCTTTTTCTCTACGATCCCCTGAGGTCCCCTGAAACTGTGAACTAATCAAACTTCTCATTACCCTTCTTGCTTATTGGAGGAGTCATTGTGTCATAGTGGTACAGACTGGCTAATACAGAAAGATCTTGCCAGAGGAAAAGGGCCACGACTATGAGTAAACCTGACTCTGAGTTGTTTGGGTCTTTAAAACTAGTTTATATAAGCAATTTGAAAAAGGTAATATGTGGGCTAGAAAAGCTCCATGACCGGTGCAGGCAGAGTTTAATAACTTGTATTTCTGGGCAATGGGAATATCAATATATTTACGTAACTACAGACATGGAGGACTGTACTCACTATGTTTCAGATAGAAACAAACATTTTCTTGTGACTTGAAAATAGATTAACTGTATTATTTTTCTGGCAAATAATTTATCAAAGTTTTGTCCTAAAAATGGTATTAAAGAGGAATTGAAGAATAATAAAGACATTAATTAACCCTAAACTATTTGAAGCTAAGATAGCATTGTGATGGTGGCATGGATACTAACTAGTGGCCTCTTTCCCCAACTTTACATTGGAAATTGATTTTCCTATGTTCTAGAAATTTGTGAGGTTCTGAACTCAGACATAATGGGAAGAGAAAATTCAAGATAGTGTAACTTTCTGGCTGTAGGTATACTTTTCCTGGTTGTTTTTAGCCTGGATCACATGGAAATTGAGGGCAAAACACTGAAAATGAGAAATGAGAGCAAAATGAAAGAAGAGTAAAAGGATTTCAATAGTCTTGGGGTCAGAAAATTAGGGTGCTAAACTTGTGGACAGAGAGGCAAATGTTAAAGAATATTAGCGCCTTTAAAGAAGTGTCAAACACTGTTTACTAGGAAAGGTGACATAGAGGGAATGCAGCAACTGGAGAGGCACCCCCGGCATAACAAAAGCAAGCCCATGCTTGTCTTTGGTAAGAAGCAGCTGTAAATACTTTCTTAAGAAGAATCTGCAATGCCAATATGTCATTAGACCTCAAGATAGTTTCAGTGTTACTAACTTCTGAGTGACTTCACAGAATGACAACTTAGAAGTAGCAGTTACCAAAATATAATAACCTGAGACTAATTTCGATTAGAAAGGTTTTATATTATAAAAAACTATATTATTTATTTTCTGGGTGAAAACAGTGTTTTCCTGTTTTTTAAAAAAAATATTGGACAGAAGACTGTCTAGTCAAACTGGTTTATTTAGAAGTTAACTGGGCAAAGTGTGATTGACTTGCTCATGTGACAAATACTCGCAGCAGTTACATTAGTGTGGATTTGTGGGCACTCTGGAACATGTGCCTTGTGGTCTGACTGTTGAAAGGTGACATCAGGAAGTAAATCGAAGTGCAAATTATTCAGAAAGCAACAAAGATGGAGGGAAAACATATCATTGATATCTGTGCTGACCTCAAATTTGTACTCTCGGTAAAATCATTGTTATATGGTATTATATCCCCACCCCAAAAAAGGAGAAATATTATCTGAAAGATACTGACATCTCAATATTTGTAGGCAGAGGCCACTTGTTTGTCCCTGCTGGTCAACCCCAAAATGTTCCCGCAGAAACTTTATTAGTTAAATCACTACTTGACCAATTACTTAAGCATATTGCTAGCTAGCTCTTGCATCTAGAATTAGCCCATCTCCATTATTTTATATTTTACCACGAGGTTTGTGGCCTACCAGCAAGGTTTCACCTAACAGCTCGATCTTACTTCTCTGGAGGCTACTTGGCATCTCACTGACTCCACCTTCTTTCTTCCAGCATTAAGTTTAGTTTTCCCGCCCAGCTCTATTCTGTTAAGCCCTGGTCAAAACAGATTTATTCATTAACCAATGAAAGGAACACTTAGACAGAAGGACTTCCCACAGCACATGTTGTTCTTATGTTGATTCTTAGGTAGTGTTTCCTCATCTGCCACCTTGACTGATGCTTCCTATTCAACGCTGCACTCAAAAAGGCAGCACAATGAGACCCTTAAAGAATCAACTAACAGATGCATGGATACATGTGTACTCTTCACTAACTGTGTACTGTGGCCATCAGGTAAAGACATAAGACGTTTTTCTTCCCTGCAAGGGCATCACCCAACTCACAGTAACAGAAAAACATCAGAGGATTGTGACCTCCATGTTGGGTTATCCTCACTAACTAGTACTAAGAGGGAGACAGCGTAGGAGTAAAGAGTGTTGAAAGTGGGGGAAGGAGCTCTGCACATTCTAATGCTTAAACTCATGCAGGGATGGCTTTTCTTTATTTAGAAAGATGATCCAAAATTCTAAGAATAGATTAACTCATCTCTCCAGTCAGAAATTACCAAGATAATATTAAAATATCAAGTTAAAATGATGAAGCTGTCCTGAGTAAAAGCAACCTCCAGCCTTTCACCAACATAAATATACATTATTTATTTTTTGTACACCTTAGAGTTTATTAATATAAAAACTTGCAAACAGGAGAAAAGCTTACATTTATGTTATTAAGTAAATAATGTCAGATATGAAAAAGAGTTGTAGGTAGAAAGCTAAGGCTGCTCTTTAAATAGTTTCTGTTTCTATATTGAGTTATTATCTGAACTTTCTCCAGAGGACATTAATATTAAAAGTGCTAGGGGATTTAACAGTGGTTTAGAATACTTCTTTGATTCAAAAATCTTATCTAATAAATTTAATATACTTGGACCACAGAACATATCCCTCACTCTTAAATTGTTCCCAAAGCATTTACATTACTAATTCAAGTGAAACTTTTCTCAGAAAGAGCAAAATCCTTTAGTGTGCTTACACTGATAAAAATGATGGCTTTGGGAAGCATGTTTTAGAATAAAGTATCAAAACAGTGTTCATGGGCTCAAGAGAAAACACTGCTATGATTGCCACAATAATCCTAAAATTACTTTTCCAAAATAAAATATATTACACGTGCTGATGTATTTTGTGCCCTAGAATACAGAAATAAATAGGAAAAAATACCAGAAAATGAAGAATGCACTCTTGGCAGTGGTACAGTAGATCTCTATTCTAAGTTACTGTTTTGTGTGACATTCCATTCTTGTTTGCTCATTTGAGGTCCATAAAATACCCCGAAAGTATTGTCTAAGCCATGATTTATCACAACAGTTTTTCTCTCTGCTTTACATCCTTTGAAAGCCTCCAACTCCCCCAGAAACCAAGCTGTAAGAATGTAAGTGAAACTAGTTTCACTGTATATTTTTCAATAAGTAAAAAAATATAATCTCACTATCAACACTATTCTAGCCAGCATTTCTGACTTCTTGCTTTCTTTCCTCTTTTAATGTCCTACTTTTAAGTAGCACTTCCCTATATGTTTTGTAAACTCTTTCTTTTTGCATACATTTTTATTTAGGAAATAAATATGTGCTATTTTTGCAATGCACACACACATATATGTATGAATATATTTAGCATAGAAGATTCTGGGTTTCATTATGATACCTTAATAAATGTATGCCACATACTTTCATTATATTCTCTTCTCTCTTATCCTCTCTCATTTTCCCCACACACATATCATTCTCCTTTCTCCTTCTCTCCCCTCCAGTATATCTTTTTTGCTTTTTATTAATAAGACTAATCTATCCATTTGTAGTCAATATAATTATATTCAAATAAGGTCTATTCTGAAATTTATTTTATCATGACAAAAAAAAGGAATCAAAAAAGTTACTTTAACAAAAATACAAAGTAATGGCCACCAAATTTATGAAAGTGTTTTTGACATAATTAGTTCTTTGGTAAGATAAAACTGCATTATGACCCATATGCACCCATTAGCACTGCAACAAAAAATGGCAAAAAAATCAAGAAAAAGGCAACAAGTACTGGCAAGGTTTTCAGGACATTAGAATTTGAGCACACTGTTGATAGAAATGCACAATATTGCATCCTTGAAGAAAACACTTTGGCAGATCCTTACATAGTAAAATGCAGACCAATCATATGATTTAATTATTATTGCACTGGTTTTCCAACAGAAAATTGATATAAAAATAATGGTGGCCACATTATTAGTTAAAAAGTATGAAAATTCAAATGATGATCCACTGCAGATAAGTAAACAAAATTGGGTATATCCACACTACGGAGTAAGAATCTGGCATAAAGAAATGACAGATTAATACTTGTAATAAAGGTGAAACCTGAAAACAGAAGCAAAACTGCATGCACTCGAAAGTTATTTGCAAAACATATAAAGAATACATAAATTTATGTAGCAGAGATCACATTAGTGCTTGTCAAAGTGTGGAAAAGGTAGTAAAAAAACTTGTTCATGTACTTTGGTAGAATGCCTCAGTTGTAAAACAGGATTCTAATGAGACTAGAGATGACCTTGGTCAATCTCCTGGGTCAACACAGAAAGGAATATCGATAGAAACTGTTTTGGCTTGGGCAAATAATTTCAGAAAGGAATTACCACAGGAGAGAAACATCAGATACAGCCGCAACAATTTTAATATTCCCAAACCCCTCACCATGTCCATATAAAGGGTGGCAGCTTCTTTGGCAGATCCCTCCGTTTCCTGGTGGAGAGAGGCTACCTCTCACTGTGTGTGTTGAGAAGACAGTCCTGCCTGTTGAAGGTCAACTTTCTGTCTTTTCATGCTGCCCCAGAAACCTATCATAATTGATAACAACTATTTCTGATTTTCCATCCCCGCCCTCCACGTTATGCAAATCTGGCTCTTAATCCTATCGTAATAATTGGGTGACAATGTTCCATTGCTCAACCTTTCTGTAGTTATGCACATGTGAAGAAAACCTCTTCAGGTACTGATCATGGCACTTCCTGTATCTATCAACACTAGACAGCATCAAGCAGTGGACAGCAGCAGGTGGCAACGTGTAATACTTAAAGTACCCACCCAGTGAGCAGGGAGAGGGGGCTTTAACTTTACAAACAATCACAGTGTGGTGCGCTCCTTGACCAGCAAGGAAGAACGACCACGAATCAAGGATTCTTCTCTGATCACACTTTACTGGAGCCACTTGGTTGAAGGAAGCAAGAGAGAGCAAAAGTCAAGTGGCAGTTGCTTTTCTAGGGTGGAGGGAGTAGGATACTGTCCTGATTGGTGAATACCATTCTGCTGGTGTCTGGGGCCTCGAGATTGGCCAGGGGCAAGGCTCAGTTATGCAAATGTAGGCAAAGGGTGCTCAGCCCCACAGCACTGCAACATCAAAAGGATTTGTTTTACCTCCAAGCTGCAGGACCACCAGCGCCATTTTGCAATGGCATGTCCTGATGGCTCCTTACATCACAGACCTTGTTCAGCTTAGTAACCCCTCATTCCTCACTCTTTAATAGTGGTCAAGCCTGTTCTGCCAGAGATCCTTATCCCTAAAGACTCAACACTTCTCCAGTACTCTGCCAGTCCCAGGACTCTGTTTTCAAACTTTTCAGCTACCATTTGTTGCTATAGTTGCTATCACAGTGACTTGGAATGGGGTTATTTCTAATTCCCAAGATTGGTGGCAAAAGACAACCAATCCAAATCATCATGGCCAAATTAATTAAAGCATGCTTTTCTTTTTTTTTTTTCCTGTGCATATAGGCTGCCTCACCCTAAGGTAGGGTTCAAGATGTCAGCATTGGTTGTGTGGAAGAAGAGGTTTCTAATTGCTAGGAGTAGGTAGGGTGGTTCCAAATGGGAGGAAAGATGTGGAATTATAGGAACAGAACATAAGTATTCCACTTTAGTCGTAATGTACTCCACGATAAGAAAGGCATGGTTGCAAAATAATTAATACTTTTGAAGCAAAACATGGTTTCCTGGAACAAGTGCACCAGAACCTTTTGTTGTTAAGGGTACAGGTAGGGCACTTCAATTCTTTATTAGATCAATCAGGTGTTTGGGGAAGACAAAGTAACACACCTTTGTAGAGTTAAACAATGCAACACAAAGGAATGCAACACAGTTTTTCAACACATATTACCATGGACAGCAAGCAACATGCTTCATAGTCACAGAGGAGGTATTTGCACAAACCACAGCCAACCTGTCATGAAAATGAAGGTTTGAGTTTACACCACTTGTGGCATTTGTCTCTTTGAATCAATGAAATCAGTCTCCTCTGGTCTTGATGGAAACATGTTTATAAGAATATGTCACATAGTTTTTTATTATAATTTGTTTGGGGAACTAAAAATATTAACCTAATAGCATGACCTTTAAAAAACAGTCTTTAGTTGCTTTTATTTGCATTTGACAATTCAAGACCTTTCGATCAGTGCAGCTGCAAGAATAATCCAAATAAAAATGTTAATTAGATTGCATCCCATTCTTCTAATGCTCAATAGTTGGCCATTTAGTTTGTCTCTCAGTTTGTACTGTATTAGCAGCCACACTGACTTATTTCTTCTTTGGATAGAGTAGCTGCAACTATTTTGACAGTAATTGCTCCAGTACTTAAAGGTAAGTTTCAGAAAATAAAAGAAAACAAAAAACAAACACCCAGATTTTTCTTTTAATACATACTGTTTTAGAGAATGAGAAAGCAAGTCTATATTCCTTAACACACTTAAATAAAAGTGGCTTGCTTTAATTCTATGTAACATTTGGGGGTCCAGCTATATTTTTTATGTTAAATTTAGTAAGAGAATCATTTGACACCTTTATACAGCATTATAAAATCAGATCAGATTCATGCATGAATAAATTTACGTTTTAGCAATTGGCTGGCTCTAAAATTATTTAAAATTCTCTGCCTCTTTTCATGTGTTCATAATTGTTCCAAAGAAAACTTTACAAACATTTCTAAAACCATTTTGCCTTGCACTTTTTGATTCTTTGAACTCTAAAAATTGATGTTTCTAATAACAAAGTCATTCAGGATAAAATCATGTGTAACAAAATGTTAATAACAATTATATTTTCATTACAAAATAATTTCATTAATAAATCAGTTATCAGATTTGTGGGAGTCAATTGTATGAGTAAAAAGGGATTGTTTCTTTTAATCAGTATTTTGGTTAACAGTGAAAACTGCTGTGTGTCTTGAAACAGCGTTCTTGCATCCATACAAATGGAAGTACTCACCAGGAGGCAAATAGTATCTGGAACGTACATACGGTTTTATATATTTCAGCAGAGCTATTTTATGGTTGGAATCTGTGAAGAAAAGTTTCTGGCCCAAATACTTTGAAAGTTCCAGGAAGTATATTCTACTATTATTTATTCACTCTGAATATGACAGAATTAATGGATAACAAAAGCCACTTGGATTCCATGCCTTACGTAGAACTTGTAAAGGCTCCACCATTATTAAGGAGCACACTGACAGGTCTTTGCACACTTTCTTGTGGGTCTTCAGGATTAAGCAGACAGTTTCTCAACTCTTAAACTTCTACATATCTAACCCCATATTCTTATAATTAAAATAAAAATTGTTTAGTAACTAAGTTTCATAAAACTGATTATGGGATATTTACATATACATTTAAGGAAAATGGTTTTGCTGTTAAAATTATATTAAAATTGTGCAAGCATCTGTGTGGATCTGAGACCACCAGAGACTACTCCAAGAGACAGGCAAATGCTGAATAGGCTATAATTTTTCGTGTTTGTATTTGATTTAATCCATTTCAGGCCCCAATTAGTACTGAAATAATGGCTGATAAGATTAGTATTTTAAGGTTTATTAATTCATAGAATTGGAATAGAATTGATAAAGGGGCGATTTTTTGTCATGTGAGAAGAATTAGGCCTACTTTAAGGAGTTGCATTACTTGTTGGGAAATTAAAAATGTTGCATTTCATCTATTTTAAGTTATGCATATGAGCTTTCACACTGTAATATATCTAAAATTAGTATTTAGAAAACACCAACAGTGTATTGCTCTCTTACCAAGTAATGGAATTATTGTCAGGTAGCTACTACCATTTTTACATGCATTCAGGCTTTTTCTCTGACAGTAAGGGCATCAGAACTTGTATACAAGGAGTCTTTGCCTAGGAAGTCATCTCAAAGACAGACAAGCATGAATGATTTTCTTAAGCAAATTACCACTGGCCTTGACAAAAGAATAATTCTGATTAGCAAACAATGGCACTCCAAAGCTGAAGAGTTTTTTAGTCAAATTCATACTGGCATTTCTAGTAGTTGCAGAAACATTTTGATCTCTTTCCCACAAGTGTGCTTCATGACAAAAACTGTGCTTAAATAAATTTAAAGGAGATGTTGAAAAGAGCGTCTTTTATGTTTTACATAATACGGCAAAGATATTATACTATGAAAACTACTAAGCTACTTAAGTTATGAAGAGTTATACACCATCAGCTAGTGTAATGAGTTAGTCTAGGCGAAAACCTTGTTGTATTTGTGAATGAGACAACAGTGAAATTGAGCCTATAAAAAGAAAACATTGTATGAAAAGACACACAAGCTCTTCATGTGTAGAAAGAATGAGAATACATGGTACGGTATCTAAAAACAACATGCAGTGGATTAAAAGAACTAAAAGGCCAAATGTGAGAAATTTGTTATAGCAACTCAACTTTACTCTTTAGAGAAATAGTTTTCAGTAAAGGTTTCTTTGGTTAAATAAGCTTAAAGTAAAGTATTATTAGTTTTATTCCTGGAAAATTAAGAGTTATTAAGTAATCAAGGGTCCTTCACAATTAATTGTAAATATATATTTATATCAATATTTGATTTTAAAAAGCAGTAAGATTTGATGCTAGAATCTTAAGAAAAAAAGAATTGTATGCTGTAGTTATATTACAAAATGGGTGGTCTAATATAACGATAGGAAATTTTAAGTGTAATTATAAATTACAATAAAATAGAGAATTATCAATATCGAACACTTAATTGCTCTCCTATAAAAATTACAGATAATTTGTATTTTAAAATAAAATAAACAATAGATGCATATAAACAAAACTGAGAAGTAACTACATTCTTGAAAACTCTAGACAAAGCCAGTCATATTGGTTGTCCAATTCAGAGTGGTTTGCCTTAAAATCATATACATGACACCAACAAAAATGGAACTGTATTTATTATGTATTATATATGTTTATTAGACATATTAAACAAATTGTATTTGTTTTCCATATGAGACTGGGGCCATGGGACCTGTTTGAAGGAGGTAGCTGTGAGTGGTTGGAGGGAGAAAAAAAATCATAGGAAAGAATATATTTCTATTTCATTTAAAACTTTGAAAAATAAAAATAGTTTGATTATACCATACAACAATGTCTAAAGAGCTATCTCTAAAGTCTATATGCATAAAATATGCAATAGATATAGAACTTGGTAATTGATTTTCTAACATTTTTTAAAAGATTAAATAAATTCCTTGTTAAAATACATACTAGAATTTTTTCATTGATTATATCTCTTATTATGCATTATCAAATGCACACATTGAGAGACACTGCCAGGCAAAACACAATACCTATTTATTTTAATCATTATAAAAACTTCTCATGGTATAGTTAGCAGCTCACTGTAAGTTGAATGAATCATTTAAATACTTATAAAACATCAGTCTCAATATCTGTGATTATTTTATCTCCATAATTGATGCAGAGTATGTAAATATCATGTACAGAAACAGAGTTTATTGTTTGTTGGTAAATATTAGACACGCGTTTGCATTTCCTTATGTATAAAATTGGATAATGATGTCATGATGTTACAGAAAAAGAGGAAACAAGACTTTACAACAACGAAGGAGCGTCAGAAACCTTGTTCAAGCACACTGAGCCCTGGCCAGGACAGAAGATATTGTATAAGCTCAGAAATGAAATTGATAGCTCAATACACCTTTGATTTTTTTTCATGATTTTTATATAACATATGATGCTCTGGATTTGTTCTTTACATTTTTTCCTAGAAAGAAAGATAAGAGAGAGAGAGTGGACATATGGGAAACAGCAAGCATGTCGGAAGGGGAGCTAGAGGCTCCCCTACTATCCTCTTCATCCACCCAGAGGTGTAACAACAACAGTTATTATATACGCAACCTTGGCTGTTGATTGCACTATGACAACAAGATCACCAGATACCGCTTACTTGAACTGGCAGCCATTGACTTGCATGAGTGCCAATCCACTGCACAATGCCACGGGGGAGCAATGTCCAGAAAGGTTCCCAGATGGATGCTGTATTTATCTGATTACCTTGTCATTTCTAGAATATGCTCAAGTTTGCATGTCTAAGAATAAAGGCTTCTTCAAGTTTCTGATGATTTCTTCCACACGTTAAGACCCTGTGTGCTACAGAACAAAGGCAAAACACTTTAAGTACAGGGAAATTTTAATGGAGCGTATTTCAAAATTCCATTTTAATGAACTATGAAACTAGAGTTTTTACCATGAGATAATGAATTCAGTTTCCATTGTTCTAGATTAGATGAGTGTCCAGTGACCATGAAAGATCTCTTTTGAGATGACAGCGTTACAGCACAACTGAAAAGATTAATGACTAACCTGAGGAACTTGTAGCTGCAGTTGATGCAGAGGGAGAGAAAGTTTATCGGAAATTTTATGGAGAACATTCATGTAATAAAAATACCACCTTTTTCCAAATGAGAAGATCTAATGTACAGAGGTTAACTATAAATGAATCTATGTTATCTTTGTTGTACTCAGGATTGGATGAGCTCACAAGAATCATTCACTTTCTAATGTTTAATTTCATTGCAAATGCCTGATTTTTGTCAGGCAACCCTATGAAATGACTATTTGTAGTCTCTACTCCCTATAGTAAATAAATGGAAAGCATGTCACTGATTTATTTGGAAACTATAAAACCTTTAGTTGATGATACCTAGCACCAACTGCTTGGGACACTATTTTCCAAGCCGTTCAGTTTAGTCTGCTTTCCAAGTATTTGAAATTCATTGTTAGATTCTACCGCCTTCCTGTTTGAACAATTTTCTGGCTCTGGGTTGCCCACTCAACATACAAAAACTAATCCTTGTATATTTAGTGACCATCCTCTTCCCTTGTGTGCATTTCTTAGATTTCTTAAATTGTGGTCCTCACATCTAATATTTAATCAGATCTCAATATTGTTGGAAACAAAACATACATAGTTACTGAAATTTTATTAGAAAATTTCTTTATGAATTACATTTTTTAATTAAGAAAATTTTAATACAACTTTTCTCATTTTACATAGCTATCCCCATTCTCATTCCCTCCCATCCTCCTGCCCCACCCTTCCCTGCATTCCACCCTCTATCCACTTCTCAGAAAGGATGAGGTTTCCAATGGGTAGTCAAAAAAGTCTGACACTTCACTAATTTTAACAGTGAATATGATAGCTTCAAGTAGACAGACTTTATAGAATGTCTTACTTATAACATTAAATATCTCTGTTATAATTTTCATAAATGGTCAAAATTTCTATTGGATTTTCATTACAAGTATATTATCTTCAAGTAAAAAAAAATTATCATTTCCAATCCTTATTTCCATACCTGTCATATTTCATACAAGACCACAGGAGTGCTATTCAAGCAGTGAAAACATTGATGATATATCCTGTTCTCACAGAACTCAAGGCAACATCTCTAACATCCGTGTCTTCCATAAAGTTTGTAAATCTTTTTTATTTGTGGTGTTGCTTTAACCTACTGAAGGCATTCTCCTTCTAGACTTTATTTCTTAAATTTGATTTTTGTAGGAACATATTGAAAAATTCGTTTTCAGACCCTGTTAAATTTTCCTCCAATTTTTATAATTTAATTTAATAAGAAGAAATTTCATTTTTATTGCTGAGCCAAATATTTTAGTTTTTATAATCATTCTTCTACTGGTTTCCTGGTCACACAAAACTTATGCAACTTATTTTGATTTTATTTCCATGCTTATATATAAGTTTCTACAACTACGTTTTATTTGTTTTTTTTCTTCTATAAAATCTCCAAGGAATAGGTAGCCTCACCTCTTCTCTCAAAATTTCCGTCGAACTCCAAGAAAATAATTAATGGTTGAGTTTCTTAATTTATGTTTCTATGAGTGGCTAAACAATGTCTGGTTTAACTTGAGGCACACTCTATAACACTGTCCCATGTCTGACACTGCCTAGATGCCCAGAAACAAGAAATTGGATATCTGCAAGACATAGGGTAGAAACAAAGACAACTGAAACAAAATAAAACATCAATGAAATGATTTCTAATGATGTTCTGCTATATTCATAGATTGGTGCCTTGTCCAGTTGTCATCAGAGAGGCTTCCTCCAGCCGCAGATGTTAGAGGTGCAGGGACCACACCCAGATATTATGTGGAGAATAAGTCCAATCGTGTTTTCCATTGCTCCGTTCCCTTGGAGATTGGGTAACTCTACCAAAGAAGAGGGGGAGGAAAGATCTTATGACTCCATAAGAGATGGAGGACATCAGAAGAACACGGCCCAACTAACCAGGGGTCACAGAGGCTGAAATGTCGATCACGAAGCCTGCATGTTTGTGAACCAAATATTTACTCTGTGTGTATGTTATGGTTGTTAGCTAGGTGTTTCTGTGGTACTCCTTACATGGGAGTGAGTGTGTCTTTAAAAGCCCTTTGTGTAGCCTGTCTGATCTTGAACTTGATCTGTATACAAGGCTAGCCTCAAACTGACAGAGATTCACCTGTTTCTGCCTCCAGAATGCTGAGATTAAAGGCATGCACCACCACTGTCAGGCTTCTCCTAGACTCTCCTAATTACAAATAGTTTCTTGGTTAGGCTAGGGACTAGATGCCCAAGTCCCCTTCTGTGTGCTGGGAGCTTGTCTGGTTCCTGTAGTTCTTATGCATACTGCTATAATCGTTGAGAGTTCATATGTATATTAGCCCTACTGAGTTTGGAAAATGCAGTTCCCTTGAATTCATCCACCTCCTCTGGCTCTTAAAAATCTTGCTGCTTCCACTTCCTTAAATATTCCTTAACCTTGAGCAGAAGCATATAATAAAAGTATCCCAAATAGAGTTGAGTAGTTTTTATTTATTGAAACATATTTCTGAATTCTCTGGATTTTCTGATATAACACATGAATCATTTAAACTCCATCTTTGAAAATATGGAGAGGGAAAAGAAATTGTGAAAGGTAACAGGACAAAGACGTAATATTTTGTGATTTCAGATAGCAAATAAAGATGTTTGTGAAATAGTTGAATATGATGAAAATTAAAGTAAATATTAAAAATAATAAATTTTGTTTTTTTCCAACTAATTATCCCAGTAGCAACGGGTGATGAATAAATGAAATTTGGGTTGCTTGAAGACTTTAAACCATTTTAGTGGGAAAACACTGTCCTGCTTCAATCATAGTACATTGCATACACAATTTTTTTTAATGCATACATTATTTTTGCCCCTTAAACTGTAAAGGTTGTGTAGGCCATGAGCAATAACAAGAGCTCTGTACCATAAGCATTATTAATAACAAGTATAGCAATTAGACATGAGGCTGTAGCTCAAGAAGGTCCACAGGAGCAAATACCCTAGTTGCAGATTTATGAACATATTAATAAGTTTATTCAAATTAGTAAATGTACTCAAGGGTTATATGATTTGTAAATGTTTGCAAGAAATACATAATCTTCAATAGCACAACAATAACAAAGTAATTAAATGAAAAATTTTAACACAAGCAAAAGGAACAATTGATTAAATGATGTAGTTTTAAAATAACATAAAAGAGTAATGATATGTTTTATTTCGGAGTAATAAGAGAAGAAGCGAATGTAATAATGACATAATTATAATTTTAATGTGTAATTTAAAATAATACTGAATTAAAGAAGATGCTCTACCAGACTGTGGAGATGTCTAATAATTAAGAGGTGCTGATTCTTTCAAAATCAGCCTACAATTTCCAGACAATGTAATCAAAAGCAGAAAATAATTTTATCTTGAAAATTTAAATGCTTTATAAAATGCATATGGAATTTCGTTAGCTAAGAACCTCCAAGACAATAAAACATTGCAGCGTCAGAGTGGAAAATGTGAGATATACATTAAAGGATGCCTATTTTCTGTGTGTGTATGCATGTGTGTGTGAGAGAGAGATGTGTGTGGATGAAAATTAATAAATTTGGGGTTGGCATATGATAAGCTAATAGATCAATTGATTAAAATAAAAAGATCAGGAACAGAATTTAAATGTTTTGGAAAATGTATATGTGTTGCAGGTATCCTCTTGGTTAAATACATCAATCACAGACATGTCATAACTTCCAGTAAAACTTATGCAGCCAGTGCATCTTAGAGAAAATTGTTCTATTGATGAATGAAGTACAGTGTTATTTATAGGAGAAAACAAAATCAATAACAATAGAATTCAAAACTGAAATAAGCACATTCTATCTTTGTATAATGGAATGTCAATTGTGGGGAAAATTAACCTTGATTTGCATTTACCAAATGATTAAATCTGTAAAAATATGTACATGTCTGTCAAGCTATAGTCTGATATAAAACTTACTTGCCATATATTGAAATTAGCTTTTTACTGAGTGTGCGTGCACCCGTGTGTGTGTGTGTGTGTGTGTGTGTGTGTTTGTGTGTGTGTAAATGTTCAATATATTAATAGGCAACAGATGATACAAAGTTGAAGTGTACATAGACTTTAATATTACAAAGGAAAAATTAACCCATGGAAAATTTTTTAATATAATTTTTACTGTATCTCTACTGATGTATTCAACAGTCTTGAAATTTTGCTCTCTTGAATTCATTTTCCATGGAACAGATGAGGGAAATCATTCCTGTCCAGTGCAATAGACTAATAGCTGGTATGAGGAGACGCCTACTCTGCAATTAATAAAGTCAGTGAAATCTTAGTCTTCTTCACATTGCTTGGTGAAAGATGATAGAAATATTTTCATGTTCTAGCCGCTTATCCTTAATAGATAGCTCAGCAAGTAGAGTTACAATGTGGAAATTATTAAATCTATATTTTAGTGTTAGGGCCAGAAGGTGAAATGTTTCTTAAATAAGAAGAATCTCATTTTGACCCAGTTCATTTGTACTCTTGTAGGTTTTCCTTGTCAAATAACATCTTAGAGAGCTGACATAAATATACTGGTAAAACATCATTCAAAACAGGATATGTATTGAAAAACACAAATTTTTTATATATATGAACATTGTTATTTTATAATTAGTGGCTAATAAATAAATACTAAATCTGCATACTTAGTTAAGTTTTTTCACCGACTGCTTCACATTCCCATCCTTCCCATCAATACAAATAATAGAATATTTTTCTTTATTGCTCTACTTTTATAATGAGTGGAAATTCTGATTAGAAATTATCATTGTAAGCAGTCTTGTTTGAACTGAGAATTTCCCATTTTAATAAGGACTCTCTAAGGAAATCTCTATTATTGTCTGATGGTCATACCAAATTCCAGATCCTACTTAATATTTCTCTTTTAAAGGTGGCACTTGTTTTTTTTTAAATATACTTATTATATACTTTCTGAGTATCCTCCATCTTCCTAAATACAGTAACTAAATAACAGAAATATTAATAAAGAGACTGAACAAATTCATTTTTTATTAGTATATTTAATATAATCATAAAATTTGCCAGCAACATCACTCATCATTAATTACTCCCTGGTTTATACTCAATTCTATATAATTAAATGATAATAATCTTTAAAACTCTTATGTTATTTTTATAATTATGCTAACTTCTTTAGCTCTTTAATTTTATCCATACTTCAAGTTTTTTCTGCCTCCTTAAGGAGAAAATGCAGATTTGATTTCATTCACTCAGTAACCCATACTTTTCATAAAATATGGCGATGGATTCTTAGACAAAATTAGGTCTGAGAAAAGTAACATGAAAAATTAGGGAAGCAGACACTAAATATAATTTTCAAAATCAAACAATAAACCTTGGTACATTGAATTATTTTGGAAAAGAAAAAGGACAGGGTCTACATGATTATTGAATAACTGTGTGGCCAATGATTCTGAAGATTGAAAATAATGTGTATATTCAGGCTGCTCTTGCAATAGCAGATTGACAGAAAAAAAATTGTGGAACATCTGTTATGCTATAGAAAGCCTTAACAAATTCTAAGGAGTGGTAATATAAAGATTTATGGAGAGAACTGGATTTTAATTATGGCAGAGAAGATATAAAGAAACCTATAAAATTGTAGTCCCAATGAGTTAATTAAAGAAGGTAAGACGAGTGATAAGAATAAAAATGACTCTGTCATAAATTCTTATTTTGTTTCTTTGGAATCAACTTTGAATAGAAGCTGGACTTTCTCATCCTAGATGTAGGGTTTAGAATACCTGGATATTTTCCAGTTATGTGCTTATATTTTTTTCATGGTGCCCAGCCCCAGTATCTGCTCGAAACACCCAACTCTTGGTGGCCAGCTGTGGAGGCACAAAAATGTGAGCCTGTTCTAACTTGACTAATGGTCAGAGATGGAACTTACTTTTGTTCCTTCAAGGTTATTGTCTGCTTCTGCCTCAAAGGTCCCACTTTGATTTAGAACAGTGAACTCTGCTCTCTCAAGGTTATTGTCAACAGGTGTAACTAATAGCCAGACCTGGTTTTTTAAGTGTTGAGAAGTAGATCTCTTTCTTCCTCAAACAAAGCCTAAGGCTCTAACTAATTTCCTACTCCTTTAGGGAGATAATAATGACTTTCATCCAGGGAGTAGTTTGTCTCCAGAATGTCTTGGTCTGGGGTGTGAGTATTACTTATCTTGTTCTGGCAAACAGAATGTTGAACTAAGAGTGTAGCCCACAATGCTTCAACTGTTCAGTTCATTTTTTTTGTATTATGTTCATGCAGGGCTTTTTTTTTTAATCTTACTTCTACCATTTTGGATTGGGATATTTAAGCAAATGGATATTGAATGCTGGTGATTTCAGTATTCACTGCAACTCCCTCTTACTATTATCATATGTTGCAGTTTTATTAGTTTCACCTGTGTCTTCATTCCCTTTACTTATCTTTCTAATCCCCATACCCTACTTTTGTAGGTGGCATTATTGTCAAAGCCGGTCTCTGACAACCAGGTACCTGTGAGACAGGTACTCACTCACACATTTATATGCATGCTTGTCATGGACCATTTAAACATGCTCGAATTATTTGCTATGTGACCTGCTAGTGTGCGTGATGACTAGGTGTAAATCAACCAGAATGTCACAAGAAATTTTTTGTTTATACACTGTCTGAAATAAAATTAGTCCTTAAAAAATTCCTCCCCCATTTTTTTTACAATATTTGTGTATGATGGGTGGTTTTTCATCACCCTTAATTTTTTGAGTTCTTCATAGCTTGGATCTCTATATAATACTTTGCTTCTGTCGGTTCTTATGTGGCTTTTCTGAAGTCATGATGGCATACGTATGGCACCATCATGATTTCAAAAGAAATATTTATATGACCAGGATCTGTTCCAATGTGGTTACCAAAGTTTGGACTAAGGATATTGCTCACTGATGGAGTCAGTGTCTACAAAATGAATTAATTTAGGTTCCTTACGAAATAATATTTATCATCCACATTTACTTTTTCTATAATTAGTTCAGTAATATAGTAAAGAAGTTAAAATTACACAAGACTAGCAGAAGAATGATCCTGTAATTATTTAGGTAAGACAGAAAGTCACAAAGGAACCTAGTCACATGGACACATAGGAACTTCGTAAAACAAGGGAATAAACAATGAAGAGGCATTGTAAATGCGATTGATTATGTCCTTTCAGTACCTGCCCTGGCAATGCTGGAGATTTACAGCCAGTCCAGAGAAAAAGAATCTCAAGATTTTGAGTAAGTACAACAAACTTTTAGCTATAGTTTTTCTTTGTGGAGAATAATTTCTTTCATAACTTTTCATAGGACAACCATTTGAAACAAAAACATAGTTAGAATTTCATTGTTATTCATAAACTCACCAGTCTCATTGAATTATAATAAAATAGCAATATACTTGTCATACAGTAAGTAAAAATTGCTGATATCAGCCAAGAAAGTTGCTTCTAGTATCATGAGAGAAATTTTATTTCTACACGCTGATCACTTTTCATTCAAAGTAATCATGCATTCTCTCTATTTCTCACGACTAGTATTGCAGATAATATGTTCTTTGTAAATGTTTCTAGTTTCTTTTGTATTAACATTTTCTGCATCAATACTGCCATTACTATTAATATCCACCTTCTAATGAGTACTACCTTTCTATGTTATGGCCATATTATCTAGCATGCCATTTGTTCTCCTTAACTACTCTGTGGTAGAGACAGTATTTATCTTAAAGAAAAATAAACCAAGCATAGAAATGTTTGCGTGATTCATATATTACATATTTGTCCCACCAAGTTGATTTCAGTGCACTTGACTCTAGAACAGTGTTTAGAAGGGCTCACTTAGGATAAGAAGAACTGTATGATGAGATGGTAGCTCATCATAGAATTTAAAGAGTGGTTTACTAGCAAATATGCATAGCTCATTAGTAAATATAATATGTACAACACTGAGATAGTGTTGGTTTCTTGTTTTTCCAAGGCAAAGCATCACATATCAGGTAATTAATGAAGCATAAAAGCATATTGTTTATAGTTACATATGCTAGGAAGTCCAAAATTAGGTGACTATATCTGGCAAGACATTTTTCACTCTGCTACCATCTGATGGTAGGGAGGAGAGAGATTGACAGAGGATGTGTGGTTGTGAGTGGGTGAGGGAATTTTCTTTTTATGGAATATATAGTAAAGCAAACCCTTTGTGGTCTTTAGAGTAGGAATGGACCCCATAGACTCATGTGTTTCAATGCTTGGCCTTTAGAGGGTGGCAATATTAGGAGGTGTGGCCTTGTTGGAACAAGTGTTGCTTTATTGGAGGAAGTGTGTCACTCTGGGGGCAGGCTTTGAGGTCTCATATCTGCTCAAGTTATGCTCAGTATGGGGGACAATTCACTTCCTGGGACCTGTGGATCTAGATATAGAACTCTCAGCTACCTCTGCAGCACCATGTCTACCTGAATGCTGCCTTACTTACTTCCATGATAATAATAGACTAAACCTCTGAAACTGTAAGTGAATCCCAATTCAATGTTTTCCTTCATAAGCGTTGCCACGGTCATAGTGTCTCTTCACAGCAATAGAAACAATAACTAAGACAACATTACTGTGACAATATCACTGTATTCAGGAAGTATTTACAAAATGTCCCCTTAATGTTCCTACCACTTAATTCTGTTTGGATGACAAATTTCTTCATGAGAGGTAAGAAGGACGATCATTCAAACATAGCAGTGGAAGGCCTCTGAAAAGATGAGTGTTCTTAGACAATCTAAAGAGTGCTGGAAAGCCTAGAATATAAGCCAAGCTGATTCTTGAAATGAAGTGGTTATTAGGCAAGTTAGCACGATCAAACTAGAAGAGACTCATAAGTTGTAGTGGCTTACAAGAGGCATTTAAATTTGACAGAAAGTGTAGGAAAATGAATGGTATCCAAGAAGTTTGAGTTAACAGGAATGTGGGTGACAGTGATATGGAGAGCGATTTAGAAAAGGATATTGTGACAAAACTGCAAGTGCTTTGGTATAAATGAAGTCTGAAACTCATCTTTTCACTAACGAAAACTGTAAAGAAAGATGATAACTGTATTCTGAAAACGTGAAGCATGAATAAGTGAAGAATGAAAAATAAAAAAGAAATATCTAATAAATTATGTGAACTTTGTCGTATTAGAGGTGATTGTGCTGAGAAAATAAACAATATCTGAGAAGGGAGAGAACAGTGACTATTGTCTCAATATAAGATTTCAAGGACAAACTGTAAATCAATTTTAGATTTGGGGCTCCCATAATGGATAGGCTTCTTTCGATAACCAGAAAAAGGACAGATCTCCAGGCAGATGGGACATAGTGAGCTGTCTGGGAACAAATTGAGATTTCCCTGTGGAACAAGTAAAGTAGGAACTCAATCATGTTACCATTAGCTTTAACTTTTATTCTTTGTTAGGTTTTCATGTATGCATATAAGTCTTGATAATTTTCAGTCCCTCACTCTTTACTGCATCCCTTCCACTCTTGTTAATCCTCCTTTACTTCCTGATCAGTTTGCATCTAGGTCCATGTCTTTATTTTGGGGGCTAGTTTATGGGAATAAATAGGTTTGCTTGTAGAATTATGTAAAGTTGGTATTTACAGAACCATGTAGGACTTACCAGTGGTTATACCATAAAGAAAACATCTTCTTCTTCCCCAGCAACAATGAGCTGCTAATATTCCCCTGAGAAACAGGTAACCTTATGAGCTATTGTCCCATGGTAATTATTTATTGCCTTCAAAACTGTATTTGAAGACATGTGATTGCTCAAAATTTAAGAGTTTGTGCTACTATTACAAAGACTTGAATTTGTCTAAATCAACAGTGGTTGACCCATGACCTCCTACAACTATAGCTTCAGGGAATCTGATATCTAGCCTCCACAAGCACCTGCATTTACGTGCACACCCTCACACACAGACCAAAAAATAAAGTAAAAAAATGAATATTTAAATCCTCATGGGTATTAGACCTTGTGAGCCTTTCCCGCCAAAATGACAAAATAATTATAAGACCATTTCTGTGCAAATCTTCTGTATTTTGATTTGTTTCCTGTATTAGTGAATCAATTATAGAAAATATGTGGGTGATTATTATAACGATTCTGATTTGGTAATGAACGTAAAGTCCAGTACTTGGTAGACATTGACTCTTATCTCTGAGAAATATCCTCAGTAGCAAATGTAGAGAACACATTGGAATAGGTTCTGAGCACACAAGCTATGAGTGACATTAGGAAAACATGTTATTTCTTTAAAAATACAGTATTTCTTCTGAAATCATAATGAAGTATGGTTTAAAGTGGGGGAACACCAAGAAGTAAGTCCTGAGCAGGTTAAGAATCTCTGTGAGATATGGAGGAGAATGTATATAGAGTAAAGTGTGGGAAAGTGTGCTATCCTGGATTTCAAGTAAAAAGTACCCATAAAGCAATAACTGGTTCTTATCACTAAACTGAAAACAACCAAGAAAATGGAAAGAAAGTCAAGATCTTACATAGAGACATTTACAAGTTTCAATAGACTCTTTCACTAAGGACCTGAAAACAGATTCAGAGAACAGACTAAGAACTGAGCAAAAGAAACTTGTAATAATTTGTAGTTTGAATTCAGAAAATAACTTTTTCTTGTGCATGAATTATATATATATATATATATATATATGTGTGTGTGTGTATAAATTCAATATATTTAAGTATTCTAGTGTCTGAATAGAACAATTATAGCTAAGGATATCTGTGTAAGTATACTTAGTATTAATACTATTTTAATTATTTATTAAAAGCCATTGACTCTAGAGTTATGAACTTTATTTATTTATTTACATTTTTTAAAGACAGGGTTTCTTTGTGTAACTTTGAAGTCTGTTCTGGAATTCACTCTGTAGACCAGGCTGGCCTTAAACTCACAGAGATCTGCCTGACTCTGCTTCCCGAGTGCTGAATTAAAGGGTTTAAAGTCATGTGTCACTACCACCTGGCTGAGTTATGGACTTTATAAACCAACACTCTACTACTGAGCTGAATGAATACCCACTGTGTAAGCCTCAGGTGGAATTAAACTCATTGTTGCTGATAACAAATCAGAACCAGTGCATAAAGCCAGCATGCTTTGTGACAACTCTAATGTGATTAAGAAATACGTTTTTTTATAATAATGAATACATTGTTTTTCAATGTACCAGAAATAAAATGTAAGTTTTGCTTGTAATGGAGGAAAAATAAGTAAACTCAAAGGAAAAGAACAACCAGGAGAAATAGTCTGCAAAGCTCTTGAAGCTAGGTGGTACTGGCTTATTTACTCACTAATGATATACACAGACGTGTGCCGGAACACACAGTCTCTAAGCAGAGATAAATCCTCGTTTTCCATTTTCTTTAATAGCCAAGACCACATATTAACCAATACTCTCATTAAAATTACAGGCTTTCTAAAAATGTTCTTCCAAAATCTCTACCATAAAATTATGTATATTTTATTCTCATATCTGACTATAAACATACCCACAAAAGAGTTTTTCCCTTAAATATGTCCAAACCACAATGATCTTAAGATAGGATGATGTGGTTTGCCTCCTATGGAATTTATTTTCCTTCCATTTCTTTATATGGTTTTAATTGAACAATCACTTTCTTAAGAAGGGATAAAGACCAAATGGCAATATTGTTATCCCATCTACAAGCAGGTTTGCATACTTCACATTTCTTGATGGTTTGTCTGGGTTACTGATCATATCTTTCATTTAAAATACTCTAGAGTTATTGGCAAATACCTTATTGTTAATAAAATTTTATTGGCTTTCTTTATACATTTAGCCTTTATTTCTGACATCTCTATTCCCATACAGTCTTTCCTGTTATTTCTATGCTTTTCAGTAGAAAAATAAAATTATATATTTCACATTATTATAAAAATGCTTTTTTATTTTTTAACCAAATAAAGGATGTATATAATCAGAAAAAAGCGATGATTTCTTTTTTAGAGTTAGAATAGAGTAATAGTCAGAGAACTTGGCATTCTAAGTCACAGAGATTTTTTTTTAATGCCCTGAGCTACAAAATCATAAATATCTGGAAAAATATTTTTAAAGAGTGTAATTATATATTAATTGGAGATTAGACTAGGTAGAAACAAGTCAAATAATATAAAAGCACATATAATATAAAAATCATATAATATATATAAATATTATATAATATATACAAAATCATATATAATGTATAAATTATGTAAAAACACATATATAAGAATATAATAAAGAGTTATGAGTCATATTTACAAAGAATGTCCTTTTTTTACTTAGTTTTTAAATTTTTAAGAGATGGGGATATCAAAAATGACCTTCTAAAGAGATGTTGAGAAACTAAGTTGCTTGGGTGGTCACAGAGTAAATGTAAGAGTCTCTAGTTGGAGTTTTCTTGTCCACCAGCCACTGTCAAATAAACACACTATGGCTTATATTAATTATAAATGCTGGGCCAATAGTTCAGGCTTATTACTAGTTAACTCTTACATTTTATATTAACACATGTCTCTTGTTTATGCTTTTCTATGTGACTTGGTACCTTTTCTTAGTACTACATATCCATCTTGTCTTTCCCTGTGTGTGGCTGATGACTCCAAACACAACCCTTTCACCTTCCAGGATCCTCTGAGTCTGACTTCCATGTCTAAACTTGTTCTGTTCGGTTACTGGTCAGTCAGCTTCTTTATTAAACGAATCACAGTGACACAGATTCACAGTGTAAAGGAATATTCCATAGTAGTAGTCAAATCTTTAATTTCAGCTTTCTGAATCTATAATTTCTGAACAGTAAACAGTATTATGGGCTTGTGTTTACTATATACTTTAATATTGAGAACTAATTCTATTAGTTATCATTGATATTGAAGGAAATGGAAATCCAGGGAATATAATTTTTAATATAAGTTATCTTTGGTCTTCTGGAGTGAAGAGATACTCTTTGTTTGTACTGAGTAGAAAAAAAAACATTTTAAAATATGATCTTGTATACAGCTCCAGGAGGTCTGGACCTCACTGTTAGAGAAGACTATCCAGGAACCCCTAAAGAAACCTCTGCCTCGATTCTAGAGTTTTGGGGGTAAATTGTGCACCATTCCTCTTATCCAGAGAAAAGCACTGATTATAGCAAAGAGACTCAAAGCCTAGGAGGACTCAAGTATGCACAGAAAGTGCAAGCAACCAAGCAACATAGAGAGCAAGAAAGAACACAGTAACCGCTTGTCCAGTGCCAGATGGTCAGTCCTGGAGGCGTGCATAAGGGTAGCATTGCACGATGCAACAGGCTCTATTGAGTAATACATATGTACACACATATAAATATATGTATGTAAAGGCAATTGGTGAAGGGTGGAGACGGCAGGTTTGGTGGAGAGCAGGGAGGAATATTTGGAAGGAGGAAGAGAGATGAAGTGAAAAATAAGATAACTATATTCTGATCTCAAGATTAAAGTAAGATATAAGTTAATTATTTTTTGAATACGTTTGTGAAATTGGTGGTTTATTGGGGAAGGGAAAGTTGACAGTGTGTAACAGAAATCAGAAAACATAGTCATGCAGATTAATACAGCATCATTTATAATCAAATGTTTTTAGCAGCTGTTGCTCCTTTTTTAGTCATCAAGCAGTTCAAAGACAACACAATAACATTCAGTATCCAGATTCTCTGTGTATTTTCCTTCCTTATGCGATTTTATTTTTAACTCTAATTTTTATTTTTATTTTTTTTTGAGACAGGGTTTCTCTTTGCATCTTTGACTGTCCTGGAAATCACTCTGTAGACCAGGCTGTCCTTGAATTCACAGAGAGATGTACCTGTCTCTGCCTCCAAAGTGTTGGGATTAAAGATGTGTGCCACCACACCCATCTACTCACTTTCTTTCTTTCTTTCTTTCTTTCTTTCTTTCTTTCTTTCTTTCTTTCTTTCTTTCTTTCTTTCTTTCTTCCTTTCTTTCTTTCCTAAGGACTTATCCTTTTCCTTTTCTCTCCCAAGCCTACACATATTTTTAAATACACTGTAAACCATTTATAAGCTTTTTGTTTTGCCTAAGTATATCTTTATATCTCTTTTTCTGATCACATGAGTCTTTAATTTACTGAGTGATATGACTAAGGTTAAAGCCATAGCTTTTTCGCCTGGATCTACCCCATTCCTTAGCTTTCTGAAAGTCTAGCTTCATGGTTGCGGACCCATGTTTATTGCCACAACTCTATGGAGTTTCAAGGTCCCTGCCACCTCCAAGAAGAATGCTGTTGTCTATTCATAAATGCCATTTACATGTTTGGTGATAGGGCCTCTTAAAAGAACCACAAGATTTTTGCAGCTAAAGCTGAGTCTGGATGCCTTTCTTTAATGAGATGTGTTTGCCTCTTGCAACCAAATCCCAGTGAGAAAACACTGCTATCAAGAAGCCATGCTTAACTTTGTTCTTTTGTGTCTAGAATTACTTTCCAGGCTCTCTCAGGTTTTATGTGGAAGTAGTTGCCCACAGTGGTGCCATTTGTGGTCATGCATCCAGGAAATGAATGAACGTTCTCCACTTACATGTTCTACTACAATTGTTGAGATTTTTGAGATTGTTTATTACCATATATATTGTTGAGTAAAGTTTAGGAGAGTGCCTTCTTCTGGTGAAAAGGTGTCTTGATGATGTATAAAATCTAAATACAGCTAGGCTGGGTAATGGTGGTGTACACCTTTAGTCCCAGCACTCTGGAGGCAGAGGCAGGCAGATCTCTGTGAGTTCACGTTCAGCATGATCTACAAAAGTTAAATCCAAGAAAAGCTCCAAAGCTGCAGTGAAACCCTGTCTCAAAAAGAAAATAAAACAAAATCTAAAGATAAGCAAAATAGTGGGTTCATCAGCCCTGGAGAAATGACAGAACTAATAACTAATATATAGGCCCAGTAAAGAAAACTAATTTTTCTTATGCTGAAGATATTTCAGTCACGAAACAAAACAGAGCCTACACTGGCGTGGGCGATAGTTTATGTACAACTAACTGCATTTAAAAGAGTGTTGAAAGGTATGCCTACTCCCGTGCATGACAAGCATTTGGAGTTCCCTTTCAGCTATAGCACTCTGGGGAGTCTGCGATGTAGAAATGAAACTTTCTCAGGTATTTTTATAATTCAAGCTCATTTTCCAGGAATGAAATTATATAACAGATTTCTGTAGTCTAATTGCTTCCAGAAAATTCCACTTACAGTAATCATACCTAAGCATCCATTCTTGAAATAGCATTAAGACCTACACTTTGTTATTAGTTTTCTGGCTTCTGTGCTTCTAGAATTATGAAAAACTGGTTTCAATGAATTCATGTGCATCGAAAAGGCTTCCAAAATGTCCCTTTCTTTTTAATTTTTTAAAATTATTCGTTTATTTTACATCCCAACCACAGTCTCTCATCTCTCCTCTCCTCCCATTCCTTTCAAAATCCTCCCTTCTACCACCGCCAATCCTCCTCTGTCTCTGTTCAGAATATGACTGGCCTCCCATTGGGTGTAAACAAAGCATGACATATCAAGGTGCTGTGGTACTAAGCTCCTCCCCTTGCCTTAAGGGTTAGGAAGGCAGTCCAATATGAAAAAGACACACAAGAAACTGCCAAAGCATCAGGGACAGGACCAGCTCCCACTATTAAAATTACCACAAGTAGACCAAGTTATACAATTGTCATACATATGCTGAGGGCCTAAATCAGTCCCATGTGTGCTCCTTAGCTGTCAATCTGGTGTCTGTGAGAGCCTATGAGCACAGATTAGTAGTCTCTGTGGGGTCCCTTGTGTTGACCTTGAACCTCCTGGCTCATTCCATACTTCTTCCCTCTCTTCAACAGGATTCCTGGCGCTCTCACCAATGCTTCACTGTGGATCTCTGCAACTACGTCCATCAGTTACTGGACAAATGCTCTATGATGACAATTATTTCTCATTCTAGACATATTAAATTTAAAATATAGCTATATAGTTTTTATGTGTATAAATACTTACATGTGTTTAAATGTATATATTCATTAATATATAAATACAACCTTCTCAGTCCATATAGTGTTACCTGTACATGATCTCAGACCTGTGTCTAGGGTTTGGGCCCCATTCAATTCCCCTTTTATTATTAGCTTGTACACTGTTGTCTTTTTTATAATTTTGATTCAACAGACATATTGATGAGACTTCATGGGTATAGCTTCTCGACCATTTCCAGGAGACAAAATGTCACAGCAAAGTTCAATTTTGCTGCAGCTTTAACTCATTGCCTTTAACTGACACTCTTAATAAGGTGCCTCTGGGGTACTCTCTGACTGAGAATAATATCTGGAATGTACAGCTGAGGGGCTTTTCCAGATCTCTGAGAGACACCATCATTATATTCACTTTCATTGCTTCTGTAGTTGTATGCCTGGTGGGACTGTTTGCTTGAATGTGTTCCAGTAGCCTAGTACAATTTGCCAGGCATTTACTCTGAAATGGTGTCTGATTCTTGACTTCTAAGCCAATACTATATATTTAAGAGGTGTGTGTGAGCACACGTGTATGTGTGTGTGTGTGTTACATTAGTAGCAACTAAGTCTGTTTTTAGGAAATAGCATATAGTATATATCATATTACATATATTATTATTCATATATATCACATATATAGTTTATTGAAACACAGTTATTAATAAAATGTTGTAAGCAATCTTGGAGTTTATTATCTCATGCTAAATACCCAAAAACTAATGAGTGATAGAACTAGGGTCATTTAGAATATCAGTTTTCCTCTATTGTTGCCTTGCTGTTTTCCCATAGGGGATTATATCTATTCATAACACCAAGATCTAATCCCAGTACTTGGGAGGAAAGGGAGCTAAGTATAAAGCAAGTTGTTAACTTCTATAAAACGTTAATGTAGAATTATGAAAATTCAGATGATCTTGACTTAATAGGACATATGTGTAGATGTAAGAAATGTTTTCATTAGCAGAATGTGACCTTTCGTTGATAATTAAATCCTTGGTGGTAGTGTGATGGCTATTCTTTGTAAGGAAACCTAGGGAGAAGTTATGGGGGGTAATGAGTGTTTATTTTAATGAGATTTGTAACATAAATCTTTGAGGATACAAAAAGTATTATTTAAACTCTTTCTTTCATCATGCTCCACATATGTCAAATGATTTGAGTAAAGATCAAGAATAAGAGAATTTAATCATACTTTATCAGTTTTTTCTGTAGCTCTAAGGCTGAATATCTTACGATACCATTCCATTGACAAAGTGCGCAGAAATTAAAAGATTTCTAGACGAGATACCTGGAGAGGATGTGGGGAAATAATAATCTTATTCCTTACTGGTAGGATTGCAAACTAATACAACCATTATAGAAATTAGTTAGGAGGTTTTTCAAAATTTAAAAACATAGAACTACCATATCATCCAGCTATTTCACTACTGGGCATATTTATATCCAGAGAATGTCATAAACTGCCATAAGTTCTTTGCACACCTTTGTTTATTACTATTCTATCTATTGAATAAAGAAATTCAGAATAACTTTGTTCATCAACAGATAAATGGACAATGGAAGTCTAATAAATACATAACATGGACTATGATTCAGTTAAAAAAAACCTAAGTCACAAAATTTGCATGAAAATTGATATAATTCTAAAGTAAATTTGCCCAATCTCAAAAAAAATCTTACAATATACATATTCCCTCAGGTGTGTAGATTCTAGCCTAAAATATATACATGTATGTATGTAAATAAATGTATCTATCAGTGTACTACTTATAATGGAGTGCAAGAAAGCACAATAAAAATGAAATTACTTACTACTAAGTGGCTCATAGAGGTAGGATACTTTTGTGTGACTCAACTGGGTGCTTTCTCAAAGTCTAATACCTTTTCAACGCAAAATTAGTTCTTAAGTTGGCAGCGACTCTATGTGATTCCACAAGGTACTGAAACATTACTTGAATTTTAAATTGTGTTTGTTCAATTGAATATTCTCGGAGGATGTAGTTCTCTGTAAGTATATTCAAATTTATGGTACTGCATTCTTTAAACAAGATTTTTAGCTACTTAAATTATAGAATATTATGAGTACTTAAAGTATGTATATACTACCATAAATTTAAAAATTTGAAAAAAAATTGGGAATACTGATATATTGCTCATGAATCTCAAAGACTAACATAATAGGGATGTGAAAACATTGACAAACTGTTTTCTTTTACATTGTATGCTATATTTCTAAATTTTATCTTTGAGAAATAGACAGATATTTGAATTTTTTACAGGTGAAGAATTAATGAAGTTTTCTGGCTTTATAATGTTCTACATTAATACATTTTAATGATGTTCTTGGTATCTCTAGGAAATAATGGGTACTCAGGTAAATGGAGTGTATAATTGCATTTCTTCATGATTCTAGGAAGAACCATGTTTAAATTATTCTGTGTAAGGATTACAAAGATATTTTGATATTTCCAAAGACCTATTGCCCATCAATTTAAAAATGTTTCAAACCAATGGACAATAAAATCTAGTTCTCTATACAAAATATAATTCATTCTCAGCAAGTATTCTAATATACAAATTGCAATGTATTTTCAATAAAGACTAATTAGAAAAATTAAATAAATTTGAATATGTATTTGGATATATATATTCAGTTTGATGTTGCATCAAACTATGTTTGTATATAGCATTGCTCTGATAAATAGGATGTTTGATGTTATGACCTTTTTACCCACTTTTGTTTTCTGTTCTAATGCACTAGAATGAGTATTTTTACATTTTAAGGGTGGGAAAAATAAATATATATCTAATTATAATTCAGAAATTTAAATTAACAGGTGACACATTAAAAAGGGCTTCACATCTGATCAGGGAGGTCTAAAAGAAGCAATAAAAATGGCTGAAAAATTTCTCAAAAACTGTTCTCATCCCTCGCAATTAGGGAAATACAGATTAAAACAATTTGAGATTTCACTTTACCCCAATCATAATGATAATATCAACATAACATTTGACAATAAGTGCTTGAGGAGATGTAGAGAAAAGGGAGCCTTCATTGATTGTTGGTAGGCTTCCAAACTGGTTCAGGTTTTATATATTTGTGGACAGAATCCAAAAAAAGCCAACCAAACAAACAAACAAACAAAAAAAAACTAAGCACAAAACCTAAAAAATCTAAACAAAAAATAAACACAAATATAGTAAGGAGCCAGGCCCCTTGTTCCAGCAACCTGCTAGCTTATACCCAAAATAATCATACAGAAATTGTATTAATTAAATTACTGCCTCGCCCATTATCTCTCTTCTTATGTTAATTATTACTCTGTGTGTGTGTGTGTGTGTGTGTGTGTGTGTGTGTGTGTGTGTGTGTGGTGTGTAAGAGAGGGGATTTTCACATAGAGCATATGTAGATACTAAATAACAACAAAGTTGTATATTTCATTCTTTCTTTATACCTTTAAGTGGATTCCAAGTATTCAATAATCTCAGGTTGCTAGGCTTCTAGGGCAAGAGCCTTCATTCAGGAGCCATCTCATCAGCCCAGGCATTAGGTTCTTTACTTGTTAAGACTAATGACTGAACTTGATCATGGGCCCTTCACAAAAGCGATATAACCTCTACCCAAATTTGTTTTAAAGCTAGAAACCATCCCCAGAATACATAAATCAAAAGTGTATGACGTCATGCTCAAAAGAAGAAAAAGGATGAACATCTGTTAGGTGTAGATTTGAGTATACTATAGAAGATTCATAGTGTCCACTTAGTTCTTTCATTTTACCTACTTGGTAGGAAAGAAATGTGGAAATCATCACTGGCAAGACATTCTACAATCTGGAGCAATTTGACAGAAGTGAGTCATTGCTGGCAATACCAGTACAGATAAAATCACATCTGTAGGTGTCCTTTACTGAAGGGGAAACAAGTCAGTGGAAGACTTTCCAAAATTTCTTTGCACTGGCTTAAACATAGGGACTGCAAGTACCAGCAAATAGAGACATGCTTTCTCCTGACATTGGTATAAATCACCAGCATCAGGAGAACCATCACAAAGATACAAATGTAGCAAGAGGAGCAAGCATTCCTATGAATGTGAGATTTGGATTGATCTGGGAAAGAGTGTCTACCTCTGCAACACAATTGATCACTTTGTTTCAGGTCATAATTGACCCTCAGAAATTCAGAAATGTGTGACTTCTATTTAATAACCATATGTAGGCTAAAATAGTTGATTTCTTTCCCGAATAACCACTAATAATAGTTTCTTATCTTTGGAGAGATTGACAATTTGGGTCAGATAATTCTTTACGGGTAATGGTGCTGTCTTCATCTCTGATCTCATACTAACCAGTTTCCAAATCCAAAGTATCTCTAGATAATGTAAAGGTAACCAAACTGTTCAAATTCCCTTCCCCAAACTGGGAATTACTTATTAAAGAAATTGAGACCAGTGTTTAAATAATTCAAAAGTGTGTGTGTGTGTGTGTGTGTGTGTGTGTGTGTAAAATTAAGATTAGAGTTCATGTATTAGAGAATGACAAGCATAATATCTAACACGTACCACTTAACAGATTTGCAAGTCATTTTAAGTTTAATGCAGTAAAACTTTGAAATGCACAGTGAAATCACCTGTGTCTGAAGGCAACAGATACTTGATTAGCACAATTCCAACTTTCCTCTTTCGCAAAAGCTGGCAGGTGGACTAGTTTTCTACTGATTTTCTCGAACACATTTAGAAATAATCAGCTAAGAAATAAGTGGCATCCAGATCAAATAAGCAGGAAGATGGGAGTGACAAACGTCCTTAGCCATTTAAGAAGCTTCCAGAGTGCACTGGCATTTCAGTGGAATGGAGGGATGGAAGCCTTCCTGCATTGGTTTAACTGGAAAAAACACAGCAACAACTATACTTTTGTTCCTCTTGCATGTCTATTTTATTGATTATATTTACAATATCAAGTAGCAGAGTTGCTTGCTGCCATCTATTTTTGCCTGCAAAGAGATCCAGTCCTTCGCTGACCTAAGTCGGAATGCATGGTCCTTTTACCTGACAGCCTGCTCCGCATGACTCACTTAGCACTTCCCTAAGATCAATAAATATATCCATGTGAAAATTGGAACGAAAGGAAACAAGCATATAGGTCTGGTCTCCAGATGCAATCGCACTCCTACAGAACCACTAATACAGTCCAGGTTTAGACAATTTAACCTGGAAGACTCCCAGACTCTTTGGAAACATAGCCTGTTAACAGGTAAAGTGATCTTAGCTCTGACAGACCATACCACACACGGTGCCTTCTACTTAACAGATGCATTGACTTTGTTGTTACGGTGTTAGGGAGGCTGAGATCACGTGAACAAGGGCTCTCTTCTCCTTATCATTAGAGTTCGATGAGTTACTATTATTAGGCACTGGGAAACTACCAGGTAGCTGCTACTTTTTCTCACTACATTTCCTGTCTCAGTTCTCTCAAATATCACTTTCTTATTCAGGCAGTAACTTTCTGGCAATAAGATTTTGCTCTTCTATTTTTCAAATAGATTTTTGTTGGAGGTGAACTGAAACAGCCAAAAATAATATATGCACGTTTTAGATCAAGGAAACGACAAATCGATATAAACAAATAATTACAGGTTGATCTTGCGTATATGTCATAGATGGTAAGCAGTTAGGTAATTGATAGCTAGAGAAAGATAGAATGATATGTTTAGAAAAGGGTGGCAAGGAAATACATATTTTGAGTTGGTACTTTAAGTCATGAAAATAAATTGTCAATAAAGAAAAATGTCAGAAAAAGTAATAAGATACCAACAAAGAAAATATTCATACAGGATGAATTGTTCTAATGTGTGTACAGGGAAGGGTGTGAAGAAGTATACTGACAATTGCCTTTGTTAAAAACAAACTATTGGGAAACCATAGAAATAGTGATGAGGGCTTTGCCAAGTACGTACAGATTACTGACACTTATTATTTCAACCACAGTAATTAAGGTGGGATATTTTTTTCTAGCTATATGACAAAATGACAACAAATGACACAGACTTTTGATTTAAAAATATCTCTTGTTATATAATCAAGCAAAATAGAAATAAAATGACAGCATGTTATTAATTTTGTTGATTTTTGTAGATATAAACTAACATTTTCTTCTGCTACACATATAAGCAGACTCACATATATTCTAAGCATTGAGGATCTTATGTAACTCCTTTGTAAAAAGAATACTTACCTCCATTATTTTGGCCTGATGCAATTCGGCCAAAACCACCAAGAGTTTGCTTTTGAATTACCATATTCTTCAGGAGTACAAACTATTACCACACAAGTAAATATGCCACAATCAGGACTGACAAAAAGCGACCTTTGTCTTCTGCCTTCACAATACTGGGATTAAGTATGCATACCACCATGCCTGGCAAAGAACAATCCTTGTTAAAATACAAGAGCAGGAGAAGGTTTTCCAAACATTTGGCCAGCAAAAATTATATGCTATTTTCTATTGTTCTTATTTCAATGCCCCGAGGTCATTTATACAACAAATGTTCTCATTTAGGAATATTATTCAATACAAGAGCCATTAAATGTGCAAATTAAAATTAGCAAACAGTTGTTGTAAGGAGACAGCACAAGACGCTATTGAGGACAACCAATATTACATGTTCCTTCACTGAAATGGAAGGTTGCTTACCTGAACACAATTAATAGAGCACTATAAAGGCAGCCACTGGGCAATCCACAGGAAACCTCTCTGAAGTGGCTACATATTTCTAGAGTTGTCATGGATTGCTGAGACTATGACAAGAAATCAATGCCAGAGTGAAAAGGAGCTTTTTCAACTGTTGTCTTATTTACTGTGTTAAAAAAATACTCTGTGGAGAAAGATAGTCAATATGCCAAATATATTAAAAAATATAGATTAACCACTCTTCCAGAGAATAAGTTAAATCAATGCTAGTTTTCTATATATATTTTCAATTTTGTTAATGTTATTTACCTATATTCCAGTTAAAATTTCTTTTCGATTTTAATCGTGTATATGTGTGTTCGTGCACGTGAACACAGTATATTGGGAGGACAGAAGATGCTGTGAGATACCGTGGTGCTAGAGTTACAGGTGGTTATTAATGTGCCTGATGTGGGTGCTGGAAAGTGTATGCACTTGGGTCATTTGCAAAGACAGTACACAATCTTAACCACTATGCAGTTCCTATTATGCATAGCTCAAATGTATAGAAGATAAGTTGCTTCACAGTTTAGCATCAGATTTTAAGTTAAAATTTCTAAAAATGTAATGTCCAGTTATGCCCAAAAAATGACATATATTTCATGGTATTTGGAAATTTTAGTTTTGTTTACATAGATTACATTAAAGGTGAAAAATTTGGGGAATGATATATTTCCATTTGGAAAACGTTTTGCTACATCTCTTCCTAAGTGTTGTATGAGTCTTCACGGTCTTCTGTTGTTTTTGACTCCAGAATGAAAGGACAGTGTTAGGCTTAAGAAGCCATTTTAATCAAGTTCAGCTTGCTAAATGACTCAGTGAATGACTGACAGGTTGCCTATCGGATCATGGACAATTTAGAGACACACAAACCAATCCCATAACAATTGTTAACCACCTATAAATCCTTGTGGAAAGGATGAAGTGTTTGGAGTCTCTTATGCCTCCTGAATCTCCAGATCTCTGCCTATTTCTTAAAACAGTTCTAATGGGTACAATTTTCTAAGCCTTGTCTGTAGGAAAACATTTATGCTCTGATTTTGAAATGGGTAATATGTGCCATGTTCAAAGAACCAAGCCTCACAATTGTTCCACTTGTCCTTTACACAATAGAAATAATTTGAATTGGAGATCTGAACTTTCTTTTGTAAGTGCTATCACCTTTTTTTTGTTTTTTTGTATTTTTCTTCACTTCCCTCCCATGATTTAAACACTCCCAATTTACTCAGGAGATCTTGTCTTTTTTCTATTTCCCATGTACATTAGATCCGTGCTTGTCTCTTTTAGGGTCCTCTTTGATGTCTGGGTTCTCTGGTACTGTGATTGTAGACTGGATTTTCTTTGCCTTATGTCTAAAAGACACTTATGACTGAGTATATATTAAATTTGTCTTTCTGGGTCTGGATTACATCACTCAATATGTTGTTTTCTAGATCCATCCATTTGCCTGCAAATTTCAAGATGTCATTTGCCTCTTATGTATAGTACTCCATTGTGCAAATGTACCACATCTTCTTTATCCATTCTTCAGTTAAGGGGCATATAGGTTGTTTCCAGGTGCTGGTTATGACAAACAATGCTGCTATGAAAATAATTGAGCACATGTCCTTGTGGTGCAATTGAGCATCCTTTGGGTGCCCAAAAGTGGTATTGCTGGATCTTGGGGTAGGTTGTTTCCTAAATTTCTGAGAAATCAACATACTGATTTCCAAAGTGACCATTTCCACTCTGACCAGTAATGAAGGAGTGTTCCCTTTGCCCCACATCCTCTCCAGCATAAGTTGTCACCAGTGTTTTTGATCTTGGCTAGTTGTTTTGATTTGCATTTCTCCAATGGCTAAGGATGTTGAGCATTTCCGTCAGTGTCTTTCAGCTATTTTAGATTATTCTGTTGAGAGTTCTGTGTTTATGTCTGTACTCCATTTGTTCCTCTTAACTAGGGGAGATGTGCAGCAACTCTGAAGCTCATAGAACATAGAAACATTTAAAATTTGTCATTTAAAAAACGACAATATTAAAAACGCAATGTTAAATGTGAAAAATGGGGGAAACATAAAGTAACAATTACTGGCATCAATAAGAGCATAATTTCACTAATTCAATATTATTTTATATAAGTATATCTTTGTCTTGAAACCAAAAACTACAGAGCCCATTAAGATATGACCTATTATTTTATGTGAGAAAAGCTAGTATTATTGAATTTTCTTCCAGAGCCACTATTCTTAAAATATTATTGTTTCATAGACACTGGAGATTCTGCTGTAGGCAATACTGCTTATGTTATTTATTTTTGTTTGCATTTGTTCATGAAGTTTTAGAGGTTCACTAGCTTTATAAAATCACTAGCCTTCAATCTGTCCATTTTCTCAATATTTAATTAATGAAGGTAGAACTGAAAGTCTGATTAGCTCCTTTGTAATTTAAAAATATTTGAAAGTTGGTGCTTTTCCCCTAACATACCCTTCAGAATGAGTATGAAGATAAGCACATCTGTGTGGCCACAGCAAAGAGTAAACAACGCTAAAATAGTGGTTATGCAAATAAGGAAAAGTAGAACATTGAACATTACAAAGTCAAGAACACAACAGAAATTAATACAAATATTTCACAATAATAGTAAAATAAATTCTTAATTTAAAAGACACATGCTAGCTGATTGGCTCACAAAGCAATCCATACCAAAGAATGTGTACCTTTGCCATAAAAGACAGACACATTCATCCCAAGGAGCTGGAACTAGTAAGCAATATCTGATAGGGAAAAACACAAAAATAAATGAAAGGGTCAGAGAAATATTGTCCTAAATAGCATTTACAATTGATCAGAACTACTAATATCTACAGAATATCTCATATAATTATGGCAGAATATAATTTTTTCTCAGTAAGAGAAAAAACAGATCATATAATCAAGAAAAAAGAAACTCTTGACAAGTGTATAAAAGTTGAATTATCTTTGTGTATTCTATATGAGTACAGTGGTGACAGGTGAGTTTATCTGCTAGTCACATCAGCCCATACTACAAGTTCTGATATATGCGGCAACAGTTATTCAAAAGGTCTTCAGGTGGAGATGGGGGTTATGGAAAACATATTCTCGCTGTAGGCGGTGAATCCTCTACTGGAAGGAGACACCACCTAGAATTTTCAGTTATTTGGGAACAATGAATGCCTGGCTCTAAAAAATCTGAGGACTTACAAATACAAATACAAATACAAAATATATAAAGAACTGAAGAAACTAGACATCAAAACTCTAATTAACCCACTTAAAAATGGGGTACTGATCTGAACAGAGAATTCTCAACAGAAGGAGTTCAAATGACCAAAAGACACTTAAAGTCATGCTCAACCTCATTAGCGATAGGGGAAATGCAAATCAAAACCACTTTGAGATACCATTGTACACCTGTCAGAATAGCTAAAATCAAAAACACCAATGATAGCCTCTGCTGGAGAGAATGTGGAGTAAGGGGAACACTCATCCATTGTTGGTGGGAATGCAAACTTGTGCAGCCACTGTGGAAATCAGTGTGGAGGTTTCTCAGGAAACTGGGAGTCAACCTCCCTCAGGACCCAGCAAATCCACTCTTGGGAATATACCCAAGAGATGCCCAATAATACTACAAAAGCATTTGTTCAACTATGTTCATAGCAGCACTATTTGTAATAGCCAGAACCTGGAAACAACCTAGGTGCCCCTCAATAGAAGAATGGATAAAGAAGGTGTGGCACATATACACTTAAGAGTTTTACTCAGCGATAAAAAATATGACATCTTGAATTTTGCTTGCAAATGGATGGAAATAGAAAACGCTTTACTGAGTGAGGTAACCCAGACCCCAAAAGATGAATATGGTATGTACTCACTCAAAAGTGGATTCTAGCCATAAATAAAGGACATTGAGTCTATAATTCGTGATTCTAGAGAAGCTAAATAAGAAGGTGAATCCAAAAGAAAGACATATAGTTATCCTCCTGGATATTGGAATTAGACAAGATTGCCAGGCAAAAGTTGGGAGCACGGGGGTGAGGGTGGGGTGGGGGTAAAGGGAAATGGGGAGAGAGAAGGGAGAAGGGGAAGATCAGAGAGAGCTTGGGGGAATGGGATGGGTGGAATGGAGGAAGGGTGGATGTGGGAGCGGGGAAGTAAATATCTTAAATGGGGGAGCCATTTTAGGGTTGGCAAGAGACTTGACTCTAGAGGGGTTCCCAGGTGTCCAAGGAGATGTCCCCAGATTGTGCCTTGGGCAGCAGAGGACAGGGTGCCTGAACTGGCCTTATCCTATAGCCACACTGATGACTATCTTGCATATCACCAAAGAACCTTCATCTGGCGATGGATGGAGATAGAGACAGAGACCCACATTGGAGCACTGTACTGAGCTTCCAAGGTCCAGATGAAGAGCAGAAGGAGGGGGAACATGAGCAAGAAAGTCAGGACCACGAGGTGTGCCTCCACCCACTGAGGCAGTGGGACTGATCTAATGGTGCCACAGGGCAATTGGTAATGAAAAGTCCCCTGACTATCTTAATACAAAATATACAGCTTTAATAAACAGAAGTAAGACTTACACCAGCTTACACCAGACTTCAAACGATCTGTTCTGACGCAGCAGCCAGGCGAGAGAGCTAGCGGAAGCACACTCACCAGATTTATAGGTAAACTTTAGCCTAAGGGCGACATGCCCCATGAACAGAATGTGATTGACTGAACTCCCCTATCATAATGGGAGCTCACCAAGGCCAGCTGGACTGGGAGTGATGGAGCATGTGATCCAACTGGACACTCTGAAGGTGGCTGGCAATGAGGGCTGACTGAGAAGCCAAGGACAATGGCACTAAGTTTTGATTCTACTGCGTGTACTGGCTTTGTGGGAGCCTAGTCTGTTTGGATGCTCACCTTCCTAGACCTGGATGGAGGGGAAGGACCTTGGACTTCCCACAGGGCAGGGAACCCTGACTGCTCTTAGGACTGGAGAGGGAGGGGTAGGGGGAGTGAGGGGAGTGAGAGGGAAGTGGGAGGAGGGGAGGAGGTAAATTTTTTTAATAAATAAATTAATAAAAACATTTTATTGACTAAGCACGCTGTATTAGTGTATTTAGGAATATATAACACAATTAAAGGAATACATTCTATGAATAAGAGAGAGAACGAGAGAGATGGAGAGACAGAGAAGCAGCATCCATTGCTAAGAGAAAAAAGATAAGAGTACAATTATATAATTATATTTCAATTTCATTAAAGTAAAATAGACTTTACTGAATGTACTGTTTTCTATAATCAAAACAACAAGCTGTAGATGATAAGACAACTGTTTAGTATAATATGCCTAATAGTTTATCATTAAATCAGATGTTGAAGTATGCCTCTCAAAAAAGAAAGAAAAATACTTTTCAAAATATTGCTGATCATTGCTGAATACGTGACCACTGCATGGGTCATGGTAGAGGTGTAAAATGAAGTTGATATTTTCATTCCTGCTAACACATACCCATTCCATAGTCAATATACTGAAAAGGAATTTTAAACTTTAAATATTATTTAAGAAATGTATTTTGAATGCTATGGGCATAGACAATTATTTGTCTAAGGCATCTAAGCAAAATATATTGAAAACCTTTCAGAAATTATTTCATTTTTCTAGATGCCATTAAAAGCATTATGATTGTGGGAGAAAAATCAAAACATGAACCTTAGTTACAAAAGGTTGGAAGAAATTTATCCACAGGAAAACAGCTCCAAATCTGGTCAAAACACAAAATAGATGGTAAACCTTTTAGAAATATGTCTACATCATAGCAAAGTGTTTGAAATTGGTAACTAATGCTGTGTGAAGGTTTGAAATTAATACTATCTTAAGAAATTAATGGAGTTAGAGTAACCATATGAGTTCTCAATGAATTAATAAATATATTTTATTAAAAATTTTAAACAATACAATAAAATAAGTAGGACAATATCAGCAGAAATTAGAATGTTCACATTTGATATTTTTCATTATTTTGTATGCATGTATGTGTGTTAATGCTTTTATGTAAATATGATTGCTTGTCTGACACAGACCTTGTGTGGAGGTCAGGTGAAAAGCTAAGGCTCAGGTGGGATCTTACCTTCCACCTTGTTTGAGACATGGCTGAATCTTTGTTCTTCCTTGCCGTGCCTGATAGGCTTGCTGGTGAGTGAGCTTCCAGGGTTTTCCAAGCTCTGCTTCCCATATTCCTACTGGAGTTATGGCATTATAGGCACATGCTACTGCACCTGACTTTTTAAAACTGTTCCGGAAAGTTGAATTCACATTCTTTGCTTGTGTAGCACAAATCTTGCTCACAAAGTCATTCCAACAGACTACATGTCACATTTCTTAAACAAAAAACACTTCTTAGTGAGTAGCTTTGTTAATTAGAGAAATATCATTTCATACAGATGGAGTAAAAATTTTCTTGGCCACCACATAGTTTAGTGTAAATAGATGCTTTTGTTGATGATGTTATGACCTTACGCTAATTACTGAAGTTTCCTATACTGCTGACCTTATGTTATTCACTTAAGCATTACTGTTCCCTTTATCAACCACATACATTTTAATAATATTTGCATATTATTTCCTCATCTGATGTTTATATACTTTGCTTTGATGTTGACAGCTCCAACATACTTTACAAGGATAATGAACATATTTCATAAATGAGTACACATACACCCTGATCATGATTATCACAAGCTATAAACCCTTATATAATTACTTGGCTGTGGCCAATACTAAAGTTATCACAGATATTTTTCCCTGCATTGTGTCAAAGTATTGTCTAGATTTAGTTTTCCATTTTTGCTGTTTTTGCTTTAGAATTTCGCACTCATACTCTCTGGGAGTGTAGACATTTTTAAGAAAATAACATTTTTTCAGGTTTTTTTTTTGTTTTAATCTTCATGATCTTATTGAAACCAGAACCTAAGAAAAACTGATAACCAGAAGGGTCCAAAACACTGTTGCATTTTCCACATGGTCAACACTCATTGTTGAATTTTACATGTTTCAGTGCAGCCAGGCAGATCTAAATGCACCATGAATTTTGTCATTACTTCTGCTGCTAGACCTGGATTACTGCCAAGCTATAAAAATAGTTTAGACATGAGTGAAGTGGGGAAACCACTCGTGGGGAATAGCCCCATTAACCTTTTCCCTCAAAATGCAGTTTGCAAAACCAGTCAAAAATTCAGATGAGGAATCTTGACTCTGTTTTCTAAGGACAGAATGTCAGGGGAAAACCAAGTAATCTAATTCCTGTCATGTTCAACCATTCCCACTTACAATCGGCTGCAATTAATTAAATATTTAGTTGTTTTCTAATTAGGGAAGTTAAAGACCTTTAAAAATTAAAAAAAATCTCTTGCTTTCCAATATTAACTAAAGAAAAACTTGCTTATTTTTTAAAAAATATAATTTTCAATGTTTCTAAATTATATCTTACGTCTCCAAGTTGTATTATATACATAGTCATTGCCCTTTGTTGTTTCCTTGAACTTCAAAGTAAGACCTTATTGAGAAATCCACCAAAATGCACTTGACACTACACATGGAGGATTCAAGCCAGAACTGATTTGGAAGCCTCCACTCTGAGGACTAACCCTCATAGGATCAGATGGTGTAATGCAACCTGACAAAAGAGGAAATAAATAGAGTTGTACTCATTTCTCACCTCCTTTAACCATGACATTGATTAGCATTGCAAAATATCCACTAGAGGACAATAATGGCACCTACATGAAGGGTGTAACCAGCAGCCATGTAATAGAATTAATGTCTACTCAGTGGAATGGCATTCATACCTGGCATGGTAAACTTAGTCAGCTACTCATGACAGGTGACTCCTGGAGTCTAGAAGAGAACTCATTATTGCCACTTTGCTAACAAAAGCCTTCCTTAATACTGCTCTTGGTTTTTTTTCATACCTATTAATATGTGTTCACATTCAGTAATTCTTTTTAAGTGTTGTCTATTCATTATGAAAATTTAAATCTTTTACAAATATTTATTTGATTCACTTATTGTATTTCAACTATGTGAGTATTTTATTGCATGTTTGCTTTGGTGAAGGCCTGAGGTTGTCTGAAGTTTCAGGATTTCTCCTGGAAATTGGGATGTGGGGTTGTGGATGTCTGTAAACAACCATGTGGATGCTAGGAGTTGAAATCAGGTCCTCTGGAATACCTACAGGTGCTCATAACTGCTGAGCCACCTCTTCAGTCAAAAAAAATCTTTTAAAAAGTATATGAAATCTATTACAATGAATTAAGAGTGTATTAAAGTATAACTTTTCATGAATCATATCAATTTAAACATATTGCATTACTGATAGTACAATGATGTGTTTTTAACATGGGACTTATTCTAAGTGGTTGAATGAACCTTCTTTTTTCTATCTCTATAAGCAATCAAATGTGATATTAATTTCTAAATGTGTCATTTACATGACGTCACAACCATTTCCTTGAAGAAGATTACTATATAAATAAATTAATTATGAATAATGAGAATCAAAGACATTTAAATGTTAATGGATATAGAGCACTTGGTGTAAGAGGTCCTTCTGTCTGTGTGTTGCTTTTGTTGGTTAATGAATAAAGAAACTGACTTGGACTATTGATAGGGCAACTGAGGCAGGCACGGAAGATGGAACTGAATGCTGAGAGGAAGAAGGCAGAGTCAGAGCCGCCATGGAGCCACTGCCAGAGTAAGACATGCTAAATCTTAAGACTGTCAATTGGCAATATACAGATTAATAGAAATGGGTTAAAGTAAGATATAAGAATTAGTTAGTAAGAAGCTAGAGCTAATGGGCCAAACAGTGATTTAATTAATACAGTTTCTATGTGGTTATTTCAGGGGCTAAGCTAGCCGGGCAGCCAGGATGAACAAGCGGCCTCCCCTTGCAACAAATCATTAAGTTGGTGTTCATTTTGTGATTTAAAGTATCTCCTGAGTATGCAAAATCAATGGTTGGACCACGGTTATATGCAAAATTGATTAACTAAATCAACCACTTTTGTAGCAATTATGGTAATAGCTAACAATAATTAATCTGATTCATTTTATTTATAAATGTAAGAATTTAGCTAAACATAGAAAATATTTCCTAGATGGTAGTTCAAACTTCTGCTCATAGATTCCAGTTAAATAAAATATTTTCATTCCTAAGAATTATTTAAAATCTATAACTATTTTCATGTGAATATCTGCAATCATACTATACTTTTCTAATGATCATCCATTTGTTTAATAAACAAAATTGTTGAATTCTACTGGCAGTAATTTGTGAAATCTATGACAAGTCCCTCTGGTTATTTTTTGGTGATCCTGACTTTCTCTTTTTATCTCAGATACCAAAAGGTCACAATTGTTTAAAAACATTTGTGTTTTAACCTTGAGGGAGGTTACATAGCTGATTGCCGCCTTCTGCTCAAAATGTGTAAACAGTTTGTAGCTGAGAAACTATTCCTCTTTATTGGGACCTTCAACTCTTATTTTTATACACATACCACTTGTCCAGAAAATATTGTCTGAAGATAAATTAAAAGCCCAATTAAAAGACCATTTTTCAGGAAAGAAGAAAACAATTGGGAAAATAGAAATGTAATCTCATTCCTTCATGAGAGTCACTTCATTACAGAATGTGTGTGAATAATTCCCACAGAGTGTTGTCAAAAGATGCTTTTCTTTATGGTACAGTGCTACTGAAGATATAAAAGCCCATGAGTCCCCAAAGAACCACATCATTAAACTAATAACTGCCAAGTCTCATTTAGCCATCACAACAACCAAGTTGAAAATTACTTTGAATATTGTTCCGTAACAATGACAAAGATATTTCAGCTAAGCTAAATTAATTAGCACTGCTGTGTAGAAACATTATTAGTGAATAGTTGAAGTATTATATATTTAGTAATTTAGAGTTTGAGAATAATACCCAAGAAAGTTATTGAAGGCAGAATAATTTAAAGATAGCAAGTGAAAAAATTAAAGATGTACATACAGCATTAGAATTGAAACGCATTGTCAGAGAATCTATATCTTGTACTGATGAAGCCCTGCATCTAAGCACTAGGCCCACACACAAGTCATCTGCTATTCTGGCTATGGTGTTTTCTTTCTGTTTTCAGAATATTCAGTGATTATTTATAGATTCAGTCTCTACAACAACATTTTTTGGTTGAATCTTCACTTAATTGCTGTTTCTTTAAACCAAACAATCAATGAATATTTTTTAAGCAATTCAATTGTTGTCTAAAGATTTATTTATTTTCATTTTGTGGGCATTGGTGTTTTGCCTACCTATATGTCTGTATGAGGATGCCAGATCCCCTGGAACCGGAGTCGCAGACAGTTGTGAGCTGACCTCTGGATGCTGCGAATTGAATCTGGGTGACAGGAAACATAAAATGGAAAAGAGTGAGAAAAAAATTAAAATAAATTGTCAGATTATTGCTTAGCTATGATGAAAAAGTTCCTATAAATTTAGAAATACATTCAAAACCATTTATTAATTTTATTTAAGTCAACTGAGTGCATAAATAGATTTATTTTAAATTAATTTTACTCTTTCAAATTTGGTGACCTACAAAACAAAGCGTCAATTACCCATGACATTGCATTTATTGAGATTAATAATAATCTCATTGATTTGCTATATATTTCCATCTTTATGCTTAGTATTATGTACTGTAACTCCCATTTTCTAATTGGATTCACACTACAAGAACAGGGAGGAAAATTAAGCTTGTTAGTCTATATTCCCATCAATATTAAACATCAGTATAATTTTATTCTTTGGTAGTATGAAAATACCTAGAAACCTTTCCAATAATCTGTTTTTAAGTCATATATTTATTTGTATGTATAGGTGTATGTGTGCATATGCCTGCATATGTATGCAACATATGTCAAGGTCCCTGAAGAGGCCACAAGAAGCCACATCCTCCCCATAGAGCTGGAGGAAGAAGAAGTTGTAAAGTGGCCAATGTTGGTTTCATGGAACCAAACTCATGTCTGCTAAAAGATCCTTAATGTACAATACTACTGAGCTCTCTCTCAAGGTCCATTAATATATATTTTAAAAAGAATAAACTATATTGATATTTTTTCCTTAGAAGTAGACTTATTACCCAAAGCAACAGTATTCCTGCCTATAATACATTCCTTTACAATTCATTTTTTAAAGAGATATCATAGGGTTTCTTTTCTGGAAAAAAATTGTTAAAAATTAAAATAAAAAGCAAAATAATGAAGACACCTGAAAGTCTTCAGAAATTAAACAAAACACTTCTAAACAATGCATTAGTCATATTCAGTATGAGAAGTCAATGGTAAATACTTGGAATAAAATGAAAATTTTAATATTCATGAGATTTGGCAATGCCAATTATTAGAGGATAATCATAGCACTAGATGTATCTCCTACAAATGATGAAACCAGTAAGAGCAATAATCTCAGATTATATCTCAGGATATTGAAAAGGCAAACAAACCTGAAGAAAGCAGAAAAGTGCAAATTAGTGCAAAAGCCAGAGAAACTAAAATCAGATCAACCAAGACAAATCAAACAGTCCAAATACTATTTTTCAAAATGATAAATAGGAGATTATTGTTAATCATTACTGAGAAAAAAGGAAAAGGATACAATATTTTACCATCATAGATCCACTGGAGATATGACTATAAGTACCATAATATAAAACATAATGGACATTAAAGATTACTCCATGCCTACAGATTTAATAGCTAAATGATATGTGTGGTTTTCCATAAACACTAAACATTAAAAGTCAAATAAGAAAAGAAAATTTAATTATACCTATAGATATCAAAGCAACTGAATGATAGTATCTTGTATTATATTGAAAGATTTTTCAGCATTTGTTTATATGGTGGATTATGTTCACAGATTTTCATATGTAAACATCCCTGCATCTCTGGCATGAAGCTGATTTTGTCATGGGTAATTTTTCTGGTGTGTTCTTGGATTTGATTTGCGAGTATTCTATTGAGTAATTTGCATAAATGTTCTTGAGTGAGATTGGTCTGTAATTCTCTTTCTTAGTAATGTCTTCATGTGGTGTGGTTATCAGGGTAATTGTAACCTCATAAAAAGAGTTTTGCAATGCTCCTTCTGTTTTTATTGTGCAGAAGAATTTGAGGAGTATTGATATTAGTTCTTCTATAAAAATCTTGTAGAATTCTGTGTTGAAACCATCTGGTCCTGGGATTTTTTTGGTTGGGAGATTTTGATGACTGTTTTTATTTCTTTAGCAGTTATAGGTCTTTTAATTTGCTTATCTGGTCTTGATTTAATTATGGTAGGTAATATTTATCAAGAAAGTTGTCATTTCCTTTTAAGTTTTTCAATGTTGTGAAGTACAGGTTTACAAAATATGACCTAATGATTCTCTGCAGGTCTATTGTTATGTCCCTCTTTACATTTCTGATTTTGTTAATTTGAATATTTTCTCCCTGCCTTTTGGTTATTTTGAATAAAGTTTTGTCTATTTTATCGATGAACCAACTCTTTGTCTCATTGATTCTTTGTATTTTTTCTGTTTTGTTTTTATTTTACTGATTTCAACTCTCAATTTGATTATTTTCTGCTGTCTAGTACTCCTGGGTGAGTTTGCTTCTTTATGTTCTAAAGATTCCAAATGTTCTGTTAATTCACTAATTTGGTATTTTTCCAGCTTCTTTATGTAGGTATTTACTGCTATGAACTTTTCTCTTAGCACTACATTTATATTTCATTGTGTCCCATAAATTTGGGTATGTTGTGTGGTCATTTTCATTTAATTTTACAAAGTCTTTAATTTTTCCCTTTTCTTCCTTGACCCATTCACGATTTGGGTGAATATTGCTTGATTTTTATGTGTTCGTGGGCTTTTTGGAATTAGTGTTGCAGTTGAATTGGAATTTTAAGCCATGGTATCTGATAAGACACATGGGGTTATTCCAATTCTTTTGTATCTGTTGAGGTTTGTTTTGTTACCATGTATGTGGTCAATATTTGAGAATGTTCCATTACGTGCTGAGAATAAGGTATAGTCTTTTATGTTTGGATGGAAAGTTCTATAGGTATCTATTAAGTCCGTTTCAGTCAGGACATCTGTTCTCTTATTTTTCTGTTAATTTTTTGCCTGACAGACCTGCCTAGCAGTGAGAGTGGAGTACTGAAGTCCTCCACTATTAGTAGTGATATATATATATATGTAGTATATAGAAGGGGAAATTCAGGGCATCACCAGAATGACCTCAATGAAGTCATTTCCTCATGAGATTAACCCACAACAACTATCAATTATACCCATGTGTTTTATATTAGATAATACAACCAAATTTTTCTTACGTATGCTCACAATAAATCTTCCTAGCAATCGATCACAGTTTCTCCTGAACCACATCCAGAAGATGTCCACTGCCGTTGATTCTGAAGAATCTTAGAAAAGAATATTCACTTACTTCTGTAGAAAACCCATCTCAGTACTGCTGAGGACTGTGGCTTTGTTTTACATAGCACTAAAACAATCACATCTAACGCAGGCTAATTGCTACTTAATAGTTTTCAGTATCTGTTTTAATTCTCAAGGCTGTAGCAGATAAATCAAGATAATTGTGATGTGGATCCAGTGTCACAAATAGACAACGAATATACAAAATCAAATCTTCCTTATGTCTTTAAGCTTTTGTTGAAGTCTTGTGTATGCCTCAAAGTAAAAGCTATTTTATGTAGTATTTATCTTCATACTTAGTAAACGTTTTTGTAAACGTTTTTAAATTTATTTATAAATTTAAAATTTTATCCATAAGAGTTATGTCTCACAGAGAGGCTAGAAGAGGGTCATGGATCCTTCGGGACTGGAGTTACAGACAGTTGTGAGAACATATGAGTGCTGTGAACCTAATCTAGATCATAAGAGGAGCAGAAGTGCATGTTAACCGTGGAGGCATCTCTCCAGTTCCCAAAGTAAAATATTTTATTATTATTATTATTATTATTATTGCATCTTATTTAATATAGCACTTCCTCTTCAGTCACATTGAATTTTAGATTTTAAATATTAAGAATGTTAAATATTAAGCATACATAAATGTGTATGTGTATCTGAATGCAAGTATGGTAAGATGTGAGAAAATGTACAGGATCCTTTGGAGCTGGAGTTACAGGCAGTTTTTGATCTTCTTGACATGCATCCTGAGAATGTAAATCAGGTCTTCTTCAAGTAGAGCAAGCAGTCTGAACTACTCAGCCATACTTCCAACACCATAAATTTTATTTATTTTTATTTTATTTTATTTCTCAAAGTTTATTAAAATACAAAAGTCTCCGTTTCCGCCCCTCCTCCTAACACCCTCTCACTCCCCCCACTTCCTCCCCTCCTCCCTCTCCATCCCCAATAGCAGTCAGGGTCTCCCACCCTGTGGGTAGTTCAAGCTCCTCCCCCCTCCCTCCAGGTCCAGGAAGGTGAGCATCCAAAGAGACTGGATCCCAAAAATCCAGCATATGCAGAGGAAACAAGTCCTAGTGTCATTGTCAATGGCTTTTCAGAAAGACTCCGGGCCAGCCACATTGAGAGAATCCGGCCTCATTCAGAGAATCTGGCTGGATTATGTGCTTGTTTAGTCCCAGACAACTGGCCTTGGTGAACTCTCATTAGATCAGTCCCCTTGTATCAGTGGGTGATGGCACCCTTCGCGGTCCTGATTTCCTTTTTCATGTTCTTCCTCCTTCTTCTCCTCGTTTGGACCTTTGGGGACTCAGTCCAGTGCTCCAATGTGGTTCTCGGTCTGTATCGCCCTCCATCGTCGGATGAAGGTTCCCTCTGATCTTGCCTTCCTTGCTCACGTTCTCTTTCCTTCTGCTTCTCGTTTGAACCTAGGGAGTTAAGTTCAGTGTTCCAATGTGGAGATCAGACCTTTGTCTGATGAGGGGTTGATGAAGATCTTCTCCCAGTCAGAAGGCAGCCTTTTTGTCTTACTGACAGTGTCCTTTGCTTTACAGAAGCTTCTCAGTTTCAGTAGGTCCCATTTATTCATTGTTTCTCTTATTGTCTGTGCTACTGGGGTCCTACTTAGGAAGTGGTCTCCTGTGCCTATATCTTGTAGACTACTTCCCACTTTCTCTTTTATCAGGTTCAAAGTGGACAGATTAATGTTGATGTCTTTAATCCATTTGGACTTGAGTTTTGTGCATGGTGATAGATATGGATCTACTTTCATTCTTCTATCGCTTGACATCCAGTTATGCCAGCACCATTTGTTAAAGAGGCTTTCCATCTTCCATTGTATACCTTTAGCTCCCTTGTCAAAAATTAGGTGTTCATAGGTTTGTGGGTTAGTATCCGGGTCTTCTATTCGATTCCATAGGTCGACTTCTCTGTTCTTATGCCAATACCAAGCTGTTTACAATACTGTAGCTCTGTAATAGAGTTTGAAGTCAGGGATGGTAATGCCTCCAGAAGTTCCTTTATTATATAAAATTGTTATGGCTAACCTGGGTTTTTTGTTTTGCCATATAAACTTGATTATTGTTCTCTCAAGGTCTGTAAAGAAGTTTGATGGGATTTTGATAGGAATTGCATTGAATCTATAGATTGCTTTTGGTAGAATTGCCATTTTTACTATGTTGATTCTCCCAATCCAAGAGCAGGGGAGGTCTTTCCATTTTCTGGTATCCTCCTCAATTTCTTTCTTCAAAGACTTAAAGTTCTCGTCAAATAGGTCTTTCACTTCCTTGGTTAGAGTAACCCCAAGATATTTTATGCTATTTGTGGCTATCGTGAAAGGTGATGTTTCTCTGATTTCCCTCTCTGCTTCTTTATCCTTTGTGTATAGGAGGACCACTGATTTTTTGGAGTTGATCTTGTATCCTGCCATGTTACTAAAGGTGTTTATCAGCTGTAGGAGTTCTTTGGTAGAGCTTTTGGGGTCACTTATGTATGCTATCATATCGTCAGCAAATAACGAAAGTTTAACTTCATCCTTTCCAATTCGAATCCCCTTGATCGCCTTATGTTGTCTTATTGCTATTGCTAGAACTTCAAGCACTATATTGAAGAGGTATGGAGAGAGTGGACAGCCTTGTTGTGTTCCTGATTTTAGTGGAAAGGCTTTGAGTTTCTCTCCATTCAATTTGATGTTAGCTGTCGGCTTGCTGTATATTGCTTTTATTATATTTAGGTATGATCCTTGTATCCCCAGTCTCTCCAACACCTTTATCATAAATCGGTGTTGAATTTTGTCAAATGCTTTTTCAGCATCCAATGAAATGATCATATGGTTTTTTCTTTCAGTTTATTTATATGGTGGATTACATTGATAGATTTGCGTATGTTGAACCAGCCCTGCATCTCTGGGATGAAGCCTCCTTGATCATAATGGATAATTTTTCTAATGCGTTCTTGGATTCGGTTTGCCAGTATTTTATTGAGAATTTTCATGTCGATGTTCATGAGTGAGATTGGCCTGTATTTCTCTTTCTTGGTTGCGTCTTTGTGTGGTTTTGGTATTAGGGTAACTGTAGCTTCATAAAAGGAGTTTGGCAATGACTCTTCTGATTCTATATTGTGGAATACCTTAAGGAGTATAGGTATTAGCTCTTCCTGGAAGTTCTGGTAGAATTCTGCATTGAAACCACCTGGTCCTGGGCTTTTTTTTTGGTAGGGAGATTTTTGATAACAGCTTCTAATTCTTCATGACTAACAGGTCTATTTAGATTGTTCACCTGTTCTTGGTTCTATTTTGGTATATGGTACTTATCTTAAAAAATGTCCATTTCTTTTACATTTTCCAACTTTGTGGCATATAAACTTTCATAGTAAGATCTAATGATTCTCTGAATTTCCTCTGTGTCTGTGGTTATGTCCCCCTTTTCATTTCTGATCTTATTAATTTGCATGTTCTCTCTCTGCCATTTGATTAATTTGGATAGGGGTTTGTCAATCTTGTTGATTTTCTCTAAGAACCAGATTTTTGATTCATTGATTCTTTGAATTGTTTTCTGTGTTTCTATTTTGTTGATTTCAGCCCTCAGTTTGATTATTTCCAGTCTTCTAGACTGCCTGGGTGAATCAGCTTCTTTTTTTCTAGAGCTTTCAAGTGTGCTGTTAAGTCTCCAATGTGTGCTTTCTCCGTTTTCTTTAATTGGGCACTTAGTGCTATGAACTTTCCTCTTAGCACTGCTTTCATAGTGTCCCATAGGTTTGAGTATGTTGTGTCTTTATTTTCATTAAATTCAAGGAAGACTTTAATTTCTTTCTTTATTTCTTCCTTGACCCAGGGGTGATTTAGTAGTTGACTGTTCAACTTTCATGAGTTTGTTGGCTTACTGGGGGAAGCATTGTTGTTGAATTCTAAATTTAATCCATGGTGATCTGACAAGACACAGGTGGTTACTAATATTTTTTGTATCTGTGGAAGTTTGCTTTGTTACCGAGTATGTGATCAATTTTCGAGAAGGTTCCATGAGCTGCAGAGAAGAAGGTATATTCTTTACTATTTGGGTGGAGTGTTCTATAGATGTCTGTTAAGTCCATTTGATTCAATACCTCCAATAAATCTCTTATTTCTCTGTTTGGTTTCTGTCTGATTGATCTGTCCATTGGTGAAAGAGGAGTGTTGAAGTCTCCTACTATTAGTGTCTGTGGTTTAATGACTGCCTTGAGGTCTAGAAGAGTTACTTTTACATATGTGGGTGCCTTTATATGAGGGGCATAGATATTCAGGATTGAGACTTCTTCCTGATTAATTGTTCCAGTTATGAGTATGAAATGTCCATCTCCATCTCTTCTGATTGATTTTAGTTTGAAGTCGATTTTGTCAGATATTAGAATGGCTACACCCACTTGGTTCTTAGGTCCATTTGCTTGGAAAACCTTTTCCCAACCCTTTACTCTGAGTAGGTGTCTGTCTTTGTGGTTGAAGTGTGTTTCTTGTAAACAGCAGAATGTTGGATCCTGTTTTCGTATCCAATCTCTAAGTCTGTGCCTCTTTATAGGTGAATTGAGTCCATTGATATTAAGTGATATTAATGACCAGTGGTTGTTGACTCCGGTCATTTTTTTTTTTTTTAGGTAGTAGAGTGTATGTGTTTTCCTTCTTTGAGTTGTGCTTGTGAAGGTTCGCTAGATGTCTGAGTTATTGTAGGCAGTGTTGGGAATGTTGGATTCCTTCGGTTGTGATTTTCCTTCTAATATTCTCTGTAAGGCTGGATTAGTAGCTACGTATTGTTTAAATTTGTTTTTATCCTGGAATATTTTGTTTTCTTTGTTGATAGTGAACAATAGCTTGGCTGAGTATAGTAGTCTGAGCTTGCATCCATGGTCTCTTAGTTTCTGCAGTACCTCTATCCAGGACCTTCTGGCTTTCATGGTTTCCATAGAGAAGTCTGTTGTAAGTCTGATAGGTTTACCTTCATAAGTTACTTGACCTTTTTCTTTTGCAGCTCTTAATATCCTTTCTTTAATCTGAATGCTTTGTGTTTTGATTATTATATGGCAAGGAGATGTTTTTTTTCTGATCCAGTCTATTCGGTGTTCTGTATGCTTCTTGAACCTTCATAAAAATATCATTCTTTAGGATAGGAAAGTTTTCTTCTATAATTTTGTTGAATATGTTTTCTGGACCTTTGATCTGCAATTCTTCTCCTTCTTCTACTCCTATTATTCTTAGGTATGGTTTTTTTTTTTATTATGTCCCATATTTCCTGAATGTTTTGTGATGAGAATTTGTTGAATTTGCTGTTTTCTTTGGTCAGAGCGTTTATTTTCTCTATGGTGTCTTCATAATCTGAGATTCATTCTTCTATCTCTTGTATTCTATTGGTTATGCTTGTTCCTGAAGTCTCTGTTTGTTTACCTAGATTTTCCATATCCAGCCTGCCCTCATTTTGTGTTTTCTTCACTGCCTCCATTTCAGTTTTCAATTCTTGAACTGATTCCATTACCTGTTTGATTGCTTTTTCTTGGTTTCCCAGGGTATCATTTACGAATTTACTCATTTCTTCAAACTTTTTGTTATATTTCTCTTCCATTTCTTTACTCATTTCTTCCATCTTTTTGTTATATTTCTCTCCTATTTCTTTAAGTGAGTTATTCATACCCTGTTTAAGAGACTCTATTGCTTTCATAATGACACTGTTTTCCACTTCTTCTGGAATAGGGTGTTCAAGTCCTTCTGTCATAAGATCGCTGGGATCTAGTGTTTTCATGTTGTTTTTCAGATTGTTGGAGGAATTATTGCCTTGGCGCCTGCCCATCTCTTCCTTCAGATGCTCTCCAATGGCTCTTCCCTCCGCTGGGTCTTCTGCTACCGGATTAGTGCCCCTTGCTATCCAAGAATCACTTTGCCTGCAGTCCTACCTTGCTACAGGCAGGCTATTAAAACAAAGGAACTCCCTCCCATTTGCCCTCACCACCCTTTCCGGCCTTGGAACCCACCCAGGCTGAGTTGGAGGAATTTAAGCCCCGAAAAAGGGAGAGAGGAAGGGTAGGGGTTCTAGGCAGAAAGCCGGGATGTCATAGGAGGAGAGGGGTTTTAGCTGGGGGAAGCCGCCCCTTTGGAGTAGCCAGGGAGATAAGGATGGCGGGAAGATTGTGTGTTCCCTTTCCGGACTTGTGTGGTGGTCAGGAACACACCCCTCCATTGTATCTTCTGGTACAGGGTCAGAGCCACTCCCATAAATTTTATTTTTAATCAAACTGGAAATAAAAGATTCTATGTTTCACCTTTCTATTTTAATGTGTGGCTCGCACAACTCCCTTTTTTTAGAATATAAGTCCTTTCATTTATAATTTGTTGTTTTAAATATTTTATTATTTTTATATGTATAAGTATTTTGTCTGCAAATATGTCCATGTACCCCATGTGTGTTCTCAATTAAAATGTGTACACATGTAACAGATACTTCAAAAATAAACACAAATGATAAACAAAAAAAGAATTGATATATTTCATGCCAAACAATCCTGGGGAACTGCAAATTTATACAGTAGTGAGATGTTATTATCAAACTTTCCAATTTGCTGTACTCCAAAGAAATTTGTATCAAATGCAAAAAAGGTAGGAAGACTTTGAAAATGATTTAATGTTTCTGAAAATCTACAGTCATTCTCACAATCCAAAGGTGGTGCTGCGAAGTAATCTGGAAATATATCTACTCAAAAATCTATGAGAATGTCTATAAGTGGTTATATTCACAATGGTCGGTGTTGTAAGAAATCCTTTAACCAATAGCCTTTAAGATACTGGCTCACTTTAGGCATGGTCTCATATATTATAAATGCAGACAGAAAGTGTGTGGGGCCCTCTTGGCTGCTGGATTTGGTTCTAGTTTCCAGCACACACAGAAAACTGTAGATCACTACCTTTTCTTTTTGTTTATCCCCAAATAACTAAACCTTTGTTATACTTCATCCCGGGCTATTGCAGGACTCTTTTGTATGCCAACAGGTCAGAACTTAAAAGTAACCAAGATTCTACTCTCAGTGAAAGGCTGAATGATAAATCCAGACAGTAGAAAATTGCAGAAAATATGATAGGGAGGAAAATAAATTGTAATTAGTAAGTCAGAGACTCTAACCTGAAACAGCTACGTATTATATGTTATTATATTATAGCTACATCCCAATGAAGAAATATTAGGAGTTTGGAGATAATGAAAAGATAAGTAGTAATGAGGCAAATGAAGGAGGTGTAAGTAGGGAGAGCATTGAATGATTTCAGAACAATGAAGCTCTTTCCTAAGACTTTCACTAAGTGGTGAATGGAGGTCATAAAACATTTGTTTGGATCCGCAATGAACAACGCCCAAGGTGAAGCCTAAGGCTACTGGTGGTCTTTGTTTAATAATGATAGATCTACAAAGCTTTGTCTATTGTAACAACTGTAATATCTCTCCCATTGAAGGGCCTGATAGTAAGAAATGCAGAGATGGAAGCAGAAAAGCCCACCAGAGATTAAGGATTCTGCTCACTCTGTTTTTGCTATTGAACTTTAAGTCCTCTAAGGGGTTTTCCTGGTCAATTATTCTAAACAGTGATGAAACAATAAATCTTCTTAAATTGCATTTATTCTGTCATTGTTACTTCCTCCAATCAAATAGTATTTGTATGCCTGGCAACTTCAGATGCCAAAATACTGATTAATATTCACCAAAAGTTTATAACTTAAGGGGAAAAAACACCCCCATAAACATTTCAAAGTCATCTGAGTTTTGTAATAATAAATAACAAGCCAGAGGGAATATCTCATTTTCGGAGAGTAAGCATGCCTACTTTGGCATGCTTTTGAAGAGGCTGTGTGGTTGATTGCTGAAGGTTGACAAAAAGCCGTGTGAAATTTAGTGCACATCTGAAAAAAAAAACCACAAAATAAACCTTAATTCCTTACAAGATAAAGATAAATATTTAACAAGTTAATGCATATGATGAAATTCTTTAAATACTCTTGCATGCAGAGAATTCTGTATGAAAGTTTTCCTTTTGCATTTTTAATGTGGTTGGTGGTGGAATTACAGAAAGAGCTTGGAAGCACTGGGTTTCCTAAACTAGAATTTAAATATGTATATTAGTTTCCGATGTAATAAAACTTGAACTCTAATAGAAAGTGTTGACTTAGCTTGAAAAGTTGAGACATTTGGCAGCTCTAGATATGAATTCTTCACTAACCACAGTTACCTAGAGCTGAACAGAAGCAATTCTCTCTTGATAAGTTTTCACTCACCATTCTTGTTCTCCATCCAGTGTTTTTACTTTTATAAAGCCAGTCTTGTTTCCACATTTATTTATGCTTTCAGCTTGCCATACAGTGATCCTTTATGTATAAGTGATAAGTGGTTTTTTTTTTTTTGTGTGTGTGTGTGTGTGTGTAAGCGCTCAAATTTATGTGTGCTATGCCTGTAGATTTATAGCTTAAGTTGGTCTTGAACTCATGATTCTCTTGCCTCAGTCTCTGAGTACTGAAAATGAGATTGTCTCAAAACACCCAACTCATAAGATTTTCTTTCGTAAAAATGTACTTGTGTATCTTATAAAAATTTTTGACATTTTAAATAGTTATTTCTGTACTAAGTCCATAACAACTCTGATGCATTTTAACAATGTATCTTTATTTGGAATATGGAGAAAAATACAGAACTTCATTTTATTACTAAAATATTTACAAAGTATCGTATTCAAAAACCTTTGAAAATGTTTAAAAACTATGTTTCAGTGTATGAAACATACAACTAAATTCCCAAATTTTATTGAATAATGTTCTCAACATTTCAATATACATGTTTGCCTAAGTTGTAAACACTTTACTTACAACATCCTTTCCCATGGCAATTTTATTCCATGAGGAGGTGATGGGTCATGATTCAAGGAGATGTAATATATAACATATTCTTCATCTTCTCAACATGTCGCTTAAGAACATTTACAGTCTTATAAAATGTGACCTTTTAAAAATTGTCATTCTACCTTTAGGAAGAAGAGTTCAATGAGCATTGTTGAACACATGCCACTTCAAGTCATCAGAAATGTTGACAGATTGCCCAGGTTAATTGTTTTTAGAGAAACCATGAAATCTTTGTGAGAGAGTAGAATGATGGCTTAGTGGCTAAGAAAGCTTGCTGTTTTTTCAGATGAGCCACATTTGACTCCCAGCACCAACATGATCACTTACAACTGTTTGCAACTACAGTTTAAGGGAATCCAGTGCCCTCTTCTGACATCATTGGGCAGTACTTGTGCACAGTGCACTTACATACGTAATGACAAAACACTCACACAAATAAAATAAAAGTAAACTTTAAAAAAGCAAAAGCACACCAATACAATCCTTATTAAAACTTTACTAAAGTCGTCAACTTGATAGGCATGCTAAAATTGTACAACACAGGGGGCTGGAGAGAAGGGGGCTGGAGAGATGGCTCAGCGGTTAAGAACATTGCCTGCTCTTCCAAACGTCCTGAGTTCAATCCCTAGCAACCACATGGTGGCTCACAACCCTCTTCTGGCCTGCAGGTATACACACAGATAGAATACTGTATACATAATAAATAAATAATTATTTTTAAAAAATTTCACAACACAAATTTTACGAATGCCTTTAAAGTGCACAGATAGTTGCAAAAAATAGCATGAGTGTTTCCATATGAATCACATGGGATTTGCTCTTTATGATTTGGCTTATCTATCACATTTTCAAAGAAATACATATGTTGTTGCCTCTATGAAACCAGCCTCTCACACACTTGAAAAATTAATTTACTCCTCTTTACACCTTTCCTGATTTATATTCGTATGATGACGATAATTATTATTATATGTTGTAACATAATCTCAATGTATGGTCCAGAGAAACCTAATCTTCACTATGCAAGGCAGACTTAAATAACTCATGGTGACCCTCTCAGTACCTTTTGAGTACTGAGAGTACAGGAGTTAAATTCCACTTTCACATTACAGTGAAATCAAACAACTTATTACCCTCTTTTTCCTTATTTATTTGAAATGATCATTTATTTTCCTGATCGCTTATTTTTGAGACTAGGCATTGCCCTATATCCCTTACTGGCATTTGAACCCTTGGTGATTCTATTTTACCCTCCGGAGTTCAGGGCTCATAGTCAAGACACCATTACATCTGGTTCTGTTTATCAATTATTTCATCAAATCCTCTATGAGATCATAGATTTCATAATGGGGCCTGTATCAAATATCATATAGGTTTTGCAGAGTCTATCTGCCAGAATTCCCTTTATCTTTTTGCTACTTGAAATGCCAGTTTAAAAGTCTCCAGACTTATGTTGGTTTTAATGAGCATTTTCATCTGTAACTATTAAGTTTAATAACCCATCACACAAAGGCATTTAGCCCGTTATTATATCTATGCTACTTATTTTTTATTAAACAATCTCTAATATACTTGGAATTTTTAAACAACAGCTTAATTTGTGCATACTGAATTATTCAGAATAAAGTGGAAATGATGAATGAATGACTACCTTGGACTATTTTTTAAGAACATAAGTATGGGATTAACTAATAAAAATCTTTCTTAATAATTATCTGAGGATGAGTATATACTTGAAACATTATAATAATTCGTATATTTCACACACACTTCACATTTTAATATAGTATATTTTATAAAAAAAATGCCCTTTTATTCACCTGGCATTGGGTTCACTTTTATTAAGTATATAAAGGCATCAGATCTGGTAGCAAAGGAAGGAATTAGAGAGAAAAAATAAAATAGAATGAATGATCTTTTTAGTGAGAAAGAAACATGGAGGTAAAGAGAAAAGATATTGTGTGGAGGGGAAAGAGCAAGAGAAAGAAAATACAAGATGTAGGGCTCCAGCTCCAAGTCCTCTGTTTATTATTGTAAACAATGTGGTATTGTGGATAGATGCTTCATAAACTGCTTCTTTAAGGTGATACAACCCCTACTAGAGTCTTGGAAAAGTAAAAGGCACTTTACATGCAAGAATTTTGAATTTGTGTCTGAATTTGTAGTGCAAGGTTGAGAGTAGGGTGCAGGACTAGTGCTAAAGAAAAACGTCTTGGGCCAGCAGAAAGATTAAATTTGGATTGGAGGTGAACATTAGGAACCAGTACCTCAGGAACTCTCGGAAATTCTAAAAATTCATCACTGTTGTCATTAATATGATTTAAGAGAATTTTGTTTTTCCATATCTGGGATTTGTTCAAACTTTCAAATTTAATTTTTTATAATAAATTAAATAGTATTTTTGTGAAAACTCATATTTTCTTCATTTTATCTCTTTTTCAATTGATTTTATTGAGCCATACATTTTTTTGTTCCCCTCCATTCCTCTCCCCTCCCCTTCAACCCTCTCCCATGGTCCCCATACACCCAATTTATTCAGGAAATCTTGTTCTTTTCTTCCTCCCATGTAGATCCATGTATGTCTCTCATCGGTTCCTCATTGTTGTCTAGGTTCTCTGGGATTGTGTTTTGTAAACTGGTTTTCTTTGCTTTATTTACATTTAAAAAGCACTTATAAGTGAGTACATATGATATTTGTCTTTCTGGCTCTGGGTTACCTCACTCAATATGATATTTTCTAACTCCATCCATTTGCCTGCAAATTTCAAAATGCCATTAATTTTTTTCTGCTGTGTAGTACTCCACTGTGTAAATGTAACACATTTCCAGGTGGTGGTGTCGCACAGTTTTAACCCAGCAATTGGGACAGAGGCAGGCAGAGCTTTATGAGTTCAAGGCTAACCTGGTCTACAAGAGCTAGTTACATAAGAGCTAGGACTGTTACACAGAGAAACCCTGTCTTGAAAACAAACAAACAAACAAAACCCCAAATAAACAAACAAGAAAACCCATATTAAAGTTGGACTGTAGCCATCAGCAAAAGCAATTTTGAGTAAAGCCATCAGCAAAAGCAATTTTGAGTAAACATGCTGTTTCACAGTTTGTTTTCCATTGTTCTGATGAGCATCATGACCAAAGCAACTCGCCAAAATAAGATTTGATTGTGTCTAGTTATCCATGATTATACAGTGCTTCACTGAAGAAAACCAGGGAAGGAACTCAAGACAGGAATCTGAAAAGAGAAACTGAAGCAGAGGTCATAGATGATTGCTGTTTACTGTCTTGATCTACATGCCCGGCTCAGCTTCCTTTTTTACACAGTCCAAACCAACTGCCCAGGACTGACACTGACCACATGAGTTAGGCTCTCCTACATCAATAACTGTCCAAGAGGATGCCACACAGACTCACATACAGACCAAACAGATGAAAACATTTTCTGATATAAGGTTCCTTATGCTCAACTGACCCTAGTCCCTTTCAAATTGACCAAGAAATCTAGCTAGCACATGTAGTAAGTTCCTCTCATTTTGGAGAGGGCAAAAGTATTTTTTGTTTTGAAATTAGGAGACAAAATGCTATATGATCTCCACATACAAATCAGCAAGAAAAGACTTAATCTACTTTCTTCTTCCATTGTCCTTCACACAACTAAAACACACAATCCTCCCAAGAATCAAAGACATAAGTGCATTGGTAGTGAGGAAAGAGCAAATCCAAGTAATAGCTTAATATAGAGGGCAAGATAACAAAAATAAAGGCTGTGTGAAAGACTGCTTAGAGCAAGCATGAAACTCCACATGAGCCTCAGAACCCATGTATTGGGTGTAACAGAATGTGCCTGTAATCCATCACTATGGAAGTAGAGGTGAAAGAATCCCTGGGACATACTGGCAAACCAGTCCAGCAAATAGGCATGCTTCAAGCTCAGAGGATGACCTCTTCTCAAAAATTAAGGTATGGTACCATTGAGAAAGACAACCAGTGGTGAACTCTAGGGTCCATGTTTATGCCCAGAAACATACATGGGATCACATATGTACACTCCCTTCCAATCCATACAAAAACAAACAAAAACCGTAACAATTAAAAAACAGGAAGTCTACAAATCTCCGGAGGTTTCCACAATTACAACTGAATATATATGCAAGCCCCCCCCCACACACACACATGTGTCTTGATCCCCTTAAGCAATACATTCTCTCTTCTTACTCATTTCCACCACCTCATTTTCAGGAAGGCATCCTATGTTCTCTAAACAACTCAGACTTCTCCAGACCACACACATTTCTTGAAGTTAAAACTTCATCTTGAACATTTACTGCTAGTATTCCCACGTTTCTTGCTCACTTCAAGCAAATGTTTGGTCAAATATCAGGTTTCAAATGTAAGCATTTTATTTTGAATATTTTTTTATAGAAAAAAAACTAAAGATAATATAGAATGTCCCTATGTGTTTCTTAAATTTGTTTTTCTGACATGATATTATCTGGTACTTTTAATACATTTGTAAAAAATAATAAACTAACATTTTATTATTTATGTTATAATAACATGTCATTATTATTAAGTAGTCTCTAGGAATTTTTTATATTCTTACTAAAGTCCTTCTGTTTCCCAGAAAACAAGACTTTATCAAGATCAAGACTGCCATTGAATTTGCTTGTCATGATTCTTTATTTTTTTCTCCTGGGGTCAGTTCTTTTATTAATGTATTTTTTCATATTTTTATTTTACTGAAAGTAAATTTCTTTTCATATAGTATATATTGATTATGAATTCCTTTCCCTCAAGTCTTCCCAAATCTTCTCCATGTTCCCTCACACCCAAATCCACATCCACTCCTTCTCTCTTACATTAAGATGTAAATATCCAAAGTATAGTAATAAAATAAGATTTTAAAATGGAATAGAACAAAACCAACAAACAGAAAACAAAAGCCAGAATGAAGCTTAAAAACACAAATAGGTGCCTTAATGCATGCGGGGGGCCATCCTGTCCCGCAGGAATGAACGCCACCAAAAACGAGAATTCCTTCTCTGGTCACATCTTTATTTGGAGCATTCCCTTGAGGAAAATTGGGGGAAGGGAAGATAGAGCAGGGACGAGAGAAAGCTTAGAGAGAGAGCGTTGGGCCCCAAGGCAGCTGCTTTTAAACGGTGGAGCAGCTTGAACGCTGTCCTGATTGGTTAATGCCATTCTGCTGGTCTGAGCATGTGCAGGCAAGGGTGCAGGCAGGGTTGCTCAGCCCCACGTGGCTACCTCCAAACTGCAGGACCACCTGTGCCTCCAGGTGGCTCCCAACAAATGCACACTTTACAATTGTTATTCTTAAGACAGAATTTTACTATGTAAGCCACTTGGACTCCCTATGCAGCTCAAAATGGTCTCTTTCATCAACATCTTAAGTTACAGGTATGAGCTATTGGACCTAATAAACGTTTTATTTCTCCTCCGTCCCTGCTCCCTCCCATCTGTCTACCTTACTGTATTACTTTATTGTGGTGTTTGGAATTTAACATAGGGCTTCATGCATATTAGAAAAAACACTCTATCACTGAGTTATATTCCCAGCTACCATTCCTGAGATTTCCAAAGCTGTCATCATTTCAAGCTATTCACAGTTGGCTTATGTCTCTTGGTGTGATGCTTTCCTTTGGGGTTTTTGAGAACTCCTTGATTTGGATGCATTAAGGTGTTCCATATTTATCTGCTATTTTCACTTACCTACTCCTAGGATTCCCTAGTTCTCTAAGAATCGATCTTCTTTGTGTTGAAGAATGGCAATAGAAATCATATCTCTGTGAAGGATGTGCTACTTTTCATCAAAACATCACAAACTTAATGGGGTTGCCTGGATTGCTTGACAATAAAAGTTGCATCTTTTTGCTTTCCATCCAAAATTCTCTATAAGTCAAGTATGTGATATCCTAAGCAATAGGGTCTTATCATCAAGTTCTAGAGAGTAACAAAATTGCCATCACAATATCTTATATTATTTGGGCAGTCTGTGGGACTTCATTGACCAGAAACTCCAAAATAAGTGGCAAGTTCCTACACTGGACTTTTTATTTGTTCGCTTAAAGTGTGTGAAGAGACACTATATTCATATAATTTTTTAACGACGCTTTTTAAAAATATGTTTATAATTTAGGAAGTTCTTGCAGGGTAATTTTTAAAGGACTTTTTTTAGAAGCTCTTTAATATTAGGTATCTACATTGGTCTGGATGAGAATGGGTCCCATAGACATATACATTTGAATGCTAAGTTTCCAGTTGGTGGAACTGTTTGTGCAGGTTAGAAGGTGTCACCATGGGTGGGCTTGAGGTTTCAAAAGCCTAAGCCAATCTCATTTCTCTTGGTCTTGTGCTTAGAAGTCATGGTTAAATATACCAACTACATCTCTAGTGCCATGCCTGTCTACTTGTTTCCCATGTTCCCTGCTCTAATGGTGATGTTCTTGTCCTCTGAAACTGTAAGTCCCAATAAGTTTGCCTGGAACATGATGACTTATTATCACAATAGAAGAAAACTAATATGGGATGTCTCCTTACTTCCTCCTTTATCCTGCCTTCTCCTCCTTCCATCTCATATAATTCTCATGTTCCCTTATTCTGCATCCTCTTTTATATCACTGTGTTCTATCTTCTCTCGCTTGAACACTCTCTTCCTCCACTGTCCCTTAACTAATTTAACCTTCACACTTTGATTGATTTAAAAACCACTATACAAGATGGAAGCCATAACTGACACTGTAATTAGGCATTAGGAACCTGTGGCTAGATAGGTCTTAGGTCTTAAAGCGGAACATATAAGTAGTACTCTGCCAAAAAGACATAGAATTAAACTTATTCCTAATGACTTATCATTGCACACATGGAGTAGTACAGCTTTCAGTCATTACCAGAGAGCTTCATATTTATAGCAACTGGTGGTTAACAAGGACCCACAAATGGTTACAGTGCCGAGAATAAGACTCTGAATAATGCTTAGATCCAAATAGAATGAATATATCATATCATCTCTGCTAATATTCAAGGATTACTGTGAAAGAAATGGAGTGAATAAAGAAAGGAGGAGCTATAGAAGATGGAAGACTATAAGGGAACAGAGATTTTTGAACACAGAAGGATATATATATATATATATATATTCTCACCACTTCTGATAGTATCAGCACACACCACAATACCTTAATTAATTCAAGACAGAGTCGATCACAGCATGAATTGAGATAGTCATGAAATATAAGCCCTAGATATGGAACTATTGGTAATTGTTAGCAGATTAGAGAAGGAGATTTAGTTCTTTTAAGGGTCTGTCCCTGTTATATAAAACACATTCAAGTGGTTGAGCATATGGCTAAGAATGCATAAACTTCGCTGATTGGACTCCAAGGCTTTAAAAAAATGAGGACACAAAGTAAAGTGGGGATGGAAGGAGGCAGTAGTGGCCCTAAGATAGGTAATGACTATGATCAATTTTGTTAAATGGAGTGCATATATTCTCAAAGAATAAATGAACCATATTTTAAAATATAAATAGCAATAAACTTTCAAGAGTGTTAACTTCTATTTGTTTAAAGGGAAATAAATACAACATAAGTTATAATCCTCAAATGTATAATTTCAGCAGTTGATTGATGCAATTTGTAGAAGTATTTGTTTAGATATCTAAACAGTGGTCAGTCAAGCTCACCGAGTTCTCCAGAGCTAAACATACCTAACTATCCTCCCTTCTAATTTCATCTAAGCTGATAAACTGACAATTTTAATTTAGTGAGATGTCTACATCATAAAATTTGACCAACACTAATAGTCATAAGGATTCTGAAATATTTTGTGTCTATGTCTGGGGAGCTGATATTAACCCACACATTGTTGTCTAATAACTGTCAATATTTCATATTGCACTGTATTATATGATCATCAGTGATTTAGAGCACCAATGTTTTAGAAGATTCAGGTCCAGTTCCTTGCAATGACATGTAGCTCATAACCATGCCTATCTGCAGTTACAGGGACTCCAAGACCCTCTTCTCACCTCCTTGGCTTGAGGTATGCACAAAAGAAACAAACATATATGTAGGTATAACACTTAGGAACATTAAATACCCCCAAAAAATTTAAATATGACTATTCCTAAATAAGCACTTTTAAATTTTCGTAAGTATGGACAAAAGTAGCCCTAACTTCAAATTGTCATACACCATTGAGTGACAAGGTTTGAATGAATTATATATAAGGGATGATGAGTCTTCAAAACCGAAAGTGTTCTTTATATATTTCTCATCAATAGCACCTTTCAGGGAATTTAGAATTTCTCAAAAATTATTTGCTTGATCAATTCCTCTACTCTGAAGCTTTCAAGACAGGAGAGAATGGCTTGATAATTAAGGTGGCAATCTTAAATCACTCACAAAGATTAATTAACAAGCAAACAAAAAGATGAGCTGCATGTTAATATTCCCTATAGGAACATGGCCCTTCATTGTGTCAACACAAGATGTCTTGCCCTTATGTTACTTCATGTTCTACAACATCTGCGCCGTTTCCATGGCTGAAAGACTACAAAGGGTACAATCACATACACTGCTGTTCGCTGAGGGAAAGCATTAGGACTCAGACTTAGTACAAACTACAAGGAAAAATTAAAGTAAGTCAACCTACAGAATTTACATAATTTCTATTGTAGGAATATATATTTCTGAAAAAGGAAAATAAAAACAGAAGTGAGTCTATTTTCTGTTGTTGCTGACTTTACTGTTCATAACTATAGAGAAATCTTTCAATAGGAGTTTCTCAAGGGGTTCTTTCTAGAGAGCAGAAATAAGTCTGACCCTCTTATCTAAATTTATATCATTCTTTTAGGGATGGTAAGGAGAGGAATATTTTACACAGGGACATTTCAAATTTTATTCTAGGACATATTATTGATAATCATAATATATGAAGTTTTAAAAATATTATCAGGTTGCTTTGGATTCTGGTAGAACCGTCCATTGGAAAGAGAACCCCACTGTAAATGAAATATATTCAATTTGCTCATGGATTACATATTTAAAATATACTTCATTGCAACTGGAAAACTAAATATTTATGTTGTTTTCAAGGTTGTTAGCAAAATTAAGAAGATATAAGGAACTTAAATCAGTTCTCTGGTCAGCAATAAGAATGAAGCATTACTAAAAGTCTCTCCATAAAAGAAGCTAAGGATTCAATGAATTCACCTAAAAAGGGGGAAAATTCCAGAAACTGCTATAATGTTATATTAATATTCCCCAAACTATTGCATGAAACAACTGCAGTTCCAAAAAGCTATGATTGTGTGTGTGTGTGTGTGTGTGTGTGTGTGTGTGTGAGAGAGAGAGAGAGAGAGAGAGAAAGAGAGAGAGAGAGAGAGAGAGAGAGAATTTATAATTGTATTCCTTTCTACAAGATATGATCCAGTATCTGCGATGTCATAATTTGCAGCCCTTTATAAAGCATATATTCTCATCTTACCCAATAATCCCTCAGGTTAATAATTATAAATATTTCAAATCTTCATTCAGAGCTATTGGATGTTATGTGGAATAATTAATAAAACTAAAATGCAAGTATAGAAGGAGATAATCAAAGTTGAGTGGTAATCACTTTTTATCTTCCTTCTTTCACTTGTCTTCTTGTTAAATGGTATAGGTTAATATGCTAAAATTTCAGAACTTTGTTAAATTTCAAATACACACTAATGACTTAAAATGCCTATAGTCTCTATATAATACATGTGGTACAGCTTTTCATCTTGTATCATTCAATTGTAGGTAAATAATCTTGGCTTTCAACCAGAGAACAGCAACAGTGTATTTCTTATTGGCTTGCACTATTCTACCCTCACCAATATGATATTTCTTACTTGAAATGTTGTGTTCCTCCAATACCCAACAATATAGATCAAACAACACTGCACAATCATAAACAAAATTATTTACTGGCTTAAGTGTGAGGTCTTTCCAAAACAACCTGCCAGAAACATCTTATGGGAATAAGACTTTTATCAAGTTTTTAGAATGACTAAAAAATACTTTTAAAATGTTGAAATAAACAAAAATATAAGTCACAGAAATAAAAAGAAGTCAGTGTGAATTTGCTAAGGTAAGGGTAATTTTATATTCAAAAAAAACCTGATGAGAAATCATGCCTTCTTCAGAATTGACAAGTACTGACAATCACATGCTCTTCTCTGTTCCTTTTAAAACTCATTTTGGTTAGCTATGATGGGGTCTCTTATTTCATGTTTTAAAAAATATTTCATACATCCTATATAAAATGTCTAAAATCTACAGATTTCTGTTCCTTTGGAGTATGTCAATCTCCAATTTTTAAACAGAAATACTGCCAAGCTCCCGGTCCTACTGCTGATCTTTCTCGTATTTCAAGAACTAATTTGAGACTCTATTTAATCAATCCAGTGGGGCCTTCTGTACAAACGCTACCTTAGTTCTTTTCATTCACTTAAAATCTTTCAGAAAATATCTACTAAGGTAGATGACTGAACACAATTCTCCCGAAGGGCATCTCGTACTGGATTTGTTTGAAGACTCCCTCTGTGAGCAAGCAGAAGCCTCTGCTTATAGATACAGATCTCACCGTAGGTATTACTGACACTCTGTCACATTGCATTACACAGTTCCCACAGAATAATTTGAGGGTGTCTGATTCTAAAGCTTTCTGTGTCTGCTCCTATAACCAAAAGGAACCAAGATTTGTTACACAAAAACAAACTCAACGGCAAAAATGAATTTCCCCTCTCTGTCTGAATGCCTATTTCTGTTTACTCATAGGCATCTAAAAGGGCATGAAGGACAGACATTTTCTTTTGGTTTAGAAAGTAAATACAACATAGATTTTCTTTTTCCCCAGCAGCAACTGTTTGGTCTCGTCTAGTAGGAGACTGGCTTAACATCCTAACCAGCTTACTACTTTCTCTAAACTTTTATGGAGAATTAAACACATCTGAAACCAATGGAAATTCTCTCCTGCAGGGTTTCTCAGGGTTTGAGTCTCCACGGAAGGACTTTGCCAGGAAATCTCAATTATGGTTTGTGCTCTGTTGAAGGGTGTGATTCCCTGCTAGGAGAATCTTTTGCAACCTGGCTGAAGACCCTCCCTTCTGAGTGGTTCTGGAGTAACTCAAAGGATGAAAATATGACATGGTCTCTAGAGCCTTTGTACAGAAATGTAGACAAAGGCCTTAGCAGTTGCTGCCATCTCTTAATTAGAAACAGGTGGCCTGAACCTTTCCCCCAACAACTCAATTTCTCTTCTAGTCAAAGTAATATGTCAGAAAAAAAAAACACCATTCTAATATGTGACTGTAATGGAATTTGGGATGTACTTGTGGTTGGTTATAAAGCTCTGTATGAATACAGTTTTGTATTCTAAAATCTCTATAAGAGAGACACATTTTACAATTTCATACAAGTTAATAATTTTTAAGAAAAATAAATTAAATACAATAGGCCTGAACAAGTAAGTTCCCATAAACAACAAACACACTCTAGTCTCAGGCAGTCACCACTTAAACTGACTGTTCATTGGAAAGAATTCTGAAATGTTTTCACTTCTAAAACATTGAAAAAAGAAATACTCATAATAAAAGAATATGTGAGCCCATAGACACTGAGGGTAGGCACACTCAATGTACTCCCTAACACTTGTAAAAGCCATATAATTCCCATAGTTAGATTTCTATTGTTGTGGTCAAATACCATGGCCAAAGCCAAAAATAGGAAGGAAAGATTTATTTCACTTTACAGAAGGAAAGTCAGGACAGGAACTCAAGACAGGGACCAGCCAACAGTCACTTAAAGAGAGGCCATGAAAAAGTATTTCTTTACTAGCTTGCTCCTCTAGACCTGTGAACTTTGTTTTCTTATAACCCCTATAGCCACCTGCCCACAGAAGGCACCACCCCAGTGGAATGGGACATTTCCAGTCAATGGTCACTCAATAAAATTCCTGACAGACTTGCCTTCTGGCCATACTAATGGAGGAATTTTCTCTTCACAGATGACTCTGATTTGTGTTAAGTTGACAAAAAAATTAAGCAGTACTATTATCTCCTTGTAAGGTTGGCATAAAACTCATCACTAACCAATTAAAAACTTTCCTTTTCCTTTCCTCTCAGGCCATTATATTAATACAAATATCACAATATAAAACATAACATAACTTTAGAGGTCTCACAGTTTATAAAAGTCTCATACCCTTTAAATATTCAGTCTCTTTAAAAACCTACCTCAGGATTCAGCAATACCACACTTGGGAATATACCCAAGAGATGTCCAATCATACTACAAAAGCATTTGTTCAACTATGTAATAGTGTATATCAGCACTATTTGTATTAGCCAGAACCTGAAAACAACCTAGATGCCCGTCAACTGAAGAATAAATAAAGAAAATTCATGAATAAATGAATAAAGAAAATTCAATAAAGAAAAATGTGGCACATTTACACATTAGAGTACTACTCAGCATTTAAAAATAATGACATCTTAAATTTTGCGAGTAAATGGATGGAATTAGAAAACACTCTCCTAAGAAAGATAACTCAGATCCCCTCCCCCCCAAAAAAATCCAAATACGGTATGTACTCACTCATAAGTGGATACTAGGCATAAACAAAGGTCATTGAGCCTATAGTTCATGATCCTAGAGAAACTGAGTAATAAGGTGAACCCAAAGAAAAAACATATATAGACCCTTCTGGAAATTGGAAACAGAAAAAAAAAATTGGGAGCACGGGGGCAGGGTGTAGAAGAAAGAGGAGAAGAGGAGGTTGACGAGAACTTGAGGGAATGGGATAGTCAAGATGGAGGAAGGACAGATACCAGAGCAAGGAAAGAGATATCTTGATTGAGGGAGCCATTAGGGAGGTAGCAAGAAACCTGGATCTAGAATAATACCCAAGAACCCACAGGGATGACCCAAGCTAAGACCCTAAACAATAAAGGAGAGGGTGTCTGAACTGGCCTTACCCTGTAGTCAGACTGATGATTATTTTAAATATCACTATAGAACCTTCATCCAACAACAATGGGGAACAGAGGCAATGACCTGTATCAGAGCGCTGGACTGAGCTCCCAGAATCCAGTTGAAGAGTGGGAAAAAGTGAGAGTATGAGCATGGAATCCAAGACCATGAGGGGTTCATCCACTGAGACAGTTTGTTTGAGCTAATAGTAGTTCACCAACTCCAACTGGACTGGGAGTAAACGAGCATGGGAACAACCAAGCCCCTCTGAAGGGGGTTGACAGTTGGGTCAGACTGAGGGGCCACTGATAGTGATACTGGGATTTGTCTCTACGGCAGGTACTGACTTCTTGGGATCTTATTCTCTTCTGATGTAAGCCTTGTTCAATCTAGATGTAGTAGGGAGGGCCTTGGACTTTCCACAGGGTGGGGTACATGGCCCTCTCTTGAGATTGGAGGGTGAGTAAGGTGAGAGTGTCTATGGAGGGAGTGGGAGGGGAGTTGGAGGATGGGAGGGAGTGGGAATTTGGATTGTTTTTTTTTAGTAATAAAATAATAATAATATTTTTTAAAAAAAATGTCTGAAGTCTCTTTAAAAGTTCAAAGTTTCCGTAGAATTTTCTTAACTGTGGGTTTCTGTGAAATCAGAAAACATTAAATATTTTCCTACTCCAAGAGAGAAGAAACAGGGCACAGGAACAATCAAATCAAACACAACCAAATACCAACTGTACAGAGTTCAGTGCTTGATGTCTGTGACCCACGTATAGTCCTATGATTTCCAAGGGGTCTTGGTATAAATCAATACTCCAGGCTCCAGCTGTATATACAGCACAAGCCTTGTCATCTAGGCTCACTTCCACTGTACTCCAAGCTGCTGCTGGCCTTTGCAGTCATGCCACAATCCTGGCATCTGGTAATGCTGGGTTCTCTATTGCAATTGAATTGTACCTTCAACATAAGCCTCTTTAGGTCTCTATTCAGGAACTCCAACCCTGCCATAAGGTGCCAAGTCTCATCTTCTCCAGAAAATCTTCAGTTCTTGCTCTTCTGCTTCAACTGAGGCTGGGCCTTCACCAATGACCTCTCCCAGGCCAAGTTTCTATTGCTCTGCATGACATCTTCTTGCCTTGCCAGGGCCCACAAATGTGTGTCCTGTTTCACCTTGATAAGGTCAGAGTTGAAGCTTATTTTTCCTATTTCAAAGTTGTTAACAGGTGTGGCTACATATGACAGATCCTGATCTAGAGTGTGGTTAATTAGTATTTTGAGTATAGAGGTGGATTTGATCCACCTTAACCAAAGGTCAGAGAATTCAAGTTTAAACAACAGAGTGCTTCACTTAGGATGCTCTGTTTATTCTTTATATCATGTTAATGAAGTCTGTTGTGTCCCTCCTCCCCTTTTGGAGTGAAGTATATAAGCATGTGGAAAATAAATGTGGGTGATTTCAGTATTCATTGAATTTATCTACAGTGTTGTTCTGTGTTTCTGTATTTTATTTCTCTCATATCCTTGTTTCTTTTGTTTAATAATTATACTTAATTATACTTAATCCTTATACTCCTACCCTGGAACATGCAAATCCCATCATGGTTGGACCCTGACAAATGGCACCCGGGATGAGGCTTATAACAATGCCTTCAAAGCTATCACCTGGTACACTCTTACATATTACCAAGTTCAGCTACCAGCATCAATGATAGCCTTCACCACTTCTGGATGGCAGCTTCCGTGTGCTGACCCTGAGGAAATAGTCTTAGATTTGTGAACCTCATTAAGATTGGTGATTCTTTTAATTTCCTTAATTTAATTATTTTAATTTAATCACTTTTAATTTTTTCACCCAAGCTAATAAGCATCAGTTGTGTTAGTAAAGCAAAGGTTTTCCTACAATGGTTCTTATCTCTTATTTATCAAAGACAATTCTTCAGTTCGAAACACCAAGATTCTTAACACAAAGTATCACATAAATTGTCAATGCTTCCTCCTGAAACTCCATAATCTTGTCTCTATCACCTGTCTTTCTCTTGACACTCTCATCTTCCAAGATCCAATGGACAAATCCACTGAACTAAATGGCTTTTCCAGCCCAAAGTTTAAATGACACTACAATCTTATCATAAACAAAAAGATCAATTCTGTTTTTCATAGCAATATTTTATGATCTGCCCTAGTTAGGTGGCATGTAATTCCCCTTTGTATGCTTTTAACATGTTGTATTACCATTGGTTAATAAAGAAGCTACTTTGGCCTAAGGCAGGGCAGAATATTATAAGACAAAATATCCAAGCAGAGATAGGGGAGGAAAAAAGGCAGAGTCAGGCTGATGCCATGTAAGCCGCCCATGAAGAAAGATATAACAAACCACAAGCCACATGGTTAAAAAAAATAAATTAATAGAAATGGGTTTATTTAAGAGGTAAGAGTTAGCTCTTAAGAAACTTGAGCTAATTAGGCCAAATATTAAACCTCAGAATGATTATTTCAAAAGCAGTTGTAGGAGCTAGCAAGTAGGACCTGGTAAATGGAACAAAACTGGTCCAAGGAGACCAGTGGAATGGCAATATTTATAGTTACAGTTAGGTATCTATTGCTATGACAAAACACTGTGACCAGTAACAACTTGGGAAGGAGAGGGTTTATATCATCCTATTGTTGTAGCCCAGGATAAAGGGAGATCAGGGAAGGAACTGAAGCAGAGGCTATGGAGGAATGATACTCACTGGCTTGATTCATCATCCTTGCTCAGTTTCCTTTTTTAGATACCCTACTACCAGCTGCCTAGGGATGGCACTACCCACAGTGTCCTATGCCTTCCCACATCAATCCCTACTCAATAAATTGCTCCCATAATCATGTGTACAAGCTAATTGCAGGGAGAAATTTTCCCAGTTATTCCTCCTTCTTCACAGATGATGCTTGCATCTCAGGTTAAAAAAAAAAAAAACACAAGCAACACAGTGATATTGGACATGCCACATAATCCCTGGAGGTTTAGCATACTGATTTACAAAATATGAGATACATTTCTACTTTCTTTATGTAATTGTTATATTTAACATGCTTAGAAAACCACATTGTATAGAGTATCTGTGATACTTATTTTGTGCTTGTTTATGACATTATCATTGATATTAGTGATAGCAATCAACATGTGGCATGGATAATTATCTTTCCATGAGAAGATTTGGAATCTCTCTTCTCATTTGGAAACTATGCTACCACACTTCTTATCTGACTATATCATCTCACTGTTTCTATGTTTTTTATTCATGTCTTTGTCTCGTTCCTAGTCATCTGAATACAGTAGCTCTTATACGACATTCTGATAGAGGAGTTCAGCCAATCACATTCTGTTTGTGGGGTGTGTCGCCCTTAGGCTAAAGCTTGCCTATAAACCTGGCAAGTGCGATCCCGCTAGCTCTCTCTCACCTGGCTCCTGCGTCAGGACAGATCGTTTGGATTCTGGTGTAAATTGGTGTAAGTCTTACTTCTGTTTATTAAAGCTGTATATTTTGTATTATGATGGAGGAGGGTTATCTATCTATTGTGCTATTTTCATTGGTCAATAAAGAGACTGCCTTGGCCCCTTGATAGGACATAAAGTTAGGTAGGCGGAGTAAACAGAACAGAATGCTGGGAAGAGGGAATTGAGGCAGACGCCATGGAGCCATCCACCAGGTCAGACATGCTAAATCTCTCCCGGTAAGCCACGACCTCGTGATGCTATAGAGATGGTTAGAAATGGGTTAATCAAGATGTGAGAGTTAGCCAGTAACTAACTCTCTAGAGATAATGGGCCAGGCAGTGCTTAAATGAATACAATTTGTGTGTTGTTATTTCCGGGGCTAAGCTAGCCATGCAGGAGCTGGGCAGGATGTAAAGCAGGCCTGCCCGCAGCTTCTCACTACAGTATTAAGATAGTCTGGGGACTTTTCATTACTGATCGCCCTGTGGCATCATCTGGCGCCCAAACGTGTGGGTTTTCCCCCCTCGTGGTGCAGGCTGAGCAACCAGAGCTCGCACCACACCTGGGGTCTATTTGCAGCCCCACAGCCTTTACCCTGACTAGCCAGCTCCTAGCTGCATTAGCGAGGCCACGCAACTAACTTCCTTGGCTTCTGCTACCCCCATTGGGCACTGTCTTCCCTGCCGTCCGTCTGAGTCCAGCGCTCTTCGACCTGCGCCAGAGCACATGATCTGTGAATTTAACCTCTGGATTTGAGTGTATATATTTTAGAGTTTGCTTCCTGGTTTGACCCTTTGCCACGTGGATTCAGGTGTGCCCCCGCCACCTACTGGCAGGCAACGGTCATTACAGGTAAGATTTTCCTTTTCGGTTGAAAATAAATAAATAAATACATACACACATGCAAGTATGATTTCTTTTGATTGAAAATGTCAGAAAATATTACTATCCAAAAGTTCAATGTTTTTTTAATTGATCTATAGAGGATATTCTGAAGGATGTCTCTGATATTCCTCTCACTTGGTTATTTCTAGGGCTTGTCATTTTTCTGGTGTTTCGATATTTTATAAGGATAATGCAGTCCTTACAGATTGAATCCACAATGCTGAGGGCAGAGATTAAAACCTTAAGGACAATTCAGACTGACACCAACCTCCTCAAAAAAGAGTTTGGAGTTTTCAAGGAGGAGACTAGATCAGATTTGGAGTTCTCAAGGAGGAGACTAGATCTTTGTCTGATATGACTCGGTCGACTGACCAAAATATCCAGAAGGTACAGTCTGATATTGCTTCTTTAGAAGGGAGCTTTACTGCTCTGGAGGAGGGAACAACAAAAATGACTCATAACCTCCAGTCCATGACTGTAAGTGTTGAAACATTAGCTGAGAGGATTAAAACCATTGAATGTGAAAATTGGATTTATCAAAAGGGTATGATAGATTAATTGACAGGATTTCCATACAAGAAGGCACAGTACATGCCATGAGGATTATGTCCAAGAAGGATATGGTATCTAATGGACAAACTCCACGCCTTAGAATTATCAATGAAGGCGATTGTGTCCAAGGAGGAAATGGTGTCTCTGACGGACAAGCTCCATGCCTTAGAATCATTAATGAAGGCTTTGGAGCATAATACTGGACAGGAGATTCAGGACTTACAGAAGGCAATGGTGAGCAGATTTAATAAGATTGAAGAAATCATAGACTCTGATGAACAGGAGCAAAAGGTAGAAAGGCAACTTTTACCTCCAAAAACTCTCAGTCTACATAGATTTATACCTGCCTTTCCAGTAATAACATCAGAAAAGATAACTGGCTCCAAAAACTCTAAGGTTATTAAAGAACATACATGGGAGCCTATACGTATGAGTGATCTGAAAGAATTTAAACAAGCAATTGTGAATTTGGACTACATTTATCCTTTGTTAGAGAGATGTTAAAATCCTGGTTCTCAGCAGCAGGGCAACCCCTCAAGATTGGAATCAATTAAAGTCAGAAGTCTTGGAGAACGGACCTTTATGGCATTTCAAATGCCTATTCAAGCAAGAGGCCAGACTTTTACAACAACAAGAATCAGCGAAAAGAATTGAAGTTTCTCTAGGTCAAATTCTAAATGAAGGACTTTACTCTGATCCTCAGGAACAAGCTCTTTATGATGAAAACATTTTATCTATATGTGCCACAGCAGCTCTAAGGGCCTGAGACAGGGTTCAAGACTCAGGTCAGAGAGTAGAATCATATATCAGGGTAAAACAGGGTCAGAGAGAAATCTTTAGTGACTTTTTACAAAGACTAACTAAGGATGTACAAATAGGGATACTTGATCCAGAAGCAAGAAATACAGTAATTGAGTCTTTGGCTTATGAGAATGCCAACGTAGAATGCAAAAGGATCCTGGGACCTTTAAAGATCAGATCAGCGCCCTTGGATGAATGGGTATTACATACAATGAATGTTGATACATTTGATTATGGCAATGAAACATGGGTGCAAGAAGCAATTTCCAAAGGTAAAAGGAGACATCAGATTACAAAATGCTTTCATTGTGGTAAAATGGGACACATGAAAAGGGACTGCAGACAATGAAATTCCAGGAATAATGCCTCTTCTAGGAATAACAGGAATAGGAGGACTGAGCCTTCAGGTTTATGTAGGAGATGTGGAAAGGGCAGGCATTGAACGAATGAGTGTAGGTCAACAAGAGATAAACAGGGCAACCCATTGCCATTGGGAAATGCAATGAGGGGCCTCTCGAAGGCCCCCATGGCAAATGTGGTCCAGTCATTTTCGATCACCACAGAGAACATACCTCTTCAGGGAAATTAGAATGCCCCATGCCTGCTGTTAAAAGCAATAACGGCCTGAATGATGAGTTAACTGTGGTGAATGAATCAAGAAATCTAAGAGAACAAAGTAAACGTATATTCTGGCAGACTTTTATAAATGAACAAAGACCAAAGCTAAGAGTGTGTGTAAATGGCAAATTTATTACTGGCTTACTGGACACAGGTGCAGACATAAATATCATTACTCCAGAATCTTGGCATCCACATTGGCCTCTTCAGGAGGTAGATATTCAGTTCCTAGGAATTGGAAACCTATTTCGAGTAAGACAAAGCACGAGATGGGTCAATTGTATAGGTCCAGATGGACAAATAGGAAAACTAAGGCCATATGTAGCCAATATTGCAGTAAATTTATGGGGCTGTGACCTATTGCAGCAATGGAATACCCAAATTAACATTTCTGCTGTTAAATGAAATATTTTCCTGCTTGAAAATATACAAGATATTACAGATGGCGGAAACCGGCCATTAGAGCTGTACAAGAACACAACACAATTGGTGACCCTTCAGAGGTACCAACAGCCATGCCTCTAAAATGGTTGACTGAGAAACCAATACGGACTAAACAATGGCCTTTAGCTGAGGAAAAGTTACAGGCTTTAGAACAGGTGGTACAAGAGCAATTAGATGCTCGACATATAGAAGAATCTAGGAGCCCTTGGAATTCTCCTGTATTTGTTGTTAAGAAAAAATCCAGTAAATGGAGAATGGTAACAGATCTTAGAGCTGTCAACAAGGTTATTCAACCTATGGGCAGTTTGCCTTCACAGTGCCTACTCATAATAACTCTCAGCCTGCAAGGAGGTACCAGTGGACCGTCCTCCCACAAGGAATGTTAAACTCTTCCACCCTGTGCCAATATTTTTAAGCCAACCATTAAAAATTATACGCAAACAATTTCCTAAGTCCATAATATACCACTATATGGATGATATCCTGATATCTGATCAAAACAAAGATACCTTAGAAAGGCTGTTTGAAGAAGTAAAAATAGTGTTACCTAAATGGGGATTGCAAATTGCTCCTGAAAAAATTCAGAGAGGAGATTCTGTTAATTACTTAGATTATAAAATAAGTTTACAAAGAATTAAGACACAAAAGACACAAATCAGGAGAAACCGGTTACGAACTATCTTAATGACTTTCAAAGATTATTAGGAGACATCTCCAGCCTGTGACCGGCTGTTGGGATAACACCTGATCTAATAATTCATTTAAACAAAACCTTGGATGGTGATAAAGACTTGAATAGTCCCAGAGAATTAACAGCTGAAGCAGAAAAAGCACTGACAATAGTGAAGAAAAATTACAGGAGGCTCATGTGGACAGGGTAAATCCAAAGTTTAGTTGTATTCTCGTCATATTGCCATCCAGAATTTCTCCTACAGGAATCTTGATGCAAAGAGATGATATTATCTTGGAATGGATCTTTTTACCATACAAACCAAGTGAAAAATGAAAAACTTATGTGAAAAAAGTCTCTGAGTTGATTACAAAAGGAAAATTGAGACTTCGTCAATTAGCAGGTATAGACCCAGCAGAAATTATAGTGCTTTTCACTGCTGATGAGATAAGAAAGTTGTGGGAAGACAATGAATCATGGCAAAGAGCTTGAGCTATTTTTTGGGGAGAAATCAATAACAATTACCCAAAAAGCAAGAGACTTAACTTTATAAAGAGAACTTCTTGGATCCTTCCTCGAATCATCCGTGATGTTCCAATAACTGGAGCCCGGACATTTTATACTGATGCTAATAAATCAGGGAAAGCAGGTTACAAATCAGAAGAACTGAGTAAAGTGGAACAAAGTCCTTATGATTCTGTCCAGAAGGCAGAATTACATGCCATTTTATGGTGCTTTGGGATTTTAAAGAACCTCTTAATATAATTACTGACTCACAATATGCAGAAAGAGTTATCTTGCATATTGAAACTGCTGAATTTATGCCTGATGATACAGAACTGACCTCATTGTTTATCCAGGTACAAGATATGATCAGAAACAGGCTCCACCCTATGTATATAACACACATCTGATCCCATACGGGTCTGCCAGGTCCTCTAGCACAAGGTAATGCAAATATTGATCAATTATTGATTGATAGTGTGCTGCAGGCATCTGAATTTCATAAAAAACATCATGTCAATAGCAAAGGCTTGAAAAAAGAGTTTTCTATTACATAGCAACAAGCTAAGGAGATTGTAAAGAAATGCCCTATTTGCTCTTTTTATAACCAAACACCATTGCCTGAAGGGACTAATCCAAAGGGTATTAAAAGGAACAAAATTTGACAGATGGATGTGTTTCACTTTCCAGAATTTGGCAAATTAAAATATGTACATCCCACCATTGACACGTACTCAGGTTTCCAATGGGCAACTGCTTTAAGCTCAGAAAAAGCTGATTCAGTAATCACTCATTTATTACAAGTTATGGCCATCATGGGTATACCTACACAGATAAAGATGGACAATGGAATGGTCCAGCTTATGTTTCTAGGAAAATGAAACGAATTTTTGCTTATTATAATATTAAGCATGTTACAGGTATACCATACAATCCTATAGGTCAAGCAGTTATAGAAAGATCAAATCGAACTATAAAAGATATGTTAAACAAACAGAAAGGGGTGGAAAATACCCCCAGGAATAGGTTACATAATGCTTTATTAACCTTGAATTTTCTCAACGCTAATGAGAAGGGGACAATGGCTGCAGAAAGACATTGGATATTGGAAAAGTCTGCTGAATTAAATCAACCAATTTATTTCAAGGATGTGCTGACCTCACAGTGGAAACCAGGAGATGTGCTGCGTTGGGAAAGGGGTTTTGCTCTTGTTTCCACAGGAGAGGAAAAACTGTGGATACTATCAAAATTAATAAAGTTTCGGTTTGAAGAGGCGAAGTCTCTTGGAAGAGATAAATGATAATTTACTTACAAGGATAATAATCACACCAAAGATAAGAGAAATATATAGGTTGGGGGCAGGGTTCTCTTCTTGTCTCCACAGGAGAAGACTTATTTTCAAAGGATTCAAGGGACCCTGGATAATTGAATATAGAAACTGCATATGACCCAAAGAGGATCAACAATGAATCCAAATAGTTTAGGTAAGTATTACTATTTTTTTAATATGTACTAGTGTGCATTTATTTATAAATATGTAGAGCTGGTTTTGGAGTTGGACTATGGCTCAGTCCCTCTTCATTTCCAAGCCTGTTGATAAGAGATATCCCAGAGTTTGATATCCAAGAGCCAAGATATGGGACAGAGTAACTATAATTGATAAATTTTCTTTGCCTTTCCCCACATCTGTTTCTATCTTTATATATATGTATATATGTCTGTATATGTCTTCGTAGATAATGTTTAACTTTCCCATGACAAACAACAAATTTTCCTGTAGTAATCTTTAAAGCTTCTAGGGTGAAGATGGGGCCGCATAACGCCAACTCCACCTGGTTATTATGATGTCATAATGTTGATAGCGCTATTTTTTAGACCTGTTTTTTGGTACCAGCTACACAAAACAGTTCCGAATGATGCACAAAATTTGACAACACTCTGGCCAGACCTCCTCAAACTACTCGGAGACTATTTACAACTTTCTCACACCAAATGTTTATATGGGAATTTTACCATCAAATATTTACCATCAATTACCATCACAGGACCCCCTAAGAGAAACGTTGCCCCCATGACAGCTGGAAGCAATTTTAGAGGACGACATCCCCTCTCCCAGTAGAATTTGCCCTCAGGTTTAGGGACATCATTTAGGGGTTGTTTATAATTGATATAGGGATGAAGGAATGGGGGAAGTATTTTTGTAAGCTCAGGGGTGTTTATCAAAAAAAAATGGGGGGATTGATTGGGATAATAATATATTGGTATTTGTGAGTTATTGTTTTTAGAAAATTGCATTGGTGTTGATTTTTTTACATTAATATATTGAATATTGTATGTGAGTATGCTCTACCTCTATTTGTATTGACATAAATACATATATTTACATTCCTACCTCTGATTAAGATACTTATGTAATGATATACATTGTTTACATTTGGAGGTCATTGTCCTCACTCATTGCACAGTTGTTCATTCTCTTAGTCTTCAAGTTAGATAGATAGAACTCAATAGTCATATATGTTTATTATATTTATATTTAGGCTAATCAGGTTATTTAGGTGCATAGAGATCATACTTAGTATAGATAGTATAATCTTCAACCTCTTTGAAGAGCTGTGGAAAATGGCCTTTAATCTAACTCATAGTTCTATAGTAGTGAGACACAATTGCTCCTGGCATCACCACTCTACTCCCGAGAGAACGTTGAGCACCAAAGACACTCCACCTGGAGCTTGTCTTCTTCCTGGCAGAACTGACCTTTGAGCAAAGAAAAAGCCCACTGACGGAATTACAGAATATCTGTAAATGGATAAAAGCAGGATTGTCTTATCTTGCCAAGACATTGTGAGAGAGTCCTAAAAGGTTTCTTGCCTTTGAAAAATGGCATGTCAGTTACATCAGGCCTTAGCCAAAGCTGGTTGACTCAACATTTCATACGAGACTTTGGGTGATTGCCCAGGTATTCAGTTGTCTCTTCCATTTGTTGCACATTTCGGAAGTTTCCCACTTGTACTTCCGGGCTGCTTGAGTAAAATTATTTCCCTTCTCAGATCTTTGATTGAGTTGAAGATTAGATAATTGTAGTTACCATCTACATTATTTAGACTCCCTGAAATAGAATGTTTAGTAAAACTTTTGTTATATGTTTCTTGCTTAACATTGTTGTTTCTAACTTTATATTTATTATTTGCTTCTATTGTATATAGTTGTATTTGGTTTGGTTCTGTCTTATTTTAGACAAAAGGAGGAGATGATAGGGGAGTTCAGCCAATCACATTCTGTTTGTTGGGCATGTCACCCTTAGGCTAAAGCTTGCCTATCAATCTGGCAAGTGCTCTCTTGCCTGGCTCCTGCATCAGGATGGATCACTTGGATTCTGGTGTAAACTGGTGTAAGTCTTACTTCTGTTTATTAAAGCTGTATATTTTGTATTAAGATAGTCTGGGGACTTTTCATTACAGATTGCCCTGCAACATCAACATTCCCTAGGAATTCTAATGTTTTTGACCAACACAAGGATCAGTCGTTCGTTCTTTCTTCTATGGGTACTTACCATTGCATGTCTTTTTGTGAATAATAATTCTATTGACTCCAGACAGAGAGGGCAATGAAAAAGCAAATAAATGATTTCAACCAAGTACAACTTCATGAACCATTGAGATCATTTTTGTTTCTTACAGAAGCATAAGTGACTTGAACAGCTGCATCACCAAAAAGTCACTGCAACATAGGTGACGGCTCCCAAAAGCTGCATCCCTGATATTGCCTGCACAGGTGATGAGTCACAAAAGCTGCATCCCTGATATTGTCTGCACAACTTGGGGACAGTTACACCGCAGGATTCTTCTTTCCACTAGCAGTTATTTCCTGTTTATATAATGCCAAAGAGGTCTACATCTCCTTAAATGTTGTGAACATTTTCAGTCTTAGTACTCCCTCCAGGACAGAATGTTTCAATTTAGGAGATATTACACTTACTTATTTGGAGATGTCCTAAGAAATCAAGACATTATACTCCCTCTGCATTCTAAAATCTCTCTCCTCTATATATCATCTACCTAGACCTCTTTCCACAAATACAAAGCAATTGTTGATTAACAGCATGCCCACTTGAGAAACAGGCCTCAAAAGGCTTGAGATCTGTACAATGAAGTGAGCCTTTAAAAAAATCTAAAATTAAAAATACAAATTTGTTGGAGGCTGGATAGATGGCTCAGAGGTTAAGAGCACTAACTGCTCTTCCACAGGTCCTGAGTTCAATTCCCAGCAACCACATGGTGGCTCACAGCCATCTATAATGAGATCTGGGGCCCTCTTCTAGCATGCAAGGAAGGGATGTTGTATACATAATAAATAAATAAATCTTTATAAAATACAAATTTGGAATTGTAACATGAGGGCCGGCTTGTTGGGGTTTCCATCCCGCCCGGTACCCCAACAGCCGGCAAATCCCAAAGAGAAATTACACACAGGACTCCATAAGGTTATAAACTGATTGGCCCATTAGGTCAGGCTTCTTGTTAATTCTTATAACTTATGTTACCCCATTATCTTTATCTACATTAGCCACATTGGCTCCGTACCTTTCTCAGCTGGGCAAGTTACATGCTGCCTCTTCGATGGTCTGCGCAGGAGTGCCTGAGGAACTTCTCTCCTCCCTAGCCTTATCCTATTCTCATTACTCCGCCTCTACTTCCTGTCTGGTTGACCCGCCTATACTTCCTGCCTGGCCAATCAGCGTTTTATTAAAATACATGATTGACAGAATACAGATAATTCTCCTGCACCATGGAATGAAAGTTAATTTTATGATACATACTATAGAGTCATAGTACTTCCTTAAGAATTTATTTAGACGTTTTTATTGATATGATTTTTACTCTACACTTATTGGAAGGAAACATGCTAGGCATTTTTTTTTAATCTAACTAAGATGCTTAATCCTATCTTTGTTGATTGAAGAATAAATCTGCACAAGAAGTGTAGGTATTTGAAATGCTTATCATAAATTCCTCCCTCCTACTTGTTAGAGAATTTAGAAAACTAAAAGTATATGCTATAGAAATTTCCTTGAAACCAAGTAAATGTAAATAATTTTTATAACAATTTAATGTGCTTTGGTAAGACAGGGAAGAGCAAATAGATAATTTTAACTTACCGATAGCTTTCCTAGATTTCACACTTGTTGCTTTTGGTGACCGAGGTTTTGGCAGCATAGACATTATTTTCTAATGTCTTTTCTCTTTGCTGTATGGGTAAATGATTGTATGTAGAAGATATGCCAAAATAGAGAAGAATTTAGCACCTCAGCACCCCTGCTATGCAAACACCCTTCTAATATTCAGTTGTCATCCTAAGACACTTACTTGTATATACCATGTACACCACACACACACACACACACACACACACACACACACACACCACACCAGTTATAATAGTGCAGTAAGCAAACTGTTACCAATCTAGGACTCCATTTTTCATAAAGATTTTTACATTTATCTCTATGAAAACTGAGCTATGTATTCTTTCATTTAATGGTGATTGTTCTTAGATGAATCCTACTCAGTTTTCCTTCATGAGTGTCCAGTTACAAACACAGGACAGGAAAAGTAGATCAAGCTCATTGTGAGTGCATGCACCATCAAGCAAACTTCGAAATGAACTTTTATAAAGTGTCTCCGATTTACTACCTATACTTATATAAAATTTGACACCCATATGATCATAAATCAGATACATGATGGGATGGGACTTTCTCAATAAAGAAATGACTATATAACTTAATGTCAATCAGAATATCAAAATACCAAGCTGTGCCTCCAATAACCAAATTATTCTTCCTCTTGATTCCTACAATGGAAAAAAAACCTAAAAGAATTGAAGTCCAAGAGCAAATTCTAATGCATTGAGTCCACTGCAAAATTAGACAGTGTCTTTCTGATCTATAATATCACTTTTAGTGGAAAATTGTTGTCTTGCTTCTCTTGTAAATCAGTTTGTCTATATTTCAATCCTTGGAATAAGAGATGAGAAAGCTAAGTCCAGAACCTAGTAAAAACTGGACTTAAAAATAATGTATCTTATTAATTATTTAAGAATTTAATACGTCTTTTGATCACATTCACCTTATATTCCTCTCCTAACTCCACCAAAATCCATTTCCTATCCCTCCCACTTTCTGTTCTTTTTTTGTCAAAAGAGACTAATTTGAATTGGATACTCTGGTCGTCTGTTATAATCTTGACATCTTTCCTGAGTTTCCCTGAGTTTTGGTGAAGGGGTTGTATTTTATATATATCAATTGAAGATAAGAACCACACTATGAGTTGTTGTCTGGATTTTATCCAGCTGTAAATTTTCGTAATGATCTCCACTCATTTTAAGTATTTTTTTTCTACAAAGGGTGGGGGGTACACTTATTTGTGGATAAAAGATTAAGAATTTTGAGTGCAATTGAAAAATATACTGGTTTGTCAAAGTGGCAGTAACTGGTTCTCTTGAGTTTTTGACCTCACTTGTGACAGTTTGTGGTACAGGCTTACCATGCTAAATATGAACTACCTAGTATTGTGTGAACTATAAAATGAAGTATGTGGCTGTTAGTTACCCCCAAGATATGTATCACTATCATACATTTGGTAATATATTGTCATGCTGGTCACTGTGATTCAAAGATTTTATAGCTGGATGGGACTACTGATTGCTTTCTCTCTTTTCAGCTTCCATAGTTCCTTCTTTTCTGAGAGACAGTCTATATAAAGGAGGCTTCACATTTACAACCACAATGGAAATCAGTGTGGCAATGCATAAGGAAAACGAGAATTGATCTACCTCAAGTTCCAGCTATACCACACTTAGGCATATGCCCAAAGGAACTTAATCTTACCATGGAGACACTTGCTCAGCCATATTTATTGCTGCTCTAATTCCAAAGGCCAGAAATTTGAAACATCCTATATGTCCCTTGACAGAAGAATGGATAAGGAACAATGCGATACATTTACACAAATGTTAGGGATAGAGTAAGGTGCTGGTGCATATAGATGTATCTCCCTAGGAAAGGGGTCTAGAGTAGATAGTTTTGGATGGGTGTGAAACAGAATGATTAAGTGAGAAAGGGGAGGTAAAAGTGGGATGAGAGAGAGGATACAAAGAGAGACAGCTGAATTCATGGGATCATTTGATAGGTAGCATGGAAACCTAGTACATTCGAAACTTGCTAAACTATATACGTATATGATAACAATTTAAATAAAATTTGTCAAATAATTGGGAAGACAAAGCACCCAAAGATCATCTTTGACACCAAATAATATTTCCAGTCCTGGGATTGGGTAACATTTAATTGAGTTGTTGGCCAAAGGGGTTCTGTGGTAATCCCCAAACTACCTAGGCCATCCCCAAGACTGTAGGTTGTTCTCAATAGATTAACCACCAGGCCCCATTACTTAGGATAGCATATACACAACTCACTGAATATGGAAAATTTACCTGGTACCTACATAGAGCCTTCGACTCTTATGTACTGTCATCTTTGGTTCCTGTCAAAAATAAGTTTGAGGTTCTCTCTCTCTCTCTCTCTCTCTCTCTCTCTCTCTCTCTCTCTCTCTCTCTCCCTCCCCCGCCCCCGGCAGTTACTATTGCTGCTGTTTAATTTTCTCTTTTAGTATCATGCCAAGTACCTTCCTGAAGCAAATTTATAGTTTATTTTCCTCCCACTGGAATTATTTACTTTATCCATTTATGGAACCTCTGAAACTGTCACCAGCATGAATACATAACTTTAGAGTTTTCAATAGAAATAAAACCCTTTTAGGGATTTGTGGAGTTTGAATCATGAAAGAGACAAAAACAAATATTTGAAGATTTCTACCTATCAATTTTCTTAGCCTAGGAAATTAAGCAGGATAACTATATTGAAAGTTTGCATTGTGTTGTGGTGCTGCAAAACACAGGCAAACACAGAAGAGAGACTTAAAATATTTAGATAATAATTGAAAACAAACATTCTATGGATTTTTAAGAATTGAATGGATTATTGTGATATTTTCACTTGGGAAGAAAAAGCCACAACAGATTTTTTCCCATCTAGACCTTTAACAGAACAGTGAACTCTGGGTACGTTCTTTAATTTATCTCTATGTGTATAAAAATTATTTTTTTCCTGAAATTTATAATCATACAATTCATTAAAGTTTTTTTAAAAAATTATGTTGAAGAAAGTGGTGTTAGGGTCCTATTTGGCAGAACAAATACCCATAAGCAGTGTTCATTAATGTTAATATGATGATAGCTCTAAAATATACATGGTGGACAACTAAGGCACTTGACCAGGGTTGTGTTTCATTTTTTTACTTAATTTTCTGCAGTTAAGAATCACACAATAAAACAAAAAAAATCAAATAATAAAGAAAGCAGGGAAGAAGCTTTCTTTAAGAAGCACAATGAAAGCAGTATTATGTAATATGGGAGATAATACTTTTGAGGAGCATAATAATTTTCATTTTAACTTCTGGCTAGACCATTATCATTTCTTAGATTTTCAGTAATTTCTAAGGAGACAGTATTAACAGTCAATCTTCAAATTAAAATAAAAATTCTTAAAAGTAATATTTAAAAGAAAGGTTTTTTTTTATTAATTTATAAAACTTTCCACTTCCGTCCCTCCTCCCAATACCCTCCCATTCCCCCCACTCCCTCGGCTCCTCCCTCTCCAGTCCTAAGAGCAGTCAGTGTTTCCTGCCCTGTGGGATGTTCAAGTTCCTCCCCAGTCCCTCCAGGTCTAGGAAGGAGAGCATCCAAACTGACTAGGATCCCAAAAATCCAGAGCATGCAGAGGAAACAAGTCCCAGTGCCATTATCAATGGTTTCTCAGACAGTCCCCGTGCCAGCCACATTCAAAGAATCCGGTTTGATCACGTGCTCATTCAGTCCCAGTCCAGCTGGCCTTGGTGAATTCTCATTAGATCAGTCCCCTTGTATCAGTGGGTGAACGCACCCCTCACGGTCCTGCCTTTCTTGTTCATGTTCTCCCTCCTTCTGCTCCTCATTTGGACCTTGGGGGCTCAGTCCAGTGCTCCAATGTGAGTCTCTGTCTCAATCTCCATCCATCATCCGGTGAAGTTTCTTTCTGATCCTGCCTTCCTTGCTCACGTTCTCCCTCCTTCTGCTTCTCATTTGGACCTAGGGAGTTAAGTCCAGTGTTCCAATGTGGGTCTCTGTCTCTATCTCCATCCATTGCCCGATGAAGATTCTATGGTGAAATGCAAAATATTCATCAGTATGGTTATGGGCCCCGGCCATTTCAGGCACCCTCTCCTCTGCTGTCCAGGGAACAATCTGGGGATCTCTCCTTGGACCTGGAAACCCCTCTAGAATCAAGTCTCTTGTAAAACCTAAAGTGGCTCCCTTAGTTGAGATATATACTTCCCATATCCATCCTTCCTCCCTCCCCCATCCCAATCCCCCAAGCTTTCCCCAATCCTCCCCTACTCCCTTCTCTCTAACCCTCTCACCTTCCATCCACTCCCGCCTCCGTGCACCCAATGTTGCCTGGCAATCTTGTCTACTTCCAGTATCCAGGAGGAAAACTACATGATTTTCTTCAGGTTCACCTTCTTATTTAGCTTCTCCCGGATCACGAATAATAGGAGCATAGACCTTTAATTATGGTTAGAAGACCCAGATATTAACCCAGAAAGAAAGTTATTTGTAATTGTCGAAGAATTGCTTACTTCAAAAGAGAAGGTATCAGGACAGGAAGATTGCTCTTTTAGTAAAAGGGTTGTGGTGCAAAGGTGGGTTAAGTCCATCTGTGCTGGAAGCAAGGGCAAGGACCTGAAGGCACACACAGTGGCTGAGTTCTTTACTCAGTTTTTATTCCCCGTGTCTAACTAAGTCTAGCTTGTGTCATGTTGACAAAAAATTAGCCAGTACAACAGATAATTGTCATAGCATCCTGTTTAGTTTTCAAGGATGACCATGTTTTTTTTTTTTCTTTTTAGAAAAGGGTACAATGTTAAGCCCATGATGTTTTTAAATTTGTGTAAAAAATGTCCCTTTCTCTTGCACAGAGATCAGAAAAATGCATAGCTTCCCTCAACACTAAGTCACTTGTATGTTAAAATTCAATTGATAGAAGAATGTATTATGTAAGTAAAGGTTGTAAACTAAACATCTATTATTAGGAGGATGATAAATTTCTCCTAGCATCTGTCTGCCATATTTTTCCAACTTATGTTTTTTATTCAGAAATGGTGTTTTCTCATGGTGATAAATTTTATGAAGGAGGCTCTTCTCAAGAATTTATTATATTCCTACCATTTATTATTGTCTCCTAAAGCACTCAGAATTCTGGAAAGCTGTTATCCCGACTTTTTCAATGATTACTTAATTCTTCTTTCCATTAAACAAAAAGAAAGATCTCTATATCGTTTTAAATAAATCACAGACAACAAATAAAAGTTGAGGATGCTTTTAAGTTAATGGAATTTAGATTTGGCAATTCTGGTTGGCCCTTCCACCCCTTATGTTTTTCTTCTAATATTATTTGTTACTGAGATTTTCAGCAATCACAAAACACTGTCCATAACTTTATGCTGTAACCCAAGTGGTGAGACATTTGAACACTAAAACCTCACCTGCAGTGGTGGTTTTGGGAGAAGTACAATTTTTATACATTTTACTAGGTATTTAATTGCAATAAAAGTTTTTGTTTAAGCACAATAGCTTGGATTTATAAGCATTAATAAAAAGGAAAGGCAATAAAGGAAAGATTAGGCTTCATCAGATGCTGCAGCTTGTAACCACATGTAAATAAGTGAGCTTGTGAATAGTTTGGGAAATTTGAAATCTAATCTCATATCATGTAATACACAAACCTAGAAATACAAATGCAAGTATTAACAATAATTCTCAGATTTAAATAAGCAATTATGCATGCATGCAATTAAAATGGACTTTCAAATACCACACTTTTTCATACTTTATAAATCAATTAAATTGCATTTATTTCCTAAAAACTATATATTTTCACTTATGAATTTAATTATTACTACATATTGGGCTTTCTTGTTAACTTAAATCATAAAAGAATCCTGTAACTTTTGTCAGTAGTCATGTGTGCATACATACATATTTTTATAAGGTCACATATAACCTTTATGGAAAGAAAATTAAGTATCATACTGTAGCAAGACTTTCAACTGAGGACTTATAACTCACAATGCAGTCCATTAGTTTGAGATAAAACGTAAAATAGCAGACCTGATTACTTAAACAGCGCAGGAATGTATGATGAGGGCATTACTCAGTCCTCCGCTATAAGAAATCATAACTGATATGCCATGTTTCGTTAGAGTCAGGTCAGCCAATTTGAGGGAGTCACGAGAAAAATTATGTCAGTGTATATGAATTTTCACCTCATCTTTGTGAGATGCCAGGAAGTCATGAGCCACGGAGACTGAAATCGATAAATGGGAAGGAGATAGTGTAGGTATCTGTTGCTAACTTTCATGTAAAACATAATTTAAGGGTAACAAGAACCAGAAGTTGACTTTCTATTTTCTCCTGTGAAAATGGAGGAAGCCTGAACAACCTGGCTTTGATTCACTCACAGGTGCGAAAAGTTGAATGTGAGTCGTCATGACGATTGAATAAATAAAAAAGTGAGGTGGAAGAAGCACGCCTTTGGGAACTAAAATTTCACAGCAGCCAAATATATGCTATAAGTCAGAAATTGATTCAAAATTCAGAAAAAAAGACATAACTTTTGAGAAAAGTCATTTCTCAAAGTGAAATGACTAGCATTTTACAAGGTAAAAGTTAATTTTTTAAATAAATATACAATTTTATTTCTCGAAATCCTTGAGAATTTATTGCTTAATGTTGTATTTTCTGAAATAATTTTAATGAATAAGATACATTCAACTACAAACTGAAGCTAAGCAATATTTTCTCCCAAATAGATATAAATGATTAGGATGAAAGGACTGATTTTACAGCAAAATTTTATGCCTATCAAATCAAATCACATTTTAATGAAGGAGCAATTACCAAGTATAAGCACATATGAAACTGAATTAGTTTCTGGGTGTACATTAAGTATTGCCAGTGCCTTTTTCTCATGAAGTATGGTATCTACAATATGGATTTTCCTAAACAGTTGACCAAAATATGAATGGTTGATACAGCAGTTATTCTCAAATTTCTACCTCATCAAGCTTTCTCGTGGAAATTGATTATTTTATTAGTATTTTAACTTGTTAACTCAGTTTGTGAAGTTTGCTATGAGGACTCCTATTAAAACAATCTATTCATACATTAAACCTATAATTTCAAACACTAAAATAAGTTATTTAAAATTATAGGTTGTCATCAAGAAAAATTTATCCATACAATTACTTTTGCTTAGACAAGAAGAGTAGAAACTTAGTTCAGAGTTTTTGTAGAAGAGCATACAATCACTGTACTAAATCATATGCTATCTTCTTTTAATTTTCCTAATATAATGTAAGTTATACTCCTGAAGACTGGTGTCTTGGGTCCTTGTCTCATGAATTTTCTCCAGGTGTTTCATTGTTGAGTATGTCATGCTAAAACCTTTACAGAAGAGTTTATCTTCTTCATTGGGAAAACATGGCACAAACACTGTAGGGTAGGGAACACTCCAAAGAAAATATTTCTAATATGAGTGTATAATTGCCCTTCAATTGCTCATCTACTTTTACTATTTGTTACACAAAGGCTGCTGCACAACGTAGAGCAGAGAGTGCAATCCCATATTCATTATTTGTAACAGATAATAAGGCTCAAGTCAAGAACTCTCGTTGATTTTTCTCATCTGGCATCTGCCATACTTCTGAACTTTATTGTAATCCTTCTGTTGAAAGTTTCTGGAATAAGGTCCTAATATTGGCAGAGAGAAGAAATTCACTATTCTTCTTTTGGTTAGAACTGAGTTCTACATCATTCTCAAATGACATAAGAACAATTAACACATGGACAGGAGGTTAATTCTAATTTAAATGGTAGATATTTTAAATAAGCGTTTTTAAGAATTACACAAGTCATTGTTAAGTAATAAATAACAGTCAATGACAATATAACATAGATGCAATAAAATGCAAATAAAATAAAATTGATGTTATCACAAAATATCAGCAACTATAAAAAGTAAAACATGGAAATCAATTCCATTCATAACATTAAATAAAATTATTCAATAATAATCATACATTTGGGTTACTATAATGTTATCAATTCAGTTGAAAACACATTTTTCTAAGTGCCTTTTTTTCTCATGGCAACTTATTCACATAATACATTCATCAACTATTTATTGATGACTCTACAGTGATTCAAGTTCTATGGTAGACTGTAGGAAATTTTTCTTAAAGGTGCTTACAGTTCAGTGAAAAGAAAGAATTATTACCTAATTATGATAATGGAATAATAATGGTGTTATAAGGTTGCTATGGGAACAGACAATGACATGCTGTAAAAAAAATAAAGAACAAAAGTAACCTCTTAGGGTGAGATTTTTTGTTAAAGATTAGACTGAAAAGCACAGATCCTTATGTGAGAGCAACATATGATTCCCATTACCGATTCTCTGCAGGGTTCACAGTGAGAGCATTTTTGGAATAGCACTTTGCAACTCAATGACGGTACTTCACAAGCTTGTCTCTAGTTATACAAGCCTGAATGACTGCGTTAAATCCAGCGACATGCGAACGAAATACCGCTTGTGATTTCTTGCTAATATTGTGAATGAAGGAGTTTTTATTTTTGACTGGATGGAGGTGAGACATGCAGATCAAATGAGAGATGTACATCAACTGTTGTTTGTGGTAATGATAGTCTTCCCATTGATATACTAGGGGCACACTCTCAGATGCAAGGGAATAAAATATAATATTGGCCCTAATAGCTCATAAATCAATCGTTACAAATAACTTGATGGTTTATATAACAGAAAATCAAATTTCAGGTATTACAATTGACTTTTGGATATGTCTTGTGTAACCAGAAATATATTTTAGTTATTATGTTAGTGAAACAAGAATGAAAGGATTTGAAGTAAGGAGACCAATTTGTACCTTAAACCTTATACTTAAGAATATCGACATTAATCCTAGCATATAAATTGAGGGAAAACCCATATAGATTATGTAATCAATTTTATTTTAATATCTTTACAATTTGGTGAGTAAAAGTGAGCAGTTTCCACCAAATAAAAAATTCTTATTTAGACACAATGAACAAAATAAATACAGGTTTATACAGTATAGAACTTAAATATTTTATTTTATAATTTTATTAGTTCTTTGAGAGTTTTGAGTTTCATATGTGTTTTGATCATATTTGTATCCTCCAGCCCTCCCAGATCCATTTTCCCATCCATTAATTTGTATCTTTGTTTCTAAGCATGCAATACAAATTTGTGCTGTCCAAATATTCTTGGACACATGGTTTTCCATGGTATCACAGATGACTTACTAGGGGCTACCCTTTTAAAGAAGACTATTTCTCCACTCTGAGCAGTTAATCATTACAAATAGATCCACTACCAGTGGTGTGGATATGTATTCATCTCCCATCTCCATTTAACTGATAACTAAAAACAAAGTGAATTACAGAAAGTTCCATTTCAAAGTTGAGGAAAAATTAATTTAAACAACTTGGGAAACATGAGTTAAAACAGTCTTCGAGTAAATTGTGAATAACATGTACAGTCAAATAGGTCAAAAAAAGGTAGAATTTGGAAGTCACAAAATGGTAACAATCTCAATGGTGGTTATGAGGATATTATTAAAAATTAAAGAAATAAAACAGCTAATACAGGGCTGTAAGAATGATAGAATGGGATGTAGAGGAAAATATTATTTACTCTCCAACCATGATCAAATCACACACAAAATTTCATTTAGAAATTAAAATGACTAAATGAGTGAACAACTGAAATAAAATTAAATTATTTAACGTCAAGCAGGTTAACTAATGATGATTCTATTATAAAATTTTGAAAAGTAAAAGACCTTCCTCATTGCTTTTGACAAAAGAAAATCACCACAAAGATCTTTTGAATAAAGTTTATAGTATGAAATGCAATTAAATTATCACATATTGTCAGAGCTTTATAATTATGTCCATTCAATTATCTAGATAAAAGTGCTTTAATGATTAAGACCAAAGAGAAATTATTGATTAGGCATTTTTTTCAATTTGGAATAATATTGACTTTTTCTCTATCGCTTATCAAAGCAAGCATAATAAAAGTTGGAATAAAATAAACCAAATGTTTACTTTTCCTTAAGTAACTATGATCTCATTGTAACAGATACTCAAAAAATTATTTTAACACATTTATATAACTATTTAAATAATTTTAGATTATGAGCAAATCTTCACAAACATGTCTCCAAAGACAAATATTTTCAAAAAATTTTGATAGCTATATTTGACCATGATTAATTTTTTTTCTAAAGTGTGCACACATTGCTGATGAGTCAGTTGGGTGGCTAAATGGTTTTGTTGTCAAGTAGGATGAACTGAATTCAATCACCAGAATTCATAAGTTAAACAGACTCAACACTGGTAAGTTCCTCTGATATCCACACATTCTATGTGGGACCCAAACATACATGCAGCGCATCCACCCACTGACCGACAAATACACACACAACCACATACACACTGAAGAACAAATTAACTAATTAATAAATACAAATAAAAAAAACAAGAGTATACCTGTATGGGCCATGAATACAGTTAAACAGAAATTGAAAGCTTGTTTTTCTTTTAAGCTTTGTTAAATTCCACTCTTTGACCCTCTCCATTTTATGTCATTGGTTCATTGATGGGTAAATAAACTGCATGACATTATTCTTAACTCATTTAGTTGTTTCCTCCTGTCTGAGTCATTAACAGAGATCTCTTCCACAACTCCCTCTTAGCAACCTTATTAATGTAATATCGATGAGATGACTGACAAGGAAGAACGTTGCATTCTTATTTGATAAACTTCACAGTTTACGTTCATATTCAGAATCTTTCATTGACATCCTAACAGAAACATAGTAATGTGTCTCTCTCATTACCGTGTCGTCATACTTGTGAACATCAAATTGATCATTGGCATCAAATCACTGTGAGCCATTTACATTTACTGATGCTCCCTTTAAGACGCTTCTTATCCTAATGATTTCTACAAACTCCTTATTCTGGCCTTCTAGAAGGATTAAAATATTTAACGGGAAGTTCCAGTGTTATTGTTCACTCTGTATAGCAGAGAGATAATAAAATGTGATTCATAAATTCAAAAATAATTGTTTTTAAAAAGGACACAAAGTCAGGTAGAGACAGAGGAGTGTAGATGCTGTAAGATTTGAGTGAGAGGCATGAATATAATCAAACACATTGTACAAAAGTCTCAAAAAATTAATAACAGACTGAGAAAACAGCATTATTGACAGAATTTTATTTCAACTAATTTGAAAAATGTTAAATCAAAACACTTTACAAAGTCATGATTAGGTTATTTTTTAATTTTATTTTTATTGATATTCATTTATCTCTACATTTTTCTCTGCTCCCCTCCCTGCCTCTCCCTTCCCCCCTTCAACCCTTCCCCAAGGTCCCCATGCTCCCAATTTACTCAGGAGATCTTGTCTTTTTCTACTTTCTACTTCCCATGTAGATAGGTCTATGTAAGTCTCTCTTAGTGTCCTCATTGTTGTCTAAGTTCTCCGGGATTGTGGTTTGTAGGCTGGCTTTCTTTACTTTATGTTTAAAAACCACCAATGAGTGAGTACATGTAATAATTGTCTTTCTGTGTCTAGATTACCTCACTCAAAGTAATGTTTTCTAGCTCCATCCATTTTCCTGCACAATTCAAGCTGACATTTTTTTCTGCTGTGTAGTACTCCATTATGTAAATACTCTACATTTTCCTTATCCATTCTTTGGTTGAGGAGCATTTAGGTTGTTTCCAGGTTCTGGCTATGACAAACAATGCTGCTATGAACATAGCTGAGCACATGTCCTTGTGGCATGATTGAGCATCCTTTGAATATATACCCAAAAGTGGTATTACTGGGTCTTGAGGAAGGTTGTTTCCTAATTTTCTGAGAAATCACCACACTGACATCCGAAGGGGTTGTACCAGCTTGCACTCCCACCAGCAATGCAGAAGTGTTCCCTTTTCCCCACAACCTCTCCAGCATAAATTGTCATCAGTGTTTTTTTGATCTTGGATGATCAGGTTCTTACCTCATATTCTTACCTCAGAGCAGTAATATCAAGTTATCATACAAAGCATGTTGAAATACTCTATATTAGCTAAGATCCTCCAGTGTAAAGATTACAATTGACTAGGAAAGCAGATTCTACAGATTTACTCATAAGCCAGAAAAGTGACTCTGTTGTCCAAGGGATTAAGTCTTAGAATGGCATGGTCCAGTGATAAAGTCCCAAAGTGAGGATATTCAGGTATTTTTTTGTATACTTGTTTCAAACTCTGAAGAATACAATATCTTATTCCATGAACACTGTCCACAAACTGCTTAAGAAGAATGAAAAATGTAACAGATGAGTTTTGTTCTTACCACTTTGGGTTCCACCAGACCCCCAGTTTCTTGAATGCTGCTGCCCACATATTGGGTTTCTTTTCAACACTTACTTTACTGGTGGACATGCCAGTTTATATTCTCTCTATACCCAGAAATATGTCTAACCAATTGATTAGGTGTTTTTCAATCCTGTCAATTGGATTCTAAGCTTACCATCATGCTTTCAAAGAACTAAGGCAATTTAAGAAGCCTTACATATGTTGATAGCAGTAACACGATCTTGTAAAAAGACTCCTTAGAATCATAGATTTTTAAAAAAATCAAATAAACAAACAGAACATGAATCAGAAATCAACTATGACCTTTTAGGTGTAAGCCTAATGTGTATCCTTATGCAAGGATAATATTTTACTGGAAAATTTATTCTGAGTGATGGATGAAAAATTGCTTTGAATTAAAATTATCAACTTATTATTTCTAAGTGCTGTTTTAAGATCACTTGTTTCCTTTTCAAACTTTATATTTTTGAGATTATTTCCCAGTTCCCTATTTGATAACTACATACCAGTATCTTTAACTTGACAGTCATGCAAGAATTAACATCATGAAATCAACATACTGGCATTTTTTTCTTTCTAGAATTGTTAGCTCATATTAATCTCTTTCCTACTTGATCAAGCTAGGGCTTCCAGTAATGTAAACATAATCAAGTCTTTGTTCAAGACTATGAGAAATAGATTTTGTTGTCTCAGTAATTGAGAATGACTATGGTGCTGATAATCATGTAAGATATTTATCATGCTTTAGCATTTTTTGCAGAAAAAAATGACTGTTATTCTCTTTCCCGTTTGTGGTGTCAAAATGTTCAACACATTGGTTTATTTTCACATGTCATACCATCTTCACATTCCAGGATCAAAGTCTCCTGAGTCTGGAACAAATTCTTTTTTGGATTTTTTTTTCCTGTAGTTGTTGCTGTGATTAAAGAATTATAAAACCAGAAGACCAATAGAATATGGACCAGAATGGAATTGGGACTAAGGAAAGCAAATAATTGGTGAAAACATATTTTAATGAAAAATATGGTAGAGAACATACTCTACATAAGCTGAACAAATAAAAGGGAAATAGAAAGTAGTGAAATTATAGAAAGTAATAGGAAATTTATTAAATAAAATGTCATTTTTGAGACCTCTTTGAGATGTGTCAGATAATGTGTGTGATAGAAATGAATGTAGTCAGGTATCTCTGAGCATTAAAATAGATGGAGAGTTTATGAGTTAAATGATAATAAAAAAGAAAAAGAAAACATGAGAGAACATCAAGGATTAAGAATGTGTATATTGCTAGAAAAGACATAATAATATTACTGTGTGTAGATAATGTTAATATTTTAATCACAGAGAAGCATATTGCAATAATTTCCTTAGCTGACAACAGTGGTTGATCAATAGACCAAAATGATGTGGTTGATGACTAATTGACTGTATTAAATAATATTAGACTACTAGTGTCATATGATGAGCTAATAACTAAATATTGGCCTTCTTTGTCAGTTCAAGATTTGTGGGACTTAAAGGAATATAGGCTACTCCAGCACACATCTCAGAGAAAATATACTTTTCATCTACCCTAGTTTCTTTCCCTTATAACATTCTGGAAGTAGACACATAGGAAACAAGAGAAGTATGTGTAGGTCTGTCAAAATTGTGTCCCCCTATTCTGAATATTACCTCATTTTAAATATGTCTGTTTTATTCTGCGCAGATATAAGTTGCTTTTCACAGAAAGAAAAACCTAGGGATTAAGTTCTTCATCTTCCTAATGGTTTGAAACAATGGCATATGTTTAGATTACTTCCACTATATATTTCACTTGATTCCAGAGTTGGGAATAACAGAACAACACAATTTTCATCCCTCTTACTTGGAGAAGGAACCAATTGTATGTGAAAAAAGTTTTGCCTTATTTAAATTTCATTTTCAACAACAATAACAGTTTAAAAATTGATGTTTATATCTTTCTACAAAATGCACTTGCATTGTTTAACTGTGTGCACTAAATCTGACAGCATTAAGTCTTCAGTCTCCTCCGCGTGTCCAATGATTGACAGAATTATTTGTAAACTCCAGGACAACTGGAGATGACATTGAAAATATGCTTTTGAAAAAAAAATGAATGGAGAATATATTACTTCCACAGGTGGCAGTATTCTTCTGGATGTTTATACAAGAAGAATTTCTAGAATCTAGCCTAAAATTAACCTCCCCAGCAATAGATCTGGAGACATTTTACTTTTTATAGAAATGGCTGATTACTTGCCAACTTTTTGCCTATTACCAAACCTAAGATGATCTCTTTAAATTACTGTGGAATTTATACTCTTTTAAACTTTTTATACTCATTTAGATTTTTTCTGTACCCTGATCTTGAAATACACCTGAACAAACTGGAAATAGAAAGTTATCTTTTAAGACATCATTATTTAGTGTCCATAACCATCCATAGTCATGACAGACTACTCAGTATTTCTCCACTACCTGATATTGTCAATGCAATCCCCCAGGTTCATCTCTGCTACACTTAGGACAAAATAAGAATCAACCGGGTCTTATTTTTTTTTAAAAAAAATTAAGACATTTATCACTCACGTATAATGAAGGAAAGCAATAAAGATGAGCACACATGAACAAATACTCATAAAATACAAATACACACATGTACACACAGAGACACATACACAATCACACTATTTTCAATTTCTATTCTCCAAGTTTCACTTGCTAGAACTATCTCATTGCCACAATTTACAAAATTATTATTCCAAAGAAATGTGCTGTGTACTGCCAAGGCCAGGTTTACCCCAACTTCCTGGGCATCACTATGTATATTCAACTTTTATTAGGCCAATCATAAATTAATTTTGAAGACTAAGAGATAATTGCTTTTTCTAGCCTCATGTACGCAACCTTTACTCTAGAGGCTTAACAAACACTTTGTTTTAATTTATAAACACAGAAAAATAATTAACATTTTCTAAAAATAAGAATAAAGCAAAAATAGGTCATGAAAATCCTTGACATTTGGACTTATTTCCTGCTGTAACAGACTATTTCTATCAAGACCAAACAGATTCAGTAAAATTATCCCCTAACAGTCACTGCTACACGTAATGTAACAGACATAATAAATAAATGTTACATTGTCATAATAGAACATTATACTTATTATACTATGAAGGATTTTTTGAAGAGTTATAAAACCTATTTATGTTATAGTTGATTTTTACCTGAGTACATTCATATGAAAGGCTGTTTCTAAAATATCAAGATGAGAATATAGCCTAAAATTTTCAATTTCTTGAATGCATTTTACACTTAGAAATTAAATGAATGATCCATTTTTTTATTGTTTCTGGACAGTGGTGACGAATGTCTTTAATCCTAGCAATTGTGAGGTAGGGATAAGCAGATCTCTGTGAGTTCAAGGCCACACTGGTCTACAAAGTTCCAAGACATCCAGGACTACACAAAAAAGTCCTGTCCCTAAACACAAAAACAAAACAAAACAAAATGTCTATGTTTCATAGAATATTTTAGGAAAGTATTGTCTATTTAAATTATACTGAAAATGAAGCATAATATACCCTCATTATTTTATAGATAGTATCCATTGTTTAAAATGCAATGCTGCATTTTTCTAATATTGTCCATAATATTATGGACAAAGAATAAATTTCTTTGAATTCAGTTATCATTAATATATTTTAAGTTATTTATCCAAAGTTGAATATATTTACATATTCACAATTGTTATATTATCTTAATGAATAGTACCCTTTGTCATCATAATTATTTTTCATTCAAATGTAAAAGCTCAGTTGACTTAGTTAATGGAAATTTAATTTTGAAAGAATAAACTAAAATTTGTCTACAGCCAAAAGCATCTTAAACATCAAAACCAATTTTGAGGAAAAGAGCACAGTGGGAGGGATCATACCCCCTATTACAACCTGCATTGCAAATTACATAGTTAAAATGGTTGGGAAAAAGATGCTGATAGAGGTGGGGCCTTAGAGACTAAAAAATATACACATATCTGTAGGATTAAATGTATTGTCCCCGTGTTAACCGTAACAAATTGGGAAAGAAAATCTTCTTCAGAAGACATCCCCAGATAAAGAAAGAAATTTGAAGTCTTTTAAACTATAGGTTCTCTCTCTCTCTCTCTCTCTCTCTCTCTCTCTCTCTCTCTCTCTCTCTCTCGCTCTCTCTCTCTCTTTCTCGCTCTATTTCCCCGTCCCTGTGTAGCTCTCATGAAATTAACTCTGTAGACTAAACTGGGCTTAACCTCACTGAGATCTACCTGACTTTACTTTCCAAGTAACAGGTCACCTAATGCTGAGACTCCTTAATGCAGTTTCTCAGGTTATGGTAACACCCCAACTATAGAATTACATTCCTTGATACTTCAAAACTGTAATTTTGCTATAGTTATGAATAGCAATGTAAATATCTTTGGAGATAGAGGTTTCACAAAGCAGTATCTGCCCATGGATGGAGAATTGGTTTAAAACTCTGTGAACTCTTTAAACTTGAAATAGATCGTGATTCCATTACAAAGGCTGAGGCTGTAAGTCTCGTGGAAGAAGAAACAAAAACAAACCATTTAATGCTGCTGGTTGTCATGACTTAGGTAGCAACCAAGTAGCCCACCAAATATAAATAATAAACTGATTATTTTTTTAAAAAATCTATAACAACAACAAGATTACATTAAAGATATTTAATTACATTAAAGATATCTTTCAGAATAAGATAAAACATTTATAAACAACTTCTTTAATAGGAGGTTGATACCTCGAGTATCTAATAAAGCTCACATAACTCAGCAGCAAAAATACAAGAAACTTATCAAATATGTACTAAAAATTTAGGCAAAGGCTCTAAAAAATCATTTCCTCAAACAAGATTAACAAAGAGTGAATGGCAAAGGTGTGCTTAATATCACTCATAATTTAAATGCAAACTAAGACCACTATTTTATTGTTGATTTCTAGCAGGATATGTCCTAAGAAAAAATGAAAATATGGGTCACCAATATGGTTCAGGATGTAAAAGCCGTTTTCCACCAAGCATGATGACCACAGTTCAATCCCAAAAATCTATGACACACACACTACCCACCACATCTACACACACACACACACACACACACACACACACACAGTACTCACCACACACACATGGTAACCATGAAAACAAAATACATTTTAATAAATCATAAAAGTGGTTTGATGTAAGTTTTAAAGTGTGAAATACTTGTTTGTTGGTTGGTAGGAAAAGACACAGGTGTAGCCATCATAACAAGCATACAAACACAAAAGAGCATGATTTAAAAAAACCTAGAAACTAAACATCCCACAAGCTAAGTCTAGCATATATCCAGGAAAGGAGAATAATGTGGTAACTGGAAGTAGAACTGGAACTTACATGTTCATTGCAGAACTGTTGACAGCAATGCAGACAATCACCATAAGCACCTATCTCTGGAATAGTAGTGAAAAAAATGTTATAAGCTATAAAGAAAAATATGATGGTTTTGACAACATGCATGAAACTGGAAGACACAGTAAATAATCCCAACACAGAAAGAGGCATTAACTATTGTTTCCTAGTATGTGGATTCTAACAGGTGAATTCATATAAAAGACAGTAGATGCATAGAGTTCTGAGGATGCACAAGGTAGGACAAGATATGAATCAAATCCAAGGCACTGAGCACATAGGCACTGAACAATCCTTGAAGTTCTACTGAGGGTGGGCTTTCAAATGGCTCCAATTTCTATTTTACAAAGTAAACACATCCCCAAATCATTCCATTTTCTTTCTTCAACATGTTCAATTTCTGTTTGGCAACTAATGTAGTTTTATATGAGTAACAAAGAAGCTGTAAGAGAAAGAATTATTTTAACTTAACAGAGTTATAAAAAGTGATGGAATTTAATCTGTAGTCACAATTTTACCTGGATGGAAAATGTTGCCAAGGGATTTATGTTTATATGAGACTGACTTATGTTTTAAGCCATCTTGTTCTTTTTACTCTAAAATCTAACACCCAACTTAATTGTTTCATCAAGAGCTAGATAAAATAGTGTTTATTTTTACATTTAAAGAGAGCCTATTTAAAAACACAAACACATCCTAAATCCAGAATTTATGCTCATCTTTCACCAGTTCATTTTAGCATATGTTCGAAAAGGAAACCAAGCATGTATAATGAAAAAGAAAAATGTTAGTTTTCAAAACTTAATGAGCCTCAATAGGAAAACAACAAATAAATATGGTTAAATGTTAACTTAAAAATATATTTCATACTGTACAAATTGTCATCTTTGGATAATATGAATATGTGGATAGTTTGTATTAGGTCTAAGATAATCTTACAAACATGTCCTGGTTATGAAAACCTAGCTTGGTGAGATGAGTGCCTTTAAATCCAGAAATTTGGAGGCAGCAGGAAGCAGATCTTTGGAGTTTGGAATCAGCCTTCTCTCCATAATAACTTCTACGCCTACATTAGGATACTTTGTCTCAAAACAGAAGCAAAAATATAAACAAGTCATGCATCTAAGTCAGGGAACCCTGGATGTTCTAAACCCTCAGCTGTGACTACATTGAACTAACTGCATGATTCATCTCCATTTCTGTCTTTGTTGTAGTGGTCAGTGGTAAGTTCTACCATGAGCTCTCCCATAATTTCTGGTCAAATCACACAAAAACAATAAAATCAGAGCAAGAGATGTAATCAACTGAACCAAGTTTGACATCTGAGACAAAGATGATCTTTTTCACATTGCACAATGTAAGCATTCTCAAATATTTCACACCATCAGTATCATGGTAAGTTTTATTACAATTTGGGTAGATTTTTCTCTCCTTGCCAAAGAATAAATAAAGTAGAAAATGAGAGCCTTATCTCTCAAGAGTTTAATTGTAAAAACATGCAGTCGATTCCCATTAAGAAAGATACTTGATATTATATATAATATATATATATAATATATATATTATATATATATATATGTTTAGAATAGAGCTCTTAAAAATCATGAAACCATTCTGGAGGGAAGCAGTTAGTCTGACTGCACATACTCATTGCTCAACCTACGCTTCCAAATCCAATCTGCCAATCTCATTCCCAGATCCTTAGAAAACAACCCTTCTGTGACCTTACCTTTCTCTCTGTCCCCACCCCACTACTAGTGGATCACACAGATGTTCTTCACTCACTCATTCAATTATTCTATCTCCTAATTCAAGGAGGTATCGCGCAGGAACCTGCAGGGCACTCTTGCAATGGAAACAGGTAGGTTAACAACAAATCTTCACCTATCCCTGCTCTTCTAATCCATTACCCCAACCTCATTCTCAGCTCTAACAGACAACTTGCTGCTGCTGCCTCCCCTTCCTCTCTGCCCAGTGTTCAATAGATCCTGAAGATCTTCTCCAATTCCCCACCCCAAATCACCCTGTTATCCCAGCCCCGAATCTAGCAGATATTTCTCTGGGAACATACCAGTCAAGCATGTCAGAGTAGCAAGTAGAATAGCTAAATAAGTAGAGAAGCTTCAAATCTTAACTCTCCTTCCTTTCCTACAGATCCAATCCCTGAGTCTCATCCTCAGCTCTCAATAAGGGATTGATTACCTGTTGTGGCATCTCCTCATTCTCTACCCCTCATTCCTAAAAAAACTAAGAAGATCTGTGTTGAAAACCCACCTTTTCTACCTGCTGTGTGCCCTATCAGACATCCTCAGCACATCCAGGTCCCTATGTGTTAGCTGCAAATACATGGAACAAACATTCTACCCAGAAACTCCAGTTGCCACATCTCAAGATCCCAGAAGAATTACTCATCTGGCATCTCACAGCTATCACACTCTTAAGAACCAGAGAGGGGGACAGAACCCAGAGAAAAGGAACACCAACCCAGCAAAGATAAGACAAGATATCTGCACTAGAATTACAATCTTCACAAACCCAGATGCCTAGAGTCAAGCTTAACAATGTAATCAATAACGGTAAGGATAATATGGCTACACTAGAGCCACACAGCCCTATCACAGCAGACACTGAAGATTTTAGCATAGCTGACGCATAATACACACACCTTGAAATAGCTGTCATGAATACCATAGATGCTCTTAAAGAGGAAATGAGAGAATGTCTTAAAGCAAAACAACCAAGCAGTGGAATGGAATGAATAAAGTAGTGCAAGAGTGAACAGTGAAATAGGATCAGTAAAGAAAACTTAAATTGATCGAAATCTGGAAATGAAAAATTCAAGAACTTGAGCAGGAACTTCAGAGGTAAGCCTCACCATCAAAATAGTTGAGATAGAAGAGAAAATCTGAGTCATTGAAGATATGATAGAAGAAATGGATACTTAGGTCAAAGAAAATGTTAAATCTAAAAAAAGGCACAAGGTATTCAGGAAATATGGAAAACTTTGAAAAGTCTAAATCTAAGAATAATTGGAATTATTCTTAGAATAATTGAAAAAGAGAAGAAATCCAGGTCAAAAGAGAAGAAATCCAGGTCAAAACCACTGGCAATATTTTCAACAAAATCATAGAGGAAATTTTTCTAACCTGAAGAAGGATATACCTGCCAGGGTTCAAGAGCAGACAGAACACCAAATAGATTGGACCAGAAAAAAAATTCCTCAGCCCATAATACAGCAACAAGCATACAAAACCATGAAAAAAATATTAAAAGATTTAAGAGTAAAAGACCAAGCAACAACACGTATGACAGACTTATAGAATGACACTTGACTTCTCAACTGGGGAGAGGAAGTTGTAATGGGAGTGTCAAGTGGGGGTGGGGAAATAAAGAGGGGCATAGGGAGGAAGTACAGGGTCACACAACTAAAATTAAAGACAATTTCAGGGATCGTACGAAATGTGATATAGTAGACGCTTCCTAAATTATATAGATAGATGAAGGTAATCTAACTGAAATTGAAAAACACTGGGGAAGGCAGAGCCCCAAATGGACATCCCTTCTCATTGAATAAAGTTTCTAATCCTGAATAAGATTACCTATAATTATGATGTTGGTCAAAGGGTTCCCATGGGAACCTCCAAACCACACTGGCTTTTGTCAAAGCCATCTGTTACTCTCTACAAAGGGACTGGTGGAGGCCTCATTGCTGAAGACAGCATTCACACAACTCATTAAACTTGTGTCAATCTGGAGCCTCCATGAAGTCCTTACTCCTATTTGCTAATTGCACTCACATCTTTGGGACGGGAAGGTACTTTGCATGCTATCAAGGACAAATGGAAACACTCACCCAGCCACAAATCCTTTGATCTACAATGGTATCTGACTACTAGACATGTCAATGGATTTGTGCCACAGTATTTATGGGAGGAACCGACTAAAGTCCTTCTCTCTGAGATGTGCTGCAGGAGCTCCTTCTGCTCCCTCAGCCAATAGCCTATACGATACCAGCGCACCAGGGCGTGGTCTCTTATACTTTTAAAAAGCAGTGGGAACGGGATGCTCTCTTTTTTGCTTCTGGCTCTCATTCTGGTGACTAGACTCTGTTTCCTGTTTGTGACGAGAGGAGAGGTCTGTTATTTGGGGTGGTTATCTGTAAGTTTTTCCCCTTAAATAAATAAACCATTTTATTATCCATAATTCTTAACTGGTGTGGGATTGCTTTGTGACTTCATAGATGGAGTCCATATATGACACTGTTTGGGTGACTAAGAATCTGAGCATAGATAACTCAGAGATATATAGTAAAACTAAATACTACTTTTCTAAAAATAAGACAAAAATAATTAACAACAACATGATTCTTAATGACACTCTACTATATAATATTAAAGTGAGTTGCTCAACTATCATCAGAGAATCTTTCTCCTAAAGCAGATGGGAGCAAATACAGTGTCCATAGCCAGACAATAATAGAGAGTGAATAAATAGCCTCAGAACCCCCAGCTCTGAAAGGAATGTCTCCATTACATCCCTCCCTTCATTGCCCTGACAACCCTGCAGAAGAGATTGAATATGTGGGAGTCGAGGAAGAACCTCAAAGAAACAAGACTCTCCATATCAAGAAGACTGATACACATGAATTCTCAAAGACTAAGGCAGTCTGCACAGAACCTCCATGGGTCTATATCAGAGGGAGTCCTAGAGTTGAAAGAAGTGAACAACACATGCTTACATCCCTAATCCAGAATCAGTCTCCATTTAGATCTACTTGAAAATAAAAATAGAGTTTCCTTCAAGGGAAGTCTCATTGGGGAAACAAAGTACTGTTAAGAATACTCTTAAGGTTGTACTTCCAGAAGTAGATAGACAATAAAAACGTTCCCTTTCTCATAATTTCCTGACAATATTTTTCTTTTTTAAAAATCTTATTACTTAAGTTTAATTTTGTTTTATTTGTACATAGCTTTTTCTTTCTCTTTTTTACCCTACAAGTCCTATGCATATACATTATAGATTCCAGCTTATTGTTTTTATGAGATTCCTGAGTGTTAGGATGAGTTGGTCTCTTGTCTTCTCTTGAGCACCTTTCCTTCTGTTCTGATTGTCTCAATGTGTTTGTTTTTGGTTTATGTTATTGCATTGTATTTTATTATTATCTCTTAAAACAACTGTTTGTTTTTCAGTGAGAGAATAAAAGACAGAAAGTGGGTGAATCCAGAAAGGAGGAGATGTGGGGAGGAACTAAGAGATGCAGAGTGAGGGGAACCATAATAAAGACCTATTGTGTGTGAAAATAATCTATTTTTAATAAGAGGAAAAATAAAATTAACTAACAAAACGATATAATTCATTTGTGTGACAGAACTCTGTCTTGAGTCAAGATAAAAACTGGTATTTTCAGATTAGGTTGAAAACAGGTGAACAAAACTATGAAGAGGAATAATGTGGGTAGAGAGGGTCTATTACAGCAGGGTGATGGGAACTTTAATTGGATTCTCTGAAGACCTCTTGAATTGACTATCATTGCGATGAGGAGCCAGCACAGAATCAGATGCCACCCTGCACCTGCTCACCCCAGTCTTGACATCAGTATTAACTTAGAGATATTTTGGAAGAAGCAGTCAATGCCCTTACAGCATCCCCTCACTTTCTCAGTGTGGACAGCAATGCTACACAATCAGCACGCAAAGAAACAAAAATCATCTCATCCACCAATTGTGTGTATTTCCTAAGAAAAAAATGTAATTTCTTATTAATTTACTCTATGGCCTTGTATAATGATGAAGATTTTTCAGTCCATACATTATATGAATTTTGTCATGGTTAACATCATTTAAACTCCTCCCTACTTTTTAATTTTTTAAAATTAAAATTATACAATCAAAATTAGTGATGTTTACTTCAGTGATCTCTGGATACAAAGCTGGTTTGCTGAGCTATGGTTTGGACAAATCAACTGACACAGATACTGACCTAATAAACATACACATAAAAGGTGGGTATAATAAATACACACTGGAATATTAGTCTACATACACACACATTGTAAACATAAGGTACATATGATGTGAATCACAAGAAATTTGTAATGAAAGAAGTTAAAAACCAGCTATATGTCTTATATGTATAGCAGTTCTTGGAAACAATTTATAGCATCAGATTCTCAGATAAACGGAAATATTCTGTATGAAAACATAGTAATTAGTTTATATAAAAAGGAGTAGTAAAGTATATGTTACCATCAGAGTAAAGCAAAAATAAATCCACACAGTTATTGCTGAGTGTTATTGTTATAACTACTGGGAACATGACCATTAATGACAATCAATTAAACCCTGCTGGTACCAAAATAAAGTGACGAAGGTAATCCATTACAGGACATGTTCAACTACTAAAAAATAAAATCTGTTTTATACCAACTTTGCATATGCAGACTTAGCATAGATAAATATAAAAGCTCAAATGTAAGTTAGGTATCAAACACTCCACACATTGATTGATTGTGTTTGTATGTATTATCTTTCAGTACATAACTGTGGATGTATGCTTTATGTCATCTTGAGGCAAGAGTTGTGGTATTGCATATGTTCACAGAGAAGAAATAATAAAGGTCTGTATGAAGTTCTTATCCTTTTAATTTTTTGTAGTTTCTGAATTATAGGAATGCTTTTGGTATGTTTGTCCAATTCTTTACATTTTCTGTGTGGACAGTCAATCTATTTTTTTGTTTGTTGTGATTTTCATGATAGGCATTTTCTAAATATCTCTGGCTGTCCTGGCACTCACTCTGTAGACCAGGCTGGCCTCGAACCCACAGACATCTGCCTGCCTCTGTTTCCATGAGTGCTGGGATTAAAGGAGTGCACCACCATTGCCCAGCCAAGTCACACTGCTTTTAAACATAGACGATTATATTCCTTCTGTCCAATCTGTACACATTTTCTCATTTACTGTTCAAAAGTTGTTCCAGCAGCATTTCAAAAGAGTGATGGTATTAGTCCCTGACTGTCTTCTGATATCAGTGGGAATTCCTACAGTTTCTCACTCTCCAATATGATGTCAACTGTAGCTTTTGAAGAATTTATTTGTCAAGAAAAGGAAGTTCTTACCTATTGTTGAATCACATAGGATTATTTTTAACTTGAAAGGAGCTAGGAAATTGTGAAATTTCTCTTTTTTATCTGCTAGTATGATCATATTACCCTAGTTTAGGCTATTGCTTTAGTGAATCACATCTGTTGACTTCAATTTTTGAAAAAGTCACAGATTTCTGGTAAGTCTCATTTGGTCAAAACAGGATTATCCAAGAACATCACAGAACTCAATTGTAAATATTTTGCCATGTATTTTTGCTTTATGTTTCTGAGGTCCTTCCATTACAGTTTTCTTATAAGATATTTATCTAACTATAGTGTTGAAGTAAGTGCTTATGTAGAGATGGGAAACATCCAGCTTTTAGTGAATTGACACAGAGTGCATCAGTCACTCCAGAGCAGGTCCTATGTCTAGGTCTAGGAAAAGTTGGCTAATATAAAATATACTCCACTGTTTATTTTTCTTTTCTCTCTTTTTTTAATGCAAATGCATGTTTTTTTGTTTAATTTTGTTTTTGTTACTGTATTGTTGACGTATTTGTTGATTTGTTTTGGTTTTCATTTTTATATTTCTGAATTATGTTTTAATAAAGAAAAGAAGCATGGATGTGAGTAGGGAGGTGAGGAGGATCTGGGAGGATCTGGAGGAAGAAATAATGTAAGCAGAATATATTTAATTTAATGAACAAAAATAATTTTAAATAAAATACTTACTAAAAGAAAAAATATAGAAAACATTTAACTGGAACTTTAAAAGATTCATATATATGGTGCAAATATTAACTATTTAAATTTTAAAAAGCTTGATATTGCTTATGATAAAATATGTATTTTGGGTGTTTTTCTTTCTTTCATTTTTCCCCTATTCTTTTGATCATATGTTACCCCAAATTTTTCTGTTTTACCATAATAAGAATCATAATATTAACTGATCAAGTGGATAACTGTATGTAAGGTTTGCATGTATAAGGAGAAAGAGAGACAGACAGACAGAGAGAGAAGAAGAAGAAGAAGAAGAAGAAGAAGAAGAAGAAGAAGAAGAAGAAGAAAGAGAGAGAAAGAGAGAGAGAGAGAGAGAGAGAGAGAGAGAGAGATTATGATACTTGAAGAACTTAAAATAAACTTGGCTGATTATAGTTAGCAGTGAAGAACGTGTATTGATATGTGAAGGATCTGAGTTTGGTTCCCAGCATCCACATCAGGAAACTCACAACTACCAGCAATATGAACCCTTCAGAACCTAATACCTCTGACTTCCCTGATAGCACTTCTTATCTTGTGCACATACTCACACGAAAACACAATCAAAATTATAATAAAATGAGCTGTGGTTTTATGAAACCACCACAGAACGTTCAGAATAGGTGTTCTTAGGCTATTCAAAACCATCATCTTGTTGACTACCTTAATGGTCAACATGGAAACTTCAATCAGCAAATGATGGGAGCAGATGAAGAGACCCACAGGTAAACACTGGTCTGAGCTCCCAGAGTCCAGTCAACGTGAAGAAAGAGTAACAATATGAGCTAAGGGATCAAGAACACAATGGGGATGCCAACAGAAATATCTGATCTGAGCTAGTGGGAACTCACTAACTCTGAAATGACAGTCAGGGCACTTGCATAGGACCGAACTATATCTTCTGATGTGGGTGACAGTTGTGTGGCTTAGACAGTTTGTGGGTCCCTGCCACTGGGACTATTATTTATCCCTAAACCACTATTTATCCCTAGTGCGTCTCCTGAGTTAGGCAATTACTTTACAACAGATCCATGTTTACATCAGTATCATTTTCTCTATTACATTTCATAGCAAAAAAAGAAAGAAAAAAGAAAAGAAATTTACCTACCTCCTCTTCACTCTCTTTAGTTTCCAAAGTGATCCTTAAGACAGCAAAGAATGATACTAACGTGAGTTTATACTCACTACTTACTCTGTCAATAAAATTGCTCAAACTAACTCTAATTCTGAATTCCTTTTCATACTCAGTAAACACATATTGTTCTGACAACATGAGATAGTCAAAATTTAGGCGACATTATTACTTACAAAATTTGATAGGCATTACACATTCATATATCTAAGAACATTTCTAAAGCAACAATCTGATAATATGAGCAGATTCAAAATAAGGTGTTTTCCCATTAAATTTTTGTGAGTGAGTGCGCTTCAGACCTGATCTGTCTCTCTCATCTTAAATCCCATCTTTTTCAGAGCTGCAGCAACTCAATTCCAAAGCAGGGAAGTATGGCTTTGCCATTCTCATTATTTCTTTAAAATCTACATTCACAAACATGTACTCCTGCCTTTCTGTCCACGTTATCTCTAAAGTCTCTTGCTCATCTCCTCTCAGAAGAACTTCCAACAAAGGGCATATTCATTCCCCTGACTGGTGAGATATTAGACAAATCATCTGTCCATGAAAATCTAAATCAAAGTCAGACATATCAGAGACAGAAAGTACCTTCCACGGGCCGTCTATCTAAAATAGTGTGTCAGGTGAATCCTTATGGAAGGAGGCAGACAGACTGGATGTCTCAACCTTTTAAGGACAAATGGTAACAAAACGTGACTCCTGTAACACACAACTCTCAAAGTGACCACTGCAATTTTTATTTAATGTGTTCTAAGGGTTGTATTATTTACCCTGCTTTCATTGTTATTCCATTTTTTTCAGACAGCGTCCATTCAAAGCAGATGTTCTTTTGAAATGCAAAGCCGGTGAGAATTTGATGGTGTCTCATGAGAATAGGAATATAACCTAGTAATGGCACTCAAATGCTGTCCTTTCAGTCTTACGACATACTTCAACGACTTTATAGATTTTCAATAAAACTTGCTATGAATACTAATTTTGAGCAAAGTCCTGAATGATTATTATCCAACATAAAAGGAAACATTCCTATCTTAGAGATCTTAGAGTATCTGAAAGAAATTATAAACAGGTGCTTTATAGCAAAATTTTATTATGTGTTTAATCAATTCATTATTAAACAGTATAACTTGTAATGCCACCTAGTGGTTTTCTAAGTGGAAAAAAAAAGTCCCTTGTGTCTAACAGATACAGAATCAGGAACATGTGCTTACAAAGGCTCATCTAGTCTTATATATTAACATAGTCTCTCTGTATGTGTATACATAATACACATAAAAATGTGTATCCTGGTATATAAAACTCCAAATATCTAAAAGCATTCAACTGAAACAGAGAGAGGAGAAATGCACACCTTAAGTTCACTGTAGGTATGCAAGGTGTACACTGAATCAAAGAAATACAAGGGTGAAGAAAAATCAACAGGATCAATATGTATAAAGACGATCACATTTATGATGGGCCTAGGTGGTTCAGCAGGCAAGGGTGGTTGCCATGCAAACGCAAACCTGAAGGTAGGAATTCACTTCCCAGAACTTAAGTAGAATAAGAGAACTGACTCCATAGATCTGTAAGGTAACCTCTTCCTTTGTACCATAGCACTGAACCAACCTTACACACTATAAATAGAAATTGAATCAAATAGACATTTGTAGTATAAATCACTTTTCTTGTCAATGAAACTCTTAACTTTTGCTTCATATAAAATGACTAGGCATAAACATAAAGCTTGGATTTTGAAATGGGCTTTGTATTGTGGTGTTCTGACCAGAAGTCTCCAGGGAAGACATACAAGAATAGGTATCTTTAAGAAGCCCTGCAAGTAATGCCATCAATAATTACTAATGGCTGATTGCTGCTACTTTAAAACATCATGATTCAGACGCTAATTATTAAATGGCTTGAAACTGGATATGTGTAATCCGATATAGAATATATTGTTTTTGTATGGATTGCTTTGTGGCAGGATAGCCCCTTGTCAGGTGGCAATCTTTCATCCCACCTCCATGCCTGCTTTCCATATTAGATTTCTCTAGTATTCAAGCTTGCTTTCTTCTCATCTCCTTGAAATCTTTCCATATTACCTTGTCCATTTACACATTTGGCTCTACATAAAAGTTGATACTTTCACATGATATGTAGCAAACTGCTCCTGAACACTAAATCATCGTTTAAAAAAAATGCTCCTTAATATTCCCAGATATTTGAGTGTGTCTAACACCAAAGTTATTCCTTTGGCTCTCCAACGAAAAAGACGCGCAGCAAAATTTTGTCATCCAGCATCAATTAAATAACCAATATCTCAAAAGGTCAAATAAGAGTCTTTTACTTTTTACCATTTGGTGTCTTAAAACCTGTAAATACTTAAGTTCCATAAATTAAACCTATTTTGAAGACCCCTTCTCTCTCCCACACACTCGGTGAGTGACTATGATATTAGATGAAGAGTTCCTAATTTATCTTTCACACAGTGAAATAATTGCTTCCCCCTAATTCATCTCTTTTCTTCATTCTATAGTGTGATCATTTAAACTACAATAAAATGAATCAGAATTTAAAATATTAATGGCAGAAATGATAGGAAAAATGAAACATACAACTGAAAAGTGAAATGAGGTGACATATATTCCTAAAATTGAGATATGGTATATCCAAAGACATGATCAATGAAAACTGATGAGATAGAAATACCAAGAAAGTGTTACGAATATTAAAAGATGATAAACATTTTAATATGTATCTGATGATACTGTAAGCAAAATAAAGTAGTGAAACTGAAATAAGGCAAAGAATTTTAAGTGATAATTGTGAAATGGTAAACAAGACATACAAAATTTGTGACACTAGTATAGGAAGTAGAGAATAATCGATGGGGACCACTGCTGCATTCATGTGGGATGCGAGCAAAACAGAACTGTGCTTCTAGGAGGGACATAGTCAAAATATCCAAACCCTGTGTAGTAATTAACAAATTAATTGCCTCATGGAAGATCTTAAGGCTTTGTTATTAACTATAATTACATTGGAATCAGCCATCTAGGCATAATAGCAATTCTTTAGACGTTGGACCCTTACACTCCTTTGTTTCTATGTCACCACAATTTTAGAGAGCAGTTCTTTCAGTTGTTTTACCAGAGAGTGTGTATTTTCCTGAAGTTGTATGTTAATTACCCATTACAACTCTAAGAGTTAAGAATCCAGCTACCGCAATGCCACCCACTTGCTCTGCCTGTAGACAGATGGAGTTTATTTATCTATTGCTGTAGGATAAGGAAAACTATATAGTCAGCACTAAATAGAAACCCGTGGGAGAATAAGAAAGGGGTGTTCAACAGACCTTATGAAAAGTTAAATAAATGGGAAACAAGGATGTAGATCCTTACATTAGAGTGGAACAAAGCAATTCTTATGAGGCTGAGAACAATCTTGAATCCATCCCAATGAAAACAATGATTCAGGTCACTTGTCTGGGGAGGATGAGAGCGATGTGTTCCGGTTTGCTAGTCCTCCTCGAGGCAGCTGCATGGCCAGAAACAATATTGTTAATACAAACACTAAATGTCACTACTAAATATAGCACGGACTGATATAAATGCAAAAAACAATCGAAATGATAAGCGTGGTGAGTGTTTGTGTGCAGCAAGCTTAACTCCATCCTCGGTTGTTTTCTAACTATAATTCCCTGTATATATTAAATCACTGTGGGTATTTTAAAATGCAGAATGCATTAGAAGTGGTTTGTAAAGGAAAGTATTTTGAAAACCAGCTATACTCAAGACTAATTTTACACTATCTTGGACAACGCTTTCACATTAAATAATTGAACACTACAAGAAGAATTTTAGCCAAAAAAAAGAGAACAAATTAATTACTGGAATTTTCTAAATTTACAGGGTTTCCTTAAGATTTATTTTTTTTGCCTGAACTATAAAGGTTTAATTCTGTAAAAAGAAAAACATAAATAATTAAATACACTCACATATGTGTGTGTTTGGATTTGTAAGTGCAATAAACATAAATTAATGTTTGTATGTGTAGCTAAGGATAACACATAATCCTTAGGACAAAAATTTCTCTGAAACTAATGCTAACACAAGCAATCTAAATGTGAATTTTCTAGATATCTAATTCACTTATATTTCCCACTGAATATATTATAATAGCAGGTTTACTTGCATGGAAGATATTCCAAAAATAATAAGCAGATATATTTAACTGCTCTTGGATTATTTTCAGGTTTCAGGGAATGCATCTTAGAATACCCTTTAAGTATAAAACAATTGGATCAGTTATGTGAAATAAATACATTTGTTACAAAAATGGGGGTTTTCTCTTGTTATTAACCAGGTCATGCTGACTACAAAGAAAGTTGAAGTGACCTTCTAAGAAACAAGATGAGGATTCCTGTGATGATATCAAAATATTTGCGAACACTTCAGCAGAGGAATTGTGTTCTGAAATCTTGACAGTCATCATCCACTCATTTTTGTCTCGTGAACTATGTGCTCTACTCTTTTTCCAATGGGCAGATGATCACCAAGAGCTTCTATGACTCATGAATCAAAGTCACTACCAACGGGGAACTCACCTGCTCTTTGTTACAAGTTGGAAAAGGGAAATGTTTCTTATTGACCTAATTTGATTCAGGTGGCCTGCACGGAATCACTCAAATTTGGGAATGTGTGGCAGATGTGATTGGCTTAGCCTTCTTGAGATAATGTCACATATTGGACTAAGGAACTATTGTACTGTTAGCACAAAGTCACAAGGGACCTGAGGGCATATATTGATACTTAGCTCCAAAAGAAGGAATCAATCTATCCTAGGTGCTCCAAAAGAAGGAATCAATCTGTCCTAGGTATGCTTCAAATGTCTCCCACTTCAATGGGCACGATTACATATTATCCTTTTCCAAACATGCTTTTGTGCTAAGAATAAAATCTTTATACTATTGTTCTGACAAAGGTGCGCTTGAAACATAAGCTCAACCAAGTTCTTGTCTTTTACTCTTCTGGCATAGATGAGTTAGCAAAATCCCAACAATATCTCCTGCTGAAAGTTCCATTCTTGGCCCTTATCCAATTACATCATTTGAATTAGAGAACAGTGTCATTGTTTATAACAAATACATGTATGAGTTTAAGGAAAGGAGATCCATCAGTAATGTTTTCTTATCTTTTTGAAAGTTTTTCCCCTGATGTTCTTCTGACTGATCCAAGAAGTAAATTAGAAGAATTTACAACAGAGGAAGAAAAACTAAAGGAAAAAGTAAATGTGTGTGTGTGTGTGTGTGTGAGAGAGAGAGAGAGAGAGGGAGAGAGAGAGAGAGAGAGAGAGAGAGAGAGAGAGAGAGAGAGAATGCATATGCATGTGCTACCATTGTGCTATTGTGGACTACTTTCTTCATTTTAACTAATCATTATTGGAGAAAACAAGCAAAATCTAAATCTAATAGGAAAAACTTTGATCCCTTCCCCTTATGTTCTGCCTATCATGTAATCCCCATGATATTCTGCAGACTAGAATTCCTAAATATTGTCACTGTGAAAAAATCAAATATGAAATAATAATTGTAACATGACCTCTGGTTTGAACGTATTCTCTTTGGACTTCTCAGTGTTCTGTTCTGTTTATTCTAATTATCAAAAGTGTTTTGAAACATGAAACTTGCCATTTATGAATAGTAAAACAGATACTATTTTCTTCCATACAGAAGTAACCCTAAGTCTGCAAATAATTATTCTAAGAAATCTGTCTGCTGGTGATACACATTTTCCATAATTATACAACGCATGCATTGTTTCTGGAGTTGGAAGTATAATGTTTAAACAATTTTTTTCTAATCACAAGTGTAGTCACTCAGATTTTATAAGGTCTAATCTTATAGCCAATGAATAAATATCTCCATGACCCCAACACAACAGTATTGCAATATGCTGAATGAATATTTCCCAGAAAGTCCGATTGTTCCTTTGGTGTATTAAGAGAGAATGGATGAATGTGTATTCCTTAAAAATGCTGATTCAATCTTTATTAATGACAAAAGGTCATTCATAGTATATTTGCTGATAAGAAGTAAGGAATGCATAGTTGTACACATTTTTGTTTTCAAGGTTTTAGAATGTTTCATTCTAAATTGGGGGTCATTGCTTTCCTTGAGAAATACATGCTCATAATATTCTTAGCTTTTCAGTATAGTTTTTCTTCATTGTAGGTTAGGAGTGGTATTTGTTAAATTTGTATTTTATTTGGGTGCAAGCATGTACATATTTTATATGGACGTAAATGTTTATGTCAGGTATGTGATGTGCATGGGGAGCCCCGATTTGCTGTCTTCTGTTTTTCTCATTCACTCTCTACTTTGTTTTTCCAAGCAGAGAGTCTCAATTGAATTTAAAATTGCCTATAAGAGTAGTCCAGCTAGCCAGCTTGTTCTGTAAATTCTCTTGCCTCCAGGGGAATGCTTTCTTAGATTACAAAGAACAACCATACCTGCCAGGCATATACACACACACACACACACACATATATATGTGTGTGTATATGTATGTATGTATGTATGTATATGTGTGTGTACATATAAGTATTATTATTTATTTGTATATGTGCATATGAACATATATACATACATTTATGCATGTGTGTATTATACATATGTATATGTATGCATAAATATATTCCAACCCCAGTTCTCCCTCCAACCCCTCCACCCCACCCCCAAAGAGTAAGATCTCCCATGGGAGTAAACAAAACCTGGTCCATTAAGTTGAGGCAGGACCAGGCCCCTCCCCTCAGTATTAACCATAAGCATGGCACACCACCATAGGGAATGGGCACCACCAACAAGCTAGCTCATGCGACAGAGATAGATCCTGGTTCTACTGCCAGGGGCCTTCAGATAATCCAAGCTTCACTAATGTCTCCCATATGCAGAGGACCTAGTTCGGTCCCATGCAGACTCTACAGCTGTCAGTCTAGAGTTCATGAGTTCCTATGTACTTGATTCAGCTGTCTCTGTAGATTTTCCCTTCATGATCTTGACCTCCCTTGCTCACATTCTCCTTCCATTCTTCAGCTGGGTTTCCGGAGGTTGGCATGATGCTTAGTTGTAGATCTCTGCCTCTGGGTCCATCTATGATCAGATGAAGACTCTATAATGACAGTAGGGATATTCAGCAATCTGATTACAGGGAAAGGCCAATTCATGCACCCTCTATACTATTGTTAGGAATCTTAACTGGAGTCATCCTTGTGAATTTCTGGGAATTTCCCTAGCATCCAGTTTCTCCTTAGCCCTGTAACAGATCTCCCTATCAAAATATCCCTTGCATTGCTCTCCCATTCCACCCTTTCCCCAACTCAACCATTCCATTTCATCATGTTCTCATCCCTCATCCTCTGCCTTTAATTGCCCCACCCCACTCCCAGTTTACTCAGGAGATCTCATCTAATTCCCAGGGCAACCCTTGCATCACTCTTAGGGCCTCCATGTCACCGAGCTTCTCTGGAGCTGTGGTTTGTGGTCTGGTTATCCTTTGCTGTATATCTAGTATCCTCTCATAAGTATGCACGTATCATGTTTCTATTTCTGAGTATGGGTTGCTTCACTCAAGATTTTTTGTTTTGTTGTTTTGAGGGGAGATTGCAAAGCCAAAGGGCAGAAGATAGGGAGATGAGTGGTTTCAGGAAGCTTAATGTGAAATCCCAAAGAGTCAATAAAAATTTTTTATAAAAAGAAATGTCTTTGTTTGATGTAGGAAGCCTTTGGGTTAGAGTGGAACTCTCTATATGGCAGCGTTTTTTCCCTTAGAAGACTTCGGTTTCTTAATCATAATTCATGGGAGAAAGAATGTGGACCTAGAGTCTAAGTAACCAAGGTATTCTATTCTCATCCTCATATTTAGCCAATGCTGGGGTACATCTCCTGCCCTCCCTGATTTTGATAACTAAGAACGCTAATTGTCCTTCCATATTTCTGCACACACCACCGGAATATAACACCACACATAAGAGTAGCTAGGGCAGCGACAAGAAAATAATTCACTTAATGATATTCACTCAGTATTTTCAACTACTGCTTAATTGGCATTTTAAAATTATTTAATATATTACATTATGAGTTATCTGTAATAACATTGCATATAAAATATGTTTCAAAATGAAACCATTTGTTCCATATAAACTCCGAAGTTTGTAGAATGCATGATTTCTCAGGCATACATTATACTCCAATACGCCATCATGGGGAGTCCTGGGTTCCCACCCTAACTGAGTTCTGAATCCCCTGAAATGCAAAGGAAACTGTCCAAAATAAAACACAGAATAACAACCAAATAAAACATTGGCAAAGTGGTCTTGGAGACTATTTCAGTCAAATTAAGTAGGTACTTTTAGTACTCATGAGATAAAGTACACATAGAAAATCTTTGAGAAACTTGGGCTTAGCATTTTCAACATATCTGTTGATTTTTATTTGACAGTGTGCCATATGAAGAAGAAATTTAAACTTGCAACCTGGCAATCACCAAAGCATTCTTCATCGTAATTTAAGTACTGCACATGCTTTCCTTTCAGAAACCAAAATGCACTTAGTTACTCCCAATTGTGAGATCACTGTCACAGGCTTGAGGCCCAACTGTGTCTGCAATTCTCACAAACCAGAAACCCTCTACATAGAGACCTTCCGTTTTATTGCTGCAACATTTTACCTTACATGAACTTCTCTCAGGTTTTACTAAAGAAGTCTACACAAGTCAGTAGTAACATTTAAGTTTTATTTTTTTATTAAACTGTTTTCTAAAATGAGGATATCACAATATACAATGAATTAATGAAGAAAAGGGGGATTTTCCATGAGTTCATTATTGCATAGTATAAACACGATTAGCTCAACACAGCTTTGTAAATGGAAAGAGGATTAGAGGATTTTTTTACTAGGCTTAAACATGCTTTTTTGGAACTAAAAAAATGTCATTATCGAATTGACCAAACTGTACAGTTATGTCACATTCTGTGGGAGTATGAATGAACTGAAGATTTCCTTCATAAAAAACTAGATGATTGTTTTTAGTTCAATTCTTTCCTTCTTAAGTTTGATAACAAATCTTCAATTATTCTGCCTTAAATGAATTATGACCAACGATATATTAATATGTGCCCAAAAGTTTCAGAATATTTATCATTATAGGGATTATTTATACTATTTTACTCTGAGCTGTGTTTGGGAAGTGATTTGATATCAAGGTCCAATTTCCTTCTAATAGGGTTTTGTTCATAATGGGACATGTGCACTTGTGAAGGAGGGGTCAAGTTAAATGCCTCCAGGAAGACTCTGCCTATGGTTCCTCAATTCTCAGTCAAGCCCCATGGTAAATTACTGTTTATTTTATAGCTCTTCATGTTTCTATGTACAGGAATTTGTTAGAAAAATACCTCAAGTCTCTTTTCTCCACAAGTTATACAATTTCTCTAAGGGTAAAGGAGTGTGATTTCTGATTGGAGACTGAAGGGGAAAAAAGAGCCAGACATAGGGAACTTAGCTCCTTTTCCTTTAGAGTCCAGGATCTGTCCACAAAATAAATTTTACAGGGATAACTTCAGTGGAGGAAGTTTGTGGTTTTCTAGCTCTGTCTGCAACTGGGTGAATAAGTGGCATTCTTTGATGCAGTTTTAGCAAGCTCTGTCTTCAAAACTAGCTTTTCTGATGAATAGTAGTGATGTGTTTATTTCCTTCTATTGGACTCCTGTGTTTTAGTCTCCCTTTCTCATGTTACACTATATATTTATTGATGAAGCATCTTGTTTTGGCCTTCTGAAATTTTCATTCCTCCATTTCTTTCACGTGGCTTTCATTCTAGGCAGAACATGTCGATTCCACTGCCACAAATAAATTGATTAACAGGTTCAAACATAGGAAATAGCCAGTAAATATTTTGGACTAAATAAATTAAAAGTACAGTAAGGATAGCATAGGAAAAATTCATTGGATTGATATGATAAGCCTTAAATATCCAATAATGCTATTCTGTAAGCATGTTTCCGTCTACTGCAATACTAATATTAAAAGAGACAAATCAGGTTGAACAGAGAACCAATTCCAACCCACAACCTTCTGAACTTACTCCAATTAGGGAGACATTTTGAGGTAATAAACACCTTCTGAGATATGTGAGGCAAAAAATGTTTGTTTGTTTGTTTGTTTGTTTTATATCAGAGAGTTCATCTGTATGTCTATCTGTGACCTTTTGTGTGATTCTTCTGCCTGTGTCAAGTGAGAGATATCAGAGTTTTATTGGTGATAAAAGAGACCCACTGGGGCCATCATGAGAAACAAACATCCTTTCAAACATACATATTCTCAATCTTCTAGCATGGCAACATTTGGTTGAAAACTGCTGTTAGTTTCTTCAGGGTCCTAGTATACAAACTATACTGACTTGAAAAGATTAAAGCAAACAGATTAAAAAGTGTGCATTGGTTGGTGTATATGTCTTGGTGGTTGTGCACAGACATATTCCAGTAATTGTTTTAAACAGTTTTAATATTAAAATAAAAAAGTAATTGAAGGATCAATTTGAAATTGCTAATGTAGGCTTAAAAGAAACCTACATTGGTTAGGCAGAAAATTTTAAAGAATTATCAACATTTATTTGTTGAAGTATTCATTTAAAAACAAAAGAATCATCCAATATTTTATATCTAATGACAAAAAGTAAAGCTATTCCAGGTTACAACAGATATCTTAGAAACCGAGCAAAACATTTTTCATTTCCTATCTCTCCAAAAAGGAAAACAACAATAATATACTCGTGTTTAACTTCCTCTGAGATTTGGTAAAATATTATGTAAACTTCAACCTGCACATTGCTTTGGTTTTCTTTTCCTGAACTGAACATGACCTTGTCCCATATTCCATCTTCTTGCTCAAAATTGAGAAATTAGTGATTTATTGCACCCTGTCACTCTGGGATGAGGAAACCTACTGTAAATGATGTTGCACTTTGTCCCATCCTGTGGAGTGTTGAACAAATATTTCTCTTTTCTTACCTCTTTTTGTATTGTTTCTTCAGTGGTATTCCTAAGAGATGCCAACTCAACATGAAACTTTCTGGCACAGAGATCTTCAAATGATTTGAAATACCCAACTACACTTTTGTTTTAAGATCACTGCTCACGATCAAATCCCTCAAGCCTACAGGAAGAAGCTATTAAAATAGATTCCCTAAGTGTTCATTTTAAGTGGGTCAGAAGATTACACAATATGAAATCACACACTAGAGCTCTAAAAATGATTTATGTTTTCTTACATTTATTAATACTAATAATTCTGAAAGCTTTATAGAAGAAGAAATGGCCTTGAAAAAAATCATGTCCATCTGTGGCCATATGGGGTTTGTAAAGATTCCTTATACTCTCAGTTTTATATTCTCATTTCTAAACATTATATGTAGTTTAGTTTTTATCTCAAACATAAGCTTTCCTTTCCTCTTAGACAGATAGTTATTCTTTACATTGGCAAATAAAATGTTAGAGAACAGGGAAGGTGTGATATATAGTCAGGAAAAATAGTTGCAATTAGCTTGTAAACTAATTTAAAATGACTTTGAAACAATACTTTGCAACAAAGTTAAAGGTAACAATCCCAAGTACAGTTCATGAAGATCCGTGTTGCTGTAAGGTATGTGTATACTATGGATCTTTAGTAAAAGTATGCTATGCCTGGCCTGCATATACTAAACAATCTAAGTTTAGGGCCTTGATCCATGTAGCAGAAACAGAAGAGAAGAATGGGGACTTAACTCTATGCTTTTATAAACAGTGAGTATCTGGAGAAGGAATTTGGCAATACGCAGCAGAGAAACTATGCCATTCCAATAACCAACCATGTATCAGTAAGTTTACATAGTCTTGATGGAAATTTTCTACTCACTTAGTCTTGTGTCTACTCTTGAATGTAAAATCTTGTCAAACAAACAAACAACAATAAAACATTTTCTTTGGAAATTTTCTCATCCCTTACAGCTCAATTGGCAGGCTATCTAACTTTTAGTTTATGTTACATTATTTGGAAATTAATGCAAAGATTTTAGAATTTTAAAAGGCTTTCACATTCAAAAGAGATAAATTATTTTCAATGGATTTCATAATCTGTAAATTCAAAGAAATTACAAAAACTCTTTTTCCTTTTATTGAATTTTTGATATACCTGTTGATTAAAAGCATGCTTCAAATCTATAAAATATCCATATTTTCAACATTATATTTTTAAATTTTATTTCCATATCTTCTTTCAAACATGCATGTTTTCACTGAACGGTAAAAGTTCTGCATTGTTTGTAGGAGGAGGCCGCTTATTCTTCCTGGCTGCCTGGCTAGCTTAGACCTGAAATAATCACACAGAAACTATATTATTTAAAGCACTACCTGGCCCATTAGCTCTAACTTCTTACTGGCTATCTCTTACATATTAATTCAACACATCTCCATTAATCTGTGCATTGCCATGTGGCAGTGGCTTACCGGCAAAGTTTCAGCATGTGTCTCTCTGATTCGGCCCTCCTTTCTCCCAGCATACAGCCTAGCTTTCCCCACCTAGTTCTGTTCTTCTGTCATAGGCTCAAAGCAGTTCTTTATTCATTAACCAATAAAAGCAACACATAGACAGAAGGACCTCCCACACCAATCGTTCATTTATTAAATTGTCAAGAAGACAAAGAATACATGAATTTTCTTGAGTATGCACATGGACAAAAGCAAACACTCCAAAAAAATTTCTGATAGGTATGGCAGTCTTTGCATATGCAGTATCATTTTTGCAGTACAAATAAGAATAATCCCCAGAGGCTAAAATGAAAAACCTGTAGTACAAAAAAAAATGTAAACTGTCTCTCAAGCTCTAGACATACCTGGAACATTGACTATTAATGGCAGTCACAGCAGTGGACTTCAGGGCTTGTCATGCGTCAGCTATTGCCTCCAAGAAAAATGTAGGAAAAAGCTTCTTGGCTCTCCAAGTAGCTGAAAAGAAATAGTATCATGGGGTGTTCTGGTTTCCCTATGCTTCTATGACAAAGACCATGACTAAACACAGCTTTAGGGAAGTGAGGTTTGTTTTGGCTTACATATCATAGTCTCTTGTTGGGGGAAGCCCAGGCAGCTAGTCAAGGTAGAACTTGAAGCAAAAACTCTGGAGGGAAACTTCTTTCTGGTTTGTTCAAATACTCATGTTTTCCTGACTTTCTTTTTATCTTTTCTTTCTTTCTTTTTTTCTTTCTTTTTTTCTTCCTTTCTTTCTCTCTTCCTTTTTCCCTCCTTCCTTCCTTTCCTTATTCTATATCTTCCTCCCTCCCTCTCCCCTTTTGCTTTCTTTCTTTTATATTTTATTCACTTCACACTGTCATATATGAACACTGCCTCAACATCATTCCTAATCCTCTTTCCCTCTTCCAGCTTCTTCTATGACCTTCCTCTTCTCCCCCAAAATCTTGTTTGATCTATTTATTCATGACATACAATTTACTGATTCTATTTGGCATTGCTTATATTTGCATGTGGCTAGTACTGACCAGTTGAGATAGCCCCATTTATTTCTGAGTTCATCCCTATAGGAAATATACTTACATTTTTTAAGAAACCATTGATTCCCAGTACTCATCCTACATTGGTGGGCTTATGTGGAATTCCCCCTGTCCAATTCTGCCTGTCAAACCGGAGTCTTGTTAGCTCGCTTTATTTTACAGCACCAAATGTCTTTTTCAGAAAATGATAATAACCATAGTGGACTAGGTCTTCACTTATCAGCAAACGATCAAGGTAATGAACTTACATGCCTGCAATCTAATCTGGTCGATCCCTCAAGAGGATTACTTACTCAGGTGATTCTAGGTTATATCGAGTTTAAAGTTAAAGTCAGGTAAGATAAAAAGACATTCATATAATGATTAAAAAATAATGTAATGTGAATGGAGCATTAATTAGACCCAATCTTGACTAGTACCAAGTATAACTGACAAAAAATAATGGTACCAATCATCTTTTAGTAAAATCTTGGGCTGTTAAAAATGATACTGAAATTATTTAAAATTGAAAATATCTAAAGAAAGAAAATATCTGTGTGTAATGTTTTCCAGCAATAGACATGAAGTATAATAAAATGGCAGTAATGCATACTATAACAAAGGAAGGCTGGAAATAATAATAAATCCTTACTTAATGCAAAAACTATTTTATGCGAATATAAAAAACTGAATTTTAAAAGACCTTTTCTGCTTATGTTTCAAAGAGGTTGATAATCAATGTATGACCCTGCTGTGCTCAAAGGCTGAGCTAAAGCAGCACAGTGCAAAAGCTGGGACTCAAATAGTAGAATCTCATAGGAATTTTCCCTTTAGGAAGAGAGGATTCACCTTTTTTGTTGTGTGTTGGGTGTAAATGTGTGCAACACCCACATTATTTGGAAATATATCAAAAGTTGGTTAAACAGATTCAGGCTGAAGAGATTTATTTTGTCAATCTGTCATAATTTAGCTAAGTTGTTTATATTCCACTGATAGTTAATTGATAGTTAGCTTGCACCACGCCACAAATCCCTGTAAACTCATTAACAGAAAGTTTACAGGAGACATGTCTCTCATATGAATGAGTTGATTTATGTCTGAATTCTCACATAGAGAAAGAATATAATTAAGCACCCAACTGACTTAGAGTGAGCAAATGTGTTTTATGTACACTGTGTCATTTCTTAATACAGATGTTGGAGTATGTGTTTTATTTATATATGTAATAATAAATCTACAGTAAGGCTAAAAACAAACTCAAATGTTCGATGCTCAAATAAAATAAGACAGATCTACTGACTTGATAGTTAAGGGTTAGAGTCAGTTCCCAGTTCAAGCGATGTGGAAACGACACATTTGGGCTACTTACCGGTTTGATGGATCGCAATAAACTCTGTTACAACTAAACTGGTCAGTAAATAGTCTTTAAGAGCAGTCAGAGAGAGAAAAGAATCAAGATCAAGTCTTCCTTTTCATTACCTCAACAGGAAAAAATGTATTTCCCATTGTAAGGGGGATGCAGCTTAGTGGTGGTTAAATTGCCTATTATGCATAAACTTCTGCCTTGGATATCCAACACCACAATATTCTTTTTGATTAATAAATTCAAGTCTTTTAAAGGCTATAAAGTGTTGCTAATAACATATAATTAAACAGATTCATTCTCTCTTCAGTAAGTAAATCTGGTACACATCCATCAGATTCTTAAGAACAATATCCCTCTAATTACATGGTTTTGGGGAAAGTTGGCCTCCCTCTGGTCCTGTAATTCTGAAACCAGCAGCCTTCTTCTCTGAGGTTTCAATAGTGTGAGCCATTCTTCCTTTGAATTGTCTAGACATTGCTCTTCTTCACATTTCCAAGACTCAAAATTTCCCATCCACTACTGTCTTAAGCATAATTTTGTTAATTTTTATGGGTTTATTTTTACTTATTTTTTTGAGAATTTCATACAATATATCTAATGACATTCTTTCCTCTTCCTAACTATGATCAGAACCTGACCCTACCTTACCCTATCCAATTTCAGGTTGTTAACAAACAAATAGCAAAAAGAACAAAAGCACAAAAAGTCGTGGGGTCTGATTTCTGTTGGTGAGCTGCTCCTGAGAACGAGGCCTTCCCTGGAGGTGGTTGACATACTCAAAGTCATCCCTTTGAGGAAAAGAGTTGTTGTGCTTTCCCAACAGCTGTTATTTCCAAATCCACATATTTAAGGGCATACCAAATTTCATGATGGACATTCTCAGTGATTAGAGTAAGAATAGAGACTCATACATCTTGGTTCTGATATAGTACATTTCAACAAAGATGTATATGGAATAATGAATATGTCTACCTCGCATTCATATTGTATTTTGTCTTCATTCTTAAAAACACATTTCACTTATGAATTTCTGCTATTTTCTGGTACTTTGTTTTATATAGTACCAATGTAGGAAGATATGTTTCCACCCAATGCGAGTGTTCTTCTTAAGGATATTTAATGCTGTGATTTTTTTTAACCCTGCATCAATTCTTCTAATATTTTTGGTTTTGTACTCATCTCAAATAAAAAGGAAGTTTTATGCTTTTAATCCCAAGTAACAGTGTAATTAATAATCCCACACATAAAACACTAACTCTGCTTTTAGGCAGAATTATCAAAAGATCAAGTGTGTCTAACCTTTGCCAGTGAATTTTACGTCTCATTAAATCTAAAGATTGCTTTACTTGAGAGTCAAACATTTTAAGAACCAACTGTCACTGAATCTGGCATGTTAAGTAACTCTTTGAATATTATTACCCTTGAAAAAAATCCAATTATTTTCAGAGTTAATTTTTGTTTATATTTTTGAATTCAAAATGATAGTCTTTCTAGTGTAATTTGATAGCTTAAGTATGCAATACTGTTCAAATCATAAATCTAATACAGATGGTTATGTATTTGCCATTAATCTCCACTATTGTCAACTTTCCTTGGAATTCAGATTATTCTCAGCTCTGAATTTTTACAGTGGAATAGTAAAGTAGCCGGCTTTCAAACAGGGAGGATATATTCGGTATAGTCCCAAATCCCTCTGTTATCATGTCTCTGTTCAGTCCGTCATTCCTCCTTTAAAATTTAAAGTTTCCATTCCAAAGCTAAAACAAAAATTGTTTACATGAATAAAGTCTGCCTGAAAATGGATTGGGATGGAACACTTCAGTATCCGTTGTTTTGATGAGGCTTTTGTAACTTTTCTGTTTACCCCATAAAGATCTAAAGGCAGCAATATTGTTGTCTACATAAAGTAAGACTGCTTCAAGCCTTGAGACACCTGCACTTTTCATTTTATGGTATAATCAATTCTGTCTGCACACAGCCATGTGGTAATACACAGATTTATACAGATGGGTTAGTTTAAGATATGAGTTAGCCAGAAATATACTTAGTCTATTGACCAAACAGTATTGCCAATAATATAGTTTCTTTGTGATTATTTTGGGGCTGAGCAGTTGGGAAATAAACAAGTAGCTTTTTGCAACAGATATTGATGATAGATTATCATAGATAATTTGGTAGATATATGATAGATATATGATAGATAGATAAATAGATAGATAATAGTCAAAGATAGACAGAGAGATAGAAAGTATTGCAATAGAAAGCGTTCACTAAATTTGCAGTTATCAATCTCTAATGTTTATATGTATTACATTTATGATTGTAAGCATGTGTACACTCAGTTGGTTTGGGTAACACAGTATTCCCAGTAGAGATGAATTGGTGGATTTAAGATTACAAATATATTTACTCAATGGTCTGGTTTGGGCAGTGTAATTTTTTTTCCAGAAAACATATATATTTGATCATTTTCCCTTCCACCATCACCTCCCAAATTCCTACCACCTCTCTGCCTACATAACCTCGAGGTCTTGCTGTATCAAAAACAGAAACAAAAAAAAGATACACCTCATAAGTGAAAAACTAACTAAAACAAACAAAACAGCCAAGATACAGTTTTGGTTTTCTGCCACAGTCTATGCCTGTATACCAGTCCTTTTGTGTTTGGAAGACTGTGTTCTATTGGTCAGTGTCTCACTAAGCCCTAAAATAGAAGTTTTTTCTTGAATTAGATAGATGCATACAACTGGACAATGTGCAGAGTGAGAGACTTTGGAACACTCAGTCCTACCCAAAATGTCTTCATCAAATCTCTCCCATTAATGCTCAGGAATTTTAGCACAAGAGGAGGGGAAACAATCCTAAGAGTAGAGAGATGGTGAATGTCTCCATTTTTATTTCCATTAAGATAAGGCACTGGATTTAGATTATTATTCATATAATGACCCTGCAGAATCACTGTTTCTGCTCTAAAATTTCTAAATAATTCTTGATTTTACTATTTGAGTCCCATACTTGATTTAAGTGGTATGTCTTCTTTCTGTTGCAATAATAAAATGCTTTCATGGAAGCATTTAAGACAGAAAGGGTTTGTTCTAACTCATAGTTCAGATCAGGATAACAATGGAATATGGAACTTAACACAGCTGGATTCATTACTCTCAAGGCGGAAAAGCCAAGGGTGGACAAGTCATGTCGGTGCTTAGCTTACTTCCTCCATTTAATAACAATCAGGAACGCCTGCATTGGAAACAGTCACCCACAGTTTACACAGGTCTAAGCACGTAACTAAAAACATAAGATGAATGCCCCCAGGGTCTTGAATGGAGGCTACTAGGTAATTCCCCACAGGTATGCCAGAGGGCTGTTTCTCAGTTAACTCTAGTTCTACCTTAATGACTCTCAGTACTGACCATCACAGTATCCATCTATTATTTTAAATAGAGTTCTTCCCTATGACATATTTTCAAAACTAGGAAATATATATGTAAACCCAGAACAAACGTAATTTTTTGCTATGACATATTTATTTTCCATCATCGTATAAATGTCTCGTTACTTTTGCCAAAAATTTAGCCTTAATTGAGGGCTGCAATAACTAGTAAGTAACCTAGTAAGAGGCCTTACATTTGCTCTTCACTTCTGTTCAAAAAGTATGGATAACACAACCTAAAATAATCTTTTTCTTTTTATTGTAAAATAACTCCAGGATTGTTTTAGCAAATCTCATGTGCTCATTCAACATCTGGAAAGGCAAATGGTCAGGGGATCATTGATGTTTTCCTTGAAAAGTTATTATTAGCCTTCTATGAGGTCATTGCTATATTTAAAATTTTGTAGATATTCAATTATGTATGCAAATTTTGCATTCCAGAAAATTCCATTAAAAGACACAACAAAACATTATTTTCTTTCAAGTAATGGAAAACAATGTTATGCATATTAATTTAATGTATTTTTGATTTATTATTCAGTGATAATCAAATAAGTAACCTCAAACTATTTACATAGACCAGTGTTTCACTTTATGGCTTACAATGAAATTTATTCAAATAATAGAATTCGGTTCTGAAAAATAAATTAAATACAAATATTTTCACTAATATTTTAAGGAAATTTTACTTGAATAATAAATTTCCTATACAATTGTCTTGACTTTATTAGTTCATACCCTATCAAGTTTAACTAAACTAGGAAATATGTCTGCCCAAAAAGTTTTTGTTAAGGAACAAAATGCCATGATGTTAACTAATGTGTTTATAAAATTTCTAAATGAAGCACGGGAAACATACATTTCCAGGAAACAAAAAAGAGAAGTACCAAACAAGAAAGTAATATGCGAAAGAACACGAATAAGTAACATGTGTGTCTATGGAAACAAAAAGAGAAGTACCAAACAAGAAAGTAATATGCGAAAGAACACGAATAAGTAACATGTGTGTCTATGGAAATACATTGAAAAACCTTGCCTTGCTAAGTATCCTATTTTGGGGGCTGATATTGAATCTAATCTTTGTTTTCCAACAGCTTTAAGTAGTTCAATTATGTTTTAATAATACTGGGAGGCATCTGAAACCCCAAACTGCAGTGCTGGAGAAATCCTTGTCAAATGTAATGAACGTTAAATGGAAGTGTGGAAAGTTTCTAAGCACTGACAATGTTGACCTCAGCCTCAGCTCTGAGAACTGCAATAGAAGGAAGTTACCCTCACTCTGCTGCACCTCAGGAAGAGTCTGACCACGGATGAGGACTTCCCCATTTGAGTCCAGATTCACTCTCTCCTGCTCTTCTGATCCCTGTCAGACGTGTGGCTAAATTCTCATTTACCTGTGGCAAGAGGAAAGCCAGATCTTGCCCCATTTGTGTTAGCTTGACCAAAGTAAACAGCCGAATACAACATTCTCAGGCTCCAAAATGATTAGCTAGCTCTCTGCTCACTCCTCTAAAATTACTAGACATGGAAATGAATAGATTTTGTCCAGCTGACAAAGACATCCCTTGATGGCAAATTTAACTCCTACTGTAAATCATCCCGACTATTTTTTGTCTACTGCACTTCATAAAATTTTAAAGCAATAGTGTTCTGCCAAGACACTCCTCAGAGCAGGATGCAGGCTTGGATAAGTAAAATTCCTTACGTACTCCTGTCTTTCAAAGAGGAAACATAAAAATGTGTATCTTATAAAGAGATGAGAGCACTTGTTTTTTTTACAAGACATTCAAAGGCATAGCATCTTAAATATACAAATTCCAACTATGAAATCCTTATAAATTTTAGAAAGTTTTTTCGGAATTGCCTCAGTTTGAAATGAACACTGATTTAATACAATTTAATAGTGGAATTGTTAAAATTTATTGAGTACACAGGCACATAAATGCGCACTTGTGCACACATACGCACGCACACACAAAACCCTGTTTATTGATATATATATCACAGAGAGCTAGGCAGAAAGAGGAAGCCTTTTGGTAAAGTTAACTAATACTGCTGTTATTATAACCTTTCGGTGTTAGCTATTCTTATTTTGTTTCAGTTTTGTCATCATTGTTTTAAGCTATTGTCATCTTTCATTTCTGAGCCTGTGACAAACAATATTGAGTTTGGAAAAGGGGGAAAATTTAACTAGCTGGTTGTGGGGACATCACTGGACATGATTTACACTGAGACTTGAGAGTCTACATAACAATATCAAGAAAAACAATTTATAATATATGATACTGCAAGTTGTCAGAATAAAACAAAAATTTCTCCAAATTATGAGCATATCTTAAGATTTATGGATTGAGAATTATTATACAGCTTTAAAAAAATAGGATAGACTGGATTTTTAAAAGAAAATTGTGGCTACCCTCCCGCACAAGCCTCACTGAAAAATCTAGTTCATGGTTCGTTGGTAACTAATTTGTAAGAAAGACAAATATATTGCTCATTTATTCATTTGCTCATTGTAACAGTAGATCATTAAAACTTACTAGCTACAGACAGGTTTTCTTTGAATTACTAACCTCTTTTTAGTCATTGAATAAATAAGCAATAGTATCTGATCTCAGAAAATAATCATTAAATTTAGATAATAAGCTACAATGGAAAAAGTGGATAAATTAGGTTATATTAGACACTAAATACCATAATTACTTTTCTTAATGTTGAAACAAAATACCTGAGGAAGGAAATATATGAAAAGAAGAAAGAAAGGAAGAATTTACTTTTCAAGACTTCAGAGTACAGTCAGTTCTGGAAAGAAAGGAGTCTAGATAGGAGTCTGAGATAACTGGCTACACTGTGTCCACAGTCAGGATATAGCAAGAGATAAATATTGGAGCACAGCTTTTCTCTTTGTCTTTCAGTCTGTGCTACCTCTCCACAAGATAGAGATGTCCACATTTAGTGTTGACATTGAAACCTGTCTAGAACCACCCTCACAAATACCTTCTGAGGCTTATAGTGAGTACAAAGTTGACACTGAAGATATATGTGTGTATGTATATATGTATGTGTCATCTAGCTGTACTATATATAGCTATGCATATATATGCAATATATGCATATATGCGTGTGTATAGAGATATATATGTATGGCTGTGCCAGGAACCAATATTCATAAACAAGACTATTCCAGAGTCTTAAATATGGAAGACACCGGTACTTCTTTGAGTCGTGAATGACTCTCATGGTTAGTTAACATGGCTGTTAGGTCATGGGTCTTGTGATGGAAAACAACAGTAGATATAGTGCACGAAAGTTCACAAAACTATTTCATAGATTAGTATCAAAAATTGGTTGTGCTTTATGCCTCTAATTAGTCTCAGGTAATTTTTTTTTAAGAAAAACGCTATAAACATTTATTTTATTTTATTGTATACAATTGAAATAATCTCTCTAATGAAAGGCTCTCATCCAGTTTTGGAACATTTCACAAGTAACTCCTGACACCATCATTTTAGGTTATTGTCTTCAAGTTCTGTGTTTAATTGGGAGAAGTGCCATAATGAAAAGTCACTCTTAGGGCTGGAGAGATGGCTCAGTGGTTAAGAGCGCTGCTTGCTCTTCCAAAGGTCCTGAGTTCAATTCCCAGCACCCACATGGTGGCTCCCAACCATCTGTAATGAGATCTGGTGCCCTCTTCTGGCCTGCAGGCATACATGCAGAATAATACTGTATACATAATAAATAAATAAACCTTAAAAAAAAAAGAAAAGTCACTCTTACTTCAGTAAGATCCTTTCACATAGATGTGGTACAGAGATCATATTGTGGTGATTTAATTGTGTGCAACATAGTATGTAGAACTGAAACACAAGAAACCAGAAAACAAACAAACAGGATTAAGAATTTGACTTTAATAAATGTTTAACATGATGGGGCTTCTCCTTATAGTTGAAGCTTTTAGACTATTTACTGCAAAATGAGGGAAAGTGACTATTTGAGATTTTTAGTAAAAAATATATTCGCATTGAAATCTTTCATTTTTGATAAGTGATACTTTATTGTAGGAGGAAATACATACTGTCTAACTCAGAATGAAAGCATCAGAAAAGCAGGGAAAAAAAGCCTTCTTGGAAACATTGAATTTGTTTCAGAAACAGTATGCGACAGTGTTGCGGTACAGCTGCATTCAGGAAAGCAATCTTCTCTGTAAATTCCTTCTAGCTCTCATAGCTGACTGGCTGATTCTGCCTTCCATCCACAGAGATTATTTTATGTACATCTGACAGGAAATAAAATAAGCTAACCTCTGCTCTACCTGCACACTGTACATTGCTTCTTCCACTGGTACATAGATCCAGGTGTTCCTGACAACTCCCAGCTTTCACATGTCAGAATGAAAAGTCACAGGGCATAAGGAGACTTGAGGTTGAGACAAGTTCAATCAAACAACGAGGAGCAGCCCTGAGTGTAAATGTGAAAAACAGCAGGGACTGTGTATTACAGCACAGGCAGTTTTCGTGAAGGGATTCCCATCTTTCTTTCCTTTGCAGGAAGACTGTGGTCAATCCAATCAGATGTACTTTCTCGGAACTAATGACTGTGCATTAGAACACATAGGGAACATTAGGACACATTAGTTTTAACACCAATAATAAAAACTTTGGGATGGATATTGGGGTTCAAGCTGAAGATCAGAAAATAAAAGCAGTCAAGTCACTAGAGGGTTCTTACCTCTACCAAGGCTCCGAAAAGGGAATGATTGTGTCTTCAGCACGACTGCAGACTGCAATTTTCTCCACCAAACCTCAAGCAGCAATGAGCTCTTGTCCTCTCCTGCCTTATATACCTACCCAGACATATCACTCCTGTCTTCACCTTCCTAGTGCTGATATTAAAGGCATGTGACTCCAGAGTACTGGAAACACTTTTGTGTGAGTTCTATATCACTTTATAGACAGATTTAATCTCACATAGCCCATGGTGGCCTTGAGTGCTGGGATTAAAGGTGTGTGCCACCACTCCCTGGCCTACAGTGGTTTAACTATACCCTCTGAACTTCAAGTGAGCTTTATTTATTAAAATACAAATAAAATATTAGCATAATAGTAAACATAATGATTATGTTCTGATGTTTTTGAAAGAGACACAGCCAGGGCAGGAACTTATATTTCAACCTTGTCTAAAAGTCCATCTTACTATCAATTGTATTTTTATAGTGTTTTTATATTAAATAAATTCTTTAATTTGTCTATTATTTTCAAAGTTTTAATAAAACCTTTAAGTCATCAAATTAACATATGAAAAATCAATGAGCAAACTGTTAATTATATATAGAATATTTCATTCATTGCCCAACTAGGAGACAAAGTACCATTATGTTTCAGTGATATGGCTAAAGAAGTAATTACATGGATTAAGGATATGTAGTTAGTAAATGGCTGTTAAAAAACTCTGAAATTAGCAATATCGAAATGTATTCCAAATTATGCACTAATGTTGGAAAATTATTTGAGAAATTTAAAATTATGTCAAAAACACATGTTTTGTGATTTTAATATTATAATTTCATCTAAAAAGAGATACAATCTTTCCAAGGGTTATCATGTTTAGCCATACACCTAAAATAAATTATTATGAAGTTTTCTGAATGTCAGTATTAAAAGAAATGAGTATAAATCACATAGACATATTACTATAAAATGTTGAAAAGTTCAGGGGGCCTAGAAAGGTTTCCAGACAAATGTGATATTATGAATGTAATTGACCCCTATAATCTCACAGAATTGCACTACTAGGAGGTGTGGCTTGTGGCTTTTTTGGAGTAGATATGGCATTGTTCGAGGAAATGTGTCACTGTGGGGTCAGGCATTGAGATTTCCTATCATCAGGATACTGCCCAAGTCTCAACTGCTTTCATGTTGCCTGCAAGCTGTAGCATTCTCAGATCTAGAACTACAACTGCCTGCAAGCTGCTACACCCCCTGTCATGTGATAACAAACTGAACCTCTGAAATTGTACTGAGCCACCACAATTAAAAGTTTTCTTTATAAGAGTTGCCATGACCATGATATCTCTTTACAGCCATGAAAACCCTATAAGCAATGCTTAGTTCTTAAATAGAAATATCTAATTTATACTATAATATAGATAATCTAAAATTTTGCTTATAGAATATATGTAAATAAGTAAATAAAATGATGTTCATAATTATCAATTTAGAACAAATGTGTCCAGATAAATTTTAATGTAAGAAATTAAAATATATAAATGGCAATATGAATTAAATTTGATTTAAATTATATATATATATATATTATATACACACACACTATTAAACTTGGTCTAGTGTGATCATGTGTGTCATAGAATGTGTGTATTTTCATGTGTATGTAGAGGTACATGTGGTGGTCTTAGAGCAGCCTTATCCTTATGTTTCATTCACGTTTTGTCTGTGTAGACATAATATCTCACTTTCTTGGTTACACTGACTGCCCTACAAGTTATCATTGCTACTGTCATTTTTTCTCAAGGCATGAAACCCAGGTATTTATACTTGTAGAGCAAACTCTGTACCAAAAGAGCTAACTTATCAGAATTTTCTCAGTTTCAGAAAAACATATCTTTTTTTTAAGTAAATTTTATTAAATTATAAAAGTTTCCATTTCCGCCCCTCTTCCCAACACCCTCCCACTCCCCCCACTCCCTCTCCTCCTCCCTCTTCGTCCCTTAGGGCAGTCAGGGTTTCCTGCCCTGTGGGAAGTTCAAGTTCCTCCCCCCTCCCTCCAGGTCCAGGAAGGTGAGTATCCAAACAAACTGGATCCCCAAAATCCAGTATATGCAGAGGAAACAGGTCCCAGTATCATAGTCAATGGCTTTTCAGAAAGACTTCGGGCCAGCCACATTCAGAGAATCCGGCCAAATTCCGAGAATCTGGTTAGATCACGTTCTCGTTCAGTCCCAGTCCAACTGGCCTTGGTAAACTCTCATTAGATCCGTTCCCTTGTATCAGTGGGTGATAGCATCCCTTGGAGTCCTGATTTCGTTTTTCATGTTCTTCCTCCTTCTGCTCCTCATTTGGACCTTGGGGGGCTCAGTCCGGTGCTCCAATGTGGGTCTTCGTCTGTATCGCCGTCCTTCGCCAGATGAAGAATCTATGGTGATAAGCAAAATATACATCAGTATGGTTATGGGCCACGGCCGATTCAGGCACCCTCTCCTCTGTCCAGAGAACAATCTGGGGGATATCTCCTTGGACCTGGGATCCCATATATAATCAAGTCTCCTGTAAACCCTAAAATGACTCCCTTAGTTGAAATATATTCTTCCTGATCCCATATTCATCCTTCTTCCCTCCCCCCCCATCCCAGGCCACCGAGCTTTCCCCATTCCTCCCCTACTCCCTTCTCTCTAACCCTCTCCCCTTCCATCAACCCTCCCACCCCCCCCATGCACCTGAGGTTACCTGGGACTCTTGTCTATTTCCTACCTCCTGGCGGATAGCTAAATAATCTTCATCATGTTAATCTTCTTATTTAGCTTCTCTAGGATCACGAATAATAGGCTCAAAGACCTTTAATTATGGTTAGAATCCACTTATGAGTGAATACATACCGTGTTCCTCTTTTTGGGTCTGGCTTACCTCATTCAGTAAAGCGTTTTCTATTTCCATGCATTTGCATGCAAAAGTCAAGATGTCATTGTTTTTAACCACTGAGTAAAACTCTAATGCATATATGTTCCACACCTTTTTTAACCATTTTTCTATTGAGGGGCACCTAGGCTGTTTCCAGGTTCTGGCTATTACAAATAGTGCTGCTATGAACATAGTAGAACAAATGCTTTTGTAGTATGTTAGGGAATCTCTAGGGTATATTCCCAAGAGTGGAATTGCTGGGTCCTGCGGGAGGTTGACTCCCAGTTTCCTGAGAAACCGCCACACTGATTTCCACAGTGGCTGCACGAGTTTGCATTCCCACCAACAATGGATGAGTGTTCCCCTCACCCCACATCCTCTCCAGCATAGGCTATCATTGGTGTTTTTGACTTTAGCTATTCTGACAGGTGTAAGATGGTATCTCAAAGTGGTTTTGATTTGCATTTCCCTGATCGCTAAGGAGGTTGAGCATGACCTTAAGTGTCTTCTGGCCATTCGAAGTTCATCTGTTGTGAATTCTCTGTTAAGTTCAGTACCCCATTTTTTAATTGGGTTAATTAGAGTTTTAGTGTCTAGTTTCTTGAGTTCTTTGTATATTTTGGAGATCAGACCTTTGTCTGATGAGGGGTTGGTGAAGATCTTCTCCCAGTCAGAAGGCAGCCTTTTTGGCCTACTGACAGTGTCCTTTGCTTTACAGAAGCTTCTCAGTTTCAGTAGATCCCATTTATTCATTGTTTCTCTTATTGTCTGTGCAGCTGGGGTCCTACTTAGGAAGAGGCCTCCTGTGCCTATATCTTGTAGACTACTTCCCACTTTCTCTTCTATCAGGTTCAAAGTGGACGGATTAGTGTTGATGTCTTTAATCCATTTGGACTTGATTTTTGTGCATGGTGATAGATATGGATCTACTTTCATTTTTTTACAGGTTGACATCCAGTTATGCCAGCACCATTTGTTAAAGATGCTTTCCTTCTTCCATTGTATACCTTTAGCTCCCTTGTCGAAAATTAGGTGTTCATAAGTTTGTGGGTTAATATCTGGGTCTTCTATTCGATTCCATATGTCGACTTCTCTGTTCTTATGCCAATACCAAGCTGTTTTCAATACTGTAGCTCTATAATAGAGTTTGAAGTCAGGGATGGTAATGCCTCCAGAAGTTCTTTTATTGTATAAGATTGTTTTGGCTATCCTGGGTTTTTGTTTTGCCATATACACTTGATTATTGTTCTCTCAAGGTCTGTGAAGAAGTTTGATGGGATTTTGATGGGGATTGCATTGAATCTATAGATTGCTTTTGGTAGAATTGCCATTTTTACTATGTTGATTCTCCCAATCCAAGAGCAGGGGATGTCTTTCCATTTTCTGGTATCCTCCTCAATTTCTTTCTTCAAAGACTTAAAGTTTTTGTCAAATAGGTCTTTCACTTCCTTGGTTAGAGTAACCCCAAGATATTTTATGCTATTTGTGGCTATCATGAAAGGTGATGTTTCTCTGATTTCCCTCTCTGCTTCTTTATCCTTTGTGTATAGGAGGGCCACTGATATTTTGGAGTTGATCTTGTATCCTGCCACGTTACTAAAGGTGTTTATCAGCTGTAGGAGTTCTTTGGTAGAGTTTTTGGGGTCACTTCTGTAAACTATCATATCGTCAGCAAATAACGAAAGTTTAACTTCATCCTTTCCAATTCGAATCCCCTTGATCTCCTTATGTTGTCGCTTGTTTCTTAGGTCCATTTGCTTGGAAAACCTTTTTCCAACCCTTTACTCTGAGTAGGTGTCTGTCTTTGTGGTTGAGGTGTGTTTCTTGTAAACAGCAGAATGTTGGATCCTGTTTTCGTATCCATTCTCTAAGTCTGTGCCTCTTTGTAGGTGAATTGAGTCCATTGATATTAAGTGATATTAATGACCAGTGGTTGTTGACTCCGGTCATTTTTTTTTTTTTAGGTAGTAGAGTGTATGTGTTTTTCTTCTTTGATTTGTGCTTGTGAATGGTCGCTAGATGTTCGAGTTATTGTAGGCCGTGTTGGCAATGTTGGATTCCTTCGGTAGTGATTTTCCTTCTAATATTCTCTGTAAGGCTGGATTAGTAGCTACGTATTGTTTAAATTTGTTTTTATCCTGGAATATTTTGTTTTCTCCGTTGATAGTGAACAATAGCTTGGCTGGGTATAGTAGTCTGGGTTTGTATCCATGGTCTCTTAGTTTCTGCAGTACCTCTATCCAGGATCTTCTGGCTTTCATGGTTTCCATACAGAAATCCGGTGTAAGCCTGATAGGTTTACCTTTATAAGTTACTTGACCTTTTTCCTTTGCTGCTCTTAAAATTTTTTCTTTAATATGTATGTTTTGTGTTTTGATTATTATATGGCGAGGGAATGTTTTTTTCTGATCCAGTCTATTCGGTGTTCTGTATGCTTCTTGAACCTTCATAGGAATATTGTTCTTTAGGTTGGGAAAGTTTTCTTCTATAATTTTGTTGAATATATTTTCTGGGCCTTTGATCTGCAGTTCTTCTCCTTCTTCAATCCCTATTATTCTTAGATTTGGTTTTTTTATTGTGTCCCAGATTTCCTGAATGTTTTGTGAAGAGAATTTGTTGGATTTGCCGTTTTCTTTGACCAGAGCATTTATTTTCTCTATGGTATCTTCAGATTCTGAGATTCGTTCTTCTATCTCTTGTATTCTATTGGTTATGCTTGATTCTGTAGTCTCCGTTCATTTACCTAGGTTTTCCATATCCAGTCGGTTCTCGGTTTGTGTTTTCTTCATTGCCTCCATTTCAGTTTTTAATTCTTGAACTGTTTCCTTTACTTGTTTGATTGTTTTTTCTTGGTTTCTCAGGGTCTCATTCACGGATTTACTTATTTCTTCAAACTTTTTGTTATATTTCTCATCTATTTCTATACTCATTTCTTTAAACTTTTTGTTATATTTCTCATCCAATTCTTTAAGGGAGTTATTCATATCCTGTTTAAGGGACTCTATTGCTTTCATAATGGCACTTTATTCCACTTCTTCTGGATTAAGGTGTTCAAGTCCTTCTGTTGTAGAGTCCTTGGGATCTGGTGTTTTCATGTTGTTTTTCAGATTGTTGGATGAGGTCTTGCCTTGGCATCTGCCCATCTCTTACTTCAAATGTTCTCTATTGGAACTTCTGTTTCCGGGTCAGGTTCCCTTCTTGGGCAGGGACTTCACTGACAGAATGCCCACCTTTCCTCAGGCAGGCTATTGAAGCACAGGCAATCCCTCTTTCCGGGATGCGCTTACAATGCAGGCTCAGCTTGCAAGGCAGCTGAGCTGGGGAAATTTTATGGCCCCAGGGGAAAGGGAGAAATATAGGAATTCGTACCTGGATGGGAGCTGGGATGGCAGGCGGGAGGGGGTAGCCAGCACTGCAGGGCAACCTGGGTGACTGTAGGGTCGGGGACCGCCAAAGCTCCTCCTCACCAGGACCCTGTCAAGGCCCGAAGCAAACTCACCCCTCCAATGGCCCTCTGCTAGAAGTCAGGGCCCCTGCTGGTCAGGAATGTGGCTGAGCTGGCACCTGGTCCACCTGTCCTCAGGGAGGCCTTTAAGACCCAGGAGCTGCCTCGAGCCGGGCTGTGCCTACAGCCCAGGCCCAGCTCGCAAGGCAGCTGAGCTGGGGAAATTTTATGGCCCCAGGGGGAGGGGAGAAATATAGGAATTCCTACCTGGATGGGAGCTGGGATGGCAGGCGGGAGGGTGTAGTCAGCACTGCAGGGCAACCTGGGTGTCTATGGGGTCGGGGAACGCCCAAGCTCCTCCTCGCCGGGACCCTGTCAAGGCCCGAAGCAAGCTCACCCCACCGATGGCCCACTGCTAGAAGTCAGGGCCCCTACTGGTCAGGAATGTGGCTGAGCTGGCACCTGGTCCACCTGTCCTCAGGGAGGCCTTTAAGACCCAGGAGCTGCCTCGAGCCGGGCTGTGCCTACAGCCCATTCCCAGCTAGCAAGGCAGCTGAGCTGGGGAAATTTTATGGCCCCGGGGGAAGGGAGAAATATAGGAATTCCTACCTGGATAGGAGCTGGGATGGCAGGCGGGAGGGGGTAGCCAGCACTGCAGGGCGACCTGGGCGTCTATGGGGTCGGGGAACACCCAAGCTCCTCCTCACCGGGACCCTGCCACGGCCCTAAGCAAACTCACCCCACCGATGGCCCTCTGCTAGAAGTCAGGGCCCCTGCTGGTCAGGAATGTCAAAAACATATATCTTGCTATTTTATCACATTAATAATACAGAATTGCTATCATTATCCAAGAAAGATTCCACATAAAAGGAATAAGGGATGTAAGACTGTTTTCGACTCAGAGAGAGGGGACTTGTGGAAAAAGAGAGACAGGAAGAGACAGACAGATGAGAGAGAGAGAGAGAGAGAGAGAGAGAGAGAGAGAGAGAGAGAGAATTAGTCACGAATATGAATTCACATAATTACAGATGCTGAGCATTCCCACATACTACAATCCACAAGTCAAATGAATAAAGCCAGTGGTACAATTCCATCTGAGTTTAAAAGCCCAAGAGTCACTGAGCCAATGATAAAAATGTCAATCTTGTCAAAAGGCAGAAAAACTTAGAGTTATGATTTGAGAATCTAGAAGAATCTGGATGTCCTAACTTGAGATGTTATTAACCTGCTTTAACCTTTTAGTCTATTCAAGTACCTAATAGATTGCATATCACTGGTGAAAGCAATTACAACAGCTTGTACATTTGGAAAGCACACCTCATTATTCTTCAAAAACATGAACAAGTAGAAACAACTAAAAGTAATGTTCTCTCAACTACCAGAATATCCTTTAGCCTTGTCAAATTTTCCTATAATATTAACACTGTTTTTTAACATTTCATTAATACCATGTCCTTTACAGAGGCACAGAATGGCTAGTCAGGGTTTTCTTTACTCGGAAATTATGCATTTATAGCAATTCCTTGTTTTGCAATATAAATCAGAACAAAAGACACAGAGAGAGGCACGTACATATAGACTTTTTCATGCAATATAAATTTCTGAAGCTTAATACATTTTATAATGTTAGTATTTCCCTACAGTTTTCATTTTCTTGAGTTTACTAAATATATATATATTCATTCATTCACCTCTTGACAGACATATGGAATGTTTCCAGTCTGGAATGTTATGAGTAAAGCTGCTGTGAATATCTTATACAAGTATTTTATAGACACATGTTTTCATTGTTCTTATGTAAATATTCATGATTGCATTGGTAGGCTCCTGGGAAAGGTATAGACATAATTATATAAGAAAATTTTCGACACTTTTCCAAAGTGGTTGTAACATTGCATATTGCTAACAACCAAGTGAGTTCCAGTTTTCCCACAATCTTCTTATTTTGTCTTCTGAGATTTCATTTTGGCTTTGATTCACATTCCTTTGACGGATCATGAAGATGACAGCATCTTCAAGTATGCTTCGGTGAGTTATCTAAGACTGTGGGCTTTACTATTAATGCTATCTTTCCCGTTTTCTTGATGAGACTCATAGTCTAGCCATGTTTTGTTTCCTCACAGCAGGGCTCTGCCAAGAAAGGGGTCTGGTCACTAACCCTTTGCCTCTTTCCAACCCAGCCAATGCTCAGTCATGGCGCACCTGGGAAATGTCAGTCATGATTTTCCAGTCATACCTGTGTCCCTGTTTCTCCATTATGTCTAAGGCATGCTTTAGTTGCTCCTTCCAGTTTTAAATCAAGACTTTTGGGTTTATTTTGTTTTTAGTGGGATGGTTGACTCTCTACAAGCATTTCCATCAAAATCATAGGTGAAAATGACACTATTTTTTTTTCTCAGAATGACTACATTTATGTTATTTAACTTAAAAAGTACTAGCTAGCTGTTTTGCTCTCATCCTCTATGAAGCTTCTTTGGATGTCTTGTGGTGCACATTCATTTCAGTTCTGTGAACACACCTCATGCAGCTATTTCTGGGAAGTTTGGGTTTTGTGTCAAGCCTCTTCTGTTTGAAAATCTCACTCCCTGGATATTTTTGTTGCTGTCTCTTTCTCACCATTCTGATATTACCTCGCAGAGAGGAAATTTGACTCTCTACCAAACTGGTTCTGGCAATTAAACTTGTTCACCAGAAGTTTATGGGAAACTTTGAGTATCTTCCAGGTTTAGAAATAGACTAACTTTGATGACACATCTGAAAAATATTTAGCATATCAGGATGTTTGCATTTGGAGAAATAACATGTTTGTGGATAATATGCAATCATGATTAAAATTTAATTTTCACTTACAAATATGTGTCTTACGTGCTGCGTACACCCAGCCTTAAGTTTTTGAGTACACGTATGTTGGTCAAGTTCTTCCAGATATAAAAAAATTAAAAAAAAATTGTATAGGGAGGTACATGGAAAGAAGCAAAGAAAGATTAGGTGTGGAAGATCCAACCGTATTTATTATAGGAATACACTCTTAAGATTATACAGCTTGAGACATTCCATAATATGACATCTTTAAGCTACAAAGTAAAGACATGTAGCTGTAGCTCAGTCAAAGTCCATAAATTTGTTAATCTGGAAAGCACAGAATTTATACAAATCCCAGAGTCTGAAGTTCAAAGACTTGGAGGTCTGGTATCCAAAAACAAGAAACTCTGAGTTTCTTAGTTCCAGAAAAGAAGCCTAGATTCACTATTCTGTGTTTTTCCCTTCCATCTGTGCCTTCAGTATTGATAATAGTACCTATTCACAAGATGCCGATAGATCATTACTCAGCCTACTATTTCAAATGCCAGTTTATTTATTCTTTAGACAGTTACACATTTTTAGCCAGAAATTATGTTTTCCACTCTTCCTTTATCCTTGTTTACATTAACACGCACATGTTAATATATATTAATATTTCTATATTAATTTTTAAATACTTGTGGCATAACTATCTACCTATCTGTGAAAGTAAACTAAGAAAACCCTTACTACTTCCACATTCAAGACTTATAATATTATTGTTTTCCAAGTTTTTTCCTCTTATATTGTAAAAGAACTAAGTATGAATATTGAAATGAGTACCCAAAATCAACTAACATACTTGGGAAATGTGTGGAAAACACATCTGGGTAACTATAAATTCTACAGCAAAAATGAAAATCATGAATTTTCAACTATTTAGATTGTAATGAAAAGTAACACTTTATACCAAAACTTGTCATGTTGAGTAATTGCTTAAGATAGAAAGTTTACAGAAATTTATTACACTTCACTTGAGAAGGGCTAAGAGAGATGTAAAGTTACTGGTGAATGAGATAATACAAAGCAAATGTGAAAGAAAATACACATTCTCAATCATTAATTTAATAACTAATCAAATTATCACTAATTTAATAACTAATCAAATTGATGTACTGTAGGACCTTTTTTTACAATTATTTATTTATTTATTATATATACAGTACTCTGTCTGCTTGAATTCCTGGGCCAGAAGAGTGCACGAGACATCATTACAGATGGTTGTGAGCCACCATGTGATTGCTCGGAATTGAACTCTGGACCTTTGGAAGAGCAGACAATGCTCTTAACCACTGAGCCATCTCTCCAGCCCCCTCGTAGGACCTTTTAGATATCTTTATACCTATAACACAGCTTGATTGGAAATTTTCCTTTGGAGCATATGATATGGGTTCAAAGAGTCCTTAAAGGTGAAAATTATCCTCTAACCATACCCTTCATTAAGTAGTTGGGTTCTATTGGAGACAGCGAGCTACACATTGTTGTGCCTTCCACAAAATAGATAGGAGGAACACTTTTATCTTGACCCCATCTGTTAGAAAGAAATACAGAAAGCTATATGGACACTAATATTAGGAAATGGTATTAAAAATGTAAGGTTAAGTAAAGAAAACACTATGACAAGATTAAAAGATCTAGAACCCAAATCAAGAGTGATACTTATCCATAAAATGTCAAAAATCTGGACTTCAAGACTTTAATCATCTAACTGGAACTCACTGATTATGTAATCAAGAGCATTTTCTATATTAACCACCCCCCCACTCTCTCTCTCTCTCCCTGTTTTTCTCTGTGTATTTTTGGCTGTCCTGAAACATGCTTTGTAGACCAGGTTGGTTTTGAACTCACAAGAATTTGCCTCTGCCTCTTAAGTGCTGGGACTAAAGGCATATGTCACTTCACCTGGCCACTATATTCTAATAATAAAATTTAAATTGCTTATATGAAGACGAACATCCCTTTTGTTGTATTTATATATATTTCTAGAGTTGGAGACATGGCTGAGGTGTTAGCTCTGACTGCTTCTCCAGAGGATCCAGGTTTGATTCACTATACCCTCATGGTGACTTTCAATTATATTTTCTGTAGTCTCAAGGTATCTTGGTGTGGGAGAATTGTCTGTATTCTGTCAATCATATTTCAATAAAACGTTGATTGGCCAGGCAGGCAGTATAGGTGGGAAAGCTAGACAGGAAGTAGGGGTGGAGCAAAGAGACTGGGAGTATTCTGGAAGCAGAAGCTCCCTCAGCCACTCCAGCGCAGACCACCGAAGAGGCAGCATGCAAGCTGCCCTACTGAGAAAGGTACGGAGCCATGTGCTAACATAGATCAGAATAATGGGTTAAGATAAGTCATAAGAGCTAATAAGTAGCCTGACCTAATGGGCCAATCAGCTTTATAATTTATAGAGATCTCTGTGTGGTTGATTTTCCTTGGGGCTTGCTGGCTTGCTGGGGTACCGGGCAGGACGGAAACCCCAACAAGCCGGCCCTCATGCTACATATGGCGCCCCACATTGGGTGCCAATTATCAGCGAATCAATCCCACACCAGTTATGTTTTAAGGGGTTATTTATTTTGGGGGGTAAAACTTACATACACCATAAACTGTCAGGATGGGAGCCTAGTTGCTGGAGCAGGAGCCGGGAGCAAGTACCGGAACCAAGAGCCGGAACCAAGAGAAGCCTGATCTGGATCTGCTTCTCTTTTTAAAAGAGAAATATACCACACCCCAGTGGGCTGGTATTTCAGCAGCTATTGGCTGATGGAGCGGAAGTCGCTCCCCGCTGCACTGTGGGCTCGTATTTCAGCGACTATTGGTTGAGGCAGCGGAAGTTACTCCCACAACAGTATCTAGTGCCCTATTGTGGTTTCCATGTGGACTGTACATCATGGTGCACAAAATTAAATATAGACTAAACATTTATACACACAAAATTTTAAAAAGTAAAAAATTAAAGTTATAAAAAATGTGTATTTCCTAGCCTACTTCTTATAGCAATAGGGCAATTGGAGAAGAACAGACTTTGAAGTATCACTGACCTAGGGAAGAGAATTCAAGTTTTTTGAACTAGCATTCTTGGGCTTAGAGTTAACAGTGACCCCAGCTAAAAGTATAGAGAAGAGAAAACTGAGACAAATGTATATTCTATTTCTCTTGCAAAGTCTTTTAGAACAGAAGCTGATAGTGAAGGATTTCATAGTCCTTTCGGTCTGCTACAATCTGTGTTTTCCCATCACCCCCCATGTCTAGCTATTGTTGGGCAATGACAGTGGAAGTGACATAGCAATCAGTTTCCATAAGGTCAGAAGCTTTCGCTGAGCACAGGACATGTCCTGCCATGGACATGGGACAAAGTTTCACTGCTGCATTTTCTGTCTTCAGCGTGTTATTTAGTTATAAAATCAAGGCACTCTCATGGAGTAAGCAGCAGAGTAGAAACCAGGAGCAAACCCACGGAGACTGCAGGGTGTGGACAGTTTCACGGGAGTTGCAGAAAGCAGCTCTTTCAGTGGGCTTATGGTTTCTTGGATACACTGTCATTCAGCACAACCGCAATCAGCCCTCAACTTAGCAGGTGTTGAGGAATGGAATCACAAACAACAAAATGAAACTTCTATCA